>NC_042622.1:164269854-164869854 GCF_901001135.1 Rhinatrema bivittatum | reverse complement strand
CCATATCCTTATCTTCGGAAGAAAGGCAGATTCCAACCGAATCTGCACTTATCTGGAATGATAATCAAAAAAGGATCTCTGCATGACAAGGTTTGCAATTCTGAAATCCACCTTACAGAACAAATAGCGACCAAAAACAATCTTCAGCGTCAGTAACCACAAGGAAATACCCTGGAGAGGACAAAAGGTCAGACTTGAACCAGATTCAAATTCCACAAGGGTACTGGGAAACGCAAGGGAGGTCTAAGATGTTTTATTCCCCTCAAGAATCTAGAAGCGTCTGGTTGAGAAGAGAACGGTTTCCTCTGCATGCGGCCCCAATAACACCCACCTACACCTTCGAGGTATTCAAAGCTAATCCCTTACTCAGACCGTCATGTAAAAATTCCAAGATTAAGGGAGCAGGCATGGAAGTGGGCAAAGAAGCATGATTCTGACATCAATTTTCAAACACCCGCCAAACGTGAATATATGCCAAGGAGGTGGAAAACTTGCACGCTCTCATAAGCGTTTCCACCAAGGCCCGAGTAACCTCACTTTAAGAGCTTAGACCTCTCAAGGGCCAAACCGTAAGACAAAACTGACTCGGACTGTCGTGCAAAATTGGTCCTTGCTGTAACAACCTCCCCCCCCCCCCCCCCCCCCCCAAGAAGAGGGAGTTGCCAAAGATCCCCCCCATCAGAAGATGACACAGATCTGCGTACTATGGCCTGCGTGGCCAATCCAGGCCACCAGAGGCCACAAGATTGTACTTTGATTATTATCCGTTCATTATATTCGATATGTTCCATGTAAACTGCCTCCCCGGCGATAGTTATCTCTGTTAAATGTGAACCGGAGTGATATGTATTGTATACAGGAACTTCCGGTATATAAAAAACCAAAAATAAATAAATAAATGTCACGTTTCTACTGCAACAAACAGCCAGTCGTGGGCCACAGTGGAAATACATAGAGTAACTTCTCTTGTGGTAATGCCTGGACTAGGTCACCCACTCCGAGAGCTTGAACATTCCTTGTCCGACTGTGAAATCTTTCCACTTTCACATTCTTGCGAGTCGCCATTAGGTCCACGATAAGACAAAACACTTCGGGAGCTAGTTCCCATTCTCCCAGATCCAACTTGTGACGACAGATAATCCGTCTGCTTGTTGTCTACTCCTGCTATATGGGAGGCTGATAGTGCCTGTAAATGAAGTTCCACCCATGGCAGAAAGACATCCATTTCTAGAGAGACTTGAATGAGCTGTCTGACATAACTTTCATTGCCTTTCCTTCTAACCGGTCTGTGAAAAAGCCGCAGCATAGTTTTATGAGGCTCAGCATCTAGGGCAATCTCCTCCTCTTCCAATAGTGGATTGTTGGGATCCCCACCCAAGGATTCTGACTCCCCATCTGAGTCTCCTGAAGGAGACCTGTTCTCACCGCCTTCTCCATCCATCTGCCTTCTTCCCTTCTTCCTCCTGGAAGGATACAAGCATTCCTTGGAAAAGAAAATTGGTTCTTACCTGCTAATTTTCGTTCCTGTAGTACCATGGATCAGTCCAGACTCCTGGGTTTTGCTTCCCCACCAGCAGATGGAGACAGAGAAATTTGACCGACTCTGCCCTATATCCTGAGGTGCCACCTACAGTCTGTCAGTATTTATATGTAACAAAGCAGAATTAAAGAAACCATCAGAACAATTTAACAGCCCCATAATTGCGGGGAAAGGAACTGGCAGCTAACCTGCTCACAGACCTCAAGACAAACAGAACCCGTGAGCATACAAGGAAGTCTAAGTAATTCTGCAGAAAAAAAATTTTCTTTTAAAGTAGACTAGCGGACTCGCTAAACAACAAGTACTGTAAAGAAACGGCGAGACTCTGGACTGATCCATGGTACTACAGGAATGAAAATTAGCAGATAAGAACCAATTTTCTTTTCCCTGTACGTACCCAGATCAGTCCAGACTCCTGGGATGTACCAGAGCTCTCCTAATTAGGGTGGGACCCCGAGAGTCCCATTTGGATCACAGCTTCCCCAAAACCCCCAGAGTCTGGGGCTTGGACATTCAACCGGTAATACTTCGCAAAGGTGTACGACGACTTCCATGTAGCCGCCCTACAAATCTCCTGCGGTGACACTTGTTGACATTCTGTCCACGAAGTTGCCTACGAACGGGTGGAATGTGCTCGCAGCCCAAATGGGAGCATATGGCCTTGAAGCAGATACGCCGAAGCAATAGCCTCTTTCAACCAGCGGGCTACAGTAGCCCTGGGCCCACGGTTGCGTCCACTGCACAAAACAAATAGATGATCTGACATCCGGAAGCTATTAGTAACCTCCAAATAACGCAAGAGAATGTGACACACGTCCAGCTTCCTCAGATCTCTCGACTTGGGATCGGAACGATCTAAGACCGGAAAGGACGGGAGCTCCACAGACCGATTCAAATGAAAGGAGGATACCACTTTTGGAAGAAAGGACGGAACCGTTCGTAAAGAAACCCCCGAATCCGAAATCCTCAGGAAGGGTTCTCTGCTTGAAGTTCCAACACTCGGCGAGCTGAAGAAATAGTCACCAGAAAAACCGTCTTTAACGTAAGATCCTTTAGCGTAGCCCTTTTCATTGGTTCAAAGGGCACTCCACTCAGGTCCTTGAGCACCAGGTTCAAACTCCATGACGGACAAGGGAGTCGGACTGGTGGATGTAAATGCTTAGCACCTCGGAGAAAACAAGTGATATCAGGATGCGCAGCCAACGGTGCTCCACCAACCTTACCGCGGAAACAGCCGAGAGCTACCACCTAGACCCGCAACGAACTGCATGAAAGGGCCTTTGCAAGACCCGCTTGTAAGAAGGATAAAATATGTGAGACCAAGGCAGCAGTAGGAACCACACCCTGACCCTGGCACCACGATTCAAAAATCCCCCAAACCCTGACATAGGCCAGGGAAGTGGAGGGCTTCCTAGACCGCAAGAGAGTAGCCACCACTGTGTCCGAGTAACCCTTGCTCTTTAAACGCTGCCTTTCAAAAGCCATGCCGCTAGACAAAAGTGATCTGCCTCTTCAAAACAAACGGGCCCCTGTTGAAGAAGATTCGAGAGGTCTGTCAGCCGGAGGGGTCCGTCCACCACAAGGTTGACCAAATTCGCAAACCACGGGTGCCGTTGGCTACTCCGGAGCCACCAAAATCACCTCCGACGGATGAGATTCTATGCATCGCAGCACTTTGCCGATTAAAGGCCATGGTGGAAACATGCACAGAAGCACGTTTTGTGGCCAGGCTAGAACTAGGGCGTCTCCGCTCCTGTCTCGCAGCGACGACTGAAGAAACGAGGAGCCTTGGCATTGCGAAACGTTGCCATGAGGTCCATACTGGGTCTGGACCACCTTTCGCAGATGAGATTGAACGCCTCCGGAGAGAGTTCCCACTCTCCGGGATCGAGCCAGATGCGACTGAGGAAGTCGGCCTGAAAACTGTCGATGTGAGGGGGTGCCAGGCTGAGTAAATGTTGTTCTGCCCAGAGGATCAACTGCTGTGCTTCGCTCGCCACTGGACGACTCCTGGTTCCCCCTTGCCGATTCATGTAGCTACTGTGGTCGCATTATCGGATAAAATTCTGACCGACCTCCCTTGCAGTCTTGACTGTAGGGCCTGCAGAGCTAATCTGACCGCTCTGGTCTCCAACTGATTGATCGACCACTGAGATTCCTCCTTTGACCTCTGGCCCTGTACAGACTTGTCCTGACACACTGCTCTCCAGCCAGAGAGACTGGCATCCGTAGTGACCACTGTCCACTCAGGAACTTCCAAGGATACCCCGCGGCTCAAATGGACCGAGTTGAGCCACTAGTCTAGACTGGAACAAGTAGAGTCTGTAAGAGGCAGGGGGAGATGAAATTCCTCTGATACTGGACTCCAATGGGAAAGTAACACTGATTGCAGAGGCCTCATACGAGCAAAGGCCCAGGGGACCAACTCGGGGGTGGACACCATCGATCCAAGGACCCACAAATAATCCCGGACTTTGGGAGGGTGATAGTCCAATAAATTTCAAATCTGCTCCTGCAGTTTGGTAATGCGTTCCTCCGTCAGAAAAACCTGGCCGATCCGTGTATCGAACGAGGCCCCTAGAAATTCCAAGGACTGAGAAGGAATCAAGCGACTCTTGGCAAAGTTTATCACCCATCCGAGCGATTCCAATAGTTGAACCACCCGATGGATCGCCGCATTGCATAGCACTTCCGACTTTGCATGAATCTACCAATCGTCGAGATACGGATGAATGAAGAAACCTTCTTTCCGAAGCTGAGCCGCTACAACCACCAATATCTTGGTAAAGGTCCTGGGCACCGTGGCGAGGCCAAAACTGGAAATGTCGTACCAGGATGGCAAACCTCAGGAATTTCTGGTGGTCTGACCAGATGCCGTTGTGCAGGTACGCTTCCGTGAGATCTAGAGACGCCAAGAACTCTCCCTTTTGCACCGATGCGATGACCGATCTCAAAGTTTCCATGCAAAACCGTGGAATCCAAAGGCGTTTGTTTACTCTTTTTAAGTCAAGAATGGGCGGGGAAGGTGCCCTCTTTCTTGGGCACCACGCTGTTCTGCTAACAGAACCGGTACAATTGCCCCAAAGTCAAGGAGACACTGTAATGTATCCTTTACCGCCCGGCACTTCACGACGTACAAGCATGGGGAGACGAGAAACCGATCTGGAAGGCGCCGTACAAAATCTAACGCGTAGCCTTGCCTTATCACAGTGAGTACCCACTGATCGGATGTCAGAGTGGCTCACTCCTCGTAAAATTGAGACAGTCTGCCTCCCACCACTGGAACAGAGGAATGGACTGGCCTCACATCATTGGGAGGACTTGAGTCCACCGGAGGACTGCTGAGCCCCTGGTCTGTCGAAGTGCCGACCTCGAAAGGACTGGGACTAGGACTGTTGTCTTCCTGCTGGCTGTCGAAAGGAAGATCCAGAAGACCGGGACAAACGGAACCTGAGATTCCCCCAGAAGCGAGAGTGAGCCGAAACCACACCCCTTGACTTTGGCCGATCCTCAGGTAGCCGGTGAATCTTGTTCTCACCCAAGGATTGAATCATGTCCTCCAGGTCTTTCCCAAAGAGCAGTTTTCCCTTAAAAGGCAACGAGTCCAATTGAGCCTTGGAAGACACATCCGCAGACCAATTCCTCAGCCAGAGAAGTTGTTGGGCTGAAATCGCTGAAACCATAGACCTGGCGGAAGTACGCAAAAGGTCATACAGAGAATCTGCACTATAAGCGATCGCCGCTTCAAGGCGTCTCGCTTGCATCGCCTCTTGCTCTGTTAAGGTAGTGCTATTTTGTAGGTGCTGAACCCAGTGCAGGCCTGCTCTCAAGGAAAAACTACTACACATTGCAGCTCTGACCCCTAGCGCAGACACCTCAAAGATCTTTTTGAGCTGCACCTCCAATTTCTGATCCTGGAAATCCTTGAGAGCTGTCGCCCCCGTAACAGGGATGGGGTCTTTTTTTGTGACAGCAGATACGGCTGCATCTACCTTTGGAACTCTTAGCAGGTCCAACACCTCCTCTGGTAAGGGATATAATTTGTCCATAGCCTTACTGACCTTCAAACCCAGGTCAGGGGTATCCCATTCTTGGAACAACAAGTCCGTAACTGAGAGATGAAAGCGGAACGACTTAGCTGGACCACGCAGGCCCAATATGACCGGATCCACCAAACCCATGCGAGAATCCTCTGGAGGGGTTTCAATACCCAGCTCCTCCAGAATGGCCGGAATTAAGGGACCCAACTCATCCCTACGGGAAAGGCAGACCACCTTAGGTTCATCTCCTTCCACAATTTGTGGGCCTCCAGGATTGGTAAGCAGATCCTGGTCATCGTCCAGCTGTTTCTCCTGAGATGCCCCACTAGGATCCGGGATGTCCTGTTCCGAGTCCTGGGACGATAAATCCTCCCGTGGACAAGTCCATAGCCCTCTCCTGGCTTTCGGAACCCCTGCTGCCTTTGTTGAGTGAGCCTTTTTGCCCTTATGGGTATCTGGACCACTGGGCTCCTGGACCACATGTCCACTAGAACGCTTACGAACTGCCCTCCTGGCCTTAAAAGGCTTTATGCAGCAATAATACAAAGTCAGAGGAAAAAGAATCTGAGGAGGAGTCTGAGGCCCCCTCTGGGCCCTCCTCTGCCAGTCCAGGAGATTTAGTGGGATGACAGCATCCCCCGGGGGCCTCAGGTTAAGGGGAAAGAGGAGGAGGGAATTCCCTCCCCCCTCAGCAACTAGTTCCAGTGCGCGAAACGTGGCCAAAATGACCTCCATTCCTGCGCTCAGCTGGAATGGGTCTGCCTGCAGTTGCCGTGAACGCTCTAATGCTGCCAAGCCCCCTCGGGGCCGTGAACCGGCTCCCCTGACTGCTCCTGACATGCCTTCGCCTCCAGGAAGGCAGCCCACGCACACAAGCCATCGCGAGAAGGCCGCGCCACGAGGCATTGCCAAGCAGCCAAGTAATTCTTATTTTAACTTTTTTTTTTTTACTATCCCGGGCAGCCGTGGCGGGAAGAAAACGGCAGCAGTGGTTAAAATTCGGTGGCTGCAGCAGGGAACAAATGTGCGCTTAAACCGCAGCCACTGAGTGACCTGCTCTTGAAGAAGCAAACGGGTCCTGATTGTCCCGGGGTAAGTGAGCCGGGCTCTCTAGTATCACCCCCTGTGAAGGACCGTGCTGTAAAGCAGGATTCTCAACCCCTAACAGCGAAGCCTCAATACCAGGGAGGATGGCCCCCTCAGGACCTGCCTACTCCCTGGGAAGCTAAAGGATTGGAGATTTAAACAATAGTGACGTGCGAAGATGTGTAACGATCGCCAGGAAGCTTCCCTGCATATCTCCTGCAGAGAGACCGCTTGGTTTTCAGCCCAGGAGGCTACTTGAGGACGAAGAGAATGCGCTTTTATGCCCACTGGAGTTTGCCGGCCAGCACAGATGTACGCTGAAGAGATTGTTTCCTTCAACCAGCGAGCAATTGTGGTCTTAGAACATAAGAACATAAGAATATGCCATACTGGGTCAGACCAAGGGTCCATCAAGCCCAGCATCCTGTTTCCAACAGTGGCCAATCCAGGCCATAAGAACCTGGCAAGTACCCCAAAACTAAGTCTATTCCATGTTACTGTTGCTAATGGCAGTGGCTATTCTCTAGGTGAACTTAATAGCAGGTAATGGACTTCTCCTCCAAGAACTTATCCAATCCTTTTTTAAACACAGCTATACTAACTGCACTAACCACATCCTCTGGCAACAAATTCCAGAGTTTAATTGTGCGTTGAGTAAAAAAGAACTCTCTCAGATTAGTTTTAAATGTGCCCCATGCTAACTTCATGGAGTGCCCCCTAGTCTTTCTATTATCCGAAAGAGTAAATAACTTATTCACATCTACCTGTTCTAGACCTCTCATGATTTTAAACACCTCTATCATAACCCCCCTCAGCTGTCTTTTCTCCAAGCTGAAAAGTCCTAACCTCTTTAGTCTTTCCTCATAGGGGAGCTGTTCCATTCCCCTTATCATTTTGGTAGTCCTTCTCTGTACCTTCTCCATCGCAATTATATCTTTTTTGAGATGCGGCGACCAGAATTGTACACAGTATTCAAGTTGCGGTCTCACCATGGAGCCATACAGAGGCATTATGACATTTTCCATTTTGTTCACCATTCCCTTTCTAATAATTCCCAACATTCTGTTTGCTTTTTTGACTGCCGCAGCACACTGAACTGACAATTTCAATGTGTTATCCACTATGACGCCTAGATCTCTTTCTTGGGTTGTAGCACCTAATATGGAACCCAACATTGTGTAATTATAGCATGGGTTATTTTTCCCTATATGCATCACCTTGCACTTATCCACATTAAATTTCATCTGCCATTTGGATGCCCAATTTTCCAGTCTCACAAGGTCTTCCTGCAATTTATCACAATCTGCTTGTGATTTAACTACTCTGAAACCTTGGTCCCTTCTCTTGGGACCACTCCACAGGAGAAACAGATGATCCGATAATCAGAAATCATTGGTAACCTCCAGATAGCAAATAAGGATGTGCTTGACATCGAGCCATCTCAATTCTCTAGAATCATCGTCCTGGAAGCTCAACTGACTGATTTAAGTAGAAGGCCGGGACCACCTTCAGTAAGAAAGATGGAACTGTGTGTAAGGAAACTCCCGAGTCTGTGAATCAGAGATAGGGCTCTCTGCACGACAAAGCTTGAATTTTAGAGATCCTGCGGGCAGAACAAATAGACACCAGGAAGACTGTCTTGAGAGAGATCCTTGAGGGTAGCTCTTCGTATTGGCTCAAAAGGTGGGCCGCAGAGAATCCGAAGAACCAAGTTGAAGCTCCAAGAGGGGCACAAGGCTTGGACTGGTGGCTTGATGTGCATCACCCCCCTTTAGAAACCGGACAATGTCAGGATGTGATGCTAGAGAAGTTCCATCCAGGTGACGTATGAGGGAACCAAGAGCTGCCACTTACAATCTTAGAGAATTGCAAGCTAATCCTTTCTCCAGACCCCACTGTAGGAAAGAAGAGCTACTGAAGCGTGACGTGGAACCACACCCATGGTATCACACCAGGCCTCAAAAACCTTCCAAACTCGGATGTAGGAGATAGAATTGGAAGTTTTTCTAGCTTTGAGGAGAGGGGAAATAACTCCCTCTGGGTAACCTCTTCTTCTCAACCTGTGCCTCTCAAAAGCCAGGGCGCAAGACAGAAGCGATCTGCCAGGTCGAAAAATACCAGACCCTGCCGCAAGAGGTTCAGAAGATGCCCTAGATGGAGTGGGCCGTCCACCATGAGGTTGACTAGGTCTGCAAACCACAGTCTTCATGGCCATTCCGGTGCCACTAGAATGACTGATCCTTGGTGAATCTCTATTCACCGTAGTACCTTTCCCATCAGGGGCCATGGCGGGAACACATATAGTATGATGTCCCGTGGCCATGGAAGAACTAGAGCATCCACTCTTTCTGCACCATGCTCCCTTCTGCGACTGAAGAAGTGCGGGGCCTTCGCATTATTCTGAGTGGCCATCAGATCCAGATGGGGGGGTCCACCATCGGTTGAAGAGAAGCGCTACTGCTTCCTCGGAGAGTTCCCCACTCTCCGGGATCTATGCGTTGACGGCTTAGGAAATCTGCTTGAACATTGTCCACCCTCACTATGTGTGACGCCGCTAGGCGGGAGAGGTGTAGTTCCGCCCATGCCATCAACTTGTCCATCTCCCGAGACATGTTGGCTCTTTGTTCCTCCTTGATGGTTGATGTACGCTACTGTGGTTGCGTTGTTGGAGAGAATCCTTACAGCTCGACGATGAACTAGGGGGAGAAAACGCCTCAACGCGAGACGGACTGCTCTGGTTTCCAGACAATTGATCAGCCACGTTGCTTGCACTGACGTCCATTGCCCCTGCGCCGATTGCGTTTGACATACAGCCCACCAACCGGAGAGGCTGGCATCCATGGTAATGAGCACCCAATCTGGGATCTCCAAGTCCACTCCCTGTAGCAAGTGATCCAGGCTCAGCCACCAGCTTAGACTGCCCTTGGCAACTTCCGGCAGCGATAGGAGAGCTTGAAACATCTGAGACGCTGGCTTCCATCGGGAAAGTAACGCTCTCTGCAAAGGTCGCATATGCGCAAAAGCCCAGGGGAACTAAGTCTATAGTTGACGCCATGGAGCCCAGGACCTGGAGATAGTCCCAGACTGTGGGAAGTGGAAGACAATGGAGGTGCTGTACCTGAAAAATAAGAGTCCGAGTGTGGTTTTGACGAAGAAAAACTTTGCCCAGGTTGGTGTCGAACCGTGCTCCCAAAAGGTCGAGCATCTGAGAGGGAATGAGGGTGCTTTTGGCAAAATTGACTACCCATCCCAGAGAGCAGAGGAGGTGCAAGACTGTCTACTGCCTGCTGGCAAAGTTCCAAGGACTTTGCTCGAATGAGCCAATCGTCCAGGTAGGGGTGGACTAGGATCCCCTCCCTCCGTAGAGCTGCTGCCACCACCACCACCATGACCTTGGTGAAGGTGCGGGGAGCGGTCACTAGACCGAAAGGTAGGGCTTGAAATTGGAAATGCTGACCGAGGATCTTGAAGTGAAGGAAGCGCTGATGCTCCTTGAAGATGGAGATGTGAAGATAAGCCTCTGTAAGCAACAAGGAGGCTAGGAATTCCCCCTGATGTACTGCCGCTATGATGGAGCGTAATGTTTCCATCCTGAAGTATGGAACCTTGAGGGCCCTGCTGACCATCTTGAGATCCAAAATTGGATGGAATGAGCCTTCCTTTTTGGGAACCACGAAGTAGACGGAATAATGGCCTAAACCGTGCTCTGTCAGAGGCACCGGGAGGATGGCCCCCAAATCCAGGAGCCTATTGAGCGTCTGACGTACTATCTGTTGCTTTGTCATTGGGCTGCAGGGCGAGAAGAGGAACCTGTCTCTTAGGGGTTGAGCAAATTCTAAAGCGTAGCCGTGCTTTAGAATATCCAGAACCCATTGGTCTGATATAATCTTGACCCACTCCTCGTAGAAGAGGGAGGGACGTCCCCCTATTCTGGGCGTCAAGGAGTGGGCCAGCGGTCCTTCATTGGGTAGATTTGGAAGGGGCCCCTTGAGAGAGGCTCTCACGAGTTGGTCTCCGTCCACGAAAGGAATTGGACCAGGACTGTGACCGTGAAGAATGTGGTCTTTGTGAGGCCGGTTTTGTCTGACAAAAATGCTGCTGTCCCTGGAAATGGCTTCTAGTGGAGTTGAACACCCTGGAGACCCGTGGACGATCCTCCAGCAGTTTATGCACCTTGTTCTCCCCCAGGGATTTGATGATCTGCTCTAGATCCTCACCAAACAATAACTTGCCTTTGAAGAGGAGAGATCCCAGCTGAGTCTTGGAAGAAGAATCCGCCGACCAGTTACGGAGCCAGAGGAGGCGCCTAGCAGAGACTGCTGATACCATTGATCTGGCTAGCATACAGAGGAGATCATACAGAGCATCTGCTCCATAACCTATCACCGCTTCCAGGTGCTCTGCCTGCTGCGCTTCTCTCTGTGGCAGATCTTGAGTACTGAGGAGTTGTTGGACCCATCTAAGACCTGCGCTTTGCATGAGGGAGCTACAAACTGCAGCCCTGACTCCCAATGCAGATACCTCAAAGAATACTACAAAAAACTCATCCATAAAACAAAAAAAAGACTTCTACACCAAAAAAAATAACTAAATATCAACAAAACCCTAAGATGCTCTTCAACATAGTAAAAAGCCTAACAAAATCATCCTACGACAATCAATCACTTTCAACACCAAAGATCAACAGCAATGACTTTGCAAACTTCTTTAATGAAAAAATCAATATCCTTATAAAGAACAACCTAAAAAATGACTCACAAGACCAGAAATTTCTGAACATTCAAACAAAAACCTGGTCCAACTTTGAAACAGCATCTTCCTTAGAAATCCAAATGATCATTAAAAAAATGAACCCAGCTAAACACCCAATTGATGCCATATCCATTACAACAATAAAAAATCTTGAACCACCAATAACCAAGACGTTAACCAAAATTGTAAACCTTTCCCTCAAGGAAGGAAACTACCCTGAATGCCTAAAATCTGCAATCATAAAACCCATTCTAAAAAAGAATAATCTTGATCCAGAAAACCCTCTGAACTACCGACCCATCTCAAACCTCCCATTCATTGCCAAAATCATTGAAAAAGTAGTCCACACTCGGCTCACCGATCATCTAGATGAAAACATCATCCTCCTACCTTCTCAATTCGGCTTCAGAAAGCAACTCAACACTGAAACCCTTCTTCTTGCAATGAATGACTTCGTACTCAAAGGTTTTGAAAAAGGCCAAAGTTTCCTTTTTTTTTTTTTAAATTTAATATTTATTAATTTTCAATATTCACTTCCAGCAAATATAATACATTGCGTAGATTAATTTCCAACATATAATTTTAAACAACAAGACTTTTCATCTCTTACTCAGTCATACATCACATTCTTCTCTTCTATTCCAAGAAATGTGGGGGAGTCATTTAACATGGCGGTTTACAAGAAATTTAAACATATTTGCAAAGCATTTAGACCGTCGTGAGAATGCAACAGAAACTTCTATATTAGCTACGATAACTACAGGTTCTGGGGGTTACTGGGCTCAAGAAACCTCTGTAATTGGGCAGGTTCAAAGAAAATATATTTCGCATTTAAATGCTTAATTACACATTTGCTGGGGTACCTCAGACTAAAACTGGAGCCCTTGGCCACAACATCAGACCTGAATGCCAAAAATTTCTTACGTCTCTCTTGTGTCATTCGGGATATATCCGGGTATATCCAAATTCAAAGTTTCCTTCTAATCCTGCTCGACCTATCAGCAGCCTTTGATACAGTAAACCACTCAATCTTGATTAACCTTCTATCTGAAATCGGAGCTAACAAATCAACTATTCAATGGTTCTCCTCGTTCCTATCACAAAGATCCTACCAAGTACTACTTAATGATCCCCTCTGAAAGAAAATCAACCTTAACACCAGAGTTCCCCAAGGATCCGCTCTATCAGCGACGCTCTTTAACATCTACCTGCTCCCATTATGCCACTTCCTTTCAAATATGAATCTAACACACTTCATCTATGCTGATGATATTCAAATACTAATCCCTATAAAAAAATCTCTAGAAGAAACATACAAATTAACATCCAATTACCTAAGCAAAATAAAGGAAATACTAACCAGCCTAAAACTCATTCTCAACTTCGACAAGACTGAATTAATATTTCTAGACAGAAAGAACAGCTCCCCTCAAATACCACCCCTTAACCCCATGAACCAAAACACAATTATTTCTCCAGTCAATTCTGCCCGCAACCTCGGAGTAATTATTGACAAAGAACTCTCTTTCAAAAATCATATTTCAACTAAAATCAAAGATGGTTATCACAAACTACTTACACTCAGTCATCTAAAACCTTTTTTGCCCAATGACTACTTCAGATCAGTACTTCAATTACTAATTTTCTCCAACATAGACTACTGCAATTCTCTCCTACTCCTCTAAATACCATTCGCCTACTCCAGATCCTGAAGAACACGGCTGCAAGAATCCTCACAGGATCAAAAAAACAAGACCACATCACTCCAACACTCATTGCACTTCATTGGCTACCAATTAGATACAGGATTGAATACAAAGTCCTATCCATTTTACATAAAATTATCTACGAAAAACAAGAAAATTGGCTAAGTCCCTATATACAACTACATACACCAAGAAGAAACCTTAGAGCAGCAAATAAGGGACTCCTAAAAACACCACCAACGCACTCAAATCAACTCACCTCAACCCAAAATAGAGCAATCTCCCTTGGTAGCCCAAAACTTTGGAACTCACTACCAACTGAGCTTAGAACTCAAGAAAACCTAAAAAGCTTCAAAAAAAGATCTAAAACCTTGGCTGTTCAACAAAGCATACCAACTCACCCAATGAACAACAAAATTAATTCACATTCCAATCCTCCTTCAAGAAATGAAACTCATCACATCTATGTTTCTATAAATTTTCTTGAACATTACACATATTATCCCCTTTGCTTAATAACAGTTTATATCTTGAAACCCTGTTTAATCCCCCCTCATCCCTGTAACCTTATATTTTGTAAACCGTTATTGATGGCGTTATTTTGACGATTCCGAATGA
Organism: Rhinatrema bivittatum; assembly: GCF_901001135.1. Lineage (NCBI taxonomy): Eukaryota > Metazoa > Chordata > Amphibia > Gymnophiona > Rhinatrematidae > Rhinatrema > Rhinatrema bivittatum. The sequence goes on along the minus strand of NC_042622.1, from coordinate 164,856,112 downwards.
CGGCATATAAAACTCGTTAAATAAATAAAAAATCCTCTTGAGGTATACTTCGAGCTTCCGGTCCTGTAGGTCTCGCAGAGCGGCACCACCCGTCACCGGAATGGTAGTCCTTTTTGTGACCGCCGACACTGACGCGTCCACTTTGGGAACCTTAAGGATATCTAGGTACGCCTCCAGGAGAGGGTAGAGCGTGTCCATAGCCCTGTCTACCCTCAGACTAGCCTCTGGAGAATCCCATTCTCTGGACAACTGTAGAAGGCTAGGATGAAAAGGAAATGTCTTCGCTGGTGGGCGCAGGCCGGGGTCCCCCTTCTTAGTACCTGCACTGGTGCCTAGCGGATCCTGTGGAGCATCAATATCCAACTCTGCTACGACATGGGGGATGAGGGGGTCTAACTCATCCCTCTGAAATAGGCGTAAGACTCTAGGGTCATCTCCTTCCATTTGTATGTAAGAAGCCGGATCATCTTGGTCCGGATCAGGCAATGTAGGTAAAAGAGGAGCCTGAGGGAAAGGATCAGGGGGAACAGGATGGGGGACCACCCGAACTTGGGAGGACCCCTGAGGGACCCCTGTAGTATCCAGAGAATCTTGCAACCTGATCACTTTGGGAGGAGGGGGGCCTGGAGCTGGATCCTATTGCTGGCTTAAACTGGCTAAATAAGCATTGTGCAGCAGAAGCACAAAATCAGCTGAGAAAAACCTGGAGGGAGTAGGTCCCAAGGGAGGAATGTCAGGCAGGACCCCTGAAGTTGCCCCCTGATCCGGGGGGTTAAAGGAAAATTGATTCTTACCTGCTAATTTTTGTTCCTGTAGTACCATAGATCAGTCCAGACCCTGGGTTTTGCCTCCAATCCAGCAGAGGGAGACAGAGAAAGATTCTACTGACTCTGCCCTATATACCCTGGGGTGCCACCTGCAGTCCTTCAGTATTGAACAATATCAAAGCAGAAGTCCAACCAAGAAAATTAACTGGCTAACTTAAACGAGCCTACTCACAAACCCTAAGTGGAAGCAGAATCCCTAGGAACCTTCAAAATATACCAAACACATATACCGGACATACCAAACACTACACGTTCTTATTCTTGTTAAATTTCTATCGTCTTATTCTTCTTCTTTTCCCAGTTAGAACCATCCTTGTTTTATTGTAACTGATTTTTTCTGCGCACTGTTATAACTTGTTATAATTTGTAAATATATAAAATGTATACTCATGTTATATTTATACACGTTTATAATGTATTGATCACCCCTGTTTTATGTAAACCGACATGATACGAATCTCCGTGAATGCCGGTATAGAAAAACTCAAATAAATAAATAAATAAAAATAAAATAAACAATCAAACTTTGAAACTAGACAGCATAAAATGCAGCTTAAACACCAAAACAGTAATCGAGCGGACTCTCCGTAAAAAAAATTGCTACACACAGACAGAACGGGTGGGCCTCTGGACTGATCCATGGTACTACAGGAACGATAATAAGCAGATAAGAACCAATTTTCCTTTCCCTGTACGTACCTGGATCAGTCCAGACCCTGGGATTTACCAGAGTTGTTTTACGCGAGGTGGGACCCAGAGAGTCCCGCTTGGAGAACACCCTCTCCGAAGGCTGCCGAACTCGGAGCCTGGACATCCAAACGGTAATGACGAGCAAAAGTGTGCAGCGACTTCCAAGTCACCACCTTACAAGTCTCCTGAGGAGAAACCTGTTGACACTCCACCCATGACGTAGCTTGCGACCGAGTGGAATGAGCCCTCAAACCTGCCGGAAGATCCTGACGAGCCGGAAGATAAGCTGACCGGATGGCCTCCTTCAACCAGCGAGCAATCGTAACCCTGGAAACTTTATGATCCTTGCGAAGACCACTCCACAGTACAAACAAATGATCTGACATTCGAAAACTGCTGGTAACTTCGAGATAACCAACAGCACACGTTGCACATCCAATTTCCTGAGATCCTTGGAGGAAGGATCCGTACGATCTAAACACGGAAAAGTGGGAAGCTCTACCAACTGATTTAGATGAAAAGAAGAAATGACTTTGGGCAAAAAGGAAGGCACAGTTCGCAAGGAAACTCCCGCATCAGAAATCCTAAGAAAAGGCTCTCTGCAGGACAAAGCCTGTAACTCCGAAATTCTACGAGCCGAAGAAACTGCCACAAGAAAAACCACCTTCATCATAAGATCTTTCAAAGTCGCATGTTTGAGGGGTTCAAAAGGTGCAGTGCAGAGAGCCCTGAGAACCCAATTTAAACTCCACTTAGGTCAAGGGTTCCGAAACGGAGGCCGCAGATACTTTGCGCCTCGGAGAAAACGCGTCACATCCGGATGCTCCGCCAACGACACACCACGAATCATACCCCGAAAGCATCCAAGGGCTGCGACTTGTACCCATAAGGAACTGCAGGACAAGCCTTTCGCCAAACCAGCTTGCAAAAAAGACAAAATGTCAGATATCGAAGCCTGCGCCGGATCCAACTGATGATCTACACACCAAGATGCAAAAACTCTCCATACGCCAAAGAGGTGGAAGGTTTACGAGAACGTAATAGAGTAGCCACCACAGCATCAGAATAACCTTTGTTCTTTAACCAGCGCCTTTCAAAAGCCATGACGCTAGACAAAAAAAGTGTTCGACCTCCTCCAAACAAACGGGTCCCTGACAGAGGAGGCATGGTAGATCCCACAATCATAGAGGACCGTCCAGCGCCAGGCTGATCAAATTCACGAACTATGGACGACATGGCCATTCTGGCGCCACAAAGACTACTTCCGCCCGCTGTACCTCTATCCGTCGCAGGACCTTGCCGATCAGTGGCCAGGGGGGAAACATGTACAGAAGAACATCCTGCGGCCAAGGAACCACCAGAGCGTCTACTCTTTCCGCTCCTCGTTCCCTCCGGCGGCTGAAGAACAGAGGAGCTTTGGAATTCTGGAAGGTTGCCATGAGATCCATTGCCGGTCTGGACCACCTGTTGCATATCAGCTGAAAAGCTTCTACGCACAGTTCCCACTTCCCTGGGTCGAGATGACGACGACTGAGGAAGTCGGCTTGAATATTGTCCACACTGGCTGACCAGCTGTTGCGCCTCCCGTGCCACCAGTTGGCTTCGAGTTCCTCCCTGGCGGTTGATGTATACTAACGAGGTCGCATTGTCGGACAGAATTCGCATCGACTTTCCCCAAAGGAGAGGTAGAAGAGCCTGCAACACCAATCATACCGCTCTGTCCCTGAACAGATGTTTGCTGACACACCGCTCCCCCCAGCATGAAAGGCTGGCCTCTGTGGTGACTACAGTCCACTCCGGAACCTCCTGAGGAACACCACGCCACAGATTGTCCGCTCATAACCACCAATCGAAGCTGGATCGAGCCTCCCCTGTAAGGGGGAGAGGAAGGTAGTATTGTTCCAAAACCGGGCTCCATCGGGAAAGCAATGCAGACTGTAGTGGTCTCATATGCACAAATGCCCAGGGAACCAACTCCAGAGTGGATGTCATTGAACAGAGGACTCTCAATTAATCCCATACACGTGGTATAGGAATGGACAATAAGACTCGGATTTGTGCTTGCAGCTTGAGAAGGCGATGTTCTGGAAGGAACACTCGTCCCTGAAGAGTGTCGAATAGAATGCCCAGAAATTCCAGTGACTTAGAGGGAGCTAGGTGACTTGTCCTCGTTGATCACCCAACCTAGGGATTGCAAGAGGTCGATGACTCTGCTGACTGTTGAGCGACAGAGAGACTCCGACTTCGCTTGAATTAACCAGTTGTCCAAATACGGATGGACCAAAAGACCTTCCTGAGTTGCGCCGCCACCACAACCATTACCTTGGTAAATGTTCTGGGATTTGTGGCTAATCCTAACGGGAGAGCCCTGAATTGATAATGCTGACCAAGAATGCAAAATCTGAGAAACTTCTGATGATTGGAGCGAACGCCGATGTGAAGATAAGCCTCGGTGAGGTCCAGAGACGCAAGAAACTCTCCTTTGTGTACCGAGGCGATGACTAACCTGAGGGTTTCCATTTGAAACTTGGGAATCCATAGGCAACGGGACGAAAAGCTCCCCTCTTTTTTTGGTACGACAAAGTAAATTGAGTAACTACCTCTCCGTTGTTCCAGTCAAGGAAATGGAACAATAGCTCCTAGATCGCTGAGACGCTACAGAGTGTCCTTTACTGCCTGACGTTTTTCCAGGTAAGAACACGGTGAAACCAGAAACCGGATGCGAAGCTGCCAAACAAAATCTAAAGCGTATCCTTGACTTATCGCCTTGAGAACGCAGTGACTGGACATCCATCTGGTCCATTCTCCGTAAAACAGAGACAGCCTGCCTCCTATAACCGGAATTGGGGAATGGACCGGCCTTATCTCATTGGGCAGATTTCGCTCCACCTGCAGCTTGGGGATATCCTGGTCTTCCGAAAAGGCGGCCACGAAAGGACTGAGACCAAGTCTGCTGCCTGCCAGACTACTGCTTTGCAGACGGAGCCGATGGACGAGAAGAATGGAATCTTCGACCAGACCGAAAACGAGTGAGGGAGGAGAAGGAACTTCGAGCTCTAGGACGATCCTCTGGAAGTTTGTGAATCTTATTCTCTCCTAAGGACTGGATCATATCTTCTAAGTCCTTTCCAAAGAGCAATTTTCCCTTAAAAGGCAGAACTCCCAACTGAGCCTTGAAGATGCATCCGTTGACCAATTCCTTAACCAGAGGAGCCTGCGAGCCGACACTGCCGACACCATAGAACGAGCTGAAGTCCTGAGAAGATCATATAAAGCAACTGCACTGAGGGCTACAGTAGCCTCTAATCGACCGGCTTGCGCTACCTCCTCGTCAGAGAGGGAAGAATTGTTCTGCAACTACTGAACCCAATGCAGCCCTGCTCGCAAAGCCAAGCTGCTACACATAGCCGCCCGCATCCCTAGTGCGGAAACCTAAAAACTTCGCATGAGCTGTACCTCCAATTTCCGGTCCTGCAGATCTTTAAAGGCCGTGGCTCCCATCACTGGGATAGTTGTCCTCTTAGTGACCGCTGACACTGCAGCATCTACCTTGGGGAGCTTCAAAACCTCCAAGGCCTCCTCCGGTAACGGATATAGCTTGTCCATGGCCCGGCCTACCTTCAGACCTAATTCAGGAGTGTCCCACTCATGGTTCAAGAGGTCAGTGAGAGAAAGATGGAAAGGAAAAGACGCCGTCAGACCCCTAAGGCCCAGCAACAATGGATCGATATCTCCCACCCGAGAGTCCTTCTGCGGAGCCTCAAGACCCAATTCCATTAAAATCGCCGGGATCAAAGGACTAAGTTCCTTCCTCCTAAAAAGGCGGACCACTTTGGGATCATCCCCGTCCGCTATGTAAGGGCCAGAACTATTACCCTGACCAGGATCCCCTCAGAGATCCACATCCAGCAGGGACGTGTCCCCGATATCCAATGGGTTCTGGTCGGAGCCATCTGAAGTAGTAACCGTGGAGTGAGCCGGCCCTGAGCGAAGAGGACACTTTGGAACTGGATCAGAACCAAAACCACTTGGTCTCGAACGTTTGGAGGACCGGGCCTTCGGACCCTGCACAGAGGAACTCTCTCTGCGCTTCCTTTGCTCCTTCTTGGATTTGTAGGCCTTATGCAGGAACCTGATAAAATCCCCTGAAAAGGAAGAAGAGGAATTTGAGGCCTCCTCGAGGCTCTCCTCATCTGAGCCTGCTGCATCTTTGTGCGGTTTGTCCCCTCCGGGAACAGCTGGCCACGGTGACAAGGGAGGAGGATCCGATACTCCCTGCATGACCTGCTGTGTCGCTGCTCGCACGAACTCAACAAAGCTTCCGTACCTGCACTGCAGCGAAACGGGTCCGGAGTAGGGTGCAGCTGCACCGAGGCTTCGGGGCTGCGCGAGCCAGCCGACTCGCATCCTTTGCGGCTAAAATAGACGGGCCTTCCCCACTGGGGAGGCAAGCAGAGCAGAGACTCCCTTGAGAGCCGCGTGCACGGCAGGCCGCGCAGCATCAAGAAAAAACTGAAAAATGGCACGAACAAAAAAGAAAAGGAAAAAAAACATACCCCGATGTGAAAAAGAAATCTACGGCACTACTGAGCACTGTGTTAGCGAGAAACTACAAAAGCTGCTGACACAACAAAAATATAAATTTTTTTTTTCCCTGAATTGCTGCGGGCCCCGGGAGCTGCTCCAAATACGGTGAGTGAGCCGGGCCCCCCAGTATCACCCTGGCCAGGAGTGATTGCTGGGTAAATAACCTCCCCAACTCTGGCAGCCTCAGAACCAGGAGGGTTAGTCCCCTCAGGACCTCCCCACCTCCTGGGAGGCAGTGAAGCGGCTGCTAATTAAAACTAGACCGCTTAAGCTACTTCACTTTTTTTTTTTTTTTTTAATCTTAAAGGACTAGTCCCAATAAAAAAAACCTAGAACAAACCTCACTAAATAGAATGCCTAAGTATTCTGACAAAAAAACTAACTACCACAGACTGCAGGGTTTTGCACCTCCACCTCCCCTGGGAGACAGAGAAATACTGATGGACTGCAGGTGGCACCCCAGGGTATAGGGCAGAGTCAGTAGAATCTTTCTCTGCCTCCCTCTGCTGGAATGGAGGCAAAACCCAGGGTCTGGACTGATCCAGGTACGTACAGGGAACAGGAGTTAGAATCGGTGGGGAAGAAGAAAATCCGGCGTCTGAATCTTCATTTGGCTGTGTTGGAGCAGTTGGTTCTGACAACAAAATGGCTGCCGTTCCCACGCTAGACGGGAGCGGGGCAGACCCTTCAGCGAGCAGTCGCGCTTGAGAGCGAGATGTGGAACGACCGGCCGGCATCGAGGGACCCTCCCCGCAGGGGAGGCATCTTGAGCATATGCCTTCGCGGGAGAGCCACGTCTTGGGCTCTCCACAGGCATTGCATCGCGAGGATCGTGGCATGGGGGAAAAGCCGAGCAGGTAAGTAAAAACCACCCCCGGAGGCTGTCAGGAGCGGGTAAATGAAAATAGAAACCTCCGCTCAGAAAATACAACGACCTGAAATTTTATTTTTTTTTTATAAGCAGAGGAATGTCACCTCTCTGCTAGCGCTGCCCCGAGGAACATGGCATCTCAGGGCAGCATGTCATCGTGAAGGGGGAGAGGTTGGAGAAAACCTAATAGTCTATCCTCTTAGAAAACTTGACTGGGGAACCGCAGGTTCTGCCACCTTCATCTGCTGGAGACAGAGAAATACTGAAGGGACGAGGGCGCTCCAGGTTATTAATGAACACCGTTCGAGTTTTTCTCTGTCTCCATCTGTTGGAAGGGAGGTACAACCCACGGTCTGGACTGATCCGGGTACGTACAGGGAACGCAGCTGTCTGCTGCCCGGCCTGCAAAAGATTGCACCAGCTCCCAGCACTGCTTGAAGTGCATGCTTTTTTTTTTTCCCAATAAACTTTCTACAGACAAAACCAGCAAAATAAGAAAGGCAAGGAGAGAGTAGAGGGAAGAAAGCAAGACCAGATGGAGAAGGACTATGCAGCAGGACTGAGCCCAAGGCCTCCTTACCCTACGGATCTCTTCTGCTGCCTGGAGGAGGGCTAGGGCCGCAGCCTTCACCTCATTCCTGTCCTTTTTTAATTTTGCTTGTCACCTGATATTGGTTCTCACACACTCAACTGAGGGAGGGAGCTACTGCTTTCACCTCAGCAGGTCAAACCGGCCTGTTCAATCCAAGCAGGCCAAGATCCACAAGCACGGATGCATGGAGACAGAGAAAAACTGGCTGGCTGGTGCCTGAGCAGAGCTATATGAGAGTGAGTTCAGCAAGTTTTTGTTTTCCATCTCCACCTGCACAACCCACTGTAAAATCCCTCCCATGGCATATAAAGGACAAGAATCATAACCAGAGACATGTAAGCTCAGGATGAATACAGCAAGGCCACACACACTTCTACATCAAAGAGGGAAAATCCCTCAGACAATTGGTGGTTCGTTAGCTACTCGTGGCAGCCAAGTCAATTTTCTGAGCACAGGCCCCAGGTAAATGTGCCATTCCTGTGGGATAAAAATAAATCTTCCTGTAAAGCAGCAGCACTAACAGCTGAAATCACTCATACCTGTTCTCTCCAGCAATTGCTACCACATGAGGTTTCTTACTCAGAAGGAACTTCTTCAGGGTTTCCATGTCACGGATCTGGAGTAAAGAGATAAGCATGACTGCAGATTCTGTGCAGAGAGCCCATGAGCAACACTGCATCCCTTAACCCCCCACAGCATCCCTCACCTTTCGCTCCCGCTCCTCCTCTCTCCAGGCATTTCTTCTCTTGGTAAAGTACGGCAAGCGGAGAAAGTCTGTAACCTCCCCTTCACCATTCACCAGGGCACAGAAGACAGGATGGTCTCTGGGAAACAAATGCTACGCATAATAGGGTCAGATAGATCACATGCAACAGTGCTTCACAAATCTTTACCCCTAGGAGCAGCACTGTACAAGGAATTAAAAGCCCTGGACATGAACTCAAGGCTCTCCTCTACCATTGCCTCTCATACCTTTAGGGAAGTCACCATTTCCCTGGTAACAAATATATCAAATGGGTACTGGGATCCTTAGCTAGCAGGAACACAAATCAGATTCTTTGTAATATCGTAGAAGAGTGGAATTATGACACTGATTTTATTTGGTTATCAATGACCTGGCAATAAATGAAGCCAGTAAAATACAGAGAAACTTCCAAACTTTAGGGAATGAGCTCAAACATCAGGCAAACACAGCAGCATGTTCAGAGGTACTGCCTGTTCATAGAAACACAGAAACATGATGGAAGAAAAAGGTCATTATGGGCTACAGAGTCTGCCCATTGTTCATTACCAGAGCGCTGCCATACTCCGGGATTTCAAAGGATGGGGCAGAAGGCCTTCACCATCCACACCAACCACTCAGCTTTATAATTACTTATAACTCTCTCAGAGATCATGGTGAGGGAAATAAAGGCTTGGTTGTATCGCCATCTTTAACAGTTGCAGCCCAAGGTAGCAGTGAAATGGTAACATTTACATTTTCCTTGATTTCAGCCAGACCAGTCCAAATGCATGTGTTATGCTCCCCAACCATAAGAACATAAGATATGCCATAATGGGTCATACCAAGGGTCCATCAAGCCCAGCATCCTGTGTCCAACAGCGGCCAATCTAAGTCACAAGAACCTGGCAAGTATCTGGCAAATACCCAAACATTAAATAGATCAAGTTACTATTTCTTACTGATTAATAGCAGTTTATGGACTTCTCCTCTAGGAACTTGCCCAAACCTTTTTTAAACCCAGTTACACTAACTGCCATAAGCAATGAATTCTAGAGCTTAATTATGCGCTAAGTGAAAAATAATTTTCTCTGATTTGTTTTAAATGAGCTACTTACTAATTTCATGGCATGCCCCCTAGTACTCCTATTATCTGAGAGAGTAAATAATCAATTTACCTTAACCCTTCTGCTGCCACGGTCCTTAGCCACTAAGCAACACAACTCCTCCTTTAGCCTTTTCATTTTACACTTTATTGCTGCCTCACCAAAAAAAACAGTCCAAATTTAAAAGAGAAGTGACAGAAAATGAAGAAATTACTTACCTGATAATTTCGTTTTCCTTAGTGTAGACAGATGGACTCAGGACTAATGAGTTATACTCCCCTGCCAGCAGATGGAGACAGAGTCAGATTTCAATTTTGGCGTCACCCTAGATACACACCTGCAGTGACCTCAGCCCTTCAGTATTCTCTTCAAAAGCCACTGTGGACATACTATTGAAAAAACTTGATTTAAAATATGATTTAAAACAGTTAACTGTAACTGTATTCAACCAATCAAACACTGAACCCCAATAAGAATATAGGGATTGGGTAACGGCTTACCCGTAATCTCTTGAAATAGATATCCACTCCATGGGCGAATCCTTGGCACCATTCTTGGGCAGTCGTGGGCGGGATGATGAGTCCATCTGTCTACATTAAGGAAAACGAAATTATCAGGTAAGTAATTTCTTCATTTCCTAGCATGTAGCCAGATGGACTCAGGACCAATGGGATGTACAAAAGTTACTCCTGATCAGGGCGGGAGGCTGCCCATGGTCCAATTAACACCACTCTTGCAAAGGCTGAATCCTACTGGGCCTGTACATCCTGGCAATAGAACCTGGAGAAAGTGTGCAAGGAGGACCACATTGCCACTTGGCAGATATCAATGGGAGACAGCAGTCTAGCTTCCGCCATGACACCGCCTGAGCCCTAGTGGAATGAGCTTTAACCTGAGAAGGTAATGGCTTTCCTGCCTCCACATAGGCTCCCGTGACCACCTCCTTAATCCAGTAAGCTAAGGTAGCCCGCGAAGCTGGTTCGCCCTGCTTCCTTCCATCATGAAGCACAAACAGACAGTCTGTCTTTCAGACCAGTTCTGAAACTTCCAGATATCGCACCGAAAGTCTACTGACATTCAAATGACGGAGGAGGCAGTACTCTTCTGTGTCCTTGTGCTTACCTAGGGATGGCAACAAAATGGATTGATTCAAATGAACTCCGAGACTACCTTGGGCAAGAAGGATGGAACGGTAACGAAGCTGTAATGTTCTTGGAGTCATCCGAGGAATGGTTCCCAAATACGGCAATGACTGTAGTTCAGAGATGCGACATGCTGAACATATAGCCACCAGGAACACCGTTCTCAAGGTTAATAAATGCAGTAAGCTGAAAGGAGGGCCCTGCCAAAAATTCTAATACTAGATTAAGATTCCACAGGGGAATCGTCCATCTTAGGGGTGGCTGGATGTACTTCACCCCTTTCAGAAAACGGGCTACGTCCAGATGAGCTGACAGGCGGGTTCCATTCACCTTGCTCCTGAAACAAGCAAACCTGCAAAAATTCCAGAATTAGTGGGATTTTGACCGACTGAGGGAGAACACTGCATTCCTCGCACCAGGCCTCAAATACTCTCCAGACCTGCACGTAAGCTAGGGACATAGACAACTTCCGAGCGTCGAGTAAGCTAGCAATTACTGCTGCAGAATATCCTCGCTTCATCAGGTGAGCCCTCTCAAGGGCCAGACCGTAAGACAAATGAGTTGGATCCTTGTGAAGGACTGGTCCCTGCTGTAGCAGGTCCCCGTGCAGTGGGAGGCACAGGGGAGGTCTCCACCAGGAGTCTCCGCAGGTCTGCATACCACAGACACCTGGGCCAATCTGGAGCTACTAGTAGGACTAATCCCCAGTGGTGTTCGATTCTGCGAATGACCCTGCACAGAAGATGTCACTGAGAGACGGTGAATAGCAACTCTTCTTCCAGCCAGATCTGAATGAGAGGGTTGATCCCCAGGGACCAGTGATCTCTTCTGTGACTGAAGAATTGGGGAACCTTTGCATTATGAGACAAGGCCAGCAGATCGATGGACGCGAGACCCCATCTGAAAGGCTTTGGCTGACAATGCCCACTCTCCTGGATCCAGACTCTCCCCTACTTAAAGTCTGCTCTGTCGTCGTCTTTTTCTGTGATGTGGGAGGCTGAGATCATCTGTTGATGCATTTCTGCCCATTCCATAAGGAGATCTGCCTCCTGTGACACTTACTGGCTGCTCTTGGTTCCACCCTGGCGGTTGATGTAGGCTATCATTGCGTTGTCCGAGATTACATGGACCACTTAACCCTGGAGTCTGTGGCTGAATTGTAGACACACCAATCTGATTGCTTGGGCTTCCAGGTGATTGATGTTCCAAAGGGCTTCTTCCTCGGTCGTCAGGTCCTGACAGTGAGCTCCCCAGCCCTGGAGGCTTGCGTCTGTTGTCAGGACCAGCCAGTTTGGAGAGGACAGGGGTACACCCCTGCTCAGATGAGTTTCCTGTAGACACCACTGGAACTGAGAACATACTCTCACCGGTAAGTTGAGGTGAATCAAATAGTCTTGAGACTGCGGGTTCCAACATGACGGTAGTGAGCGTTGAAGTGGTCACATATGGCACTACTTCCAGGGTTGCTGCCATCAAACCAAGAAGCTGGAGATAGCGCCATACAGTTGGGCATATCGTGCTCATCAACTGACGCACCTGGGACATCAACTTCCTTATCCGCGTGGTCGGAAGGAAGACCTTGCCCTGCTTAGTGTCGAACCGAACTCCCAGATATTCCAAGGACTAGGAAGGCTTGAGACTGCTTTTGTCCATGTTTACCACCCTACTGAGTTCCTGAAGCAAGGAGGTCACCTTGTTGGTCACCCGGAGACTCTCTTCCATGGACTTGGCCCGAATCACCAGTCGTCCAGGATTTCCTCTTTTCTCAATGCTGCCACTATGACCACCATAATCTTGGAAAAAGTTCTGGGGGCGGTGGCTAAGCCAAAGGGCAGAGCCTGGAACTGATAAAGGTGACCCAGTACCTCAAAGTGTAGGAAACTGTGTTCTTGATGGATTGGAATATGTAGGTAGGCCTCAGATAGGTCCAGGGAGATTAAGAACTCTCTTGATTGTATGGCCATTATCATGGAGCATAGGGTTTCCACGTGGAAATGTTTCATACGTAGATGTCGGTTGATGCTCTTGAGGTCCAGGATGGGTCTAAAGAAACCTTCCTTCTTGGGTACGATGAAATAGATGGAATAATGCCCCATATTTTCCTGGGGCGCAGGTACTGGGATTATAGCCCTCATCCTGGGGAGCCTTAAAAAAGTAGTCTCCACTGCTTGCTTCTTGTGCTGGGAGTGGCAAGGAGACATCATGAATATGTCTCAAGGAATGCTGTGAAATTCCAGCGCATATCCTTCTCATATGACCTCCAGTACCTATTTGTCCGAAGTGATCTTGACCCACTTCTGGTAAAAAGAGGAACAATCAACCCCCTAACTCCTCATTCTGAGGGTGAGTCAACAAATTTTCATTGGAGGGGGAGGGGGGGGTTTGGGTCAAATCTGAACCCGAGCCTGCCCCTCTCTTGGGCTGTCGACTACGAAAGGACTGAGTCCTCCCAAAGGGCCAAGACCTCCGAAATATCGAGTTTCTGTAGGAGCTAAAGTGTTGGGAGCCCCTGGATCAACCTCTCATAGGCGAGGGGCACTGTAACTGCTTCTGATAGCCAGGGAACTGGAAATTCGCCCCATTTACTGGCCAGCTTTTCCAACTGGCTTCTGAAAAGGAGTGATCTTTGTAAGATCTGCCTTGGAGGCTGCATCTGCTGACCAATTTCACAGCCATAGCTCTCTTCTGGCCGCCACCACTGAGGCCACTCCTCTGGCCGAAGTATGGACTAGATCCGAGCTCATATCATCTAAAAAAGCAGTGGCAGGTTTCATAATCGCTCTGGAATTCACCTCAAGTCATCCACCTCCTGAGAGAAGAGTAGGCATGAACAAGCTACCAAGGCACAACAAGAAGCAATCTGTAAGGTCATTGCTACTGTTTAAGGATGGCCTCCATCTGTTTATCGTGCGCATCCTTTAAGGCCGCTCCTCCCTCCACGGGGATAGTTGTTCGCTTAGAAATGGCACAGACCAGTGCATCCACTTTAGAGAAAGCAGAGTTGCTTACCTGTAATAGGTGTTCTCCCAGGACAGCAGGATGTAGTCCTCACATATGGGCGATGTCATCAGGCGAAGCCCTATTATGGAACACTTTTGCCAAAGTTTCTAGAAACATTGATTGGCACACTGAGCATGCCCAGCACGCCATGATCCCTGTGTCCACAGGGGTCTCCCTTCAGTCTCGTTTGTAGCAAAAAGTGCGAGCGAAAAAATAAAATAATAAACGTAAGCAGACCCAACTCTGCAGGGTGGCGGGTGGGTTTTGTGAGGACATCCTGCCTGTCCTGGGAGAACACCTGTTACAGGTAAGCAAATTTGTTTTCTCCCAGAACAAGCAGGATGGTAGTCTTCACATATGGGTGATTAGCAAGCTACAGGCTGACTCATATTACAACAGGCCAATAGCAGACAACTCATGCAGCAGGCACAATAATTGGGGTGCTATTGACAATGATGAGGCAGCCTGAAATCACAGCAGGTGGTTGTGGAAGGAGTTGGGGATTATACTGGAACAAAGTTTTTCAAGACTGACTGGCCAAAGGCAGTGTCTTGATGGATGTCCTTATCTATGCAGTAGAGGGCTGCGAATGTGTGAAGAGCTCCATGTCGCAGCCTAGTAGATGTCGGTAATTGGTATTGAACGATAGTGTGCTACCGTTGTTGTCATGGCACTTACAAACTGTGCCTGCTCTCACCCCTGGAGAGGAAGGCCTGCTTCCTCATAGCAGAATTCGAAACAGTCTGCTAGCCAGTTAGAGAGAGTTTATTTGCCCACTGGAACTTGCAGCTTATCTTTGTCAAAGAAGCAAAGAGTTGGGTGGATTTCCTATGCAGTGCGGTCTAGATAGAATGCAAGTGAACGCTTACAGTCCAAGGTGTGCAAAACCCTCTCGCCCTGGTGACAGTGAGGCCTTGGGAAAGAGTGGGCAGACTACAGACTGAGTACGGTGAGAGGCTGTGTCCACTTTAAGAAGAAATTTAGGGTGAGTACGGAGGACCATTCGGTCACGGAGGAACCTAGTGTCGGCTGAGTATGCAACAAGGGCTTGTAACTCACTGACCCTTTTAGCAGAGGTGATGGCTACGAGGAAAATAATTTTCCATGCTAGAATTTTAATGTTATAGGAATGCAAAGGCTCGAACGGGGAACGCATGAACCTTGTAAGCATTACATTTAGGCCCCATTCCGTAACTGGTGATCGTAGAGGAGTCTAAAGTCGTAGAAAACCCATGATAAGCAGACTCATAAGGGGTTGAGCCATTAACAGGGCATCCCCTACTCCCTGGTGGTACGCTGAGATGGAACTGAGGTGCGGAGGATGTCTGGGGACCAGAATCCAAAAGGTATCCTAGATAGCCTAATAGAGATGGAGAGGGGCAGGAAAAAGGGGCCAATACCTTTTTGTGCACTCCATTTGGCAAATCTTGCCGATTTTGAATGGTAAGATTTACGAGTGGAAGGTTTTCGTGAAGCTACAAGTACCTGAGAATATCAGTGGGTCTGTGTTATGAGGTTGACCTGTGGGCAGGCGAATTGGTTCCTGGAATGATAGGTTGAGAAGTAAGGGGAAGCATACTTGTCAAGGCCAGTACGGAGTTATGAGAATCCTTGAAAACCTGTCCTGCTGTAGGTTCACGAGAGTTTTGGCTATGAGCGGTATCGGAAGAGACGCATATAGGAGGTCTCTGTTGCAGGGGCGATCAAAGGTGTCCATGGCTAACGCATTTTGAAGCCTGTGTAGGGAGCAGAGTCTGTCCATTCTGTGGTACGATTCGGACACAAGAGGTCGATAGTTGGTTGACCTCAGCGCTAGAAGATTTTACTCGCTACATATGGATTCAGAGACCACCAGAGGACACATCGATTGAGATGGTCTGTTAGTATGTTCGGTATGCCTGGAGATGCATGGAGTGTGCAAGGGCCCAGGCCCAGAACTGCGCGGCTTCGTGGCAGAGCAGATAAGAGCCTGTATGTCTCTGTTTGTTCGAGTACCACATTGCCACTATGTTGTCTGTCTGTATCCACAAAGTTTTGTGAGAGAGGCAGTGTTTGAAGGCATAAAGGGCATAACGCATGGCTTGAAGCTCCAGTAAGTAGAACTGAGACTTTTCATGAAGCGGTGTCGACGCATTTTGGGTTTGGAGGGTGTTTGGAGGGTGCATTCAACTTGGGTCTCCAACCCAAGTTGAATGCAACTGTGCCCAAGATCAACTGAGGATTTGATTACTGGATCGGTGATATGGATCAGGGACGAAAGCGGTTGAACGGCTTAGAGCCACTGAAATCTTAAAATCCACTGAGTTTTTCTCATGGCTAGTCTGGCCATAGGAGTGACGGGGATCATGGAAACCACTTGGTTCAGCAATGGAAGAATTGAAGGGCTGAGGCTATGTTGCACGCGCGCAGAGATTTGAACAATTTCATAGGATGTCTGCGCACTTGTTGGGCAGGAAGGCCGCTGCGACTGTAGTGCCCACATCTGCTCCATATGGGATTTATGGTAGTTGATTAGAATTCCCAGCCAAATGTAGAAGATTTATAGTGAGTATTAGAGAATTTAGAGCTCCTTGTTTGGATTGACTCCTTATTGGGCAGTCGTCCAGGTAAGGAAATGCTTGAATGCTGTTCTTTGAGGATGAGCGGCAGTCACTGCTAGGCATTTGGCGAAATACACAAGTTGCCTAAGCTAGTTTGAATGGCAGAACTTGGCATTGAAAATGTTGATGACTCACTTTGAAGCGTATAAAAAGTCCAGAGAATAGAGGCAACCCCCTTGTTGTAGTAAGGAAAGCATGGTGCCAAGAAACACCATTTTGAACTTTTCTTTCTGAAGAAATTTGTTGAGATTTCTGAGGTCCAGAATGGGTGGAGGTCGCCTGTTTTCTTTGAAAGTAGGAAATAGCGGGATTAAATCCTCTGCCTTGTTGCGTCCGGGGAACGGTATCCCGAGCCCTAGTCCTCAGTGGTATGGACCGTTCTGTTCTCTGGCAAGGTTGAAAAATCCAGGAGCCTGCCCGACTGGCGGAGCTGGTGTGATCTGGATATCAGTTGGTCTCACATGGGAGCGTGAGCAGTAAAAGGTCCCTCTAGCATCTCTCTTTGCTGTGCAAGAAACGTAGAGAGCTGTCGCAGGGTCTCGCGGTGGTCTTGCAATTGAGACACTGTCTGCTGGACCTTGTGCACGAAGAGATTATCTGCGGTGCATGGCAGATCAGCTAGTTTATCTTGGGCTTCGGGCCGAAAATCAGGGGCCGTAAGCCAGGTTCCCCATCTAGCACTGAGTCCTGTTGCTGGCAACGTGAGGAAGTTTCAAAGCAATCACGTTGCTCGAATTTCATGTGGCTGGCAGAGAGATTCCCTTGGTGTTGTGTCAAATATAGCTGGTAAATAGCAATATGTGACACCAATATAGTTCTTGGAAGAAGTTACGACCTAGACCCTCCCAAAACTTCTGGTCCTTTTTAGTGACCAGGTCGAAAGGGATGGTTTCAGACACGCCCTTTACTTAGGTCTTGATGGGATCGGTGCCGAAGCGGGATGAGAGTGCCCATCGCCGTTTGAGGATCCCAGGATAGGTATAGGGGTCTGTGGAGGCTCAGAAGGACGAGTCGGCGTCGATGACTTAGGCTGTCGTTGGTAGGTGTCACAACGAGGCGGTGCCACAACGGTGCGAATATCGATGGTTCCTGTGTTAGTAGATTCTGGAAGACATCGAGGACGTCCAGCTCCTCCCTGGAAGCTGGTATAGGTAGCGCAGCTACAGGGGGAGACAGGCTAGGCGTTACTGGTGGTTCCACACGAATCTGTGGTGGCTCAGTTCCTGGCATCGGGGTCGGTGGGAAATGCCTCGGTGCCTCGGGTGCAGAGGAGCATGGAGACTTTTGTACACTGGCCTGCTTCGCAACTGGCTCAATGGAGGAGAAGTCCATTAATGGCTATTAATCAAGTTTATTTAGGGAATAGCCACTGCTATTAATTGCATCAGTAGCATGGGATCTTCTTAGTATTTGGGTAATTGCCAGGTTCTTGTGGCCTGGATTGGCCTCTGTTGGAAATAGGATGCTGAGCTTGATGGACCCTTGGTCTGACCCAGCATGGCAATTTCTTATGTTCTTAATGAACATTGATGCCGGTGCAGTATCAGTGCCGGCACTGAATGCGGAACCACATCGGTGCTGGCGACGATGTTTCCCTCGATATTCGGCCCGGTCATTTTCCAGCACCGAGGAAACTGCCACCGATGTCCAGAATGGCGTCAGCGACGGACGGTCACCATGGCAGTGACGATGTTTCCCTCTGTGCTCAGCCCGGTCATTCTCAGGCACCGAGGAAGATGCCACTGATGTCATGGATGGATTCAGTGACGGTCACTGTGCCGGTGACGATGATTCCCACGCTGCTCAGCCCGGTCATTCTCCAGCACAGAGGAAGATGCCCTCACTGTCCTGGATGGCGTTGGTAACGGACCGTCACTGTGCCTCTACTGCTCCTGGCATAGTTACTCACCCAAGAATTTCATGGGGATCTGGTTGAGAACCCGAAGTATGGAGCATTTTCTTTAGTCGTGGGCATCAAAGGCATTAACGGGGGCATCGACGGCAGCCCTGGCGGCATAGACAGTGACCACAATTGGAACAGTGGACGTCCCAATCCCTCTAGCCCCGATGGAGCTGGTGGGAGATCGCAAGGACACTCACGGGCATTGTGGGGAGGACAGAGGGTGATAGACATAGGGAGAAAGAGGGCCAATTCAGTTGGTAAACCGGGGGAACCGATAGTGAGTGACAGGAACCGACCTGAGAACAGGGCATAGTACTCACACAGAGCGTTGATGAAATGTACGCGAAGGGAGACCCGTGTAGGGAAATTATTTGTGAAGTAAAACTTCAAGTGTTTCCATGAGGAAAGGTTGTGAGAAAAATCTCACAGAGCTCCTAAACGCGAAGCAAAGTGCAGCGAGGAAAAAAAGAGACTGTAGGGAGACCCCTGTGGACACAGGGATCATGGCATGCTGGGCATGCTCAGCGTGCCAGTCAAAGTTTCTAAAAACTTTGACAAAAGTATTCCATAATAGGGCTCCGCCTGATGACATCACCCATATGTGAGAACTACCATCCTGCTTGTCCTGGGAGAAACGCAAATGCTCTCTCACTGACAAATTCAGTGGGTATAGAACTTCTAATGCTTGTCCCCTTTAAAACTTGCTTCTGGGGCATCCCATCTAGGTCAATCAACTCCAGGATGGCTTCCAGTACTGGAAAGTAGCAAGAGGTTTTCTGAAGGGAAATCAGAATGGGGTGGTTCTTTGGTTCCATCAGAGTTCGCCCCTGGAACTCCCAGCATCTTCAGGGTCTGGAAAATCGGGGCCGGAAATTCATCTCTATGGAAAAATCGTACCATGGTCTGATAGTTTTAAACCAGGGGGAATTTCCCCATCTTCCAAAGAATCTGTATCCTCCTCTTCAACCGTACCGTCCAGGTCCCTGTCAGGAATACCCTTGGTGAGACAAGGTATGCCTTGAGGTCTGCCGATAAGACTAGGAGAGGGAGGGCTTACCGACTGAGGTTCCGTCCGAACAGGGGCAAGTGAGATAGCAGACTGCGCCTGTACGAAGGCTTGAAGGCCCTGGAAAAATTCCACCCAAGAGAAGGCAGACCAGGTCCATGCCTAGCCCATGAGGTACTGAGGTAGGTGCCGCTAAATTTTCCTCTCCCTTGGGTGATCCAGTCCCGGGGGTACTCAGATCCGGTACTGCCAGTTAAGGCTGTGGCTAACCTATCCTCTGAATGGGAGGAGCCGGGCTTAGCAAAGTCTAGGGAGGCCAACTCTCCCTGGGCTTCCTCACAGTGCTGATATAAATTGGAATCTAGGTCAGACTGTGAAGCCCTAATATGACAAGCAGCACAGAGAGAAAAGTGCTTATGTTTCTTGGCTGCCTGAGCCATTGGTGGCAGTAACTGTGTGTTCTGTCTTCTCGAGCTTAAAATTTTATGTGCACAGATTTTGGGCATCTAGGCAGAATGCAGCAAGGCGCTCGCACAGCTCATGTGCCCAGCTTTACCTGTATTCTGCACTTAGAAGGTTGTATGTGTATGTTCGTGCACGATGTGTGCAGAGCCGACGTACTAAGCGCATTGACGTTCTATGGAGGGCAATACAGCACACACAAAGACGCGTGCAAGATGGCACCGCTGCAGCCTACCACACGGTGTGCCGACCAAGCCTAAAGCAGGGCCTAGCCCACTAGGGGCCTCTGAACCTACTCGGAAGCCCACATCCCCTTACCCCAACGGGATCGGGAATGTTGTCGGTACAGCACGTCAAGCTAGAAGACCGGAGGAAGTCTTACCAAAACCCCTCCAAATTAGGCAGTAAATTTTTTTTTTTTTTTTTTTTTACTTACCTGGGCTCAGCGCTTACTGGCTGAGTACAGAGATGGTCTCCAGCTGCAGGGGGAGGCTTTGGCTGTCACCTCTGCACTCAGCTTCCTGCACCTGCTGCCTTTCAGCTACTTAAGCAGCAAAGTCGATGCCGGGAACTGGCTACCGGACCAAGGCATACTTCTAAGAGATCTCGGAAATCACCTCAGGAAATCTTAACTGGGGGAGGGACCTTTAGGTATCACCGCAGGAGAGTGGGGCTCAATTTTCTACGATTTAAATGTAGAATTTCTCCTTCCAAAACGTACAGCAATCCCCATAGGGAAAGGTATGTCCACCATCTGCTAGAGACGGAGAAATACTGAAGGGCTGAGGTCACTGCAGGGGTGTATCTAGGGTGACATCAGTTTTGAAACCCTACTCTCTCTCCATCTGGCTACACACTAGGAAAAGCATATTTTGAGAGACAGCAAAAGGGAGAGGGAAGAGGGGAAAACAGGCAGAGAAACAAAATAAATCTTCCTGGAAGCCCTGATCCTGGCCCACTCAACTGAGGGAAGGAGAAAAATAATTTCAACTCAAGAGCCCCCCCCACCCCCCCCGGTTCTCCTATTCAGCCCACCAGGCCATCTTCCACAGCACAAGATGCTTGCCTACCATCTACTGGAGAGAGAGATTACTGGATGCCTATAAGTCGTGACATCAACAAACTGCTGATCTCTGTCTCCATCTGTTGGTCAGTAAGATTAACCCATTCATCTGGACTGGTTTGACTGGATGAAAAAGAAATTCAAAATCATTAAAGACTGAAAAATCAGTGAGAATAATTCATCCTTATTAAAAAGATGAACAACTGGAGAATTGTCTTCCTCTAAGGGGGAAAATTCCGCTCTTCCAATTTTCCTTCACTTGCACTTTCTTTAGCCTCTTCCAGGGTTCCAAGGGAAGCCTCCGACAAAGGAGACTTAACTTTTTCAAGATGCTCCCACTTCTCCTTTCTGGCCTTCTTTGCATTAGAAAGAGGAAGTACAGTCCCTTGAGCCTGCTGTGCAGGGATGGCAGATGACTCCGGGGGCAGCTTGCCTGAGACAGAAAGCCTGATGCAGGCACCTCAAGAGTTCCATGGACAGAGAAGAACAGGCACCTGCAAACAGAGTTCAGTCCTGGCAACCCCACAGCATTTGTTGCCCCTGCTCTCATGCATGAGGCCCCAGGAACTTGAACTGGAGTGTCCAACACCATGGAAATCAGAGGCAATGGCTCCTGTTTTGAGCCTTGACAGTCTCGTGGATCCAAGATGGCCACTGTTCCCACCGTGGCAGAAAACCCGCCAGCATAAACAGGCAGGCCAGATGATCCAGCTGATGCAGACTCCCTCCAAAACTCATCACTCAAAACTCCAAAACCCTCCAAAACTCATACCTGCCTTTTCCATCTCCTCTCTGTCTCCACCCTCTCCTCATCCCTCTTCCACGTCTTGCCTTTCCCCCTCCCCTTGTTTATTGTAATTTTCCTTTCTGTTCATTGTAAACCGGCATGATGCGCTTCACGAATGTCGGTAAATAAAAGCTCATAAATAAATAAATAAATACCATGCAGGTGAACCTTTCTTTCTGGCAGTACTTACAAAAGTTTCTCCTCCCCCCCACCCCCCGACACATCTTTGCTCTGCACACCAGTGTCTTTTTCCTGCAATCTTGTGCCACCATAAAATGCGTGTATACATACTGGTCCCCGAATAACAATAGCAAGAATGCCAGATACGCACCCTGAAGCAAATTGCTTGAATAATCTGCACCTAAATCCTGTAACAGATAGAGCTGCGTCTCCCTACCAAGCCACTTACACTTTTTTTTTTTTATTAAAACCCTCCAAAAGAAAAAATAAGCCAGAAAAGGTGGAGAGGTTGTTGAAAATAAGAGAGAGAAAAGGAAGAGTGGGGAGTTAGGGGGAAGGAGGGGATGTACTCACATCACTGCTAAGATCCAATTCCCAAAAGGAAGATCCCTGGTCATCAGGCATAGTTCAATTGGGGGAAGGAGTCCAAAGACTTTCAACCAAGAGCAGCTTTACCAATGGAAGGAGTCCCATGACTAATCACCCCAGGAGCAGCCTAATCCAAATTTTCCTCTTCATTCGGCCTAAACACAGGTCTCAAACATAGCATGGGATGCTTGCCTACCATCTGCTGGAGACAGAAAATACTGGCAGGCTGAGTGCAGCATGGGATCCTACAAGGGGTGATAATAGCAAGCCTTTTTTTTTCTCCATTTCCATCTGCTGGTTGGGAAGCATAACCCTTGCATCTGGACTAGTCTGGCTAGATAAGGAAGGCTGCATTGTGTTTCTGGAGGACGTGGAGTACCCTGCACAGGGCAGCAGCTGCCACCCTAAAGGAAACACAGTGGGCTTGGGGACAGGCTCCATGTTAGAATTTGATTTTGGGAAGATGTGCATAAAATCACTGCTGGGCAGATTAGCTGGGCCTTTTTGGTCTTTATTTGTCATCAGTTACTATGTTAGATACTCATAGTCAAAACAGGACATAAAACAAACATACCTGGCAGAGGTGAAGGCCATTCCCAACACTCGGATGCCTTTCCCTTGATTTTCCTCCATAAAATCATCATCCTCCTCTACTTGCTGATCCGGGCGGTATGGTGACACCTTCAGCCAGTTGTAGAGTTTACGGCTGCAGCACTGTAGTGGGAGTGGAGGTGGTAAAACAATATGAGACAGCAGTTTTCACAGCCTATGAATTGTGTTACAGATGGTAGTGCTCTGGGGATCAGAAGTCACCCGTTTCATTGTTGATATGCAGGATGGGAAAATTGATTCTTAACTGCTAATTTTCTTTCCTTTAGTCCTACCAGATCAGTCCAAATGGATGGATTTTTTTTCTCTCCTATCAGCAGTGTGCCACCTGCAGTCTCTCAGTAAACTGTAACAATGTTTGATTCATTCTTCTCCATAATGAGCAGTTGGAAAGAATCAAACATTGGTGAACCCTAAAACAAGGCCCAAATACAGTCCAGTAAAGAGTAAGTAACGCCAGAGTCACAAGGCGAATGAATCTGGATGATAAGCTGAGAACACTTGAGCTCCTGATATTTGTTACCTCTAAATACAAAGACCAGATAAATGATGTCGGTCACATGATGCTCTATGTGACCTTTCATATACAATTACTCTAATTGTGAATTAGAGAGAATATAAGCCCCTGAGGCAGCCGTTTTCAAACGGCGAAACTCGGCCTGAGTCGGGCTAATTTTGTGTCTCCGCTTCAATAAAGGATTTCAAAGACATTTGGCATCTATCTTCTTTGTTCATCCTGACGCCAGAGTCACATACAGGTAACTTCTATTCACAAATATCTATCCAGAAAAGGACAGTCTGAAGATCCAAAATGGATTGCATCCCAGACTAGTCTGATAGGACAAAAGGAAAGAAAATTAGCAGGTAAGAACCAATTTTCCCTTCCTCACCATCCACTGGACTAGTTCAGACAAATGGGACGTACCAAGCCATCCTACAATGGGAGGGAAACCCGCAAGACCTGCTTGCAAACACCTGCTCCAAATGCCACTGTCCCCAGAGCTCAGATGTCCAGTATGTAATACTTGGAAAATGTGTGTGGGGAAGACCAAGTGGCCACCTTACAAATGTCTTGCGGCGAGACCAAATGATACACAGCCCATCACATTGCCTGAGCTCTAGTGTAAAGAGCCCTAAGACCCTGTGGGACCTGTAGGCCCTTGCAAAAATATGTCGACACAATAGCCTCCTTAATCCAACTAGCAACTGAGCTCTTAGAGGTCTTCTCATCCTTGGTGTGAGGGCTGAACAAAACAAAAAGTTGATCACATCTCCAAAATCTATTTGTAACCTTCAGATATCTCAGGAGAATCCTACATACAATGAAAACATGCAGCTCTTGAGACTACACAGTTGCATCGGAACCCAACATTCTAAAGGCAGGCAGCTACACAGACTGCTCCAAATAAAAGAAAGATATCATCTTGGGCAAAAAGGATGGGACTGTCCAAATGGAGTCACCATCCTCCAAAACCTGAAGGAAAGGATCTCTGGGCGACAAAGCCCAGAGATTCGCCTCGGTGAACAGATAGCCACCAAAAATAGTGACTTCAATGTAAGATCTTTCAAAGATGTCCTCTTTTTAGGTTTAAATGGAGATATGCACAAGGCAGCGCTGAAGAGTGTGGGTCCTGTCCTTTGTGAGGAGAGTGAGCCGGGCTCCCCGGTATCACCTCAGTAGCTTAGGGGAGCTGTGCAGCAGGATCCTCGACTCCAGGCTCCACTAGCCTCAATACCAGGGGGGAGGAGATGATCCCCTCAGGCCCTGCCAACCCCCTGGGAGGCTGAAAAATGAAACCTTCTTCTGCCACAGTTAAGGCAAATTTTTTTTTTTGTTTAAAAGAGATAATACCGCTAACTAAACTCCCTCAAATCACCTCTTTCTATTGCTAAGTCTTTTTTTTTTTTTTAAACTAAGGAATAACTACAGACTGTAGGATTTTGCACCTCCACCATCTACTGGAGACAGAAATACTGACAGACTGTGGGTGGCATCTCAGGGTATAGGGCAGAGTCAGTCAAAACTTCACTGTCTCCATCTGCTAGTGGGGAGGCAAAACCCAGGAGTCTGGACTAACCCGGGTATGTACAGGGAAACCATGTTCCTAGTTGATGTCCTGACCAAGTTGTTCAGCGCCTCTGCCACATAGGCCACCCCAGCTTCCAACCAGGCCACCTGCTTGGAGTCAGCGAGTGCACTTGAATTCTTCTCCTGTGCTTTCTGCATTGAGTGCAAAAAGGTCCTTTGCATCAGGTTACTACAGACTGCCACCTAAAGGCTCAAAGCTGAGATTTCAAACAACCTCTTCAACTAATCTCCATCCTTCGGTCCCGGACATCCTTCAATGTGGCTGATCCTGGCACCAGGATGGTCATCTTGGTCACCGCAGACACTGCTGCATCCACCTATGGAAGCCTCAAAAGCTCCATCTATTCCGACAAAGGGTACAACATAGCCATAACACTGGCTACATTAAGGCCCACTTCAGGTGTATCTCACTCCCGGACCACCAACTTCTTTACCTTCTCTGGTAAAGGAAAAGTCTTGGAGGTCCATACAGACCATCTAGGATCAGATACACTTTTCCTGAGTGACCTTGATTCCCAGTACCCTCCAGCACATGGGTGATAATAGGACGCAGCTCCTCCTTACAGAACAATCTAACTACCCAAGGGTCATCTCCTTCCACGACAGGAACTTCTTCGACATTCTTATCTGTAGCAAGCGCAGTACCCAGAGGCGCATCTCCAAGATCAGCTGCCGGATCATCTCCAAAATCATCCATCAGATCCTCTCCAGGGTCATTTCCCTGATCTTCCTGAAGAGTGTCCATGCCCTCCAAATCCTCTGAGAACTCTGCATCTCCATCCGATGGAAGTCCCAGCCCCAAGAGGCTGCACAGACCCCATGACCTAGCCTGTGCAGATGCACAGGCCAGGCATTGAGACTTCTGGGTGGACAGGCACTTACTTCCTGTTCCCCATTTTGCAAGATAGGCCTTATGGAATAGCAGGATGAAATCTGTGGAAAAATCTTCAGAGTCACTAGATTCCCTATCCACAGCCTCCTGCCTCACGGTCCTCTATGGCATCCTGACTCACCAGAGAGAGGGGTGAAGGGGAATCCCTAAGCTTCCTAGTCATTGCTTGCCTTACGTCATGTGCAGAAGCTTTGGCTGCCACCCCCCTCCTGAGGCCTCCAGAACAGGTTCTGCTGAGTGGATGTAGCATTTGCTGCCTGCATTCTCCATGGTTTATTTATTTTATTTATTTTATTTTATTTATTTAAAAAACTTTTATATACCGGTATTAGTATGCATACATCATACCGGTTTACAATGTAACTTTAAAGGTAGAAATTACAATGAACAGGGAGGGCGAACAAGGAGGAGTATACAAAGAGCAGGAGGTGGAGGAATTAAAGCAATAAATAAAAACTGCAACGGACTATTTACAGGAATATACAAGGTGAATCACAGGCCCTATACACTTTCTTATGCAATGCGGGAGGCACAATTACTTTAGTACTTGCTACGGTTGGCCCACTAAAAAAAAAAAAAAAATGCTCTGCAATTCCAGCCAACACAGGCAAACATAACCTCAACCACCAAACAAACCCAAAGTACTGTTGTGGAGCCGTGGATTCCTGCTCTTACCCCAGTCCATTCCTGGATGCACAGATTCAGCCACTCACCCAGCCTCGCTCTGCACTGCCCTTTCCTCCTTTTTTGTTTTGTTTTAAAGTGACAGAGCCCCCAAAAGAAATCATATAAATAAGTTAATACATTCCTGCTTCTGGCTGCGGTAGAGAAAGCGTCGGAGAGGGCGAGGGAACCAGGATCCCTGGCTATCACACCCCTCCAGATGCTGAGAGTCGAGCCAATTCAGGGATCTCCAACCCCCCTGCTCACTCTGAGGGATGGCCCACAAAGGAACCTAATGCCTCAGGGAACTTCCTCGAACCCTTGTACTATTCTTTTTTTCTCCTTGCTCTGTCTGTTTAGTTTATTTAAACTCCAAACTCCAGACTGCAGGTTTGCACCTTTACCATCTGCTGGAGACAGAGAATTACTAAGGGACTGCAGGTGGCACTCTCACAGTTATGCAGCAGTGCCCGAAAAGTTTTTGCTCTCTGCCTCCATCTGTTGGCAAGTATGCAAAACTCACTAGTCTGAACTGATCTGGGGTATGAACCGGAACACCACTTATATACAGTATAATTTTAATATGTAACCAAATGGAGGGAATCCCCTTTTGTGTTAATACCACAGGTCTGATACTACAAGTGTAAGAGCAGCCTAACTGTGAGTGTGTGACCTGGGCAACCACACAGCAAATACTTTCTCACCTTGATAACAAACTCCTTGGCTTCAACAGTCAGTTTGTTCTTGAGCTCTTTGCCCATCTGAGGATACAGGAACTGTTTAAGTGCCCGCTCGATGGCCATGGTGCGCTGCCTGTTCCACTCTTGCACCTGGTGACTGAACTCATCCCGGTAATAGAACTGTTTGATTTCCTCAAAGTAGCTCTGATCGCTGCTGTAGCTTCAGGGGAAGGAAATGCAGGGGAAAGCTTTACGCTGAGGAACTGTACAACGCATGCTACTCTACAACCTCATCCTCTACCCAACCCCATAATCCTTCACACTGAGGAATTGTACAACCCATGCTACTCCACCTCATCCCGCCACCCAACCCCATAATCATTCACACTGAGGTACTGTACAACGCATGCTACTCCACTGATGTGGGTGCTCATAGGCCCTTAGTCTCAGTGAAACACTTTTTGACATGTCACATATGAAGTCATTATTCCTGTACTCCTGGGTTTTTGATTTTTGATCATAAGCAGTTTTGTAATTACTAGCAACAGTCTCAGCCTTGCACTTGTTTTTCCTAGACAAAAGACTCCATAAGTTAGATAAAAGATGCTGAAATACAAGGCTTTTAGAACATTTTGAACTGATATGAGGTTAGTTTACATTTCATCTAAGAACAGAGATTAGGTCAATTTACATTCTATCTAAGACTATAGAAAATATTCTTAGAACAAGCACAAAGTTGTTAATTCTGCCAAATTCCAAGAAAAACATTTATATATGAGATGAGGATTAATTAACTTGGAGAATGAAAGCAAATTACCATACAGCCATTCATACTGTTTATAATAGAAAACCAATCATAGAAATTTTGACAATTAAGTAACCTAGTTTAGGGGTTGAAAATATACAACTGAAATTCTATATAATGCTATGTTAATAGTAAAATCATTTGAGAGAGAGCTTATGCTAGTGCCTTGCCTAGCAGTCTTCCTCTCCATAAGGTTCCTTATTATTTAAAGTGTAAGATTTATATTATATTACAGCAGTTAATAAAACCTTGTTCTCTACAGCTAGTGGCTTTAAGCATTCTTATTTTCAATGAACCACAACAATTGGCGAACCATATGGGACCTGGAAGAGGCGGTAGGTGGGACTGCTTGCTTGGCAACTCTATTTAAGGGAGCAGGGCATGATGGTCTTTTCCTTACCTTCATTCTCTCTCCTCTACTCCAGAAAGGAAACCTATTGATTTGAGTTTTTGTTTGGCAGAGCCACAGCTAGAGAAAACTTTATTATGATAAGATTTATAATATAAGATTTATAGTTTAAGATGAGCACAGAGTTTAGCTGGGGATGTTAGGGTCCTTATCAGACTAGGATGCATATAGTTTACTTGGGTCAATCAGACTAGAACATATGTAGTTTACTGGGGTCTATAGGAGGGTTATTCTGTGATAATTAGCTAGATTATATGAGATAAAGATTTAGATCAAGACTGATAAGAACGTCACAAAACTAAAGGTTTAAAAGTTTAAAGGTACGGCACTGAATTTTAAGGTAAGGTACAATGGGAACATCCAATAGGTGTGAATAAAGAAAAATTTGAAGTAGTACTTGTCAGTATGTGTTGAGTGTGTGCAAGGGTATGAAAAACTGCAGTACTTGATAAGTGTGAATGTATAATGATGCCTCTGGGTAATGAATGTGTTACTGAGTAATGACTTTCTATAGGTAACGTGTGAATACAGTTTAATAGTTTCTGTAAATTTAAGGTAATAGTTTTAATAGTTTTATATAGTGAAGATAATGGATAATACCTTTATGGTGTTTTATTTGTTTTATGTTAAGTTTGGTTTATATTTGGCCAAAGGCATATTTAGTACTGCTTGGAATGTTACATGTCTCTAATGACTTTCACTTGAACCAGGAAAAGAGAGCAACTGAATCTGCGTGCGTGTGTGTGTGTGTGTGTGAGAAAGGAAGGCAAAAACATTTGAGTTTGGCTGCAACTGTATGTGTGTGTGTCACTTCTGTAGTGAATTATTTATTTTGTGAAACTGGCCCTGTGCCACTGTCAATTATGAGTGTGTATGAATCTATGACGCTTTGTCTGTCTACTCAGTGTGTCTCTATGTCCATTATGTAGAGTGTAGCATTAACAACAAGATTCTGAGAAATATGAAGGCACTTGTGAAATTTTTATTTCATCTTAATGCCTTGCAAAAATTAAGAGCTATATATACATATATATTTTTTTTCCTCAGCTGAACTTGCCATTTTTTCCCCTTGTAAAGCAGTTGTGCTAACTTGCACTGCCATCATGCGATCTATTTGTGTAACTGAAAATTAGTTGAAACTCTGTCTGCTTACTATAAGCATTGTAAAATGTTCAGTGCTTAGTGTTAAATTATTTGTTTTTTTATCATCAGTTTTGTCTGAAAAGCAGATGGGAGAGCTGTATCTGTTTCATGTTCCCTAGTAGATGAAGAATTTTTTTTATCCTAAATAATGTTCTAATTTGTACCTTTTTTTATGATTAAGCCATTTGAAATCCTTCCTTTAGTTTCTATCTCAAGGATTCTTGATCTTTGTATGTACTGATAAAACATTTGTTGTATTTTCCTTTATCTTCTACAGTGTTAGAGTATAGGATAAGGGGTCAGAGCCTGTACCTCAGATTACTTGTAAGTTTTACTGAGAAAGCACATAATTTACAAAAAGTTAAAAATTCGAACCAATTAGAAAGATGCTGTTTTTCAGGCTCTGTACCGGGAACACAGGGTCCTGTGTCTTCTTTATGTTTTGGCTAGTCACACTTTACTTTTCTTTTTATGGGGAAGATCTGGTATTGATCCTGTTTAATATCTGGAGTTAATTGGACTTACTAGGGTCTGTGCCAGGAGCACAGGGTCTTTTACTTTCTTTTTGTACCCTGGAATTTGGAGGACTTTGGCTGAGTTTTTTCTTTTTGGGAGCATTTTTTCTGTACAGAGACTGGCCACATGATTCATCCATTTCATATAAAACTAGGGGTGCGTGTGGGGGCGGATGTAGGCGGTTTGGGAGGATTCTGGTATAAGTGGTGATCTCACAACTTATGGTGTTGGCTACAGGGTTGAGAATGGATCTGGGAGAGGATGGATAGTATTAGGTTTGGATAAACACAAAAAATAGATGCCTGGATCTTTTTCAATTGTTTATTCAAACAGAGACGTGTTAATCCTGACGGCTATCATAGATCGCCTACCTCTTTGCTTTCTTAGTATTAGGTTTGGACAGGACAATTTAGTGTGTGTGGGTTACTTCTGGGTAAGGCTCCGATTGGTTAATTTAGCTCTGGAGGCGGGGGGGTCACCACCCTAGGATGATTATTTTTCTTTTGCATTCTCTACATTTAGATCTCAAACCTGGGTAAAACCACTTTAAAATTGGTTTCTTGGAATGTCTATGGTATTCATAGGCCAATAAAAACGGAAAACGATTCTTGATGCACTTAAAACACTCTGCTGATATTGTGTTTCTTCAGGAAACATTTACATGATAAAGAGTTTCTGAAGTTCCAGAGGCACTGCATTTCATGTCCACTACCACTAGGTCTGCAGGAGTTGCTATACTGACGTGTAAAAATATGCCTTTACAGGTCACTCAAGTCCATACGGATCCTCAGGGAAGGTATATTATTTTAACAGGGTGCAATAGTTGGTCATCGGGTCACGTTTTGTAATATTTATGCTCCTAACCATATGATCATTCATTTTTTTGTCACATTGTCCAGAAATTATTGCCTATTATGGATGGGATAGTGGTCGTGGGTGGGGACTTCACACCTCACTGTGGATCCCACATTAGATAAATCTATATCTCAGAAGGGTGCGAGGTTCGGAACGTGGAAAGGTATTCCCTTTTACTGTCTGGATCTACAGCTTTGGACTCTTGTCGCACCTTGCACCCTTTGGAGAAAGATTTTACTCATCTATCCAGGGCCCAAGCTATCTATTCTAGGTTAGATTATTTTTTAATATCTAAATCTAGCTTTTCCCAGGTTGATGAGGCTGACATTGGTAGTAACGCCATCTCTGATCATGCGGCCATTTGGCTAACATTGTACAGGTTGGGGGGTATAGCCTCTGGATTTGGTGGAGGTTCCTTTATTATTTATATACAGATACTACTTTCAGAATATTTGAGGCAAAAATGGTTAGAATATGTATCAAATAATGATAGTCATTTTGAAGAATCTCCAATCTGTCCTGTATACCGCTAAAGCGGTTTTAAGGGGGGGGATATCATTTCTTCTTTTTTTTTTTTTTTTTTAGCATGGAGATGCAAAGCTGTGGCCAAACAATATTGGCACTAGAGAAAGTGTTGGCTTACCGCAAAAAAAAAGTCTTGTTGCAGAAGAATACTGTAGCTAATAGAGAAGCGTAATATCTCATCACAGATAGCGTTAAATACACTGCTCCATCAAAGAGCCAAAAAAAGTATTCTCTAATATAAATTCAAATTATATCAACATGCTAATAAGCTGGGAAAATTCCTGTCAAAATGGATAAAGGTAGATACGGGCTCCAAGTATGTTTCTTATCTTCAAGGACCACATGGGGGAATGATTAATTCTAAATCTGATATTAATGCATTCCTTTGTGGATTATTATTCTCAATTATACAGGTCTGGGGTAGATTTGGATAAATGCCAAAGTTTTTTGGGGGAAGTTAGGCGTGAAGTCTTTCACACAGGCACACTTGCCAGAAGTTGAATGCCCAATTAGTACTGGAGAGGTAATGGTATGATTCAATCAGCTAAATTGCGGAAGGCCCCAGGTTCCGATGGGTTTAGCGCAGATTTCTATAAAATTTTAATTGATCACATTCCCTCTTTACCTCAGTAAGACGTCTGCGGCTCTTACAGAGCGAGGCAGTTATCCTGCAGAGGTTAATAAAGCCATCATTACAGTTGTTTCCCAACCTGGCAAGGATCCTACTTTGGTCACATCTTATAGACCCTATATCTTTGTTGAACTTGACCAAAAGTTATTAGCAAAAATTATGGCTAATAGACTGGCTGTGATCCTGCCAGGCTGCACTGGGCCTTGTCAAGCTGGTTTTGTTAAGAGGCCGATATGCTATGGTGAATGTCTGTAGATTGACGACCACCCATTTCCTTCTGTACTAATAAATCTGTGCCTTTTATGGTGGGTCAGTTTTGACACCGAAAAAGGTCTTGACAGGGTGGAATGGCAGTATTTGTTTACACTTTTTCATATTCTGGATCTGGAGGTTATTTTTGAACGGGATACGGTTGCTATATAATAACCCAGTAAATCACAACATCCTTATAAACCGCCTTTCTGGAAATAGGCATTACTGGCTCAGCACTACTATGGTTCCAATCTTTCTGAGCAACAGAACTTACAGTGTTAAATGTGGACAAAGTGAATCCAAACCAAGAAATCTCTCTCAATGAGTCCCACAAGGATCCTCTCTTTCCTCTACTTTATTTAATGTTTACCTTACACCACTATGCCAGTTACTCTCTAAACTGGGTCTTCAATATTTTATATATGCAGATGACGTACAGATTATTATTCCTATTACCAGTTCAATTACAAATGCCCTGAGCTTTTGGAATACAGCATTATCAGAAATTAAATCAATTCTTACGGACAACCAATTAGCTATCACACTAATAAACTGAACTTATGATTATATCACCCCCAAATAATACTATACTGAACAACTCCAACCTCTCACAACACATCTCTACAATGTCTCAGCAAGTACGTAGCCTTGGCGTTATTATTGATAACAATCTTAATTTCAAAAAAATTCATCGCTGATACGATTAAAAATGGATTCTTTAAGCTACACACACTAAATACGCATTAAAACCCCTTTTATACCATTATGATTTCCGTACAGTCATGCAAGCAACGATTCTGTCAAAAATTGATTACTGCAATGCATTGCTTTTAGGTCTACCTAAAACAACAATCCAGCCTTTGCAATGCTACAAAATGCAGCTGCCCGCATCATCACTGACACGAGACGCCATGAGCACATCACTCCAGCACTTCAGTCATTGCACTGGCTACCTGTGGCTTCCAGGATAGTATATAAATCCATGACAACTTATACATAAAGTCGTTTCATAACAGAGAAATGCAATGGTTCAATGATCAATTACAATTCAAAAACATCTATCCGGCCCTACTAGATTCCAACATTTAGCGAAACTGAAGATCCCAGCGCCTAATTTGACCAAACTATCGACTACAAAAGAACGTTCTTTCACCATTGCTGGATCCACAATATGGAATACTATGCCCTCTGAATTACGCCAGGAAATTTGCCACAAAAAATTTAAACAAAACCTAAAAACCTGGCTATTCAAAAAAGCCTTCTATCAATAAACTGAGTTCTATTATATACCTTTCAGAATATTTCTACAGACACTTTTATATTGATTTTCTTTATGTGATTACAAAGTTATATTTGGTCTTATATTCATACAGTTATGTTATATTGTAAAGCTCTATGCTGAATTAATGTTTGAATGTAAACCGAGGTGATGTTTTTTACGGACCCCGGTATATAAAAATCCTTAAATAAATAAATAAATAAATAAATAAACAACCAACCCTTTAGTGGCAGTGGCTGTTAATGGGGAAACTTCCACGGACTTCTCGGTTCATAGAGGTACGAGACAAGGTTGCCCTCTCTCTCCACTGTTTTTCTTTTTGTCTTTAGAACTGATATTGATGGCCATACAACACATAACCATATTCAGGGTTTGGTAATGGGTCCTTTGGTTTGCAAATATGGTGCGCTCACTGATGATTTGTTGGTATTCCTTCGGGAATCTCTCAGCTCACTTACACATTTATTACCCCTCATTCGAGAGTATGGGGAATTTTCTGTATTTATACTTAACATGGATAAATCCGAAGCTATGCTATATCCTGATAATCTTAAAGGAGACTGGGTGGGGGCCTTCCCACTGAGATGGGCAGAAGGCTCTTTTTGATACCTGGGGGTCCTCATGCCTTTGAACTTGGACCTGTTATATATATCCTTAACCTCCGACCTCTGCTTATTAGCACCAAGGATAGATTAGTTGTGTGGCAAAATCTTCCCTTATCGCTGGAAGGTCAGGTGAGTCTCTTTAAGATGGTCATTTTCCTAAAATGGCTATATGTCCTCAGATATTGCCTGTCTGTAAGGAATTTATTTATTTAAAAGTATTTATATACCGTCTTAACAATACGATTGAACAAAATGGATTTTATTGATAATAAAATAAAAATAAACAGATAAATAACCATAACTATAAAATATTACGTAACTAACAACTAAAAATAATAAAGTTGGAGAAAAGTACAATCAAAAATAATATTTCATCTAGCATAGTATACCTTAAAATAAAATTGACTAATATTACTTCTTTAATAAAAACAAGAACAGATAGAAGCATGAAGAAATGAAAAAAGTCCTATCTATTATTAAGAGACATCTTTGCCATTCTCTGATTTAACTTTGACGTTACTGTTTAATGGTCCGTGATTCCAAAGCTTCTCTGAAGAGGTATGTTTTAATGATTTCTTAAATTCTTTGCTATTGCTATTTGTTGTAATGAATCTGGTAAAGAATTCCAGACAATAGGACCTGCCACAGAAAAAGCTGTCTTGTTACATTCAGTCTAGCCAGTCGTATTGATGGTATCTCTAAAAGATTAATATTTGCAGATCTAAGTTCTCTTGATGGTTTGTAAATTCGTAAGTTCGTACAGAGCCAGATGGAATCAGAATTGTTTAATAATGAATGACCTAAAGGCCTTAGATAAGATGCTTCCTTCCTTCCTTTGTGTGGGGAAGAAACCTAGAATAGCTCTTGCAAAACTGAAGAAGAATTGGGGAAAAGGAGGAATGGGTTTTCCAGATATGGAGGGTTATAATTTGGCCAGTTTGTTGCGGATGGTTAGGGATTGGTTTTATGATGGCTCTATTTTCACCGACATTGTTAGTGATCACTCATAGTTAATTTAGATTTGAGATATGTTCTTTAAGCCCTTCAGCTAGTCATCCCAAAGACCTAGCCCACCATGTCTTATTGACTCCTCTACGTTGGGCATGGAAATCTCTCATGATGAGGTTACAAATCGACAACATGTATGCCGTTTTTACCAACTGAAGGGAATTCCAGTTTACGGCCAGGTTCTTCTTCTTGTTGTTTCTTATTTGGAAAGAGGGGAGTTATACAGCTTCAGCATGTGCTACTGGGGAGGGGATTATTCTTCCTTTTCAAAATTTAGAAACCAGATATGGCCTCAGAAATGTAGATGTTTTTTCTTATTTCCAATTGAGCCATTATACTAACTCCCTAAGATCTATGGATCTTGTCTCTTCAATAATAGATAAAAGACACTTTTTTGTGTAAAAGGAGGAAACTTTCTTTATCTCCGATTCATAAAGGGCTGTAGCAAGTTGGTCAAGTCGGGTGGATACATTCTAATTGGGAACGTTGAAGGACGGGTTTCTAATAGATTGCAATCCTTTGTCAGCTTGCTTTCAGGCAGTGCGGAGTTTATCTACCAATAGTTACTTAAGAGAAATAAAATTCACATTTTTACATATGGCGTTTTTTTCTCAGCACATGGCCTTTAAGGCACAAATGTCATCTACAACAATGTGTCTGAAATGTGAATTAGAAGTGGGTTCCCCTTGCCCATGCTTTCTGGGGATGCCCTATTTCTCATTTTTGGAAGAGAATATTGCTTTACATAAATAACTTATCGGGATGTGATTTGCCTTTGCAGCCAAAAATATTATTTGAAATGTGTTTATCCACATATATTTGGAAGCCAGAGGAGAGGCGTCTTGTGAGGAAATTATTGGCTAGGGGAAGTGCTCGATCTTGTTGGTCTAGAGGGAAAAATACTCTCCTCCTTACTGGCAATGGCGCAATGCAGTATATCTCATGATGTTTATGGAGTCTTTGGCAGCTCATTTGTCTTTTAGATCCGAGACCAGATTTTTGGAAGTATGGGATTTGTATATCCCAACTCTTTCAAGCAGAGCTGGGAGCTTAATTTTGAATACCTTGTAGAGACTATTGTTTTTCCACACACTTGGAGGTAGAATTCTGGGGATAGGGAAATAGGGACTAGAAGGGTGGGGGGGGGGGTTATGAGTAGAGTCAGATGTGCAAGAAAGGAAAATTGGTTCTTACCTGCTAATTTTCGTTCCTGTAGTACAACAGATCAGTCCAGACAGCTGGGTTTTGCCTCCCTTCCAGCAGTTGGAGACAGAGAAATTTTTGTACTACCTGCAACCTCTCAGTATTGCTATGTAGCCAAGCTGATAATCAAAAAACCCCTGAACGAGCAGAGAAAAAATACAAATGAGAACTAGAACTATGATACAGAATTTGAAGGCAGAGAAAAAACCTGTGCCAATTCTTTAGATGACCAAAGACAGACAAGAAAGAAAGAGCTAGTGGACTCTCCAGAACTAAGTGGGTTCTGGACTGATCTGTGGAACTACAGGAACAAAAATTAGCAGGTAAGAACCAATTTTCCTTTCCCTGTACGTACCCAGATCAGTACAGACAGCTGGGTTGTACCAAAGCCCTTCCTACCCCGGATGGGACTGCGAGACTCCCGCTTTGATGACGCCTTCTCCGAAATCAACCGATTCTGGAGCTTGGATGTCCAATAGATAATGTTTGGCAAAGGTATGCAATGACTTCCAAGTCACTGCCCAGCAAATCTCCTGAGGGGAAACTGACACTCCGCCCAGGATGCTGCTTGAGAGCGAGTCGAATGAGCCTGCAATCCCTCCAATACTGGATGGCCACAAGAAATACAGGCTGCACCTATAGCCTCCTTTAGCTGCAAGCAATGGTAGGCTTAGAAGCTTTTTGGCCCTTCCTTGCGCCACTCCACAGCACAAACAAGTGATTGGACAACCTGAAATTATTTGTCACATCCATGACCCGTATTAAGGCCCGCCTGATATCCAAAAGACTTAACTCCGAGGCATGCACAGAATTGGATGGAAGATAGTGAAAAGCCGGAAGTTCCACCTACTGGCTCAAGTGGAACGTCGACACCACTTTAGGGAGAAATGACGGAACCGTCCACAAAGACACCAGAATCCGAAATCCTTAAAAAAGGCTCTTTGCAGGACAAGGCCTGAATTTCGGATACCCTTCTGGCTGAACATATAGCCACCAAAAAAACCACCTTCAGAGCAAGATCCTTAATGGTAGACCTCTTAAGAGGCTTGAACGGCACTGAACACAAGGCCTGAAGGACCAAATTAAGGTTCCAGGACAAACGGCTGAAGACGGCGGGCGCAAATGTTTGGCTCCCCTAAGGAAACATACTATGTCAGGATGCGCCGCTAGTGGCCTGCCACGGACCTTACCTCTAAACCCAGCTAAGGCGGACACTTGGACTTGCAAGGAATTGTATGATAAACCCTTCACCAGACCATTCTGCATAAAGAACAGAATCTGGGATACCGAGGCCCACTGAGGGTCAACGTCCTTAGATGCACACCACGTCGCGAACACCCTCCATACCCTTGCATAGGCCAAAGAGGTGGAAGACTTCTGAGCATGTAACAAGGTAGCAATGACATCCTCCGGATACCCCTTCTTTCTCATATGCTGCCTCTCAAAAGCCAAGCCGCAAGACAAAAGCAATCTGCCTGATCGAAAAATACTGGACCTTGACGGAGCAGGTTTGGAAGATGGCCCAGCCTCAATGGACCATTCATGGACAAATTGATCAGATGTGCAAACCAAGGGAGACGAGGCCACTCCAGGGCCACTAGGATCACGTTTCCTGGGTGGATCTCTATCCTTCGGAGAAGCCTGCCCACCAGAGACCATGGCTAGAACACATATAGGAGAACATTTATTTTTATTTATTTATTTATTTATAGGTTTTTATATACCGATAGCCGTTTGCACATCGTATCGGTTTACAGATAACTAAAACTTTTTGACAGTGTCATTATACAGAACTTTTGGCACTGCCATTACATAGAACAGTAAACTTTGCATACAAGAGATAAACATCTGTGAGTGAGTCAGGAAGAACCAGGGCATTGACACTTCCGCTCCTCGCTCCCTCCTGCGACTGAAGAAGCGAGTGGCCTTGGCATTCCTCTGAGTAACCATGAGATCCATGTGAGGAACTCTCCACCGGAGTACAATTAGATTCATCGCAGCATTGGAGAGCTCCCATTCTGCAGGTTCCAACTGCTGATGGCTGAGAAAATCCGCCTGCACATTGTCGGTTCCTGCTAAATGTGAAGCTGCGATCCAGACCAGGTTCTGTTCCGCCCAAGACATCAGCTGCTCTGCTTCATGAGCCACTGCTCGACTCCTGGTCACCCCTTGATGATATAGGCTACTGT
Source organism: Rhinatrema bivittatum (assembly GCF_901001135.1). Lineage (NCBI taxonomy): Eukaryota > Metazoa > Chordata > Amphibia > Gymnophiona > Rhinatrematidae > Rhinatrema > Rhinatrema bivittatum. The sequence goes on along the minus strand of NC_042622.1, from coordinate 164,817,853 downwards.
GGTCGCGTTGTAGGACAGGATCCTGACCGAGCAACCTAGAATGGAGGGGTAGGAACTCCTGCAGAGCTAGACACACTGCCCATGTCTTTAGGCAACTGATAGACCACGACGCCTCCTGCGGCGACTATCGTCCCTGAGCTGACCGGGACTAGCAGACCACTCCCCAGCCGAAGAGACTGGCATCCGTGGTGACGATTATCCTCCGCAGAACCTCCAACTCGACTCCACAGCGCAGATGACTGGACGAAAGCCACTACGACAGACTGGAACGAGCCAACCTGCAAAGAGGAAGTGGGAGATGAAACTGTTCCGAGTTTGGATTCCACCGGGACAGGAGCAACTGCTAAAGAGGTCTCATGTGTGCAAACGCCCAGGGAAAGAGTTCCAAACTAGATGCCATGCAGCCAAGGACTTGTAAGTAATCCTAGACCCTGGGGGTTTGGGACCTCAGGAGACTCTTGATCTGGGACTGCAACTTGAGAATGCGCTCCTCCGGGAGAAAAATCTTCCCCACCTGGGCATCGAAGCGTGCTCCCAGAAAAAGCTGGGTCTGAGAGGGAAGAAGATTACTCTTGGGAAAGTTTACCACCCAACCGAGTGACTGCAAACATCGCTTCACCTTCTGCACCGCAAGAGTGCACAAGTCTCTCTACTTTGCCTGAATCAGCCAATCGTCCAGATAGGGGTGTACCAGAACTCTCTCTCTTCTGAGTGCAGTCACCACCAATACCATAACAAGCTTGGTGAAAGTCCATGGAGCTGTTGCTAGACTGAACAGCAAAGTGCAAAACTGAAAGTGCTCCCCCAGGATCATGAACCAGAGAAATATCTGGTGTTCAGGACGGATCCCGATGTGCAAATAAGCTTCCGTCAAGTCCAGAGACGCGAGGAACTCCCCTGTGTGAACCATAGCTATGATGGATTACAAGGTTTCTATCTGAAAACATGGCACCTTGAGAGCTCGGTTCACCTTCTTTAAATCCAGGATAGGATGAAAAGTGCCTTCCTTTTTTGGAACCACAAAATAGATGGAGTAACGGCCCCAGCCCCTCTCGAGTGAGGGGACGGGAACCATGGTCCCTAAGAGACACAGACGCTAAAGAGTTTGCCGCACCGCCCACTGTTTACCTGCTGGACCGCAAGGGGAACGCAGGAAAAGACTTCTGAGCGGCCGAGCAAACTCTGAAGCGTAATCTCTTTTTATCACATGCAAAGACCCACTGATCCGACGTAATCTTGGCCCACTCCTCTTAAAACGACACAAGATGACCTCCTATCTGCGGGTCGGAGGACTGGGCTGGCCTTCACTTCATTGAGAAGGCTTGGTGCCGCCGGAAGCCTGACTGGGGAAATGGAGAAATTACTTACCTGATAATTTTGTTTTCCTTAGTGTAGACAAATGGACTCAGGCCAGTGGGTTATGTGCTCCTTTGCTAGCAGATGGGAGACGGAGTTGGATTTCAAAGCTGACGTCACCCTAGATATACCCCTGCCGTGACCTCAGCTCCTCAGTATTCTCTTTGAAAAGCCATTGTGGACATATATATTGATTAATTAAAACAGACTGATTAAAACTGACTGATTAAAACTGGAGACCGCCAGTGCACTCAACCAACATAACGCTGACACCCGTCCTAATGTGAGTGCCCTGAACTAGGGGTAGGTTAACGGCTTACCTATATTTGATTGCCTTCCAGGCTCTTCTTTGGTGCTTCTCCTAGGCAACCGTAAGCGGGATGCTGAGTCCATCTGTCTACACTAAGGACAATGACATTTCAGGTAAGCAATTTCTCCATTTCCTAGCATGTAGCCAAATGGGACTACATGCAGGACCAGTGGAATCTACAAAAGCTACTCCTGGACGGGGCAGGAGGCTGCCCGTGGCCCACTCAGCAATGCCCTTGCGAAGGCTGCGTCTTCTTGAGCCTGGACATGCAGGTGGTAGAACCTGGAGAAGGAGTGTAGGGAAGACCACATTGCCGCTCAACAGATGTCGGCTGGCGACAGTAGTTTGGTCTCTGCCCAGGATACTGCCTGGGCCCTAGTAGAATGAGCCTTAACCTGCAGGGGTAAGGACTTCTCTGCCTCTAAATAAGCTGCCTTGATTACGTTCTTGATCCAGCTTCACCTTGTTTCTTCCCGCTGTGAAGAACAAACAAGCGATCCATTTTGCATACCGGTTCTGATTGTTCTAGGTATTGTACTAGGAGTTTGCCAACGTTTAGGTGGCGAAGAAGTCGGGAGTCTTCCGAATCCTTATGTCCCTCCAGTGATGGTAGGGAGATGGATTGATTCAAATGAAACCCCGAGACCATTTTCGGTAGGTAGGAAGGGACGGTGCGAAGCTGTATCGTTCCTGGAGTAAAGCGAAGGAATGGATCCCGACAGGATAGTGCCTGTAGTTCCGAGATGCGATGGGCCGAGCATATTGCCACCAAGAAGACCGTCTTTAGCCTTAAAAGGCGTAGTGACAGACTGCGCATTGGCCTGAAGGAAGGTCCTGCTAGAAAGTCCAATACCAGGTTGAGATCCTATAGGGGGACTGGCCACTTTAGGGGTGGTCGGAGTTGCTTAACCCCTTTTAGGAAATGGACCAAGTCTGGGTGTGCAGACAGGCGGTTTCTGTTTACTTCGGTTCTGAAGCAGGAGAGAGCTGCTACCTGAACCTTGTGGGGGTTGAGTGACAACCCTTTCTTCAAACCATCCTGTAGGAATTACAGAATCATGGGGATCTTGGCTGTTTGTGGGGGCACCCCGCGGTCTTCGCACCAGTCTTCGAATATTCTCCAGATTCGTATGTATGCCAGGGACATTCAGAACTTCCGTGCATGAAGCAAGGTGGCGATCACAGCCTTCGAGTAACCGCGCTTCTTCAGGTGAGTCCTCTCAAGGGTCAGACCGTAAGAGAGAATTGAGACTGATCTTCTTGAAGGATCAGGCCCTGCTGGAGAAGGTCCCTGTGTGGGGGGATGTACAGAGGGCTTCCCCGCACTGAGTCTTTGCATGTCTGTGTACCACGGGCATCTGGGCCAATCCGGAGCCACTAGTAGGACTAGCCCTCTGTGGTGCTCTATCTTGTGGATGATCTTGCCCAGTAGAGGCCATGGAAGGCAGGCGAACAGTAAGTCCTCCTCTGACCAGCTCTGGACAAGGGTCGATCCTTTGGGAGTGCTGTTGTCGTCTGCGGCTGAAGAACAGAGGGACTTTGGCATTGCAAGATATGGCCAGTAGGTCTATGGCTGGGCGGCCCCAGCGATTCACTATCAGCTGGAAGCCTCTGGTCGACAGTGCCCACTCCCCCAGGTCCAGACTTTCTCTGCTGAGGAAGTCCGCAGAGACATTGTCTTTGCCTGTGATGTGGGAGGCCGAGATCCCCTGCAGGCTTACTTCTGCCCATTCCATGAGGGGGTCTATCTCCAGAGACATTTGCTGGCTTCTGGTTCCTCCCTGGTGGTTGATGTAGGTTGTCTGACATCACTCGAATCACTTGCCCTTGGAGCCTGTAGCTGAACTTCAGGCATGCTAATCTGGCCGCTCAAGCTTCTAGGCGGTTTATGTTCCATTTCGCCTCTTCATTGGTCCATTGTCCCTGGGCCGTCAGTTCCTGGCAGTGAGCTCCCCACCCTCGGATGCTTGCGTCTGTAGTGAATATGATCCAGTTCGGTGGGGATAGACTTTCGCCTCTGCTTAGGTGGTTTTCCTGCAGCCACCACTGGGCCGAGAGCGTACTTCCGTTGGTAGGTGGAGACGGATCGAATAATCTTGGGACAGTGGGTTCCAGTGGGACAGTAAGGAGCATTGGAGTAGCCGCATGTGAGCCCTTGCCCACGGTACTACTTCTAGAGTTACTGCCATGAGGCCTAGGACCTGAAGGTAGTCCCATACCTTAGGGAGCGACCTGGTCACCAATCAACGCACTTGTTCTATCAGTTTCCTCCTCCTCGGGGGGGGGGGGGGGGGGGGGGCGGCGGAAGACCTTGTTCTGCTTGGTGTCGAACCGGGCCCCCAGATACTCTAAGGACTGAGAAGGCTTTAGACTGCTCTTGTCCATGTTCATGACCCAACTGAGCTCCTGAAGGAGGGCCCTGACTCTGTTGGTCACCTGAAGGCTCTTGTCCGGTGACTTCGCCCAGATCAGCCAGTCGTCCAAGTAGGGGTGTACCAGGATCCCTTCTTTTCTCAGTGTTGCCGCCACTACCACCATAATTTTGGAGAATGTTCTGGTGGCGGTTGCCAGGCAGAAGGGTAGTGCCCGGAACTGGTAATGGCAGCCCAGTATCGCAAAATGTAGAAAATGCTGGTGGTCTTGATGGACTGGAATGTGAAAGTAGGCTTCGGAGAGATCCAGGGAAGTTAGGTATTCTCCCGGTTGCACTGCCATTATTACGGAACAGATAGTTTCCATGCGGAAGTGTAGTATCCGCAGATGACTTAAGGTTCTTGAGATCCAGGATGGGTCGGAATGAGCCCTCTTTCTTGGGCACAATAGAATAGATGGAATAACACTCCGTATTTAGCTGGGGTGTAGGCAACAGTGTTATAGCCTTCAGACTGAGTAGTCTTGTCAGGGTGTATTCCACCGCCAGTCTCTTGAGGTGGGAGTGGCAGGCTGATATCAAACTTGTCTAGAGGGACTGCGAAACGCCTTCTTATATGATGTTTAGTACCCATTTGTCCAACATGATCTCGACCCATCGTTGATAGAAGAGGGAGAGTCGACACCCTATTTCCTCTTCCTGTGGATGGGTCTGCCCATTCTCATTGGGAAGTTCGAGTCGAGCCTATACCCGGACCTGTTCTTCTTTTGGGTTGTCTGATCCGAAAGGAATGAGACCTCCTGGAAGGTCGTGCTGCCTGGAAGGATGGATTTCTGTAGGGCTGGAAGCATTGGGAGCCTCTGCCCCGGGCTCTCCTGGGAGAGGGATGCTGGGATCTCTTTCCTCTGTCTTCCAGTAGATGAGGCACTGGAGATTCGCCCCACTTACTGGTCTCTAATTCGCTTCTGAATAGGAGAGATCCCTTAAAGGGACATTCTTGTGAGGTTCGCCATAGAGGTTGCGTCCGCTGACCAGTTGCACAACCATAATTGCCTTCTGGCCACCACTATCAAGGCTACTTCTCTGGCTGAGGTACGCACTAGGTCTGAGCTTGCATCTGCCAGGAAGGCTGCGGTAGGCTCAATTCTCTCTCGAGAAGCAAGCAGGAGCGAGCCACCAGAGCGCAGCAGGAAGCGATTTGCAGTATCATTGCTGTCGCGTCAAAGGCTTGCTTCCTTCAATGCTGCTCCTCCCTCAATGGGAATGGTTGTTCGCTTCCAGACAGCATAGACCATGGCGTCCACTTTCGGAAAATGCAGGCGTTTCTTGGTCGCAGGATCCAGAGGGTACAAGGCTTCCAAGGCCCACCCTCCTTTAAAGTTTGCCTCCGGGGCATCCCATATTCCAGGTCAATCAGTTCCTGGATAGCTTCCAGCATTGGGAAATAGCAAGAGACCTTAGGAAGGGACACCAGGATGGCGTTCTTCTTTGGTTTCGCCATAAGATTCGTGCCTGGAATCCCCAAGTCTGAGAGACAAGGGCTGGCAATTCATCCTGATGGAAGAAGCGAAGCATGGTTCTGTATGGTTCCAGGCCTGGAGGAATTGCCCCTTCCTCCAGTGAGCCCTCAGTCATCCATGGTGTCTGGATGGCTGTCAGGGATACTCTTGGTGAGGCGAGGCATGTCTCCAGGTCCCGGAGAGGCCGGGGGGATCAGGTGCCCCCGGCTGGGGTTCCACCCAGGTCGTTGCCAGGGCTGACTGCACTTGGACAAAGGCTTGTAGTCCCAGAAAAAATTCCAACCAAGAGAAGGCCCCTGGGTTCATGTTTATCCCTTGGGGAGCCGGAGTAGGGGTTAATGAAGTGCCTTCTCATGGTGAGGACGCCATCTCGGAATTGCTCAGTTCCAAGGAGTGTCAGATAAGGTCATTGCTGGCCTGTCCTCCGACCGGGATGGACCAGACATGGAAAGCTTCTGAGAATCTAGTCCTCCCTGGGCTTCCTCACACAGGCAGGACTCCAGGTCGGGCTGCGCTGCTCTGATGTGGCAGGCCGCGCAAAGGGAGTGTCTTCTGAGCTTCTTTGCTGTTGGGGCCATCGTATGTGCGTTTGGTGTCCAGCACGCCCAGGTAATGCACACAGATATGTGTGTACACGGTGCTGTGCGCGCAGTTACGCTCGTGGCTATCTGCTTGTAAAAGCGCACATTGTGCTCCCAAAAGGCCAGCCTGCGCACGTACCAACGGCCGAAGGGGGGTAGATGGCGCCATAGCCCACCGCGCGCAGGATGGTGCCGCCAAAGGTCGCCAAGTGGCTGACTCCCCAAGCCGAAAATTACCTTGCCGGGATCGAGAACAGAGTTGGTATTGTGCGCCGAGCAAAGACACTGGAGAAGACTCGCCGGAGCCTTTCTTCTCTGGATTGAAGGTTTTATTTTTTTTCTAAACTTACCTGGTCTCAGCGCTTACCAGCTGAGTGCAGAGACTGTCTCCAGCTGCGGGAGAGCAGGGCTAACTCTTCTTAAAGATGAATGTTTCTCTTTCCTTTTTTTTTTTTGTAATCCCACTAGGATTGTGCTAGCAAGGGGATAGTGTCCATATCTGCTAGGGAGACTGAGAGATACTGAGGAGCTGATGTCACGGCAGGGGTATATCTAGGGTGATGTCAGCTTTGAAATCTGACTCAGTCTCTCATCTGCTAGCAGAGGAGCACATAACCCACTGGTCTTGAGTCCATGTGGCTACATGCTAGGAAATCCCGGTTTGGCTTGAGAGTCCGAAAGGACTGGTTCCAAGGCTGAGACCTCCCCGAGGCCTGCTGTTGAGTGGACGACTGCGCTCTACCTTGCCTGAAGCGTTGCTGGATCCGAAAACGAGAGCACAGAGGAAGAGAGACCCTGGACGCCCTAGGCTTATCCTCCGGCAACTGGGGAACCTTGTTTTCACCCAGGAGTTTAATCAGCTGCTCCAGATCTTCACAGAAGCTTGCCCATAAATGGTAAAGCTCCCAGTTGAGCCTTGGAAAAGTCATCAGCCGACCAATTCTGCAACCACAGGAGCCTGTGGGCCGAGACCGCAGACACCATCGTCCTTGAGGAAGTCCTAAGAAGAACGTAGAGAGCATCGGTGCCATAAGCAACCGCCGCTTCTAGATGATCCACACTCTGAGTCTCCAAAGGCGACAAATTTTGGTTCTCCTGAAGCTGCTGGAAGCCCGAAGCATGAAACTACTGTAGACTGCGGCCCGAATGCCTAAAGCCGAAACCTCAAAAATCCTCTAGGTGGACTTCCAGCTTCCTGTCCTGCAAATCCTTCAGGGCCGGAGCCCCCACCACTGGGATGATAGCCTTCTTAGTAACCGCCAAAACAGATGCATCCACCTTGGGAACCCGCAGAAGCTCCAGGAACTCCTCTGGCAAGGGATACAGCTTATCCATGATGCAGCTGACCTTTAGTCCAGTCTCTGGCGTATCCCACTCCTTGAACATCAGCTGCAGCACTGACTTGTGAAAAGGGAAGGTCATAGTTGGGCCCCCCATACCCGCCATAATCGGGTCCCCCACGGCATGGTCGGAGTCTACTCGAGGGGCCAGAATATCCAGCTCCGCAAGGACAGCAGGGATTAAGGGACCCAATTCTTCTCTCTGAAAGAGACGTAGTACTTTAGGGTCATCCCCATCAACGAAGGGATCTCTGTCGTATGAACCGAGAGACCCTGTTGATCGAGGGTCAGGCTCTGCATCCTGGGGGAATATCCTCTGGTGAATCATCATGAAGGGATTCCTCTGAAGACTTCCCCTCTGGAGCCCCCAATGACAAAGGACCGCGGATCCTCCGGACCCTAGCGAACTTCGGGTGCTTAGGTTTCCTGCCAGAAAAAATTCCTCCGCCTTACGCTTGTGAGAAGGCCGCACTACGGCCTGGTGGGCAAGAAAAGCTTTGTGCATCAAAAGCACAAATTCTGGCGAGTCCGTATCCAAATCCATCAGATCAGAATCGTCCTCCGATGATCCCTCTCGGGCACCCCGGGCCTCTTCTGGGCTCAAATCAGCCGGGGGGGGGGGGGGGGGGGGGGCGCGGGACTGGAGAGAGATCCCCTCCCCCCACAGCCGCCAGAGCCTTCGTGGCTATAGTCCCCAAAATGGCTGCTGTTCCCGTGCTCAGCGGGAACAGATCATTGGCCTCTTGCCGCACATCCTTCGGCCGCCCCTAGACCTGCGCAGGCACAACAGGACTGGCGCCGTCCCCGAAGTACCTTCAACCAGTAGAGACACACCGGGAGCAGTGCGAGTCCTGAGACAAACGCTCTGACTCGCTGCCACACAGGGAGCAAAGGAGCTCCTTGGGCATGTTGGCAGAAGGGAGGAACAGGGCAGAGACCCCTCCAGGGACTACCAGCAAGAAAAGAGAGGAGATGTGACCCCTGAGCTGTCTCCCTGCACCGCTTGCGCCCTGGAGATGAAAAGTAAGGCAGAGAAAAAGAAAAAACTCCTGATTTAAAAATTTTCTTTTTAAACAAGCTTTAGACGCTGACAAGGAAAGCAAAACAGCTTATTTGAAGCCTTGACTCAGGTTCTCTCTCTCTCCTCAAGCCCAGACGGGGAGGGAACTGGACCAACTGGGTAAAATGGAGCAATTTGGGTCACCAACCCTGCTCGTCCAACCCTACTACGAAGAGGGATGGTTCCACCAGGACCTGCCAACCTCCTAGGAGGGAAAATCTTCTTAGTTTTCTTTTCTTTTCTTTCCTTTTTTTTTTTTTAAAAGAGGTTCAGAACTGCAGGTTTTGCACCTTCTCCATCTGCTGGAGACAGAGAAATACTGAGAGATTGCAGGTGGTACACCAGGTTATATGCCAGGAGTGTACAAAAATTTCTCTGTCTCAATCTGCTGGAAGGGAGGCAAAACCCAGCAGTCTGGACTGATCCTGGTTCGTACAGGGAACAAGGTGTCTAACTGATTTGGTGAAATTTCCTTGGTAGGTGTGGGTGGTTAGTTGGAATGGAGGTAACCAGGATGGAATTAGGAAATGTATATTTACAGGTGCATAAACAGTTTTTTTCTGGCTTGTTAGTGTGCTGGGTTACTTTGCTTATTATTGTACATGAACTTATGTGTTTTGTGAAAATTCATAATGTATACCTTCTCCTGGATTTTTTTTTCATTCTTGCATTTAATAAAATATATTTAAACATAAAATTTTATGCGCACAGATTTCAGGTGCCTAGGTGCACGCACACCCCGAGCGCCCAGCTTTACCTGTATTCTGCGCTTAGTAGATTGTGCGCATATGTATGCGTGTGACGTTATATGCACTGCGCGTACTGATGCTCTATGGAGGATAATATGGCACACATAAAGATGCATGCAAGATGGCACTGCCACAGCCTAACATGCGGTGTGCCAACCAAGCCTAAAGCAGGGCCACTCAACCCACTCGGAACTTCCCCTTACCCAAGGGTTCGGGAATGACGTCGGTACAGGGCGCTGAGCTAGGAGACTTAAGGAAGTCTTACAGAAACCTCTCCAAATGTCTCTGAATTGGGAGTTAAATCCTTTTTTTCCCCCCTTATCTGGGCTCAGCACTTACCGGCTGAGAACAGAGACAGTCTCCGGCTGTGGGGGGAAGAGAGCTTTGGCAGTCACCGCAGCGCTCGGCTTCCTGCACCTGTGTTGCCTTTCAGCTGCTTAAGCAGCAAAGTCCATGCTGGGAACCGGCTTTTGGACCAAGGCACAACTCTGAGGGATCTCGGAAATTGCCTCAGGAATTCTCAACTAGGGAGGGAACTTTAGGTATCACTGCAGGAGAGCGGGGCTCAATTTTTTTCTCCAATTTAAATGTAGAATTTCTCAGGTAAATTTCTCCTTTGAACTAGTGCTTCAATCCCGCTAAACACCGCTGCTGGTGTGGGGATAGCGTCCACATCTGCTAGGAGACGGAAAGAGACTGAATGGCTGAGGTCACTGCAGGGGTGTATCTAGGGTGACATCAGCTTTGAAACCAGACTGTCTCCATCTGCTATCAGGGGGAGCACATAACCCATTGGTCCTGAGTCCATCTGGCTGCACGTTAGGAAAGACTTTTTTTTTTTTTTTTTTTTTTTTTTTTACTTTTAAAGGTTTAAGGACACTTCCCTTGAAGATGGGCAGCAGGCTCCGGATGCCCTTCTGAAGGTAGGGAACTGGCCCTACCAGTTATCTACCCTTGGCAGCAAAAGGACCGAGCCAAGTAAGGGTCCCCAACCCCCTGCTCGTCCACCTCAGGACCAGAAGGGATGATCCCACCAGGACCTGCCAAACTTCTGGGAGGAAATCCTCTTTCCCTTTCCCGCTCTTTTTTTTTTTTTTTAACTAATTTCCAGAGGCAGAGAGGGGGAGGGGCAGGTCTGCCACGTGTGAGACGGCAAGAATCGCCGGTGCCTGGCTGAGAGTAGGGACGTGAAAGTTCAGCTACCCGCTCTTTCCCCCGTTGGAAAGTTTTTTTGGGTTTTTTTTTTTTTTTTTTTAAACTTTTTGGTAAAGTTGAAGAAGCAGAGGAATGAACTTCTCTGCAGCAGACTCGAGGTATGCTTCATCTCTGGGTCTGCGCGGGGGAGGGACTGGACCACCAGCTTCACCCCTAGCCAGGCAGGGCACCAGGTAGGGTGTTAGGCTGAGGATCTCAAGGGGCAAAGCTCCCCTAGGCACCCAGTAAGAGCAAGGGGCAAACACTGTTGGCTCCCTACAAGAAATGAAAACTTTAAGATTTCTTTTTTTTTTTGAAAACTGAAATTAGAAATTAAGTACTTGTTTGATCCAAATAAGACAGAAAGAGGGAGAAAGTAGACTTTCCCAAACAATCTAGCTGACTAGAGGGGAGCCGCATGGTCTGCCATCTGTATCTGCTGGAGATAGAGAAATACTGAAGGGATACAAGGTGAGCACTGTCCTGATATAGGATACCCTTTAATTTTTTCTCTATCTCCATCTGCTGGACAGGAGGCTCAACCTACTGGCTGGACTGATCCGGGTACGTACAGGGAATTGGCCCTACCAGTTATCTACCCTCGGCAGCAAAAGGACAGAGCCAAATAAGGGTCCCCAACCTCCTGCTCGTCCACCTCAGGACCAGAAGGGATGATCCCACCAGGACCTGCCAACCTTCTGGGAGGAAATTCTCTTTCCCTTTCCCGCTTTTTTTTTTTTTTTTAAACTAATTTCCAGACTGCAGGTTTTGCACTTCTGCCATCTGCTGGAGACAGAGAAATACTGAGGGAATGCAGGTGGCACACCAGATTATGTGGCAGTGTCAGCAAAACTTTCTCTGTCTCCATCTGCTGGAAAGGAGGCAAAACCCAGGAGTCTGGACTTATCTCCCTCTCCCCCCACAGCCGGAGACCATCTCTGAGCATGTGCAGGGAACACATGCTATTCCACCACCTCATCCCTCCACCCAAACCCATAATCTTTCACACTGAGAAACTACAACGCATGCTACTCCACAACTTCGTCCTACAGCCAATTCCATAATGTTTCACACTGAAGAACTGTACAACGCATGCTACTCCACAGCCTTGTCCTCCACCCAACCCCATAATCTTTCATGCTGAGAAACCCTACAAGACAACTTGCTCCCCCCAGCTCTTTAACCTACCCTTACATGCCCAAATGAATCATGCATGCCTCATCCCTAAACCTCACTGATGAAACCTCATCTTCTAACCTCCTGTCCCAATTAAGAATTTGCACAATGCATGGAGCTGTACTCCTAGGCCCTACAGACAACAGAATGTGCGGACCATTCACAACATAGATAGGTCCAGCTTCATGCCTGTGTGTAAAGGGATCCATGGACTCTTGCAATGCCACTGTGAAGTTTTGCTTACCCCTCTACTCCTTTCATATCAATGCAAATTTCAATAGTTAGCAGCCCCTCTTCTTCTGCCAGGCACATCTTCAGGAACTGGTCATCTCTGAGCTCTTTCACTGGCTTATTCTTCAGATATTTAAAGGAATAAGCATAATGGGCTTCATCCACATCCTGTCAGAGAATAGCAAGAGAAATAAAATTGGTTGGCACCTACTTACTGCATCTGTTTACAGTCCTGATGGCTCACTGGCAGACTGCCATGCATCTTAAAAGACCTGACAACTGCCCCTAGACCAGACTGGGACTTAGGCAAACAACAGATAATGTGGCTGCCATGAAGGCTCAGGACCATTTAGGTTTGCATTTAAGGTCACAAATGTTGAGGAGTGTAGCTGATGCAGATTCATATGAACTAATGCTTGAGGGCATAGAAACTGGAAGACAAGTCACTCAAGAACTATTAATAAGGTAGGGAGACAATCTCTTCCTAGACTGTTGTAAAAAGGAAAATTGGTCCTTACCTGCTAATTTTCGTTCCTGTAGTACCATGGATCAATCCAGACTCCTGGGTTTATTCATCCCTACCAGCAGATGGAGACAGAGAAAGTTTCACTGAAGCTGCTTGATAAGCTCTGGTGCCACCTGCAGTTACTTAGTATTGATATGTATCCAAGCAAAAAAGATATGTGCAAAACTCGATAAAAAACTGTCAAAATTGGTAAAATTGTGAATAAAAACTAGTAATCCTTAACCAAAACAAAAGGCGTATGACAACAGGATTACAGCTGAGCGGAGGACTCTCCACCTCCAAAAATCGGGCGGGTTCTGGACTGATCTGTGGTACTACAGGAGCAAAAAATTAGCAGGTAAGGACCAATTTTCATTTCCCTGTACGTACCCGGATCAGTCCAGACTTCTGGGATGTACCAAAGCTCCCTACTTAGGGTGGGACCTGGAGAGTCCCGCTCACAAGACACTTTCGCCAAACGACCGGCAGCCGGTAATGCTTTGCAAAGGTATGCAGCGACTTCCGAGTCGCCGCTCTGCAAATCTCTTGCGGAGAAACTAGCTGAGCCTCCACCCACGAAGTCGCCTGAGCCCGATTCGAGTGGGCCCGCAAACTCTCAGGAACCTGCCGGCCCTTGAGAATATAAACCGACCCAATAGCCTCCTTAAGCCACCTTGCAATGGTTGCCTTGGAGGCATGGGTGCCCTTCTTTGATCCACTCCATAAAACGAAAAGATGATCAGATCTCCTGAAATCATTAGTGACCTTGAGATACCACAGCAAAGCCCTGCGGACATCCAATAGCTTAAGCTCTCAAGCATCCAATTCGGGAAAAGCTGGGAGTTCCAAAGACTGATTGACATGGAAGGCTGAGACCACCTTTGGAACAAAGGAAGGAACCGTCCGCAACGAGACACTTGACTCCGAGATTTGAAGGAACGGTTCACGACAAAACAAAGTCTGCAACTCAGAAACCTTCCTGGCGGAACAGATGGCCACTAAGAAGACAACCTTGAAAGTCACCCTTCAGATAGGTTTCAAATGGAGCATTACACAGTACTCTGAGAACTAGACTAAGGTTCCAGGAGGGACAGACCTTCTGAATCGGAGGGCACAAATTCTTTACATCGAGATGGGAAGATAAGGACTATCCCTCAACTTTTCCCCACAAACAAGCCAGAGCCACTACCTGCATCATAAGAGAGTTAAAGGTAAGCCCGTTTCCTAAACCTTCTTGCAGGAAAGAGAAAATGTGAGACAAGGAAAAAACCCGAAAAAACTGCAGGTTTATGCACCAGCTACCATCTGGAGACAGAGAAATACTGAGTAACTGCAGGTGACACCAGGGCCTATCAAGCAGCTTCAGAGAAACTTTTTCAGTCTCCATCTGCTGGCAGGAATGAATAAACCCAGGAGTCTGGACTGATCTAGGTATGTACAGGGAAATTGCAGGTCCAGCACAGCTAACAGTGCTCAGGATCTTCTACACTTGGCTTTGGTAATGGGGAAATTACTTACCTGATAATTTTGTTTTCCTTAGTGTAGACAGATGGACTCAGGACCAATGGGTTATGTGCTCCCCTGCTAGCAGATGGCGACAGAGTCAGATTTCAAAGCTGTCGTCACCCTAGATATACCCCTGCAGTGACCTCAGCCATTCAGTATTCTCTTCAAAAGCCATTGTGGACATACTACAGGAACGAAAATTAACAGGTAAGAACTAATTTTCCTTTCCCTGTACGTACCAGGATCAGTCCAGACTGCTGGGATGTATCCAAGCTGTCCTAAATGGGGTGGGACCTGGAGAGTCCCGCACGAAGAACACTACCGCCAAAAGAATCCACTCTGGGATCCCTTACATCCAATCGGTAATGCTTAGCAAATGTGTGTAAGGATTTACACGTAGCCGCCCGACAAATCTCTTGTGGCGATACACACTGACTCTCCGCCCATGAAGCTGCCTGCGATCTAAGAGAATGTGCCTTAAGGCCTTCTGGCACCGGGCGTCCGCAACTTACATAGGCTGAAGCAATCGCGTCCTTCAACCATCGCGCGATAGTAGTCTTAGAAGCCTGAGCCCCTCTCCTACGCCCGCTCCACAAAACGAAGAGATGGTCAGAAAGACAAAACGGATTAGTGACCTCAAATAGCGCAACAGGACCCTACGGACATCCAACCGCCGCAAATCCTTATCCGCGTCGGAAAAAGCCAGTAACTCGACCGATTGATTGAAGTGAAAAGCTGATACTACCTTATGCAGGAAGGAAGGTACGGTACAAATAGAGATACCGGAATCAGAGATATGCAGAAAGGGTTCTCGACAGGAGAGGGCTTGAAGTTCGGAAATCCGCCGAGCCGAACAATAGCCAGAGAAATACCGTCTTGAGTGTCAGATCTTTAAGTGTTGCTCGCTTCAGGGGCTCAAAAGGTGAACCACAAAGGGACCGGAGAACCAAGTTTAAACTCCAAGACGGACAGACCGCCTGCACCGGTGGTTTCAAATGCTTGGCCCCCTTCAAGAACCGTACCACTTCCAGGTGGGGCGCAACGGAAATTCCATCAATTTTGCCCCGGAGACTGGCCAAGGCTGAGACCTGAACACGAAGCGAGCTGTAAGACAATCCCTTCTGCAATCCGGCTTGCAAGAAAGACAGTAGGTGGATGATAGTGGTCCGCCGAGGGGACAAGTTACACCCCTGGCACCAGGAATCAAAAACTTTCCATACTCGGACATAGGTAAGTGACGTAGAAGTCTTCCTGGCATGCGGAAGGGTAGACACAACTGCATCCGAATAACCTTTGCACCTTAACCTCCTCCTTTCATAAGCCAAGCCGCTAGACAGAAGCGATCTGCCTGCTCGAAACATACCGGACCCTGACGTAGGAGGTTGGGTAGATGACTGAAACGCAGCGGACCGTCCACTGCTAAGTTGACCAGATCGGCGAACTATGGCCTCCGTGCCCACTCGGGCGCCACCAGGACTACTGGACCCCAGTGAGCTTCTATGCGATGCAGTATCTTTCCGATCAGAGGCTATGGCGGAAACACAAAGAAGAATGGGCTGGGGCCAAGGGAGAACCAGAACATCCACCCCTTCGGATCCGTAGTCCCGTCTGCGACTGAAGAAGCGAGCCGCCTTGGCGTTTTGATGAGTCGCCATCAGGTCCAGGTGGGGGGTCCCCCACTGCCTCAATATCATGCCCATCGCTTCCTCCGACAGTTCCAACTCTCCAGGATCCAAGTGCTGACGGTTGAGGAAGTCCGCCTGCACGTTGTCTGCGCCGGCGATGTGGGACACCGCAATACGGTCTAGGTGGCGCTCTGCCCATCTCATCAGCCGGTCGGCCTAGTCTGCCATGGGACGACTTCTGGTGCCTCCTTGCCTGTTTTATGTAGGCCACCACGGTGGCATTGTCGGACAGAACCCGTACCGCCTGGTTGCGCAGTATTGGTAAGAAGTGTCGTAGAGCTAGACGAACCGCCCTGGTCTCCAATCTGTTGATGGACCACTGTGCTTGGGACGGAGGACTCTTGAGACAGACTCCCTTCAGCAGGTGATCCGGATTCAGCCACCAGGCAAGGCTGGACCTGGCCGGTTCGAGAAGTGGTAAGGGCATTTGGTACTCCTCCGACCTGGGATCCCAACAATGGTCGTGAGCAAAGGCCCAAGGAACTAGCTCCAGGGTAGACGCCATATATCCAAGAACCTGCAAATAATCCCACACCACTGGGGAGGGAAGAGAGAGTAAACGGCATACTTGCGACATCAACCTGCCCATGCGATCGAGGGGTAAGGAGACTCTGCCTGCCAACGTATCGAAGCGAGCCCCAAGAAACTCCAGTATCTGGGTCGGGATGAGCTGGCTCTTGGCAAAATTGACAACCTAGCCCAGAGACTGTAGCCGAACCACCACCGAACTGACCGCTTGTCGGCAGAGCTGTTCCGATTTTGCCCGAATTAGCCAATCGCCCAGATAAGGATGCACCAGGATTCCTTCCCGACGTAAGCTCACCGCCACCACCACCAACACCTTGGTGAACACGTGGGGAGCAGTTGCCAGACCGAAAGTTAGGGTGTGGAACTGAAAATGTTGCCCCAGAATCATGAATCTGAGAAACCGCTGATGACGCCTCTGTATCCCTTTGTGAAGATACGCCTCTGTCAGATCCAAAGAAGCCAAAAACTTGCCCTTGTGGACCGCGGCAATGACGGACCGCAACGTCTCCATCTGAAAACGAGGTATCCTCAAAGCTTTGTTGACCTGCTTGAGATCCAAAATCAGGCAGAAGGTCCCATCCTTCTTGGGAACCACGAAATAAATGGAGTATAGACCGGTCCGACGCTCCGACGGAGGAACCGGCTTAATGGCCCCAAGGGCTCTCAACCGATCCAGGGTCTGAAGCACCACTTGTCGTTTGCGAAGCGGCCCGCAAGGGGACACCATGAAAAAATCCCGGAGGGGACAAGCAAAATCCAAAGCGTAGCCGTGACTTATAATATCTAGGACCCACTGATCTGATGTAATTTTGACCCATTCCTCGTAAAAGTGGGACAGCCGACCCCCGATGTACGGAATGGGTCGGCGTTATTTCATTGTGCCGGCTTACTGTTGTTGGCAAAGGCATGGGTGCTGGCACGCTGGGGCTGCCTGCCTCGAAAGGAAGACGATCAAGACTGTGCCCTGGAAACCGATTGTAGAGGGGCATAGCCCGATGCCCCCCGAGCAGAACGAAAACGACGCTGGCCCCGGAAACGGCCTCAGTAGCTACCAGCGGAACGGCCCACCCTAGGCCTGTCTTCAGGGAGTTTGTGCACCTTGTTATCCCCCAAAGTTTTAATAAGCTGCTCCAGTTCCTCACCAAACAATAACTTACCCCGAAAGGGAAAAGAACCGAGCTGAGCCTTAGAAGAGGAATCGGCGGACCAGTTCCGGAGCCACAGCAGTCGATGCGCAGAGACTACCGAAGACATGGTATGAGCTGAGGTCCGAAGGAGATTGTATAGGGCGTCCGCCGTGTAGGTGACAGCCGACTCCATATGAGCCGCCTGTTCAGCCTCCCCAGTAGGAAGGTTTTGTGCTGTCAACATTTGCTGAACCCATCGGAGCAAGGCTCGCTGCATAAGGCTGCTCCACACGGCCGCTCTGATTCCCAGAGCGGATACTTCAAATATATGCTTAAGCAACGCTTCCAACTTCCTATCCTGCAGGTCCTTGAGGGCAGTGCCCCCCGTGTGCTTAGCTATAGTTGTGACCGCAGAATCCACCTTAGGGACCCTCAGGAGTTCCAGCATCTCAGCAGGGAGTGGGTAGAACTTTTCCATAGCTCTAGTAACCCTTAAAGATGCTTCTGGGGTCTCCCACACCCGTGACACAATCTGCGAGAGCTTCGGGTGAAAAGGAAACGTCTGCGGTGGGTCGAGGAGCCCCGCTAACGCCGCGTCCCCTGTAGAAACCTCCGATGGATCCGGAGACAAAAGGAGCTCCAATTCCTGCAGCACGTGCAAAATTAAATAGTTGAGTTCCTCCCTGTGGAACAACCGTAGGACCTGCGGATCATCCCCTCCACCTGGGAGACGAGATCACCCTTATCATCCAGGGCGAAAGGATCCTGACAACCCAGATCCACCAGGCGCACTGGATCAGTACCTCCGAGACCCACAGGATCAGGCAAGCCATGCGGCAACTTTCCCCCCCCGAGACCCTCGGGATCTTAGCTGGAGGGGGAGCTCCATCATCCCACTCCGATTCTGCCTCCAGGTAAGCTTGGTGTAATAACAAAATAAACTTAGAGGGAAATGGCTGCTGCCGCTTTAAGAGCAACCCTGAGGCCTTATCTGAAAGAGGGGCTGGTGCTGCCGGCGAACCGCGTGGTCGGTGCAGCAGGGATAGGGGAGGAGGAAGATCCTCCTCCTCCTCCGATTCACTAACATCCCCGACAGAGTCAGGCAAGATGGCAGCCGCTCCCGCGGTAATCGGGAGCAAGCTAGGCCCCCCTGCCCCCCTACCACGAGGTCCGCACGCGGCTGCTGGCGCCGCAAAAAAATCTCACACACACCCCCCCCCCCCCCCCGGAATCGCCACGCTGTGAAGGTCCTTCGCCCCTGGGGAGACACCGGGAGCAAAGACATTCGCGGGAGAGCCGGATCCCCGGCTCTCCACAAGAACAACATGCCATGCCCCGAGGCATAATAGGCAGCCGGGTGAAGAGGTCCACCCCCTCCGGGGACCCGGGAGAATAGGCAGGCGCAGCTGAGAAAGCAAGCGCGGCTGACAGGAAAAGGATTTATTATTATTATTATTTTTTTTTTTTTTTTAAACTAATCTCAGCCTGCGGGGAACGGCTCCTGGGGGGATCAGAGGGGGGAAAAAAACCCGTCTCTGATAGAGGGGGAGAGTGACCGGCCCACCGGTGAATCCTCCCCCTCTTCTCACCGGGTCCAAGTGAAGCCTCCGGGATTCGTATCGAGAAGCAGGACAGAGCCCTGCCCTGCCTGCCTGTTTCTGGCTGCAAACCGTGAGAAGAAAAGGAAAACCTCCCTGTTTCTATTTTTTTTTTTTTTTTAAGTGATACAGTCACTGGAGGTAAAGCTGTATTTTCTTTAATTATTCTTTCCCTTTTTTTTTTTTTTTTTCAAACTTGATGGGGCACAACCCCCAAGAAAAACCAAGATCAGGACCGCAGGGTATGCCTCTCAATCTGCTGGAGTCAGAGAAAATACTGAGGGATCGCAGGTGGCATCCCGGGTTATATGGGTGGTGCTTTCAGTTTTCTCTTTGACTCCATCTGCTGGAAGGGAGGCATAACCCAGCAGTCTGGACTGATCCTGGTACATACAGGGAAAGTAGTCTTTGCCTCCGGAGCCACCACAGAGTGTGCAGCCAAGTGGAGAGGGAGAGAGGCATGAGAGATCTCGCACCACTGGATTTCAAGCATTCACTCAGGGCAGAAGCACATCAAGGGTCACCAACCCCCTGATTGCCCACCTCAACCAAAAGGGATGGCACCACCAGGACCTAACAACCTCCTGGGAGGACCCTTTCAAACTTCTGACTTTTTTTTTTTTTAATATACTCCAGACTGCAGGTTTAACCCCCATCTACCACCTGCTGAAGACAAAGAAATACTGAGGGACTGCAGGTGGCACACTGGGTTATGTACAGTGTCAGTTTAAACTTTTTTTGTCTCAATCTGCTGGCTGGGATGCAAAACCCTGGAGTCTAGACTGATCTGGGGTATGAACAGAAACTTGTCCCTTGACTCCTATCAAGAGTACATCTGCTGGTAGGGGAGGAAAGCCATTTGTCTGGACTGGTTTGGGGGATAAGGAATATGCACTTAGACTGAAAAATGTGCGCTTACCTTTTTGCCTTTCTTGGTTGGTGATATGTTGATTTTTGCTCTTTCCTGGAAGGTCTGTCTGAGAACCTGCCTGACCAGCGGCTCACGAGCTATCTGCAGGGCAACCATGTAGCGAGCTCCTTCTAGCACAGCCTCAGCGGTAGTAAACTGACTGAGAGAGCAGCAGAATTCCATCAACACCAGTATAAGAATATGGCAGATACAATGATACAATGGTAAGGAATACACAGCTGATCAGCATGCAGGAGAACTGAATGGTTTGATTTACACAGCTTTTGGGATGATCTCTGGTTGATTCAACTCTGTCATCCCATTCTTCCACAAAGTTCTGAACACGCCAAGATACTGACCTGCACACATAATCCTTGGCCAGCTCCAAGGGCTCTGCAGGAAATTGCTCCGTCTCATGCCGTTGGTAACTGTCCCGGAGGTTCTCGCCAAACTGCTCAGGGGTCAGACCAAATTTCTTGGCTAGGCCATCTGTAGCAAGGTGGAGAAGAAAGATGCCAATGAGAAAGGAAAATTTGTTTTTACCTGTTAATTTTCGTTCCTGTAATACCACAGATCAGTCCAGACAAGTAGGTTTTGCATCCCTACCAGCAGATGGAGGCAGAGAATAAAACTTTTGAGGCACTGCTACATGAGTGCACCACCTGCAGTCCTTTAGTATTGACCTGTACCCAAGCCAATAAGTAGATAGAATTCCCCTTACCAAAGGCAAACCAGAAAACCCAGGGTTGGATCCCCCCTGAACAGGAGGTCAACATAACTCCAGTACCAAAATAGTCTGTCAACCGCTTAACTCAAACATAACTGTTCAACCAGTGAGAATAACCTCTAATATACAGCATATAAAATACCAGGAATCAGTCTTTTGGCAGCATTACGGGGCAGGTCTCTGGAATGATCTGTGGTATTACAGGAACGAAAAAGGAAAATTAGTTCTTACCTGTTAATTTTCGTTCCTGTAGTACCACGGATCAGTCCAAACTGTGGGCTAAGCCTCCTGTCCAGCAGATGGAGACAGACCAAAACTGAAAGGATATCCTATATCAGGACAGAGCCTACCCTGCAGCCCTTCAGTATAACCATTGTCAAAGCAGAAAGAGACACCAATAACAGAATCAAGCAAGTAACTATAAAACTCAATTGAGCAACTCAACAACTTTTTAAGGAACTCTGTAGAAAGGAACGCTCTTGCATATACTTGGTCACCAAAACCAAAGCTTCCGGTGTTCTGAAGAAAATAATACAGTACTGACTTCTGAAAATCTGCAATAAAAGAAGCTTAGAGTGGACGTCATGAAAGAATAAACAGGGAAGGGCATCTGGACTGATCCGTGGTACTACAGGAACGAAAATTAACAGGTAAGAACTAATTTTCCTTTCCCTGTACATACCCGGATTAGTCCAGACCGTGGGATGTATCAAAGCTTCCCTAAACTGGGTGGGACTGAGACAGTTCCGCTCGAAGCACTTGCCTACCAAAGAACCAAAGACTGGTGCTTGCACATCCAGGTGGTAGTGTCAAGCAAAAGTATGCAGGGACGTCCAGGCAGCGGCCCTGCAGATTTCTTGTGGAGAAACCGATTGATTCTCCGCCCAGGAAGTAGCTTGAGAATGCAGCGAATGAGCCTTTAGGCCCTAAGGAACCGTCCGACCTTGACAAAGATAGGCCGAGGAAATTGTCTCCTTTAACCACAGAGCAATGGTAGCCTTAGAGGCCGGTTTGGCCTGATTTGGACCATTCCAGAGGACAAAGAGATGATCCAAGACCCGAAAGTCATTGGTAATCTGGAGGTACCGGAGTAAAACACGTTTGACTTCAAGCCGGCGAAGGTTGCCCCCAGCGGTACCCGCAATCTCCTCTGGAGAGAACGCTGGCAGCTCCACCGACTGGTTGACATGGAAGACTGAAACGACCTTCGGCAAGAAAGAAGGCACAGTCTTGAGAGAGACTCTGGAATCAGAAAACTGCAGAAAGGGTTCCCGACAGGACAACGCTTGGATCTCTGAAACTCGCAGAGCGGAACAGATAGAGACGATAAAAACCACCTTGAGCGTGAGATCTTTCACTGTAGTCCGACGGAGGGGCTTGAATGGGGCAGTTTAGAGAGCCCGAAGGACGAGATTAAGACTCCACGACGGACAAGTGGAATGAATGGGCGGCCTCAGGTGCTTGACGCCTTTCATGAACCGAATCACGTCCGGACGAGCCGCCAAGGGATGACCGTCGACTCTATCGAGGAGGACGCCGAGAGCGGACACTTGTACGCGCAAAGAACGGAAGGAGAGACCCTTGGAGAGACCCTTCTGGAGGAAAGAACGTACCAACGAAATCAGAGCGGAGCGCGCCGGAACACCCAATTCCACACAGACGGTCTCAAAAACTTTCCAAACGTGTACATAAGCCAGCGAAGTGGACTGCTTGTGAGCCCGCATAACTTCCTCCTTATAGCCCTTACGCCTCAGACGTCTTCGTTCAAAAGCCAGGCCGCTAGACAAAAGCTCTCCCTCCTCGGCGATCCTTTCAGCTGCCCACCTTCTGAGCTCCCACAGCGATCTCCAGCCCTCCGCAGCCAGCGTCGCCCCGATAGGGACCCAAGCCCCGCCGAGCCTGCAGAACCCGCCGAAGAGCACAACCTCCGCTCCCGAGTGCTCCGATCACATGACAGGCCTCCGGACCAATCGGAAGCCAAAAGGTAAAGAGAGAAAAAAAAGAAGTAAACCACGCCTAATTTAAAAACAAAAAGAAGGAAGTGACGAAACTCCCCAAGGCAGCCAGGTAAGAGCCCTTTAAATTCGGGCTCTCCCTCCTCGGCGATCCTTTCAGCTGCCCACCTTCTGAGCTCCCACAGCGATCTCCAGCCCTCCGCAGCCGGCGCCGCCCCGATAGGGACCCAAGCCCCGCCGAGCCTGCAGAACCCGCCGAAATTCGGGCTCTCTCTCCTCTACAGATAACCCAGCAAATTTCCGCCCGATTGCTAATCTTCCGATCATTGCCAAAATCCTGGAAAGAATAGTCAACAAACAGCTCTCTGAATTTCTTGAAAATAACAACATCCTCTCCCCGGCTCAATTAGGCTTTCGCAAATCCCGCAGTACCGAAACTCTTCTTTTATCTCTGTCAGACAACATTCTCATGAATCTAGAAAACAAACATCCCTGCTTGCTCATCCTCCTTGATCTTTCGGCCGCCTTTGACACGGTTAACCATGATTATCTCATCGAAAGACTATCCGAGATCGGCATCAAAAACAAAGCTCTAAACTGGTTTAAATCTTTCCTCCAGAACAGATACTACAAAGTTAAGATCAATAGCAAAGAGTCACCACCGTTCAGTTCCACATTAGGGGTCCCTCAAGGCTCTTCGCTATCCCCTACATTATTCAATATCTATCTTCTCCCGCTTTGTCATCTCCTTTCCAATCTAAAGTTAACCCATTACTTATATGCAGATGACGTCCAAATCCTTATTCCTATCACCGAATCACTTCAAAAGACCGTACTTTTTTGGAACTCCTGCCTCCTCTCCATTAACAAACTCCTGTCTAACCTTAACCTGATACTCAACACTGACAAGACAGAATTCCTCTTGATCACTCAAGATGGCACCTTTCCATTGAATAGCTCTCACCTTCCATTGAATAGCTCTCACCTTACGCCGCTCCCAGTTCTCTCCCCACGGGTCAGAAACCTTGGGGTGGTCATGGATAACCATCTGAGCTTTTCTGATTTCATCAACACTACGGTTAAAGAGTGCTACTACAAACTCCAAGTTCTAAAAAGGCTTCGACCCCTCCTTCATTTTCACGATTTCAGGTCAGGGTTACAATCCATCATCTTCTCGAAAATGGACTACTGTAATTCACTGCTTCACGGTCTCCCAGTCTACACCCTAAAGCCTCTTCAACTGTTACAGAACGCTACAGCAAGGTGTCTCACTAAATCCAACAAAAGAGATCATATAACACCAATTCTAAAGAAGCTCCACTGGCTCCCAGTCAAATCTCGAATCCTGTTTAAACTTCTATCAATCACCCACAAAGCCATATTCAACAACACTCCACTGGACCTCAGAATCTCTCTTCAGCTTCACACGTCTTCCCGACCGCTAAGATTAGCACAAAGAGGAACTCTACATGCACCTCCCATGAAAGCATCTTTAAGTAAAAGAGCTCTATCCACAGCAGGCCCCAAACAGTGGAATCTGCTTCCTCCGGAGCTAAGGCTGATACATTGCCCCAACACGTTCAAAAAAAGACTCAAGACATGGCTATTCAGTCAAGCATTCCCTTAACTTACTTAGTCTTCCACAGCTCCCATAGACTGTTTTCATACCTTTGACGTCCGGAACCTATTCTCATGTTTTTACTCACCAATAAGAAATTTCTCCCTCCTCCCCCCCTCCACGAACAATCTTCCTTCCCCCTCCCCCTCCATTAGCAAACCTCCCTCCCCATGTGCTAGTCTCGCTCTAATATAGTGCATACTGCTACTGTTCCTAGTTATGTTATGTTATATTATCCAAGTTGTTCACTCCCTTGTTCATTGTAAGACATATGTTGTCATTGTTTTCTACTTGTTATAATGTAAACCGGAGTGATAAGTAATTCTGTTACCTGAACTTCGGTATAAAAAAAGTTATAAATAAATAAATAAATAAAAGCGATCAGCCTGGTCGAAAAATACGGGCCCCTGCCGAAGCAGGCGAGGAAGATGGCCGAGCCGAAGAGGCCTGTCCATTGCCAGGTTGACGAGATCCGTGAACCACGGTCTGCGAGGCCATTCGGGTGCCACCAGAACCACTGGCCCTTGGTGGAGTTCTATTCTTCGGAGAACTTTTCCCACCAGAGGCCACGGAGGGAACACGTAGAGAAGGATGTCTGTGGGCCAGGGGAGAGCTAGAGCATCCACGCCCTCTGAACAGTGTTCTCTCCAGCAGCTGAAGAACTTGTTGGCCTTGGCATTGCTTAAGGTCGCCATGAGGTCCAGGTGTGGGGGACCCCACCTGTCGATCAGATCATTGGCTTCGTCCGAGAGTTCCCACTCTCCCGGATAGAGAGACTGGTGACTGAGGAAATCGGCCTGTACATTCTCCTTGCCCGCTATATGGGAGGCCGCCAGGCAATCCAGATGGCGTTCGGCCCAGGCAAAGAGACGGCTGACTTCTAGGGCCACCAGGTGACTGCGAGTGTCCCCCTGGCGGTTGATATAAGCAACCGTAGTGGAGTTGTCTGATAGGACCCTCACCGCCTTGCTGCGGATTAAGGGTAGAAACTCCTGTAGCACCAGACGCACCGCCCAGGCCTCCAACCGATTGATATGCCACCGAGACTGAACCGGAGACCAAATCCCCTGCGTGCTCTGGGACTGGCAGACTGCTCCCCAGCTGGAGAGACTGGCATCAGTGGTCACTACCATCCACTGTGGAGTCTGAAGCGGCATTCCCCAGAGAAGGTGAGGAAGCGAAAGCCACCACTGCAAGGCGGCGATGGTAGAGGCCAAAAGCGGGAGAACCGTGTGAAACTGCTCCGACACCAGCTGCCAACGGGATAGCAAAGCTCTCTGTAACGGACGCATATGAGCAAATGCCCAGGGGACTAGGTCGATGGTGGAGGCCATTGAGCCCAGAACTTGGAGGTAGTCCCACGCTGTCGGGAAAGGGAGCGAGAGAAGGTTCCGCACCTGATCGATAAGTTTGAGAGCTCGAGTGCGAGGCAGGGACACCTTGCCGATCCGAGTATTGAAGCGGGCCCCCAAAAATTCCAACACCTGGGAAGGCTGGAGATTGCTTTTGGGAAAATTGACTATCCACCCCAGGGAAGTGAGGAAAGCTAGAACCCGATCTACCGCCTGTCGGCAGTGACTCTCCAACTTGGCCCGCACGAGCCAGTCATCCAGATAGGGGTGGACTAGGAATCCTTCTCAGTGGAGGGCAGCCGCCATCGCCACCATGACCTTGGTGAAGGTGCGTGGTGCAGTGGCGAGGCCGAAGGGTAACACACGAAACTGAAAATCCTGGTTGAGGATGTGGAAGCGAAGATACTTCTGGTAATCGTGGTGAATCGGAATGTGGAAGTAGGCCTCCGTCAAATCGAGAGAGGCGAGGAACTCGCCAGGATGGACCACCGCGATGACTGCCCTCAAGGTCTCCATGCAAAAATGTAGGATCTTGAGGGCCCGGTTGACCCTCTTGAGGTCCAAGATCAGACGAAAAGCGCCGTCGTTTTTGGGTACCACGAAATAAATGGAATACTGGCCGGCACCGAGTTCCTGCTGCGGAACTGGGACAATGGCGCCCAGACTCTGGAGCCTGGAAAGTGTTTGGTCCACCACCTCCCGCTTGAGACTGCTGCAAGGAGAGACAACAAAGAGGTCTGGCAGGTTGAGCAAATTCTAAAGCGTAACCTTCTTGGACAATCTCGAGAACCCACTGGTCTGACGTGATTTTGACCCACTCCTCGAAGAACAGGGAGAGACGACCACCCAGATAGGGGACCGAAGAATGGGTCGACCGAATTTCATCGTGAAGCAGACTTTGGGGTGGCGCGCTGAGAGGCCCCCTCGCGGAAGGGCCTGCACCCACGAAAAGGCTGGGACCAAGATTGAGACCGGGAAGAATAACCTCTAGAGGAGCCACCGCGCCCACGAGACATATATCTCCATTGACCCCGGAATCGAGGACGGGAGGGCATAAACGACCTAGATTGTTTCGGACGGTCCTCAGGCAGCTTATGAACCTTGTTTTCCCCCAAGGAGTTAATAAGCTGCTCAAGGTCTCTCCAAAAAGCAACTTGCCCTTGAAAGGCAACGTGCCTAAGAGCGCCTTGGATGACGGGTCCGCTGACCAATTGCGAAACCAGAGGAGCCTTCTGGCGGATACCACCAAGACCATCGCTTTCGCCTGGACGCAGAGGAGGTCGTACAGCGCATCTGCCCCATACGCGATGACGCCTTCCAACCGTTCAGCCTGCTCCGCCTCTGCAGACGGGATGTCCTGGGTGCCGAGCAGTTGTTGAACCCTCGTAAGACCTGCCCGCTGCATGAGACTGCTGCAGATCGTCGCCTGGACCCCCAAAGCCAGAACCTCGAAGATGCGTTTGAGATGGGCTTCGAGCTTACGATCTTGTACGTCCTTTAGGGCCATGGCCCCCACTACTGGAATAGTAGTGTGCTTGGTAACCACAGAGACAGAAGAATCTACTGTGGGAATTCGCAGCATGTCCAAGCAATCCTCTGGGAGGGGGTAGGGCTTGTCTATAGCCCTCCCGACACGAAGCCCCGCTTCAGGAGCCTCCCATTCCCGGAGGAGCAACAATTTGTGCATAGGATGGAAGGGAAAGGCACATGCCAGAGCCCTGAGTCCTGCCAGGACTGGGTCCATATCCTTGGGCAGCGAAGCCATCAGTGTATCCGCAGGGGGTCCCTCAAGTCCCAGCTCCTGGAGGACAAAGGAAATGAGGGGTTCCAATTCCTCCCTCTGAAACATGCGGAGAACCCGGGGGTCATCCCCCTCCAAGGGGGGGGGGGAGTGTCCCCGCCAAATCCATGGTAGGATCCGGAGCAACCAGAGGCACCGGAGGGTCAGGGATGGGAAGTAGTGATGATCGCGTCCGAATAACCTTTGTCTTTCAAACGCTGCCTTTCAAAAGCCAGGCTGCTAGACAAAATCAATCTGCCTGATGTAAACAAACGGGGCCCTGATGCAGAAGATTCAGTAGAATGAGAGAGCCAGACTGACTAGATTTGCAAACCAAGGACACTTCGGCCTCTCTGGAGCAAAGAGAATCACTTCGCCTGGATGAGCTTCTATGCATCTCAAGATCTTGTCTACTAGTGGCCATGGAGGAAACATACAGTAGGACGTCCGTTGGCCAGGGAAGAACCAAGGCATCTGCCCTTTCCGCCCCACTTTCTCTTCCTAGACTGAAGAAACGTGGGCCCTTGGCATTGTGGAAGGTCCCATCAAGTCCACACACGGCGCACCCCACCCACATTGCTTCCTGAGACAGCTCCCACTCCCCGGAGTCTATCTGCTGCCGGCTCAAAAAATCTGCTTGCATGTTATCCGAGCTCGCTATACGAGAGGCTGCCAGGTAGTCCAGATTGTACTCCGCCCAGGTAACCAAAAGACGGGCCTCCTGAGCTACAGCTTGACTCTTTGTTCTTCTTTGATGATTGATGTGGGCTTCCGTAGTTGCATTGTCTGACAAGACTCTTACCAGCTTTCCCCTCACCAAGGGCAAGAAGGCCATCAGTGCTAGATGCAATGCTCTCGTCTCTAGGTGACTGATTAACCAAGAGGCTTCCTCCGGCAGCCAACGACCCTGAATGGACTGGCTCTGACACACCACTCCCCAGCCTGAGAGACTGGCATCAATGGTGACGATCATCCAGACCAGGAGATCGAGATCCATGCCACGGCTCAACTTGTCTGCGAGGAGCCACCAAGAAAGACTGGAATGTGCAAACTCTGGGAGTGGGAGAGGAAGTTGAAAATGCTCTGATAATGGATCCCAACGAGAAAGCAACATGGACTGAAGAGGCCTCAAATGGGTAAAAGCCCAGGGAACCAACTCTATGGTAGAGGCCATAGATCAGAGTACCTGCAGATAATCCCAGACTCTGAGGACTACCATCACCTTGGTAAAAGTCCAAGTGGGAGCACTAAGAGGAAAGGATCACCTTGCTGGTGGGCTGAAAGGAATCAGTAAGTTTTGCTTGGGAAATTTTCTTTTTTTAAAAGTATTGGGGTGAAGTTAACTATTGGGGAATATTATTTAGTGTGTTTGTGCTTTTAATAGTCAGTAAGGCAGTGAATAAACAGAAGTTAGACTATTTGTATTTCTGGTCGCCGCATCTCAAAAAAGATATAGTTGCGTTGGAGAAGGTATAGAGAAGGGCGACCAAAATGATAAAGGGGATGGAACAGCTCCCCTATGAGGAAAGACTAAAGAGGTTAGGACTTTTCAGCTTGGAGAAGAGATGGCTGAGGGGGGATATCATAGAGGTGTTTAAAATCACGAGAAGTCTAGAACGGGTAAGTGTGAATCGGTTATTTACTCTTTTGGATAACAGAAGGACCAGGGGGTACTCCATGAAGTTAGCGTGTGGCACATTTAAAACTAATCGGAGAAAGTTCTTTTTCACTCAACGCACAATTAAACTCTGGAATTTGTTGCCAGGGGATGTGGTTAGTGCAGTTAGTGTAGCTGGGTTTAAAAAAGGTTTGGGTAAGTTCTTGGAGGAGAAGTCAATTACCTGCTATTAATTAAGTTGACTTAGAAAATAGCCACTGCTATTACTAGCAACAGTAACAAGAGATAGACATAGTTTTTGGGAACTAGACAGGTTCTTATGGCCTGGATTGGCCACTGTTGGAGACAGGATGCTGGGCTTGATGGACCCTTGGTCTGACCCAGTATGGCATGTTCTTATGAGGCGCGGCTGCCACACCAATGGGAAGAGCACAGAACTGAAAATGTTCCCCCAGAATCATGAACCGTACATCTCTCTGATGGTTGGGGTGAATTCCTATGTGCAAGTAAGCTTCGGTTAAATTCAGAGATGCCAGGAACTCTCCTGGGTGAACCGACAATTATAAATGTAGAGTTTCCATCCAGAACCGAGGAACCTTCAGAGCCTCGTTCACTTTCTTTAAATCAAGGATTGGACGGAATGTTCCCTCTTTTTTGGGAACGATGAAGTAGATGGAGTAGCGACCTGTCCTTGCTCTGCTGGAGGATCTGGGGCAATGGCCCCTAACTGGCGCAGGCAAGAAACGGTGTCTCTTACGGCCATACTCTTTTCCCGGTAAGAACATGGGGATATTAGGAAGCGGTCTCTTAGAGGCTGAGCAAATTCTAAAGCGTAGCCTAGTTTTATCAAACTTAAGACCCACTGGTCGGACATCATCTTGGTCCACTCCTCGTAAAATAAACCCAATTGGCCTCCTATCACTGGAATCGAGGAATGGACCAGTCAGGCATCATTGGGAAGACTTGGCACCATCAGCTCCCTGGGAAGAGCCATCTCTGCTGGACCGACGTCCCCAAAAGGACTGACTTCATGACTGTTGTCTACCCGAGAACTGCCTCTGAGTGATCCCTGAAGGCCTGGATGTCCGAAACCTGCAGCTTCCCTTGAAGCGAGGGTGAGATTGGAAGGAAACTTTTCCTTTTGGCTTACCTTCCAACAACTTGTGAACCTTTTTCTCACCAAGGGACTTGATCATCTCTTCCAGGTCCTTACCAAATAGCAACTTCCCTTTAAAGGGTAACGACCCCAACTATGACTTGGAAGATACATTGGCTGACCAATTCCTCAGCCAGAAGAGCCGCCGGGCCGAGACCACCACCATCATGGTCCTGGAAAACGTTCTGAGAAGATCATACAATGCATCCGCACTGTAAGTCACCACGACTTCCAACCGCTCCTCTTGAAGAGCCACAGAGTCAAAGATTTATCCATTTGTAACTGCTGCACCCAGCACCGCCCTGCTCTCAGCATCAAACTGCTGCACATAGCCGATCGGGGCCCAAGAGCAGACACCTCGAAGATAAGAAAATTATTACTTACCTGCTAATTTTCGTTCCTGTAGTACCATGGATCAGTCCAGACAGTGGGTTATGTCCCCAATCCAGCAGATGGAGTCAGCACAAGCTTTGAGGGGGGCGTATCCATATATACTACTACCCCCTCTGCAGGAGCTCAGTATCGAGTATATCAAAGCCAGAGTAGAAACCCCCGAAGGATCAAGTTTGTGGAAACAGATAATGAAAACAATTGTAACCGCAACAAGTAACTGCAAACATCCTACCAACTTGTAGGGAGCTGTGAAAAACAGCGAAAAGAAACGACTGTGAAGACACAGAACACTGCGAGCAAGAAGTAGCGCAGAGCTGAGCAGGATCAAGAACCCAAACGCGGTGGGCGTCTGGACTGATCCATGATACTACAGGAACGAAAATTAGCAGGTAAGTAATAATTTTCTTTTCCCTGTACGTACCTGGATCAGTCCAGACAGTGGGATGTACCCAAGCTTCCCTAAATCGGGTGGGGTCCTGCGAGGCCTGCTCGGAGAACCTGCTCGCCAAAGTGTCCAGAGACCGAAGAGGCGAGGTGCAGACGATAGTGCCTCGAGAACGTGTGTAACGATTTCCAGGTGGCTGCCCTACAAATTTCCTGCGAGGATACCGAGCGAACCTCCGCCCAGGAAGCCACCTGAGAACGTGTAGAATGCGCTACGATTCCGGGTGGGGGAGTCCGACCCGCCCCAATGTAGGAAGCAGCAATGCCGGCATTCAGCCATCTGGCAATGGTAGTCTTCGAGGCCTGAGACCCCTTCTTAGGACCGGCCCAGAGTACGAAGAGATGGTCAGAGGTCAGGAACTCATTTGTAGCCTCCAGATAGAGGCGAAGAGTGCGCTTGACATTCAAGAGACGGAGAGACTTCGGCTCTGAGGAAGAGAAGGATGGCAACTCCACCGTCTGGTTCACATGGAATGCAGAAACCACCTTCGGAAGGAAGGAGGGAACGGTGCGAAGCGAAACTCCAGAGTCGGAGAAACGGAGATAGGGCTCTCTACACGACAGAGCCTGCAGCTCCGAGATGCGTCGAGCGGAACAGATGGCCACAAGAAATACAGTCTTGAGAGTGAGATCCTTTATTGTTGCGCTGCGCAGCGGCTCGAACGGTGATCCCGACAGGGAGCGAAGCACAAGGTTAAGACTCCAGGAGGGACAAGGGTCCCGTAACGGAGGACGCATATGCTTGACACCCTTGAGAAAACGAGCAATGTCAGGATACTGTAGAAGAGAGCCCCCATCGCTCAACAGCGAACCAAGGGCGGCCACCTGAACCCGTAGTGAATTATAGGCGAGCCCTTTTTCCACCCCCGCCTGTAGAAACTGAAGGATCTGAGGTACAGAAGCCTTAGCGGGTCTCGTGGCCTGGCTGGTACACCACAGCTCGAACACCTTCCAGATTCGAACATAGGCCGCCGCCGTCGATGTCTTTCGTGCCCGCAATAGCGTGGATACTACCGCCTCCGGGTAGCCCCAACGCCGGAGGCGGCGCCTCTCAAAAGCCAGGCCGCAAGACAGAAGAGTTCTGCCTGCTCGAAAATACCGGGCCCTGATGTAGGAGCTGGGGGAGGTGCCCCAGCCTGATTGGCCCGTCGATCACCAGCTGTAGCAGGTCCGCAACCCAGGGTCGCCTGGGCCATTCTGGGGCGACGAAAACCACGGTCCCCTGATGGCTTTCTATTCTGCGGAGCATCCTGCCCACCAGGGGCCATGGTGGAAAAGCGTAGAGCAGAAGATGTGGCGGCCACGGGAGGACCAGGGCATCCACTCCCTCCGCGCCGCGCTCTCTCCGGCGACTGAAGAAGCGTGGAGCCTTGGCGTTGAGAGCGGACGCCATCAGATCCAAGTGGGGGGCCCCCCACCGATGGACGAGAAGTTGCATCGCTTTGTCGGAGAGAGACCACTCTCCGGGGTCCAGCAGTTGCCGACTGAGGAAGTCCGCCTGGACGTTGTCCACACCGGCGATATGCGAGGCTGCAAGCCGGACGAGATGACACTCCGCCCATTGCATCAGCAGCGCCGCTTCGAGCGCGACCTGCGGGCTGCGCGTGCCTCCTTGTCGGTTGATGTAGGCCACGGTGGTAGCGTTGTCCGATAGGATTCTGACTTCCCGGTTCCGAAGAAGCGGGAGGAAATGTCGCAGAGCTAGCCGGACCGCTCTGGTTTCCAGAGGGTTGATTGACCACTTCGCCTCCACCGTGGACCACGTCCCCTGCGTGGCGCTTCGATCGCAGACTGCACCCCAACCTGCTAGACTGGCATCGGTGGTCACCACCACCCAATTTGGCAGATCGAGGGACACGCCACGGGCCAGGTTCGGCGGATCCAACCACCAGCCCAGACTGTCCCTGGCATTCTGCGGGAGCGGGAGAATCATCTGGTAGTCCTGCGATACTGGTTTCCAACGGGAGAGGAGCGCCCACTGTAAGGTCCTGAGGTGCGCGAAAGCCCAAGGTACAAGGTCGATGGTGGACCCCATCACTCCCAGGAGTTGCAGGTAGTCCCAGGAGGTGGGCTCTGGTAACGCAGAGAACCGTCGTGTGTGATCCCGCAAGGATTGAGCTTTGTCCTGGCGCAGAAAAACCTTGCCCAGTAGGGTGTCGAAGGTCGCCCCCCAAAAAAACCCAAGCGTTGCGAGGGCATGAGGGAGCTCTTGGAGAAGTTCACTACCCATCCCAGGGAATGTAGAAACCGTACTACTCGAGTCACCGCCGAGCGTCCATGATCGAATGACTTCGCCCGGAGGAGCCAATCGTCCAGATAAGGATGAACCAGGATGCCCTCCTTCCGGAGAGCTGCCGCCACGACTACCATGATCTTGGTGAAGGTGCGCAGCGCCGTCGCCAATCCGAACGGGAGAGCCGTGAACTGAAAATGCTGGTCCAGAATTTTGAAACGAAGGAAACGGTGGTGGTCCGGGCGGATGGGAATGTGCAGGTAGGCCTCCGTTAAGTCCAGGGAGGCGAGGAACTCCCCCCGATGCACCGCCGCAATCAATGACCGGAGCGTTTCCATGCGGAACCGAACGACTCGAAGGGATTTGTTGACTTCCTTGAGGTCTAGGATAGGCCGGAAGGAACCGTCCTTCTTTGGTACGACGAAATAGATGGAATAGTGGCCCGAGCCCACATCTCCGAAGGGCACGGGCGCAATAGCGCCTATCTCCCGGAGTCTGTCCAGAGTCAGCTGCACCGCTCCTCTCTTGAGGTCCGAGCCACAGGGGGAAAAGATGAACCTTCCCTGCGGGGGGCGGACAAATTCCAATGCGTAGCCATGTTTTATGGTATCCAGGACCCACTGGTCCGAGGTGATCCGTGCCCACTCCGCGTAGAAATACGTTAGTCGGTCCCCAATCCTGGGGACAGGGGAGTGGGCGAGACTGGCATCATTGTGAAGACTTGGTATAGGGGTTCCCGGTTCCGGGAGTAGTGTGTGTGGGCCGACGCCCGCGAAAGGAGCGCGACCAGGAGCCCGCCAGCTCTGGCTCTGGTCCGAGAAGAAGAAAATGCTCTGGATGGTCGAAACCTATCCTCCGGCAGCCGATGAACAGCGTTCTCCCCCAGGGACTTGATGATCTGGTCCAAATCCTCCCCGAAGAGGAACTTGCCCCTGAAGGGAAGAGAGCCCAGACTCGACTTAGAGGACGTATCAGCCGCCCAATTGCGTAGCCACAGTAGTCGTCGTGCTGCCACTACCGAAACCATGGATCTTGCGAGGACCCGAAAAAGGTCGTACGAGGCGTCCGCTCCATACGCCACTGCGGCTTCTAGCCGATCTGCCTGGGCAGCCTCATCGGACGGCAGGTTCTGAGACGTGAGGAGTTGTTGTACCCAAAGGAGACTAGCCTGCTGGGCAAGCGAACTGCACATCACCGCCCGCATACCCAGAGCGGAGACCTCGAAAACCCGCTTAAGGAAAACTTCCAACTTACGATCCTGTGTGTCCGCAACGCCGCACCTCCCGTCACTGGGATAGTCGTCCTCTTCGTGACCGCCGACACTGCGGAGTCCACCTTTGGGACCTTGATGAGGTCCAGAAAATCTTCGGGGAGCGGGTACAGCTTTTCCATAGCCCGGCTGCTCTTCAGGGAGGCCTCCGGGGTGTCCCATTCCCTGGTGAGAAGTTGTAAAAACGAGTCATGAATGGGAAAAGCCCGAGCCCTCGGCCGGAGTGCCGCCAGGACAGGATCTCCCTTCCTTGAAGAAGTGACGACAGTGGGAGCTACTGGGGCAGGCGGGTCTGGTGGCGGGTCCAAATCTAATTCTTGGATGATCTGCGGGATGAGGTCATCCAGCTCTTCCCTCTGGAAGAGGCGTAGGGTACGCGGATCACCCCCCTCCTGCGTGCCGTCCCCTTGTCCCCCGTCCGGGAGGTCAAGTCCATGTCCCGCTGGGTCTGGCACCGCCCCCACTGGCGCAGGCGTGGATCGGACCTGGGTAGGAAGGCGGGAGGCCCCCACTCCCGAAGGGTCGGGGGGGGCCGGCGTTGAGGGCGACATCCGAGGGATCTTAGGAGGGGGGGGTCCCACAGGTGCTTCCAGCCCCTGCAGATAAGCGGTATGCATGAGCAGGATAAACTCCGGAGAGAACCCCGGCCTGCTCGGGTGCGCTTCGGGGGCGGCGTGGTTCCTGCTCCCTGGCCCTGGGTGCTTGGTTCCTGCACCAAAATCGGGGGAACACCCCCGCTGGTAGAGTCCTCCAGGGCTCCGTTCTCCCTCGTGGCCTCCAGGGATCCGTTCCCCCTCGTGGCCTGCGCCTCAGGGCGCTCAGAATGTAAAATGGCCGCCGTTCCCGCCAAAAATGGCGGAGTGGCCGGCCCGCGCCGCCCGGGCAAAAAAAGAGAAATCAGTCAGGGACTATGAGGTACCTTCCCCCCCGGGAAGGCATCGTGCACAGATGCCCTCCCGGGAAATCCGGGACCCCGGGTCTCCGCAGGCCGCACAGCGGGACGGCCGCGGCATCGGGATCGCTGTAGGAGAAAAGAAAAAGCCACGGGGGGGGCCACGTGCACAAAAAGCGCCGCTGCGGGGGGGCCCGGTCGGCCCGCACTGCCCGCTGTCCGAAAATAGAGGAGGGTGCCGCGGGGGGGCCTTCCCGGCCACACGACCCGCCCCAGACATCTTTCCCTAAATGGCTCAGCAGCCCATGAGGAGCTGTAAAATGGCCGCGGGTGAGGGAGTAAAGAGCGAAGAGGCCGGCTCCACCGGCTTTCGCGGGCACCGGGGGCTGAGCTGTGAAGGAAAAAACTACAAAGGAAAAACAAACTTACCCCTGGCTGCAATGAGAAATAAACAGCAAGGCCGCAGAGAAGAGACAAGGAAGATAAGCCACTCCCCAGAAGTTGAAAGAACTCTGCCTTTTTTTTTTTTTTTTTTTTTTTTTAAACTTAATACAAACTTGATACAAACTTGATCCACAGAAAAAGACAACAACAAGCCATAATCAAGCAAGAAAGTGAAGAAAAAGGAAAAGGAGGGGAAGCCTGATTCCCCTACTCGCATCTGCTGGAGTCAGAAGATACTGAACTCCTGCAGAGGGGGTAGTAGTATATATGGATACGCCCCCTCAAAGCTTGTGCTGACTCCATCTGCTGGATTGGGGACATAACCCACTGTCTGGACTGATCCAGGTACGTACAGGGAACTTCTTAAGATGAACTTCCAGCTTCCTGTCTTGAAGACCTTTCAGAGCTGCAGCTCCCATAATTGGCATGGTCGTTTTCTTGGTAACTGCAGAGACAGAGGCAACCATCTTGAGGATCTTGAGAAGGTCTAGCGTATCTTCAGGCAACAGATACAAACTATTCATGGCTCTGCTGACCTTCAAACCTGTGTCCGGGATATCCCACTCCCTGAACAGGGTAGCACTGATCGAAGAATGGAAGGGAAAAGATCTAGCTGGACTCAGAGGCCAACCATGACCGGGTCCACGGCTCCCAAACTCGGAACCCTCCCTAGGGATGTCAATGCCCAGCTCTTCCAGAACTGCCAGGATGAGAGGAGACAACAACTCCTTATGGAACAAACGGACCACCTTGGGATCATCCCCTACAACCGCCGTCTGTTTGGCTGGCTCCTGATCCGGATCTTGCACAACCACAGCTGGAACCATATCCTGAGGGTCCAGGTACTGCTGATCTTCTTTACCCAACGGGTCCGGAGAGGAATCCGTGAATGACGGCGGAGACTAGGCCCCTAGGAGCTGCCTGACCCTCGTGGCCCCCACATCGGCCCTGGCCCTCAGACTGCTTCACCAGAGGCTCCCTCACCACCTTACAGTGAGCCGTTTTCCAGGCCTTATAGGCCTTGTGTAAGAACAAAATCGGAGAACGAGGACGACACATTTATTTATTTATTTATTTAGAGTTTTTATATACCGACCTTCTCGATATACATAATCGAATCAGGTCGGTTTCCATAAAACAAAACTTTCGCAAGTAAGGCGTTACATTAAACATCAGACACCCCCCCCCACCCGGGTCCTCCTCACTCCTTCCAGGGTCCCACCCCATCAGCATCAGGGCCTCCTTCGGAGGTCTCTACCTCCAGAGACAACAGGGGGGGGAGGAGGAATCCGTGCCCCCCTCCGCGGATCGTGCTACAGCATTAAATGTGGCCAAAATGGCCACCATTCCCGCGCTCAGCAGGGATGGGTCCTCTGAATTCTGTTGAGCTGAACCGAGCACGATCCCTGCTTGCATTCCCTGACAGCTTTCCCTCCCCCCCCCACCCCTAGCAA
Organism: Rhinatrema bivittatum; assembly: GCF_901001135.1. Classification (NCBI taxonomy): domain Eukaryota; kingdom Metazoa; phylum Chordata; class Amphibia; order Gymnophiona; family Rhinatrematidae; genus Rhinatrema; species Rhinatrema bivittatum. Next base: position 164,780,770 of record NC_042622.1, on the reverse strand, counting down.
GTGCATCCCTGCAGGCCGAGCAGGACGCACCATGCGGCATCAGGATTGGGGTCAGCGTTGGGAGGAGGAGATAGCGCTAGGCTGGCAGAGAAGTAAAGCGCTGGAAAAGGTAAACGCTGGAGCCGACAGAAGAGACAGCCAACCCCAGAACAGGAGAAGCACTGCCTTGCAAGCACTCCCGGCGGCTTGTCCTATTCTTGTTTTTTTTTTTTTTTTTTAAACAAACTAAGCCAGCGCACAATATACAAGTCACTTCCTTGAGAAGGGGCTGAGGCTCCACTGGTCCTTCAGGGTGAGTGACCCAGATGCCCTGGGTGTCAGTCCTGCCTGGCAAGAAGGGTAAAGCGAGCTGGAAAAGGGTCCCCAACCCCCTGCTGGTCTGCCTCAAAAACCAGAGGGGATGGTCCCATCTGGGCATAGCTACCCTCTGGGAGGCAAGTAGTGCTGCAATCGCAGATCCGTCTCTTTTTTTTTTATCTTGTCAGACTGCAGGCTTTGCACCTCCACCATCTGAGTATTAGAGTAGAATAGATGGGGGGAGAGGTAAGGGAATGAATATTAGGATGAAGGGGTGAACAATAGGAAAGTAATGGGGGTTCTATTATGATGTATGTAAAATGGTTGGTTTAATTGCTTATTGATGATGTAAGATGATTCAATATATGTTTTTAATTTGATGTATTTGAGGTTGCTACTGCAACTCAATTTATTGTAAATCGCCTTGAAATGGATTTGAAAGTCGGTATAAAGATAAATAAATAAATAAATAAATAAATAAATCTGCTGGAGACAGAGAAATACTTAGGGACTGCAGGTGGCACCTCAGCTTAAGTGGCAGTGTCAGTAAACCTTTCTCTGTCTCCAGTCTGCTGGATGGGAGGAAAAACCCAGGAGCCCGGATTGATCTGGGTACATACAGGGAACTTTTTTTTTTGTTTGTTTTCCAAGGCGACTTGTGTGCTTAAATTACAACCCTAGATAATGCTACTTTAATCCACATCTAACATTCAGAACTCAAATTAAGTGGCGAAACTGGTGCAAATTCTGACAGCAGCAGTAGAAAATTTGAACATGAATTCCGCGCCCATCTACAGGGGCCAGTACCTAAGCCAGCATTCTGACAGATGGTATACATGTCTCTGCGGGATGCCTGCTTCAGTTCTGGGCCCTTCTGTTCCTCATCATCCTGCTCCTCAGTTTCTCCTTCTCCTGCAAAGAAATGTTCAGAGTCATGAGACAATGCTCACGGCCTCAGAGTACATCAATAAAGCAAGATGGGAAGAAGGGGGTGGGATCCTGTCCTGTTACAACCTTTTGCACACCTCAGACTACCTGATTGTAAGGAGATACTTAGAAGAGGCTGGGTTTTGGTGTTTGAAGTATCACACAACAAAGTGTACTATCATCCAATCTGGATGAAAAGGAACATGAATCCATCTTCCAGGTAGTCCAGCTGGGAAGGCCCATTTTGTTTGGAGTGGTGTGTGAAGCCACAATAGGACAAGATAAAACACACAGTGTTTTTATGTTTGGAGAATGACCGTCAGCTTGGTTTGCTTGCTCAAGACTGGAAAAGGATGTACCTTCTTCCTCCTCTCCCTCTTCCCGAATTCGCTTCAGCTTCTTGCGATTGCTCTTGGCAGCGTTCTGCATCTTGGGAATATCTCGGCCATAGTACAATAGGAAGTGGTTGTAGACATCCTTCAGTTCGTCCATAGACTGGACATCCTTTAGCCTGCAAAGCACAATACAGCCCATTACAGTTTAATGATTCACAGACATGAGTTATAGGCACACCCAGCACAGCAATGCATTCAGAATATATCCCACTGTCTCAATAACAAATGTTAATTATACACAGTGACAGAATGCTGACTACACTCACATATTTCAGGTCGTTCAGACTTCCCATTTCCGATAACAGCTAAAGTTGCTCAATGACAATGTATGGGTACTATCCATTTCCCAGACCCCCAAAGTCTCCAGCTTTTATCGCTCTGTGCCTTGGCACAGCAGACTACTCATATTCCAAACCCTCCTTTAGGACTCACCTCTCCATGTCTGTGGTATCAAGGGGCCGGATCCCATCTGCCAGCGGTTTGTCTGGATCAGCAGAGATCTGCTCGTATTGATAAGCTTGCATCTTCTGAAACAGGCGCATCAGATTCTGTTTGCGAATCCGCAGTTGGGTCCACTGAAGAGAAAGAAAAACAAAGGTAAGTATTTGTACTATTTCCAGGTCAGGTGTACGACTGTACTTATCCATCAGTGGCAAAGGCAGTGCTCTGGGATCACTGCTGGAAATAGTAGAGAATAAAGAACAGTACCCGATCCAAGAACATGGTCCAGCCTTGCATGAAAAGGGAAATTGGTTCTTACTTGCTAATTTTCATTCCTGGAATACCCCAGATCAGTCCAGACAAGTGGGTTTTGCATCCCTACCAGCAAATGGAAGCAGAGAAAAAAAACTGAAGCACTGCTACATAAACGAGAGTGCCACCTGGAATCCTCAGTATTGAATTGTACCGAAGCCAAGATGAACACCCAGCAACACTAACTAAACTCCTCTTTATAAAACAAGCAGGAACCAGGTTGGCCTCCCTGATCCGGAGCTGTTACATCCAACAAGGGACTTGAAAACCTTCAACCAAACAAGGTAAGCCACATATCTGCACTATTTACAATCAGATAATATCCAGGTCTTTTGAAGTTAAGGGGACGGGCTTCTGGACTGATCTGTGGTATTCCAGGAACAAAAATTAGCAAGTAAGAGCCAATTTACTTTCCTGATCAGATCAGTCCAGACAAATAGGATATTTATTTATTTAAAGTTTTTCTATACCGGCATTCGCGATAAAAATCGCATCATGTCGGTTTACAATTAACAAGTAGATAGGGAACAAAAAAGCAATAAATAACATTGATCTAAGTAATAATAATAAAATAATAGTAATGGTAGTAAAAAACATTAAACAAGAGAAGGCTAAGGAATGCAGTTACAATAAAACAAGGGAGTAATATAACTTGTAATATACCCAAGACTCCTACACAGGGGACAACCCAAAAGACCAGCATGCAACATGCTTTCCCCAAAGGAACTCTCCTGCAGAGCCTGCACATCCAACTGGCAATGCTTGGTAAAAGTGAGAAGGAGAAGACCATGTCACTACCTGACAGATCTCTTGTGGAGATACCAACTGACACTCTGCCCAGGAAGCTGCCTGGCCCTAATAGAATGCGCACGCAATCCTTCCAGAACGGTTCGCACCTTACAGACATACCCGAATAGATTGCCTCCTTCAGCCATTGTGACATTGAAGCCTTAGAGGCCTTCAAACATTTCTTAGCCCTGCCAAACAAGACAAAAAGATGATCCGATCATGGAAACCCATTAGTGACCTTAAGATAACGCAACAGAGTCTGACGAAAATCCAACAAGTGTAGTTCCCTTGAATGTGGCATCTCTGTCACCAAATGACGGAAGGCGGGAAGCTCCACTATTGGCAAAAAGGAAGGCACTGTACGTAATAAGACTCCATTGTCAGAAATATGCAGGAAAGTATCCCTGCACGACAGTGCCTGCAGCTCGAGATTTGTCTGGCTAACAGATTGCCACCAAGAACAGTGTCTTCGCAACAGAGTGCCTGGCTAACAGAGTGCCACCAAGAACAGATCCTTCACAGAGGCTTGCCTCAAAGGAAGGACCATAATGAAACCTTGGCACCAAATTCAGGTTCCAAGGCAGGCACATCCAATGAACCGGAGGGCACAAATGTTTCACCCCTTTTAGAAAACTAATCACATCTGTGACACCAATGGCCTCCCCTGAAGTTTCCCTCGAAGACACCCCAACACTGCTACCTGTACTCGATGCGAATTGTAGGCCAGCCCTTTAGACAAACCTGCCTGCAAAAAGGCTAAGATCCGAGACACTTCCACATGCAAAGGATCTAGCCCTTTTTCCATATACCACGACAAAAACCTTCCAAATCTGGCATAAACCAGAGAATTAGAAAGCCTCCTGGCTTGTAGCAACATAGCAATAACCGCTTCAGAGTACCCTTTCAAGTGCAATCATCACCTCTCAAAAGCCAAGTCGCGAGACAGAAGCGATCGACCCGATCCGAGAAGATGGGCCCTTGGCCAAGCAACACTTGCAGATGACCTAGTCTGATGGGTCTGTCCACTGTGAGATGCACCAGATCAGCAAACCATGGACGTTGCAGCCCCTCTGGTGCTACCAGCACCACCCTTCCTGGAGGACGTTGTGTGTGTTTCAAGACTTGGCCCACAAGGGGCCATGGAGGAAACATACAGAATGTCCGCTGGCCATGGGCGAACCAATGCGTCGATCCCTTCAGAACAGATCTCTCACCTCCAGCTGACGAAACAACTTGCTTTGGCATTGAGTCATGAAGCCATCAGATCCAACTGGGGCATGCCCCACCTGGCCCGAATGAGGTCCATGGCCTCTGCGGTCAGCTCCCATTCCCCTGGATCTAAACGCTGCCTGCTGAGAAAATCCACCTGCACATTGTCCACTCTGGCCACATGTGAATATATCATCCCCGCCAGGCACCTCTCCGCCCAGGCAAACAGTTCCTGAGCCTCCTGAGCCATCCCAAGACCCTTCACCCCATCCTGACAGTTGATACACACCACCGTTACACTGTCGAGAAAACTCTCACTATCCATCCCTGCACCCGTGGAAGAAACGAAAGCAGTGCTCTGCGAACTGTTCTCGTTTCCAACTGATTGATAGACCAAGATGCTTCCCTTACTAACCATAAGGGCAGTTCGTACTTGACAAACCGCTCCCCCAGTCCTTGAGGCTGGCATTTGTGGTCACTACCACCCAGTCCGGAATCTCCAGTTCCACCCCTCTCTCCAGATTGAGATGTGACAACCACCAAGAGAGACTGGACCTGGAACCCCCCTGAAGTAGCAAAGGAAGCTGAAACTTCTTAGACAGCGGATTCCAAAGGGACAAAAGCACCCTCTGCAGAGGCTGCAAGTGAGAAAACACCCATGGCACCAACTCCAGTATAGAAGCCAAAGACCCCCAGGACCTGCAAATAATTCCAGACCCTAGGTACTGGAAGCTAGAGCAGCCACTGCACCTGTGACTTACCCACTCGATTATCAAATAATGCCCCCAGATATTCCAGTGACTGGGATGGGACCAAATTGCTCTTTGTCAGGTTCACTATCTAGCCCAGAGACTTCAACAGACTCATGCTACGCTGAACTCAGTGATGACACTCCAACTCCGACTTTGCCCGAATGAGCCAGTCGTCCAAGTACGGGCTTGCATCCACCAGGAAGGTCGCGGTGGGTCTGATCGTCTCTCCAGTATGCGCCCCAGAGCTATCTGCCTCTCTCTCTTGAGAAGCAGACCAAGCGAGCCACCTGGCACAACAGGAAGGGATCTGCAGTGTCATTGCTGTCGTGCCAAAGGCTTGCTTAAGGATGGATTCCAACCGCCTATCGTGAGCATCCTTTAAGGCCGCTCCTCGCTCTACAGGGATAGTTGTTCTCTTTGAGACGGCGCAGACCAGGCCGTCCACTTTCGGGAAACGCAGGTGTTCCTTGACCATTGGGTCCAGGAGGTACAAGCCTCCAAGGCTCAACCTCCTTTAAAACTTGCCTCCAGGGAATCCAATTCCAGGTCAATCAACTCCTGGATGGCTTCCAGCATCAGAAAATAGCAAGATACTTTCCGTAGAGACACCAGGATGGGGTTCTTCTTTGGCTCCGACATAGGGTCCGTGCCCAGAACTCCCAAAGCGTTCACAGTCTGGGAGATTAGGGCCGGTAGTTCATCTCTGTGGAAAAAGTGAAGCATGGTCTGGTATGGCTCCAGGCCTGGAGAGATTTCTCTGTCCTCTAATAAATCCCTGTTGTCGTCCATGGTGTCTGGGTCCCTGTCAGGGATACCCTTGGTGAGGCAAGGCATGTCCCGAGGCCTGCTGACAGGGATGGGAGGGAGAGGCCTTCCCAGCTGGGGCTTAGCTCGGGCAGGGGCTAACTGCGCCTGAGCAAAGGCTTGAAGGCCCAGAAAAAAAAATTCCAACCAAGAGAAGGCTGCCGGATCTATATTTGGCCCAGGAGGAACCAGGGTAGAGGCCGCTGAACTGCCCTCTCCCAGGGAGGACTCAGCCTCAGAATTGCTCAGATTTGGGGAGGAAGTGACGTCACTTCCCCATGTAAGCAGCACTCCGGTACTGCTCCTCGAGCTTCTGGGCTATTTAGCTTTTTTTCCCCGATTCCAACGCTGTTCAAGCGAGAAAACGACTCCTGGCCTCTTTATAATCAAGTTGGGAATGACCTCGAAGAAGAAAACCCTCGATTTAAAGAAATTCTCCTATGCCCGCGGCGACGACGACTCCGACCCGGGAAAGTCCAAAATGGCGGCGGCCGATTCCTTCGCGGTGCAAGAGGAGGGGGCTGAAGAAATCACTGTTGCAGATGACTCCCCCCCCTCCAGATCTGAGATGCGGAGGTGGTTTGGTGAACTGCGGCAAGATTTAAAATCATACAAGTGGGAGATCGCTATGTTAGCTGGCATGAAAGAAGAGACAGCGGAATTGGGGCGCCGCGTGGACGAGAATGAATTGCGGTTGGACACCCAGGACGAGGGCTGGGACGCCATGCGGAAGGAACAGGTGCTGCTCCAACAATCATACAACTCCCTGGCAGAAAAGATGGAAGACATCGAAAATCGAAGCAGGAGATGTAACCTGAGGATCCGGGGAGTTCCGGAGTCTGAGGACTACCAGGACTGCGTGGAGGTGGTGAGGAGAATATCTTTATTTTTTCTGGCTCAGGACGCAGATGCAGCATCTGAGTCCAATATTGAAATTAAAGTGGAAAGAGCGCATCGGACCCTGGGTCCAAAGCTAGCTAACAAGCCCAGAGATATTGTGGTTTGTTACCACTCATTCCAGCAGAAAGAAGCAATTTTTGGCATAGCCCGGAGACAAAGGTCCTGGCAATGGGAGGGCCACGAGCTAGCTATTTATGCGGACCTTTCCTCTGCTACATTGAGAAAAAGGCAGGAGTTTCGCTGTGTAACTGTGAAGCTGACAGAAGCCCACATTCGCTACCGTTGGCTGTATCCAGGCGGTTTGGCCTTCACAGTTCAAGGCACGACTCACCGTATAAAATTGGTGAAAGAGGCAGTGGAAATATTACAACCTGAAGGCATCACGGTTGAGTTACCACCAGTGGCTATAAGCGGGCCAGGGGGCCTTGCTCTTCGAAGTGCTCCTCAACCTCACTGGCAAAGGGTCACCAAGGGTCGGCGTCGACTGCAAAGGAATTCAGCTGCGGAGCGTGCAGAGGAGGCCCCAGCGTGACATATTTTTTTCTCTTTTCCTCTCTGGAATTTGTCTTCTCTTTTGGAAAGCAAATGGCTGGAGTTGTTGTAGGGGATATTATGATCACCCCTTTACTAGCAGTCTTATTGCTCATTTGAGCACATTTCTATGATTGGATTTATATCGCAGGACTGTTCTTTAATTAAGTTGGCTGGGTACAGTTGAATTTTAATTACGCAAGCCCAGAAGTTGAGTTTCTTGGGGAGGGGTTTACATTTCCTCCATGGGTGGATGGCACAAGGCGGTTGTGCCTTGGTTTAATTACACTGGGGGTGGGGGGTGGGGAAGAGGGAGGGGGGATGGGATGAGGGGATATACCGCTTGTTTGCCAGTTGAGTGGGTAATCTCTGCTGTAAATGGGGGACGATACCATGGGGAATGGTCCTTTTTATGCTGTGGAGAAAGTTTAAGTATGTTTAATGATGGTTAACTTTAAATTTTTATCCCTTAATGTGAAAGGTCTTAATACTCCAAGAAAGAGAAAACTACTGTTTAAAGAATTAGACCGCCTGCAGATAGATGTCGCTATGTTGCAAGAGACACATCTGCGAAAGAGGTATCAAAGATTAATGTGCAATCCCAGGTATCCATATCAATATTGGGCAGCTGCCACAGTAGCATCCAAATACTCAGGGGTGGGAATATTGATTCAAAAGGACTGTCACTTTGAGTTAAAGGATCTATACGAGGACCCTTCTGGGCGATTTCTTATTTTAAAAATTCAAATAGGGGGTGATATTTACACTCTAGTGTCGCTTTATGGCCCCACCTCGCAAAAGCAGGACTTCTACCGGGCACTGACCCCGATTTTTCACTCCAAGGTGGAAGGTCACTTACTTATAGGGGGAGATTTCAATTTAACTTTAAATCCCAGGTTAGAAACATCAGTGGGTTCAAGTTCGGATCCCAAAAAGGCTAGGGATGAACTGAAAGCCCTGCTTAAAAGCTTGGGGTTAGGGGACATGTGGAGATCCCGTAATCCCACCTCCAGGAATTACACCTTTTCCTCTCCGCATCTTAGCTATTCTAGAATTGACATGTTTCTGGGAAGTACGGGCCTGTTACCTAGAATCTCCCGGATTGATATTGAGCCTATACTGTGGTCAGACCACGCTCCTATTTGGTTTACACTGCAGGTGCGTGACTACGACCAGGGTACTAAATTTTGGAGACTCAACGATTCCCTATTAGACGATGTGGAATTTACTTCCCAGGTAGATGCAGCCATCCGGGAATATTTGCAATTCAATGATAATGGAGAGGTTAATCCGGTGGTTGTTTGGGAATGTCTTAAGGTGGTAATTCAGGGCAAGTTTATTGCCAGGGGTGCTTCCTTGAAGAAACAAAGGGAACAGGCTCGTGAACAACTGTTGGGTCAGCTTAAAGCTTTAGAAAGCTTACATAAAAAAATGGGCTCCCCATTGACACTATTATCTAAGCTACAAGATCTTAGGTCCCAAATAGCATCACTGGATTCGGCGTCTATTGCTCACCAACTGCAAATAGCCCAACAAAAGTACTTTGAAGGGGGGAACCGGGCGGGGAAAGTACTAGCCAATGTTTTAAAACGGAGGCAGGCTCAAACCGCCATTATTAAAATTAAAAACAAAGACGTAGAGGTTCTGACAGACAACAAGTCCATCAGATGGCGCTTCCATCAATTTTATTCTGAATTATATGAGATGGACAAAGATATCAGGCTAGAGGATATCGATAGATACCTAGAGGCCTCCAAGGTTACCAGTTTGGAGGAATCTCACCAACGACTATTGAATAAGGATATTACTGAGCAAGAAATTATTCATGCTATACGCTCTCTCAAACCTGGTAAATCGCCGGGAATCGATGGCTACACGGGTAGGTTCTATCAAACCTTTGCCTCTCTCTTAGCACCGGTTCTCACTCGAGTATTTCAAGCGTTGAAAGAGGGGGCAAAGCTCTCTGATGCGGCTAATACAGCTGGTATCACCATTCTAGCAAAACCGGGGAGGGATCCTGCGGTATGTGGTTCTTACAGGCCCATATCCCTTATAAATATTGACCTCAAAATTTTAGCCAAAATACTGGCGACGCATTTGAATAGCTTCATTGCTCAAATAATTCACCCAGACCAAGCGGGGTTCATTCCCGGCAGACAAGCCAGTGACAATGTTCACAAGATCATAGATTTATTTTGGTGGGTAAAAAAGCATAACATCCCGGCGGTGGCCCTGGCGATAGACGCCGAGAAAACATTTGATATGGTGCACTGGCCATATCTCTTTGCGCTCTTGAGGAAATTACACTTTGGTGATACTTTTATACAATGGATCCAGCAGTTATATTCCAATCCACTGGCCTGTATAAAAATTAACGGGGGACACTCCCCTACTTTTCCCGTGCGACGAGGTACCAGACAAGGTTGCCCGCTTTCTCCGCTTCTTTTTGCAATTTTCTTGGAACCCTTTGCAAATATGGTAAGGAATCATACGGGAATCCAGGGAGTGGAGGTGGGGAATTTTTCCTCCAAACTATCCCTGTTCGCAGACATCTTGCTCCTTGTAACCCACCCTGAGTCCTCTCTCCCGCCTTTAACTAGAGCTTTGGAGGAGTTTAGCAGTGTCTCGGGCTTTAGGCTCAATTGGGAAAAATCAGAGCTTTTGAATATTAACATCTCTAGCTCCTCTGAACATATACTTAAACAACAGTTCTGTTTTAAATGGGCACATGATAAATTAAAATACTTGGGAGTGTATATTAGTGCCTCTCAGGACCTGTTTAGCTTAAATTATGGTAGGCTGTGATCTTCGATACTCAGAGATCTGGAGGAGTGGAACAGATACAGCATTTCCTGGCTGGGCAAAATAGCCGCTGTCAAAATGACTGTGCTCCCCAAGCTGCTGTATTTGTTCCAAACATTACCGATTGTGGTACCCCGCCATAGTCTAGCCCAATGGCAAAAGCGGTTGTTGGTGTACATCTGGGGTGGAAAGCGGCCTCGTATTGCACGATCTACTCTCTATAGACATAGAAAACGGGGCGGGGTTTGGGGGTACCCAATTTGGAATGCTATTATATGGCTGCCCGTTTTAAATCTATAGTAGGATTGGCATAAACAGGCTAATCCCAAGCAGTGGTTTAGTTTTAGCCAAGTAATACTAGGTGAGACACCTCTGTGTAGCTATCTGTGGCAACCTAAGAACACCTGGCTGATAAATCCAGAGGAAGTGGTGGCCCCGACTTTGATTTTAGACCTTCACTTTTGGTGTTGTCACAAGAGCACTGTAACGGGTTTCCGCGAGTTCCATGCCTCCACTTATATATATGCTAATAAAAATTTCACTCCTGGATTTGGCAGTAGGGCGGCAAATAGGTGGAAGGCTAGAGGTATACGGTATTGGGGACAAATCATAGGTTCCAAAGGTGTGCTTTCTTACCAGGATTTACGATCACGATTTGGTGTACAGGAAGAGGATGTATTTTTCTATTTACAATTGAGTCATTATGCACGTACCTCCTTGTTATCTACCCACGTACAAATGGGGATATCAGAGTTTGAGAAGCTCTGTAGGAAGGCAGATTTTGCAATCAAGTTGCTGTCGGGGATGTATAATATGCTGGGGCTTGAACCTTGGGTGAAAACGAAAGCTATGCTAGCTTGGGAACGGGATTTACAATGCACCTATTCTATATCGGAGTGGGAGGGGATTATCTTGGGTCTGGGCAAGGGTTTAATCGCAGCCTCATTATTGGAAAACTCCTTAAAGATGTTTTTTAGATGGTACTACTATCCCACTCGATTGCACAGTATGTCCTCTCGCATGTCTGTAATGTGTTGGAGAGGCTGTCAGTGTGAAGGCAGTTACCTTCATATGTGGTGGTCTTGCCCTATTCTTCGTCCTCTGTGGCAAGCTGTGGAAAACTGGATGCAGCAGTTGTGTGGAGGCAAGGTGGAGTTACTACCTCAACATGCATTGTTGGGAACACCGCTGTTCTCTCAACAGGCGGGCCATAATAGTCTAGCAACTTTTATATGTACAGCCACTAGAAATGAAATAGCTAAGAAATGGAGAACTTCCACTATACCAACGTTGGCGGAGGTACAGGTAAAAGTGGATCACATATACATTATGGCCGAAATTACAGCAAAACTCAGGAGGACATTGCGGCAGTTCCGGGATATCTGGTCCACCTATCGAGTTTGGAAGGAGGAGAGCGCTTGCTCGATCACCTGAATGGATCTTCTCTGTCTATTGGAATGTTGGACTTTACCATGCGGACTACCATCCCTCTACTTTTTCTTGCTAATGGATCTCCACTGGCAGAATACCCTCGTGAGTGTGATTGGCGGGCGGGGGGATGAATGTTTAAGATCTACCAAAAAAGGGACACAGACTTATGTTTTCTTTTATTAATCAGGCTTTATTAACACATTGATGCTTTCATGATGCTCATGCATACCATGTATATGTATATGTGTATGGTTTGGTATTTTCTTTCGTCTTACCATGTTGTCACAATGTTGGGAGGGATACAACCTGTATTGATAATTTTTTTTTCAATGTGCTGCTGGTGTGCCCACATGTTGGTGACCTGATGTTATTGTTCTGTTGCCTTAATAAAACATTTCATTTCAAAAAAAAGAATTGCTCAGATTTGGGGTGCTGCCCAATAAGGTCATGGCTGACCCATCCTCTGACTGGGATGGGCTGGACTTGGAAATGTTCTGAGAATCCCGCCCTTCCTGGGCCTCCTCACAGTACTGACACAGACAGATTCCAGGTCAGACTGTGCCGCCCTAATATGGCAGGCAGTGCAAAGGGAGTGACGTTTGAGCTTCTTTGCTGCAGAGGCCATAACCTCTGTAGCTTGTGCATTTAGGCGGCAAATGCCTCTCGAGCGCACATAGATTCATCTTGGCATGCGTAGATCTAAGCGGCCAGTTGTGTGCTAAAGAATGCGTGAGTTTATGCGTGCGCTTATGCACGCAGTTATGTGCGGAGCTATGCGAGCACGTTAGGCGCATAGAAGGCCGGCTTGCACCGTGCGTATAGACGGATGAAGGGGAAAAAATGGCACCGCAGAAAACCACGCGCAAGATGGCACCGCCGTGGATCGCCACATGGAGAGTCCACCAAGCCTGAAGCGGGGACTAGCCCACTGGGGGGGGGGGGGGGGGGGGCACTCAACCCGCTCAGAAACCCCCTTCCCTTGCCCGAACGGGAACGATGTCGGGTATGCACACCGAGCAAGGACACTGGAAGAAAGACTTACCGAAGCCCTTCCATGTCTCTGGATCATTGGAGTTCTTCTCTACTTACCTGATCTCAGTGCTTACAGGTGTACAGAGACTGTCTCCGGCTGCGGTGAGAGAGGGCTTAGGCCTTCACCGCTATGCTCTGCTTCTGCACCCGCTGCCTTTTAGCTACTTCAGCAGCAAAGTCCACGCCGCGAGCCGGCTACCAGACCACGGTACACTTCTGAGAGATGATGGAAATCACGTCAGGAATTCTCAACTGGAGGAGGGACCCTTAGGTATCACCGTAGGAGAGTGCGGCTCGATCTTCCTTTTGATTTGAAGGTAAATATCTCCTTTGAATTAGTGCTGCAATCCCGCTAAACACCGCTGCTGGTGTGGGGCTAGTGTCCACATCAGTTAGAAGATGGAGTGATACTGAATGGCTGAGGTCACTGCAGAGGTATATCTAGGATGATGTCAGTTTTGAAATCTGACTCCGTCTCCATCTGCTAGCAGGGGAACATATAACCCACTGGTCCTAAATCCATCTGGCTACACGCTAGGAAAGGAAAATTGGTTCTTACCTGCTAATTTTCGTTCCTGTAGTACCACGGATCAGCCCAGACTGCTGGGTTAGGCCTCCCTTCCAGCAGATGGAGACAGAGAAAAACTTGAAGGGCACCCCCTGTAAGTACGGTGCACCACCTGCAGCCCCCTTCAATATGAACATTATCAAAGCAGAAAGTAAATTCAAACAGGTAACCATAATCCAAATTTAGTAGCTAAATCAATTTGATGACCAACAACTATGTACAGATTAAGAGCACTGTGGAATCTTCGTTCTGATATAGTCGACAGAAAAATGGAAAAGTTCGATTGGATCTGAAAACAAAAATTACATAACATCTACTCTGGGCGGGCGTCTGGGCTGATCCGTGGTACTACAGGAACGAAAATTAGCAGGTAAGAACCAATTTTCCTTTCCCTGTTCGTACCCGGATCAGCCCAGACTGCTGGAATTTTCCCAAGCTGCCTTACCTGGGGTGGGATCTAGAAAGCCCAGCTCGAAGCACCCCACTTCCGAAATTCTCAGAACCAGGAGCCTGAACATCTAAACGGTAATGCCAAGCAAAAGTATGCAAAGACTTCCAAGTCGCCGTTCTACAGATCTCCTGGGGGGAAATCAACTTACTTTCTGCCCAGGACGCCGCCTGAGACTGAAGCGAATGAGCTTTAAGACCCTCAGGAATCGCTCGCCCATGACATATGTACGCAGAAGCAATAGCCTCCTTCAACCACCAGGCTATGGAGGTCTTGAAAGCCTTATGCCCTTTTTTAGGGCCGCTCCACGAAACAAAAAGGTGATCAGACAAACAAAACTCGTTAGTGACCTCCAAGTAATGCAGAAGAACCCGCCTAACATTCAACCTTCTCAATTCGCGTGCATGCGGAGAATCTTGGTCCAAATCCAGAAACGCCGGCAACTCAACCGACTGGTTCACGCGAAAAGCCGATACAACCTTAGAAAGAAAGGAGGTTAACGTTCGTAGAGAAACACCAGAATCCGAAAACCAAAGAAAATGTTCACGACAAGATAGTGCCTGAAACTCAGACACTCTCCGAGCCGAGCAGATAGCTACCAAAAACACTGTTTTGAGTGTAAGGTCCTTTAAGGTAACGCATTTGAGTGGTTCAAAAGGAGATTCACACAACGTCCAAAGGACCAAATTCAAACTCCAAGATGGACAAACAGCCCAGAGGGAAGGATTCAAGTGCTTAGCACCTCTAAGAAAACACACCACATCAGGATGAGCCGCTATGGACACTCCTTCCACCTTTCCTCGTAAACAGCCTAAAGCCGCCACTTGCACCCATAGAGAACTGAAAGCTAACCCCTTCACCAAACCCTTTTGTAAGAAGGCTAGAATATGAACTACCAAGGCATGGCTAGGGGAAACCTTTAATCTAGTGCATCAAGAGTCAAAAACCATCCTGACCCGGACATAAGTAAGAGAGGTTGATGTTTTGCGAGCCTGCAAAAGAGTAGAAATTACCTTATCCGGATAACCCTTCTTTCTCAACTGCCGCCTCTCATAAGCCAAGCCGCTAGACAAAAGTGATCCACCTGGTCAAAAAATACTGGACCTTGCCTCAGGAGATTTGAAAGTTGACCCAGACGGAACGGATCATCCACCGCGAAGTTGATGAGATCCATGAACCACGGCCTCCACTAGAACCACCGGTCCCGGATGGGCTTCTATTCTTCTCAAAACGTTGCCACTAGGGGCCAAGGAGGAAAAACGAAGAGCAGAATGTCGTGGGGCTACAGAAGGACAAGAGCATCCACTCCTTCCACCCCATGCTCTCTTCTGCAACTGAAGAATCGAGGCGCCTTGACATTCAACCGAGTCGCCATCAAATCCAAGCGGGGAATCCCCCATCGATGAGTCAACAACTTGAACGCCTCGTCGGACAGCTCCCATTCTCCTGGATCTAGTCGCTGACGGCTCAGAAAATCTGCCTGAACGTTGTCTACTCCGGCAATGTGAGACGCTGCTATCCTGGAAAGATTCCTTTCCGTCCAGGCCAGGAGCTCGTCCGCCTCTAACGCTATGGGACGGCTCTTCGTTCCTCCTTGCCGGTTGATGTAGGCCACCGTTGTCACATTGTCAAATAAGACTCTCACCGACTGATGAGAGGAAGGAACTTCTGCAAGGCCAATCGTACCGCTCATGTGTCCAGACGATTGATGGACCATTGTGCTTCCTGCTGCGTCCATTGGCCTTGCGCCACTTGAGATTGGCAAACTGCCCCCCAACCGGAAAGACTGGCATCCATTGTAACAATGATCCACTGAGGAACTTCTAGCTCTACCCCCCAAGACAAGTGCTTGGGTATTAACCACCAAGCGAGGCTGGACCTGGCAGGCTCCTGGAGCGGCAAGGGAATCTGGAACTCCTCCGATTTGGGATCCCAACGTGAGAGCAAAGCCCTCTGCAACGATCTCATGTGAGCGAAGGCTCAAGGAACCAACTCTAGTGTAGACGCCATAGAACCAAGCACCTGCAAGTAATCCCAGACTTTGGGGAGTGGCAGAGCCAAGAAATGACGAACTTGAGACGTCAGCTTGTATAGCCATTCCTGCATAAGGAAAACCTTCCCGATCAGAGTATCGAACCGCGCTCCCAAAAAATCCAGGTTCTGGGCAGGACACAGCTGGCTCTTAGTCAGATTGATGACCCATCCCAGGGAGTGAAGGGTCTGCACCACCTTGGCCACCGCCATCTTGCATAGCTCCTCTGACTTCGCTCGAATGAGTCAATCGTCCAAGTAAGGATGGACCAGGATCCCTTCCTGTTGGAGAGCCGCTGCGACCACCACCATTACTTTGGTAAAGGTGCGGGGAGCGGTAGCTAGTCCAATGGGTGGAGCTGCTCCACCCATTAGAGACTCGCCTGTTGCATTTTCCTGAGGGAGGGCGTCTGGACTGATCCATGGTACTACAGGAACGAAAATTAGCAGGTAAGAAGTAATTTTCTTTTCCCTGTACGTACCAGGATCAGTCCAGACAGTGGGATGTACCAAAGCTTCCCTAAACCTGGTGGGCCCCTAAGAGCCCTGCTCGGACTACACTGTCCCCAAGGTAGCCAGAGAACGGCGATTGGAGCTGTAGTCGGTAGTGCCGTGTGAAAGTATGCAGAGACTTCCAGGTCGCTGCTCTGCAGATCTCCTGGATGGAGACAGATTGACATTCTGCCCAGGACGCAGTTTGCGAACGGAGAGAGTGAGCCTTGACCCCCAACGGTGGTTCCTTACCCGCTCCTATATAGGATGACACGATGGCTTCCTTGAGCCAGGGAGCAACTGTTGTCTTCGTGGCCTTATGTCCCTTCCGTGGTCCCGACCAGAGGACGAAGAGATGATCGGAGAGACGGAAATCATTGGCGACTTCCAGGTAGCGAAGAAGTGCGTGCTTTACATCAAGTTTTCGAAGATCCCGCGAGTCCTCTGTGGAGAAGGAGGGCAACTCTATCGTCTGATTCCAGTGGAAGGCTGACACCACCTTTGGTAGGAAGGAAGGGACCGTGCGTATAGATACCCCAGAGTCAGTGAAACAGAGGTAGGGTTCTCTGCAAGTCAACGCTTGCAGCTCAGAGACTCGGCGTGCAGAGCAGATGGCCACGAGGAACACGGTCTTGAGAGTAAGATCCTTGAGAGTGGAAGAACCCAGCAGCTCAAAGGGAGGTCCCGCCAGGGAGCGGAGGACCAGATTGAGACTCCAGGAAGGGCAAGGAGACTGGATCGGAGGCTTGTCCATCGCCCTGCTGACTTTCAGAGAGGATTCAGGTGTGTCCCATTCCCTGGAAATTAATTGCATAAATGTGGGATGGTTCGGAAAAGTTCTCGCCAAGGGACGGAGCCCTGCTAGGACCGGATCACCCTTCTTCCCGGACGTGGAAGGTACTGGCACTTCTTGTGGTGCGTCGAGGTCTAGTTCCTGAATTATGTGAGGGATGAGGGCATCGAGTTCTTCCCGTTGGAAGATGCGCAAGACCCTAGGGTCGTCACCTATTTGAGCAAGGAGTGGATCGGCCTGACCCGGCAGTGGATCAGGGAGAACGGGATCAGGAGCTGGTGGGACGCCCCCCCCCCCCCACCAGGGGGAGCACCAGGCCTACCCAGGGGGCCCCTGCTGAAAAACCAGGGGTCCCTGCCCCGGTATCCCCCACCCTAGGAACCTAACGCGGCGGGGGTGCTGAAGCTGGGTCCGGAACATGGCCCAGGCTTGCCATGTAAGCTTGGTGCATCAAAAGCACAAATTCCTTGGTAAAATGGGAGGGTCCCGGAGAAGGCAGAGCAGGAGAGTCCCCAGACTGCATTCCGGGGGCCAGGGGCTGAACCGGGACAAGAATCGGGGGTTGGTCGCTGAGGGAATCCTCTACATCCTCTCCCTCCGGTGCTGAACACGCTGCCCCCAAAATGGCCACCGTTCCCCGCCATAGACGGGATCAGGCCTGACTCAGAAAAATGAAGGTGCGCAGAGTCGCGCGAGGCGGCCCTCTCAGCGGCAGCGAGGTGTCCTCCCCACCAGGAAGGCACCTCGAGCACACCCCTTCGCTGGAGAGCCAGGACCCCGGCTCCCCGCAAGCAGCACAACGGTGGGGTCGCGGCATAATGGCCGCGAATGAAGGCAGAAGAAGGGGAGCCGCGAGGAAACCCAAAGCCGCGGGCAGCAGGAATGCGCGTCTGCTGTGCCCCGGCCCTACTATGGAGCAAGTTGCTCGACCTAGTCGGCGATCCCGGGGAATGCGCGTCCCGGGACCGCGGGTCAAATCGTGGCGGGGGGGGGGGGGGGAGAGAAGAGGCTGACCCCGACAGTAATTATCCCCCGGAGAAACAGCCGGTCCACGGACCTAAAGGAAGAAAGCTAAGGAACAAAGTACACAAAAGACTTACCCCCAGTCACACGAGGGAAAGAGAGCTAGAAAGTTAGGCAAACCCCCAGAGCTGGATGCAAGTTCTGAAGGGGGCAGTGCCTGAGCTGTCTTTTTTTTTTTAAACAGCTTGATTCACCACACAAAAATAAGAGAGAATAGAAACAGGGAAGGAAGCAAATTTCCTAAACCCCAGGGGAGCTAAAGGCTCCCCAACTCCTATCTGCTGGAGTCAGAAGAATACTGAGAGGATACTGAGGGTGCACTGGCCTATAGGGCAGTGCACCCTCAGAGTTTTGTTCTGACTCCATCTGCTGGACGGGGGACATAACCCACTGTCTGGACTGATCCTGGTACGTACAGGGAACCTGAGAATCCTTAAGAGCAACCGCCCCCACAACTGGAATCGTGGTATGCTTCGTGACTGCTGACACGGCCGCATCAACCTTAGGAACCTTGAGGAGATCCAGATAATCGTTCGACAGTGGGTACAACTTGTCCATAGCCCGGCCCACATGAAGGCTAGCCACTGGAGAATCCCATTCCCGAAACATAAGCTGAAGTAACATGGGATGGAACAGGAAAGTTCCAGCCGGGGGGGCGTAGACCAGAAAGCACTGGGTCCACCGTATTCTGATCCTGGGACGCCTGTATAGCCGGGATTCCCAGCTCAGCGAGAACATGCAGAATCATTGGCTCTAACTCATCCCTACGAAAGAGTCTCAGGACTCGAGGATCATCCCCTTCCACAGGCACCACCCGCTCGGAACCATCATCTGCGTTAGCCTGAAGTGGATCTGCCGGGGTATTATTCCCCTGGTATCGGACATTCCCCAGACCACCCGAATCCGGGAAACCTCCAGAGGATCCACCCTAGAGACCTTTGTGGGAGGAGATGGGGAGGGGGGGGGGGGGGTGTCCCCTGGAGGCATAAGGCTAGCTAGGTAAGCCTTCTGCATTAATAAAACAGCCTGCCCTCCCCTCCCGCCGACCTCTTATTGATGGGCCCTCACCCCCTGGGGAGATACTGGGAGCACAGGTTCTCGCGGAAGCGCCAGGTCGCCGGCTCCCTGCAGGCACTACAAGCAGCGGCGCGTGGTATCGGTGCGGTACAGATCCGGGAGGGGGGGGGCGCTAAGAATATCGTCCGGAGCACGGGAGGCCAAGAAGTGGTGCTGCCACACTTTTTTTGTGCTTTAGCGCAGCAAAACAAGCCATGCGGGCCTCACCAGAGGGAACCCGACTAACTTCTCTGGGCCAGGGGGGGAGGGACCGGCCCACCTGTAAATCCCCCCCAGTAACTCGCTGTCCACCACTCCGGGAATGGGGGTGGACAGGCAACCCCCCGCCAAGCCTACCACCAAGGTATGAAGGCAGATGAGCCTTCCCCTCAGGAAGCGACATGCTCCTGTGCTCAAATCGCAATTGCTCTGACTTTTTTTTTTTTTTTTTTTTTTTTTAAAGACAGTGTCATTGATTTAGCCAAAAAATAATCAGGATTCCTGAAATATCTCCTAATTCTATTTCTTTATTTATTTAAAAAAAAAAAAAGTATCAAGCTACCAGGACCGCAGGTTCTGTCACCTTCATCTGCTGGAGACAGTGAAATACTGAAAGGGGCTTGCAGGTGGTGCACCGTACTAACAGGGTTGCCCTTCAAGTTTTTCTCTGTCTCCATCTGCTGGAAGGGAGGCATAACCCAGCAGTCTGGGCTGATCTGGATACGTTCAGGGAAAAGGAAGTTACTTCCATGTGTCCACTGGCAAGCACCAGTGAGTTGAGAGAACCAGATCCCCTGGCTTTCAACCCTCTGGATGCTTCAGGTCGAGATTACTAGGGATAACCAACCACTTGCTCACCCCTCCTGCTCTACCCAAGGGATGGCCTACAAAGGGGAGCTAATCCTTCTCTTCTTTATATTTTAAATTCCAGACTGCAGGTTTCGCACCTCTACCATCTGCTCGAGGCAGAGAAATACTGAGGACTGCAGGTGGCACTCTGTTATGTAACAATGTCTCAAAGTTTTTTTTTCTACCTCCATTTGCTGGTAGGAATGCAAAACCCACTTGTCTGGACTAATCTGGGGGATGATCAGGAAGCAGACACAGAGGGTAGAGTTTCTTGATTTGTAGCAGTAGGGGAGACAATGAGAATCCTGGGGATTGAATGTTGTCTTCATTTTCATAACAGACATCCCATGCACAGTGTAGGGAGTGGGCAATAGGAGGAAAACCATAAAACGAAATTTCTGTTGGCTGTATTAATGAAAAGTGCTTACGAGTAACAAGCTAGGACCCAGAAGTCTTGACTAAGCTTTTTTTTTTTTTTTGTTATGCTGATGCTTGCTGTGACCTTGGGGGATACTTCCTTACACTATAAGTTGTTTAGGACTGGCACATGTTGCACCTGTATGTAATTTGTTCTACAGCATCCTACTTTAAAGGTGAGATATAAATACCAAAAAAAATAAAAATAAAAATTCAAAACGCAAGTACATCACAATTCTGGGGACACTTACTGAATTCTGAGGCTCAGCATAAAACAACTTGAGACCTAAAAGGAGAGTATAGTGGAGTGCCAGTCCCTGCCTCTCAGAAGAGGGGCACTTAAAAATGCTGTCTTACATCCAAGGTAAAGCTGGCATATAGGCAGCACATTAAGACTGGGCACAGAATACCACTGGAAGGGCCACAGATGAGTAGTCTCCCACAGGGACACTTCTATGCACACAGGGGCAACAGTTCTGAAAGGATATGAAATGCTGCTGCACAGTTAGGACCTCATTCACTAAACTTTTTTTCTCAGAAACAGAATGGGAGAAAAGCATAAGTGAATCAGGCCCTTGTTCTGTAGTGTGAGGCATCAGCTTCCAACAGCTGAACAGGTCTTATAGTCTCACTACTGGATAACCAGGAGAAGCAACACAAGCCTAATGCAGCAGTATTCTCTGTCTCTTGCTCTGACACGGTATTAATGGCAAAAAAGGTTGCTCCGAGCACACCTACCTTCTCATCCCATTGCCAGACACGCCACAGATCATTTATATTCAGCTCCGGTTCCACATACTCCTTCCTGTAGAAGGCAATGAAGGGGACCTGGCAAAGAGAAAACAGACAGGATCAACACCTGCTACCCAGCAAGGACCAGGCTCTGCTCCTACACACTCCAACAGAGTGCCTCAGGCAAAGCTTCACTCAGCTCTGCCTGTAGAACAAGGACCTCCACTGAGAAAAAACTATCAAGAGCTTGATACTGGAAATAGTTTTATTTAAAATCTTTTCTATACCGTTGTTTGGTCAAGCACGATCACAACGGTTTACAGAGAGGCACATATATTTAATGCTCAGCTTGGGTCATACTATCTTACAAAGTGCCATATAGTTTCGGTTACATGTTTCAATAATACAATCTATATGAAAGGTGACATGGATCTTGTCCATATATATGATTAATAGGGTAACCATATAAGTATAGTTCTTTATACTGTCTCTATTTAGCTTTAGATGCAAAGTATGAGAGAAAATAATAAAATATGCAAATACGCATCTAGGTGACTTTGTGCTATGTGTTGATGATCCGTTGCCTGTTAGTTCATATTTCTTATTCTCCATTTTCATTGTAAAAAGCTTTCTTGAAAAGCCAGGTTTTTAAACTTTTTTTTAAAGAGTTTTAAATCTCTCTGTAATCTAGTTTCTAGGGGCATTGTGTTCCATAAAATTGGTCCAGCTAAGGATAGAGCTCGCTCTCTGACTTGAGTCAGTCCTGACTGAAGGGATGGTTTGAAGGGCTTTATTGGCTGATCTAAGATTTCTTTGGGGGACATGTAAGCGCAGCGCTGTGTTTAACCAATCTGCTTTTTCTTCATTAGTTAGTTTGTGAATTGTGCACAGTGTTTTATATTGAACCCTTTGTTCTACTGGCAGCCAGTGTAGTTCGGCAAGTGTTTGAGTGATGTGATCTCTTTTATTTTTACCAGTAAGTATTCTGGCAGCAGAGTTTTGTAAGATTTGGAATGATCTTATAGTTGAATACGGTAATCCCAGAAACAGTGTGTTTTAGTAATCTGTGCTAGCGAAAATAAGGGCCTGTAGGACTATTCGAAAGTGTGTTTGGGTTAATAAGGGTTTCAGCCTTCTGAGGACCATAAGTTTGGCATAACCTTCTTTGACCTTCAGTGATAAGTTTTGCTTAAGGTTAAGTTTTTTTGCTCTAGGTGTATAAATTCCATTTTTTCGATGTTGATTACTAGCTCCATTTGGTTTAGCAGTTGTTTAATTATAATCCAAGTACATCATTGCTAGGTTTAATGTTTTTTCAGTGCTCTGCCTGGCAGTGATACAGAGTTCCTGCTCTTGAGAAGGATCTTGACTGATCCAAGTAGAGTATTGTCTAAACATTTAAAAATGTATACTCTACCCAATGCAACAAGCTGTAAAGGGAGATAATTAAAACAAAGATGATGTTCAAGATTTTGAAACAGACTTCACTCTGCACAGAACACTCATTCCAGCTATTGCTATTGTACTCCTTTATAACAGGGGAGGGGGGGGCATTAAGGAGCAGCTCAGAGATAAGAGCTCTGTTTCTGGGATTAGGCAAAAATGTACCTCAAAATGTTGATTTCTCATGAAGTTGAGGGCTTCTTTAATCTTCTGTATAGTGCTGGGTCCCTTCCTGCTGAAGCTGCTGCCAACCTGCCCACGGTCCAAATAGTCACAGCTTTCCTGGGGAGGAAACAGCAGCCTGAGAGACGAAGTGGGGCAGGAAGTAGGAGCACTGCAAATAATTGCAGCCTTCCTGGGCTCTCCTGTCAGTTTACACTTATATCTATATATACTACATGTGATAAAACGGACTCCATTCCCTTAACAGCTAAACAATATGAAAGCAAAGAAAATAAGGACTGTATAACAGGCTGGGTAATGCAAGAAAAAGATTGTTGCACTAAACTTCTCCTGAAACTTGCTCTAGTAAGCAAAGACCTAGCAACATGGCCAGCATGAAAGCCTAAAATCCAAACACTGAGAGATGAGATACTGGCAGTCTAGAAAAAACTATGCCTTGGGAGATGTGACTGCTTACAAAGTCTAGAACCAAGAGTTATTCAGGAGTCTATAATCACAACCATTAAAGATGAACTATTCAGAACTTATAACCCTGGCCCACTAGAATCCTAGTACCCAGATGATGTGAGTTACTTAGAGACTCTAAAATGCCACTTTCCAAAAGATGCAATTACTCAATTTAGACCCTTGGCCTTGAGGAAAAACTGGTTACCTGCAGAGAAATGGTTGGTGTTGCAAATGCATTTCTGTAAATCCAGTCAGCTTCCTCCTCTAATTCATCATCTTCAGCATTTTTCACAGGAATAGCACGCAGCTGCAAGACAGCAGGCAGACACTTACTACTGCTACCATTTAAGGACAAGAAGCATAACTCAACCCCAACACTTGTTACACAGAAGGAAGCAATTCCTCCAGTTACAACCCAAGCAATTACAAAAGTTATTTACAAGTGCATGTTTTACAAATAAGTTGTAATGCACAAGAAATACTTACTTGGAACCTCTCAGGGAGGTCTGTCACCCGTATCTCATTGTCTTGATCTGTCAGGTGACTGCTCTCCAACTCGCTGGGCTCATACATCTCAAAAATACTGCGCCGGCTAACACGTTTCTTAGTGGTCTTCTTGGGTCGAACTCGTGTTTCCCCTTCAGCTTCTTCATCCTCATATTCATACTCTTCCTCCATCTCCTCATCATCCTCATTGTATTTCTCAAACTCTTCATAGTCAAAGTCTACACCAAAGATCGCCTGGGCTTCCTGCAGAGCACTGCAAAATAACATACCCAGAACTTTTAACACTGATCTACTGCTTCCCTCTCTCCTCCCAATCCCCCCCCCCCCCCCCAACACCAGTCCACTGCCTGACTTATTATCACCCTCCCTCATCCCCAGAGCAATGAAACAAACAAAAAGCCCTGTGGAGTTCACACAAACCTCCATTCACTAGTGGTGTTTTATTTACTAGAACCCTTACTACAGAAGGACTGGCTCTGAAGGCTGCTCTAGACAGCCAAAGCCTTGCTTACGCATCGCCGTATCCTGGGAGCTTCTTCCTCCATTTGGGTTTCTTTAGAGGCTGCCCATCATCATCCACAATGAAATCATCAATATCTGGAGAGAGGAAGAGAAGGCAGCAGGCAAAAATGATGGCATACAGTCACTACATAAGCTCCAATTCCCTGATGTGTCAGCCCTGATATCACTGCTGCCCCTACCAATGACAAAAAAATAATGTCACTCTGGGCTCCACTTCCCTGGTCTTTAAAGATTCAAAACACCTTAAGTGTACTTTCACCATCCCCTCCTTCTTCCATCCACTTTGAAGTGACTGAAAGGCGGAATATAAATCAATATGCCTTCATCACCAACTCTCCTCATCCCCCATTTGATTTCTCTGGCTTATCCAGGGTGTAGTGTGTGGGTGATACTTTCAGAGGGACAAACCTGATTCTTCTTCCTCCTCCTCTTCATCTTCCTCTGGGGCAACCATTGTGGTCTCTGCAGGCTCTGGTCCCTCCTCACCCTCCCCATCCTGAAAGATCTCTTCAGCAATTGCTTCCTTCTCATGCTCCTCCTTTCCATAATCTTCCTCCTCTTCATCTTCATCTTCTGACATTTTCCGCACACGCCTGAATTTTTTTTGCTATATGAAAGACAAATCAGAAGATATTTTACCATGAGCTCACTGCTTTACTCATAGCCCTGACACATACTGGGCTGTGCTTCATATTGTTCTCATAATATATGGCAGATAAGAACGGAAATATTTACAAGACTAACACCATGTCCCTCCCAGGCATACAATGCTAGATAGTAACCCATGGGAAAATAGGAAAATTGGTTCTTACCTAATTTTCATTCTCTTAGTACCACAGATCAGTCCAGACTCCTGGGTTTTGCCTTCCTTCCAGCAGAGGGAGACAGAGAAAGTTTTGTAGGCACTGCCTTTTAATCTGGTGTGCCACCTGCATCTCCTCAGTATTAATCAGTACCCAAACAGAAAATACTTTATCAAAAACAATTTCTAACCAATCAACTCTGCTCGTCCCGCAGAGAAAACGCCCCACATCTGGATGCGCGGCCAGAGTTGCTCCATGAATCTTGCCCCGTAAGCAGCTCAAAGCAGAGACCTGCACACTCAGGGAACTAAAGGATAAACTTTTCGTTAGGCCTCTTTGTAAAAAGGCCAGAATCTGCGCCACCAATGCTCACAGAGGAATAACCCCCTGTTCCATACACAAAGACTCTAAGACACTCCAAATCCGAACATATGCGAAGGAAGTAGAGGTCTTGCTAGCTCGGAGAGTAGACATAACATCCTTTCTTCCTTAATTGCCTCCCTTCAAAAGCCAAGCCGCTAGACAAAAGTGATCCACTTGATCTGAAAATATAGGGCCCTGTCTTAGAAGATTTGGTAGATGGCCCTGCTTCAGGAAACTGTCCATCGCAAGGTTGACCAGATCAGCAAACCAAGGCCTTCACAATCATTCTGGAGCCACGAGAATGACTTTTCCTAGGTGGACCTCTATTCTCCTTACATACTTGTCCACCAGAGGCCATGAAGGAAACACGTAAATCAGAACGTAGTGAGGCCAAGGGAGCAACCAGGGCATCGATCCTCTCCGCTCCATTCTTTCTTCTGTGACTGAAGAAACACGGCGCCTTGGCATTCCTCTGAGTTGACATCAGATCCATATGAGGAGTGCCCCATCTGCAAGAAATGAGGGTCACTGCATCCTCAGATAGCTCCCATTCCACAGGATCCAACCGTTGCCGACTGACAAAATCCACTTGCACATTGTCTGAGCCCGATATGTGCGAAGCCGCTATCAAGGCCAAGTGCTGCTCCACCCAGGTATCAGCATCTCCACTTCCAGGGAAACCGGTCAACACTTGGTCCATCCTTGATGGTTGATGTAGGCCACCGTTGTTGCACTGTCCAGAGCCAACCACACCACCCTTGTCTCTAAACGATTGATGGACCAAATTGCTTCCTCCACCGACCATTGGCCCTGCACCAACTGAGACTTACACACAGCCCCCCAACCGGTGAGACTGGCATCAGTAGTCACTATCATCCATTGAGGCACTTTGAGATCCACCCCGTGCTCCAAATGGTCCTGGCCAAGACTGGACCTGGCGAACTATGTAAGCGGCAGTGAGAAATGAAATTGTTCTGACATCAGATCCCACCAGGATAGTAACGCTTTGCTCATATGAGACCTCTACAGAATCACCCACAGGACGAACTCCAAAGTCGAGGCCATGGAACCAAGGACCTGCAAGTAATCCCAGACCCTGGGCACTTGGGTGTCCAACAAGTGCCAAACTTGCACCTGCAGCTTCACGATCTTCTCCTCCGTGAGAAAGATCTTGCCCACATGGGTATCGAAATGCGCACCCAAGAACTCCATAACCCGTGAAGGCAAAAGTTGGTTCTTGGCTAGGTTCACAATGCAGCACAAGGATCTCAAGGGGTGCAATACCACTTCCATCGCCTGTCTGCAAAGTTCCTCAGGCTTCACTTGGATGAGCCAGTTGTCCAGATAAGGATGAACCAGCTGCTGCTGCTACCACCATCACTTTGGTGAAAGTCCTCGGAGCAATGGCTAGACCAATCAAAGAGCACAAAACTGAAAATGTCTTCCAAGAATCATGAATCTGAGGTATCTGATGATCCCAATGGATACAGATGTGCAGATACGCTTCTGTTAAATCCAGGGAAGCCAAGAATTCTCCACTGTGCACCACTATGACAGATCTGACAGACTCCTTCTGGAAACGTGGAACTTTGAAAGCCACGTTTACCTTCTTCAAGCCCAGAATTGGATGAAAGGTTCCTTCCTTCTTTGGCACCACAAAATAATGGAATAATGCCCCTTCCCCCAGGAGGAGTGGGGGACAGGAACAATGGATCCCAGCATTCTTAGTCTTTGGATGGTCTCCTGAACTATCAGTTTCTTCGTTGGCAAAACGCAGGGAAATACCATGAAAAGGTTTCTTAGAGGCTGAGCAAATTCTAAAGCATAGCCTCGTCCTATCACACTTAGAACCTACTGGTCCGACGTTATTTTGACCCACTCCTTGTAAAAAACAAAACAAAACAAAAAAACCCTCAACCAACCCCTGATAACTGGGACCTCATCTCATTGTGTGGCCTCATCGCATTGTATGGTTTTGGCTCCGCTAGGCCCTTGGCCAGAACCATCTCGGTTCGCTTTGCATCCGTGAAAGGACTGAGACCTCCCTGAGGTTTGTCTCTGGCCTGCGCCCGGTGCCCTGCTCTGACGGAAATGCTTTTGGCCCCAAAAGCAAGAGCAAACCAGCAGAAAACCTTTGGTCCCCCTAGACTTGTCTTCCAGTAGTTTGTGCACCTTATCACCACCTAGCTGCTTTATCAGTGTTGCAAATCTTCACCAAAAAGAAGCTTGCCCTTAAAGGGGAGCGCACTAAGCTGAACCTTCGAGGAAACATCCTTTAACCAGTTTCGCAACAACAAAAGCCTCCTAGCCGAGACCGCAGACACCATGGTCCTAGAAGAGGTACAAAGCAGATGATATAAGGCGTCAGCCCCATAAGCCACTGCTGCCTCTAATAGTTCTGCCTGCTCAGATTCCTGGGGCAAGAGATCTCTGGCACTCTGTTACTGCTGTACCCTTCTCAGGCTTGCTCAAAGCATAAAACTGCTGCACACTGCAGCTCGGATGCCCAGGGCAGAAACCTCAAATATATGTTTTTGAGATGCACCTCGAGTTTCCTATCCTGAAGACCCTTCAGAGCCACCGTGCCGGCTACTGGGATGGTGGTTCTTCTCTTTGTGACCGCCAACATAGAAGCATCCACCTTCAGCACCCTCAAGAAATCCAGAGTTTCCTTAGGCAAGGGATAGAGCTTGTCCATCGTCCTACTAACTTTAAGACCTGTCTCAGAAATATCCCACTCCCTGACCATCAACTGCTTAACCATCCTATGGAAAGGAAAAGTCCTGACCGGGCCCCGTAAACCTGCCATGATCAGATCTACCGTGTCCTGGTCCGGCTCCTCCTGCGAAACCACTATTCCCAACTTCACTAGGACATGCGGGATCATAGGACCCAGTTCTTCTTTCTGAAGTAGGCGAATGACCTTAGGATTATCCCCTTCCATGGAAGGAATCTTCCCAGGCTCTTCCTCTTGATGCTGACCACTGAAAGGAGGGAGGGCACCAGGAAGACCATCCCCCGAAGACACCCTGTGTTGGACTCCTCCGAGGAAAGGTCATCTGTGGTACCCCACACTGCTGGACCTCTAACTTTCCAGATTCTCATGTCTCCCGGTGTCTCCGACCATCTGGGCACCTTCCTAAGTGGCCCCTCCGAAAGCCTACACCTGGAGGGAGTAACTCTGCTTGGACTTACTGGCCAAATATGCTTTGTGCAATAAAAGCACAAAATTTAGGGATAAACAAGGGACCCCCCCCCCCCCCAAATCCCCCTCCAGGGGATCAGGACCTTCACCCAACTGCTTCTCTAGGGCCTCATCGGGGCTCACATCTGCTGGTGACAACGCTGGCGGGAGATCCCCCTCCTGCTGCTGCTCTCTCCTCAGCAGCCTTAAATGTTTTCAAGATGGTCGCCATTCCCATGCTTAGCAGGAATGGATCAGCCTCGTCCCCTGGAGCAGCCAGATACCTGCCAGGGCCGCGCTGCTTAATTGATGCTGCTACAACCCTTCAACAACACCCCCCGGAGAGGCAGCGGGAACATCGGCCGGCCCGGGAGAGCCGCAAAGATTGCTCTCCAAGGCAGAGCAGTGGCTCAGACATAGCATGACCCAGCACAACAGCAACAGAAAGCGGGATCGGAAGCCACGGCAACGAAACTTCCTGAGCGTCCTGCCTCCAGCCACTACCAAAGACTGGGGGAGCAGCAAAAACCAACCACCACTTTCCTTTTTTTTTTCTTTTGTTTTTGAACTTTACGAATCAAGTGAAAAAAAATACTTCCCTGAAGGGGGGCAGAGGCTTCTCATGATCCTCACGGAAGGGGAGGGAGCCGGACCACCAACTGTCACCCCCAGTGTACCAAAAGGAGCAATTTTGGGTTCCCAACCCTTGCTCGTCCTTAACCTACTAAAGGAGGGATGGTCCCAGCAGGACCTGCCAACCCCCAGGGAGGAATCTCTTTTTTTTTTTTTTTTTTTTAAACTCAGATACAGATAGATACTCCAATTGCTGGAGACAGGAATACTGAAGAGATGCAGGTGGCACACAGGATTAAGAGGCGGTGCCTACAAAACTTTCTCTGTCTCCATCTGCTGGAAGGGAGGCAAAATCCAGGAGTCTGGACTGATCTGGGTATGTGCAGGGAATAGTTCTTACCTGCTAATTTTTGTGCCTGTAATACCACAGATCAGTCCAGATAAGTGGGCTTTGCATCCCTACCAGCAGATGGAGGCAGAGAACAAATCTTTGAGGCACTGCTACATATCAGAGTGCCACCTGCAATCCCTCAGTATTGACCTGTACTCAAGCCAAAGAGTAGCTACCATTCCCCCTTTCAGGGCAAACAGGAAACACAGGGTTGGAAACCCACTGAACTGGAGCCTCTCATACTTTCAGAACCTCGATAACACAATTGAAAAAAAACCAAAACAAACACCCCCCCGCCCCCCACAACGTAAGTACAGATTGCAACATCTCTGATATAAGGTGTACACCACCGGGAAATTCAGTCCTTTGGCAGCAAAAGGATGGGTCTCTGGACTGATCTGTGGTATTACAGGAATGAAAATTAGCAGGTAAGAACAAATTTTCCTTTCCTGTTCATACCCAGATCAGTCCAGACAAGTGGGATTTACCCGAGCACCCCTCTCTTGGGCTGGAACCCGAAAGACCCGCTTGTAGAATACCTTCACCAAAAGTCGCATCTTCCTGCGCCTGAACGACTAAATCAGTAATGCTTGGTGAGTATGAAGTAAGGACCACACCATGGCCCTACATCTCTCTTGGGGAGACACCAGCTGACACTCTGTCCATGAGACTGCTTGCACTCTTGTAGAATTTTTATTTTATTTATTTATTTTTTATTTATTTTATTTATTATTTTTATATACCGACATTCGATCTCAATCGAGATATCACACCGGTTTACATTCAGGTACTGTAGGTATTTCCCTATTCCCAGAGGGCTTACAATCTAAGTTTTGTACCTGAGGCAATGGAGGGTAAAATTACTTGCCCAGGGTCACAAGGAGTGACAGCAGGACTTGAACCCTGGTCTCCTGGTTCATAGTCCACTGCTCTAACCACTAGGCTCTAATCACTAGGCTATTCCTCCTTACGCCCTCAGGCTTGCCGGAATTTTTTGACCCTTACAAATATAAGCCAATCAAATGGTCTCATTCAGTCATTGGGACAGTGTAGCTTTAGAAGCTCTCTCTCCTTTCTTTTTTCCACCAAACACCACAAACAGGTGATCCAACCACCGAAACCTGTTAGTGACCTTCAGATAACGCAACAGAGTCCGACGCACATCCAGAAGATGAAGATCTCTATCCTGTGGAGTCTCCCTAGACCACTATGGAAACGCTGGAAGTTCTACTGTCTGATTCACATGGAAGGAAGAAACCAGCTTCAGCAAGTAAGAGAGGACCTATGCAACATCACCCTGTCTTTAGCAATACGCAAAAAAGGATCCCTACAAGACCGAGCCTGAAGCTCTGAAATCCACCTGGCTGAACATATGGCCACCAGAAAAACTGTTTTCAAAGTCAGATCCTTCAAAGACGCTCATCTTAATGGCTCATATGATGCCCCACAGAGCACCCGCAAAACTAAGCTGAGGTTCCAATGTTGGCATACTTTCCAAACTGGAGGCCACAAATACTTACCCCCCCCCCCTTCAGGAATCGAACCACAATGGGATAAGAAGCCAATGACCTCCACAACAACTTGCCCCTAAGACAACCCAAGGCTGAAACTTGGACACTGAGCGAACTATAGGCTAGACCCTTAGACAACACCTGCTGTAGAAAGGACAAAATGTGAGGAATGCCCACAGACAGGGGATCCAGCCATTGTTGACGATACCAGGACTCAAAACACCTTCCAGACCCCAACATATGCCACAGAAGTAGATGTCTCCTAGGTTGAAGTATGTGGAAATTACTGGTTCCGAATATCCTTTCAAGCGCAGCAGTCGTCTCTCAAAAGCCAAGCTGTGAGACAAAAGCGATCCTCTGATCTGAAAATATGGGTCCTTGTCACAACAACCTTGGCAGTGAGCCAACCTGAGAGACCAGTTTATTGCAAGATACACCAGATCTGCAAACCACGGCTGACGTGGCCACTCTGGCGCAACCACCACCACCTACCATGGATGCATCTCTAAGTGCCGTAAAACTCGACCAATGAGTGGACAAGGAGGAAATACGTACAGAAGAATTCCCATCAGCCACAGGCACACTAGAGCATCCAGCCCTTTGGAGCCAGTGTCCCTTCTGCAACAAAAATCTTTCCACTTTTGCACTGGCATACGTTGCCATGAAATCTAGCTGAGGAACACCCCCATCTAGCAGAAATGCGATCCCAGGCTTCCGGGGCCAAGTGCCTGCTGAGGAAATGTTGTCCACTCCCATGATGTGAAATGCTGCTATTCCCTCGAGATGGCATACCGCCCACACAAACAGTTGCTGAGTCTCCAGAGTCACCGCATGACTCTTCATCCCTCCTTGGCGATTGATGTACGCCACTGTCATCACACTGTCCAAGAAAATTCAAACCATCCAACATTTGATTCAGAGCACAAACACTTCCAGGGCCCTGCAGACTGCCCTCGTCTCTTGAGCTGATAGACCAGGACACCTCTGCTGTTGACCACAGACCTTGGGCAGACCGCCCCAGGCACCCCGCTTCCCAACCCTTGAGGCTGGCATCTGTGATCATCACTTCCCAAATCAGGACTTCCAGATCCACTCCCTTTACCAGGTTTTGCCAAGAGAGCCACCACAAAAGACTAGAGCTGGATTCTCTTAGAAGAGGAAAAGACAGATGATACTCCTCAGACAACAGATTCCACCTGGACAAGAGCGCCTTTTTCAAAGGTCGCATGTGAGCAAAGGCCCACGGAACCAAATCCAACATCGAGGCCATGGAGCCCAGAACCTGCAAATAATCCGAGACTGACAGGTGCATCACCTGCGCCTGCAATTTCAATGATCTGTCCACTGTAAGAAACACCCTGCCTTTCTGGGTATCGAAGCATGCTCCCAGATCCTCCAACAACTGAGTTGGAACCAGGTGACTCTTTGCTACATTTATCACCCAACCCAGCCAATTCAAGGTGTCCATCACTTGCTGGATGGACTAACTGCACTCTTCCTCTGTCTTTGCCCAAATAAGCCAATAGTCCAGATAATGGATGGACTAAATTGCCCTCTAGTCTCAAGGCTGCTGCCACCACAACCATAACCTTCGTGAAGGTTCAGAGTGCTGTAGCCAACCCAAAGGGGATAACTCGAAACTGGAAGTGCTGCCTCAGCACCATGAACTGCAGAAACCTCTGATGGTCCTTTCGAATGAGAAAATGGAGGTAAGCCTCATGTCCAATGACACCAGGAACTCTCCTCTGCAGACTGCTGCTAACCCTGTGCACAACATCTCCATGCAAACCCGCAGGACCTGTAAGGCTATTTTTACCTTTTGCAAGTCCCGAATGGGAAGGAAGGTGCTCTCCTTTTTTGGAACCACAAAATAAATGGAGTACCTCCCCCATCCTTGCTCGACCAGCTGACTGGAAATATTACGTCCAAGCTTAGTAACCTTTGTAGAACCCCTTTACTACTTCCCATTTGCCTCGAGACAAGCAGTGGCACTCTAGAAAGGCCTCCCTTATCGAGCACGAAAATTCTAAGGCATAGCCGTCTCTTACTACCTCCAGAACCCACCGATCTGAGGTAATCTTGGCTCACTCCTCATAAAAGTGGTACAATCTGCCCCCTACTGCTTCCATTTAGGAGTGGGAAATCCTGGCTTCATTGCTCGGATTTCCTCCTCTGGTGCTCTGACCGGTGCCATCCCTGGAGTATCTGCGGGTACCCCGAAAGGACTGCTGTCATTCCAAAGATTGTTTCGGCACCGAAACTGAGGAACCCTTGCCCGAACGAAACTCCATGAATCTCGAAAATGGGAACCGGACACAAAAACCTTCTTATTACTTCTCTTATCCTCAGGCAATCTATTCCCTTTGGATTCTCCCAAAGACTTAAGCAACTGAGCCAAATCATCCCCAAACAGGAGCTTCCCTTTAAAAGGAAGATTACATAGTTGGGACTTGGATCACATGTCCGCTAACCAATTGCCCAACCACAAAAGTCTGTGTGCCGCCCTCACAGAGACCATGCTCCTGGCGGAAGTACGCACCAATTCATACAGCGCATCAGCCATATAAGCCACTCCAGCCTCGCTGACTGCAGAGGGCTGAGCATCCTGGTTGAATCCTGCTCCACTGCTTTCGAACCCAGCACAAGCAGGCGTGCTGCATCATACTGCCACAAATCATGGCATGGAAGCTTAAGGTGGAAACCTCAATCATGCACGTTAAATGAATTTCCAACTTGCGGTCCTGCATATCCTTCAGCGCTGCTGACCTGCAACTGGAATCGTAGTTTTCCTGATCACCACAGAAACCGCCGTATCCACCTCAGGAACCCTTAGGAAGTCCAGGGTCTCCTCCATCAACGAAGGAAGCTTCACTATTGCCCTACTGATCTTATTTATTTATTTATTTAACATTTTTATATACCGGGATTCATGCAGAATTTGCATATCATCTCGGTTTACATTGTAACTGAAAAAGACAAGCATGAAGAATGCAAATTACATAGAACAGGGTATTAAAACTTGGAACAGAGTACATGCGTAAAAAACTTAGAACATAATAGAGGATGGAGAAACTGAAAATTATCTTATTGTAATATTTTATATTTTAAGCTTGGTTTGAAGGTCTTTAGATAGTCTATTTGCTAGTGAGTAGGTGTTGATGTATCTTATTATCATGACTGGAACGCTTGTTCGAATAGCCAGGTTTTTAGTCTCTTTTTGAAGTTGATTGGGCAATGTTCTGTCCGGAGTAAAGAAGGTAGTGAGTTCCAAATTGATGGACCTGCTGAAGACAAGGCGCGTTTGCTTAGAGAAGATCTTCAAGCCTGCATCCGAGAAGTCCCATTCCCGACTTATCAGCTTCTGAATTTTCTTAGGCAACAGGAAGGCACTAGGAGGACCACTCAACCCATCCAGTACTGGATTCACCCCTTCATTATCAGACTCTTCTTGAGCCACCTTAACTCCAAATTCCTCCAACACTTGAGGAATGAGGGTGAAGCTCCTCCTCAAACAGGCAGACCACCGGAGGGTCATCCCCTTCCATCACCGGAACCTCATCCGGATCCAGGCTGTCCTTGCTAGTATCACAATCAGTATTTGGACCTGCATCCGGGTCCACCCTATGCGGGGATGCAGGATCCTCCTGCAGATCATCAGTCTTCCAAATCCCTGGGGTCGCCCTCAGTTCCTGCGCGAGCAGACCCAGGTGTCTCAGCAGATCTCTAGAATCTCCTGCAGAAACCATCCTTGGCTTCTTGGGAGGAGCACCTGGCTGCCTCTAATTGGTCTCTTCCTTCCTACTCCCTTCCTTGCCAGGAAGGCTCTATGTAGCAGTAAGACAAATTCCAGAGAAAACTCCTCCGGATCCTTGGCCCCCTAAGTGAGCAGACTTTCCTCCAATTCCCCTTCCCCATCCTGATCCTGCTCAGCAGGGAGAGGGAAGGAGGGGAATCTCTGGGCTCCCCGAAGGTGGGGATCCCTGGGTGCAGTCCCCCATGGGCATTAGCTGAATCAGTGAATCCCCTGGGACTGCAGCTGTGGCCCCTGAAGACCTGGAGGCTCTTTTTTCCTTCACTCCTCCTGAGAAGGTTCCATCTTCACCCAATGCGCAGCCGGTACAGAGGGAGAAGGAATTGAGTCTTGCCGACAAGAGCCCGCACCCCTTACATGCCGCCATGCATGGTTTCGGCACCATCCCCCATGCGGTCGCAAAAGCAGCCTGAGCATGCCGAAGCACCAAAGCAGGTTGCACACGTGGCTGACCTGCCGAGAGGCGCATGGCAGACCTGCCTCACACAGTCCGCTCCCCTGTCAGGGAAACAGCGGGCTCCTCCTCTTTCTTCCTTCTGCTGACTCTGGCAGCTCCTGACGATGAAACGCCCCAGCTGCTGAGCCGCAGACAATCTCCTGATCTAAAAAATCTTTCCCTTTTTTTAAAAAACTTAATTTAAAAGAAACAAAAACGGATTACTTCCTTGCACCTTACCCTGGAGACAACCCAGTGTCGCTACCTGGACTCACAGAGTTAAAGGCCAGTCCCTTGACCAGAACCTATCTGTAGAAAAGCCAAAATATGCAACACCATAGCCTGAACAGGCTGAGGGTGCAGTCTGTCAACAGTAGACCAGGACTCAAAGATCCTCCAAATTCGCATATACGTCAAGTATGTAGGTGGTCGCCTAGCCAGCAATAAGGTGGAAATAACTGCTTAAGAATATCCCCTCCGACTCAGTTGTCTCCTCTCAGAAGCAAAGTCGTGAGACAGAAGTGAACAGCCTGACCCAAAAATATTGGGCCCTGATGGAAAACCAATGTCTGAACCTCAGGGACCAGTCTATGGCCATGTTGATCAGATCTGGGAAGCATGGTCGATGTGGTCACTCTGGAACTACCAAGATCATGTTGTCCAGATGTTTCTCTAGCCACCGTAATCTCTTTTTCACCAGAGGCCACGGGAGAGAAGACAAAGAAGAATCCCTCAAGTCTACAGCAGCACCAGGGCTCCGATTCCTTTGCACCATGTTCTGTTCAATGGCTGTAAAACTGTGATGCCCATGGATAAGGGAGCGGAGAGGAGGGTTAAACTTATGAGCAATAGAGAAGATATGATTGGGGGGGTTAAATGTATGGAAAGTAGGGTAATTTTTAGTAATAATATGAATGGGTGGGGTTCTACGATTATTTTGTAAAATGTTTTAGTTTAACTACATCATGGTAATGTAAGATGTATTAGGATATGTTTTATATTTGTGTAATTTTTGAGTGTTGCTACTGCAACTCAATTGTATGTAAACCGCCTTGAAATGAACTTGAAAGTCGGTATATAAAGATATATAAATAAATAAATAAATATTCTCTTTGGTCAGGATAACCCCCATCTTCCGTTAATGAGACACATCACTGCCTCAGACAGCTCCCATTACCCGGGATCTAACCTTCTCCAACTGATAAAATCCACCTGAATGTTGTTCACTCTGGCGATGTGAGACGCTGCCAGCTGCTCCAAGTGCTGCTCTGCTCAGATAATCAACTCCCGGGCCTCTTAAGCCACTGCCTAATTCTTGGTTCTGCCTTGATAGTTGATGTAGTCCACTGTCATTGCATTGTCTGACAGGAGCCATACTGGATGGCCACGTACCCGTGGCAGAGAGAAAAGCAATGTGTACTGCACCGCTCTACTCTCTAACCGAATGACAGGCCATGAAGCCTCCTGTTTCAACCACTGGCCCTGAGCTGACTGATCTTGCCACATTGCCCTCCATTTGGAGAAGCTTGCATTGGTGGTGACTATTACCCAATTTGGGACCTCCAGTTCCACATCACACTTGAGACTGGTGCAAGTCAGCTACCACGAAAGACTGTTGAAGAAGAAGATGAAACTCTTCCATTAACAGATTCCAGCAGGAAGAGCCCCTGCAGATGCTGCATATGCACAAATGCCCAATGCATTAATGCCATAGAACCCAGGACCTGTAAATAGTCCTAGACCTTGGGAACCAAAAACTCTAGCAGAAGCCTAATCTGACTCTGCAAGTTCAGCAATCTCTCTCTGTGAGAAACACTCTCTCCACCAGTGTGTCGAATTGAGCTCCCAGACACTCCAGAGTTTGTAAGAGGACTAAATGGCTCATTGCTAGGTTCACCACCCATCCTAGAGACTTCAAGCGCATCAGTACCTTTTGTAATGATTGTCGACAGAGGTCATCTGAATTCACACGAATGAGCCAGTCATCCAAAAACGGATACACCAACACACCCTCCCCTTCTGCAATGCGGCCACCTCCACCACCATCACCTTGGTGAAGGTATATGGAGCAGTCATCAACCAAAGGGAAGGGCTCGAAACTGAAAATGTTCCCTTAGGACCATGAACCCCAGGAATTTCTGGGGCTCCAGCCTGATGGCTACATGCAGATATGCCTCTATCAAGGCGAGAGATGCCAAGAAGTCTCCTTTGCATACCACCGCTATGAGAGACCTCAGAGTTTCCATGCGGAAACAGGGAACCTTTACAGCAACATTTTACTTCTTTAAATCCATTATCTCTTGAATGGTATTGGGGGGGGGGGGGGGGGGGAGAGAAGAAACAGGACGCTTAACTTAAACATTGGCCTCTGGCCATACTAAGCATGTTCAGGGTCTGAACCAACAAACTCAGCAAGGCATCTCTGTGAAAAAAAGAAAAAATCTGAGCATATCCAAAGCGGCTCAATCATATGCAGTTTCTCTCTCTTCTAGAGGTGAGGAAGCCAATTCCTCATTGGAATCCTCCGATGTCTCATAATCTGCACCCCCTTGAACATTACCAGGGACAACCTCCTTGCGGTATTTTCCCGCCGTGACTGATAAATGGGAGGCCCGAGCACACGATTCCTACATAGTAGTTTGCTTCGTCTTTGCTGGGCGCCCCTGCAGAAAGGTCTGCAGGCCTTGGAAACATTCCACCCAGGAGGAGGATGGATCTATACTAGAAGCCCATAGACCCAAACTTGCTCTCTCCAACCTCTCTCTCGGGGAAGCTTCTGCCCTTGGGAACAAGGGAGGAGAACTGACTGTTGCCTCGCCTCCCACTCCCCTCGACCCTCCAGAGACACCATAGGCCAAGGGGATGTCCCAATAGGGGCAAAAGCTGCAGTAATCAAATTGCTTTGAGCATCTAAACAGCACTGACACAACCAGAGAAAGAGTGAGGACCGAATTGCTATCAGAAGGCAAACCTCACAGATAGCAAGGTGCTTGGACTTGTTCGTCCTCGGCGCCCTTTGGCTCCAGTCGACCTCCTGTGCACACACCAATACCAACCGGCATATATGCACCCACCTCCAGGATGAGTACAAATACGCACTCAGGACTAGGTCGCAGTCATATGCGCACAAGTACATGCACAAATATGCACTCGTATAGGCCATGGTCATACGCGCACAAGTACCTGTGCAAACACATGCTCAAGTTTAGGTGGCAATCTTATGCACACAAGTACCCATGCAAATACGCGCTCCAGTCTAGGTTGTAGCCTTACGTGCACAAATAACTAGGACAGAGACCGTTAAAACTTCTCTGTCTCCATCTGCTGGAGGGGAGGCAAAACCCAGGAGCCTGGACTGATTCAGGTACGTACAGGGAACTATGCAAATACGCCCTCAAATAACTGCGTAAATTCGCGCTCAAGTCTAGGTTGCACACGCGTGTTCAAATCTAGGCTGTGGCCTGAAGCACACAGTTCCCTGTTCATAAAACAGTCATGTGGTGAGAATGTGCACACACGCCTACCCAAGTGGGAAAGGAACTGCTGCCGTAGCCCACTACACAGCTAAGCAAAGTCTGCCTGCATCTTCAGCGCATTTAGGCCTGGATCCGTTTAACATCCAGCACCAAAAATTTATCGGCCTGAAGAGCTTCTCAACAGCTCAGGCCTCTTCACTGGCCGAGAATTCATGGAGACTGAGGCAAAGAGCCAGCATCCTGCTAAACACGCTTTGCGCATAAGCAAATTAAAACGGGGAGAAGACCTCTACCATAACCAGACACTCCTCCTCAGTGCAAGTGCCTCTTTGCACCTCTGTAGGACAGGGAACCACTGGTGATAGGTGAGGAGGGGATTCCCCTGCCTCTCCCGTTGATGCTGCTAGGGAATTGAAAATGGCCACTGTTTCCATACTGACGGGGAAAACCTCAGCACTAGACCCTTGTCACCCACAAGGTAGACCCCAGAACCCCATGCCACTTTTGCTGCACGCACACGCTGTTCCTCCCCACACTCGCGGCACCACCAGCACCTCTATGGCAAGCAGAGAAACAGTCCCTCAGCATCATGAAGCCACATACAGTCTTCTCCGCCTTCAGAGAAGTTGCTGAAAAACCTCATTGCGGAGGTTCCTGAGCTGCTAAGATAGCTTCCTACCCTGGACCCAAGATGCTGCACAGATACCTCTAACTAGTTCTTTTTTTTTTTTTTTACTCTGAGAACAAATAAAGATACATAGAAACCAATACTTTCTTTTGATGCAGAGATTCAGGTCCCAGGAGTGCAGGCTGCATGGCAGATCAGAAAAGAGCCAGACTACTGGCTATATCAGTCTCCTTTAGCCAAACTTTAGCAACCCAGCCCAGGTCAAACCGTATAAAAGGGATACTTCCCTGCTCCTCTGGGCTTGCAGTGTAGAACTGCCAGCAGATTCCACCGTTGTTTCATGGGGGATGAGGGATCTGGACCACCAGATGTGCACCACACGGACCTTTGGATCGAGCTATTAGAAGGGTCACCAATCCCCTGCTCATCCGTCTCAAACCAGGGGGGGTGGCCCCACCAGGACCTCAGAACCCCCTGGGAGGATCCAGAAATGTTGTCTTTTAATCTTTTTTTTTCCTTTCTTTCTCTCCAGATTGCAGATTTTACACATCTACCATCTGCTGGAGACAGAAAGTCTGAGGAACTGCAAGTGGCACAGTGGGTTATGTAGTGTCAGTGAAACTTTCTCTGTCTCCATCTGCTGGCAGGGAGGCAAATCCCAGGAGTCTGGACTGATCTGGGTTCATACAGGGAATATTCAGTTTTCCTAAAAACATCCACCTGCTATGAAAAAGGGTATGCTACATAATAGCCTTATGGTTTCGAGTCACTCGCCTTCTACAGACATGATTTCTTCCGCTCTTCTCCAATCAACTGTAAACAAATTGAACTTTAACAGGTTTCTTCCACTGAAATCTTGCTAAGAAATGTGTCTCTAACTTACTCGCTTTACTTTGACCCCCAAATTCTCCTCAATAAGGTCAAAATCATCATCTTCCAATCGATCATCAAAGGCTGAAGAAAGAAAAGAAAATAATAGACTTGAGAGCAGATTACAGGCCAAGAGACACAAGCCTGGCGGCACAAGGGAAAAGGACCCATACTAGTACATTCATTAACAGGCAAGTTTGCTACCTTCAGAGCACGGAACAAACAAAACACAAGAATACAAAAATCTAAGAACTTACTGCGCTTTTTCCTTCTGTGGCCAACTTCATCCTTGGAGCCTCCTGAATCGCTGCCCTCCTCCTCTTCTTCCTCCTCCTCCTCTTCTTCCTCATCATCATCATTAATGAACCCCTTCAGGTTCCCCTGCTCATCCTGATCATCAAGGTTTTCCTCCTCCTCTTCTTCCTCATCTGAG
Source organism: Rhinatrema bivittatum (assembly GCF_901001135.1). Lineage (NCBI taxonomy): Eukaryota > Metazoa > Chordata > Amphibia > Gymnophiona > Rhinatrematidae > Rhinatrema > Rhinatrema bivittatum. The sequence goes on along the minus strand of NC_042622.1, from coordinate 164,740,158 downwards.
ATGAAAAAGTATTAATGAATTTAATTGAGAAAGGAAAATTAGTCCTTGCCTGTTAATTTTCGTTCCTGTAGTACCACGGATCAGTCAGACTGTGGGTTGAGCCTCCTTTCCAGCAGGTGGAAACAGACCAAAACTGAAAGGGTATCCTATATGAGGACAGAGCCTACCCTGCAGCCCTTCAGTATAACCATTGTCAAAGCAGGAAACAACAAAACATGAGTAGGATCAAGCAAGTAACCAAAAAGCTCAATTGAGCAACTCCATAACAATGTAAAAAACATGGCATAACTAAGTGCTCTTGCATATAACTTGGGTTCTCGAACAACCAAGGCTTCCGGTGTAATCGTCCAGTGTTCAGTAGAAAATGAAGTATTGAGTTCTGCAAATCTGCAATAACAAGCTTCGAGTGGACAGTAAGAAAAAGACAAACAGGGAAGGGCGTCTGGACTGATCCGTGGTACTACAGGAACAAAAATTAACAGGTAAGAACTAATTTTCCTTTCCCTATATGTACCCGGATCAGTCCAGACCGTAGGATGTACCAAAGCTTCCCTATCCCGGGTGGGACCGAGACAGTCCTGCTCGAAGCACTTGCTGCCCAAAGGAACCAAAAACCGGTTCTTGCACATCCAGACGGTACTGGTGAGCAAAAGTATGCAGGGACGTCCATGAGGCGGCCCTGCAAATCTCTTGCGGAGAAACCGATTGGCGCTCTGCCCAGGAAGTAGCTTGAGAACGCAACAAATGAACCTTTAGGCCCTCCGGAACCGCCCGACCTTGGCAAAGATAGGCCGAGGAAATCGCCTCCTTCAACCACCGCGCGATAGTATTCTTAGAAGCCGGTTTGCCCCGATTTTGTCCTCTCGAGTGGTCCCAAAGATGGTCCGAGACCCGAAAGTCATTTGTGACCTGGAGATACTGGAGTAGAACTCGTTTGACATCAAGTCTACGAAGATCGCCTCCAGCGGTACCCGCAATCTCCTCTTGGGAGAACGCTGGAAGCTCCACCGACTGGTTGACATGGAAGGTGGAGACAACCTTCGGCAAGAAAGAAGGCACCGACTTGACAGAAACACCCGAATCGGAGAAACGCTTGGATCTCAGAAACCTGCCGAGCAGAGGAGATAGAAACAAGAAAAACTGTCTTGAGCGTGAGGTCCTTTGCAGTAGCCGATGAAGAGGTTTGAATGGGGCAGCACAGAGAGCCCAGAGGACAAGATTAAGACTCCATGACGGGCAAGTAGTGCGAGTGGACGCAGGTGCTTGACTCCCTTCAGGAACCGAACCACGTCCGGGTGGCCCGCTAGGGGATGACCCTCGATCCGTCCAAGGAGAGAGCCGAGAGCGGAAACTTGCACGCGCAGGGAACTGAAGGAAAGGCCCTTGGAGAGACCCTTCTGTAGAAAAGAAAGAACCAACGAGACCGGGGCAGAGCGTGCTGAGACACCCAACTCCACACAAACAGTCTCAAAGTCCTTCCAAATGTGCACGTAAGCTAGAGAAGTCGACTGCTTCCGAGCTCGCAGCAAAGTGGAGATAACCTCCTCCTTATAGCCCTTACGCCTCTGGCGTCTCTGTTCAGAAGCCAGTCCGCTAGACAAAAGCGATTGGCCTGGTTGAAAAATACGGGCCCCTGCCGAAGTAGACGAGGAAGATGGCCTAGCCTGAGAGGTCCGTCCATCGCCAGGTTGACGAGATCCGCGAACCAGGGTCTGCGAGGCCATTCGGGTGCTACCAGAACCACTGGCCCTCGGTGTAGTTCTATTCTCCGGAGAACTTTTCCCACCAAAGGCCACGGAGGCAACATGTACAGAAGGACGTCCGTGGGCCAAGGGAGAGCCAGAGCATCCACGCCCTCTGAACTGTGTTCTCTCCAGCGGCTGAAGAACCGATTGACCTTGGCACTGCGCAAGGTCGCCATGAGGTCCAGGTGAGGGGGACCCCACCTGTCGACAATCAGATCCATGGCTTCTTCCGAGAGTTCCCTTACGAGCCAGTCGTCCAGATAGGGGTGGACTAAGACTCATTCTCGGCGGAGGGCCACCACCACCACCATCACCATGACCTTGGTGAAGGTGCGTGGTGCAGTAGTGAGGCCGAAACTGAAAATCTCGATTGAGGATGTGGAAGCGAAGATACTTCTGGTAATCTCGTGAATCGGAATATGGAAGTATACCTCTGACAAATCGAGAGAGGCGAGGAACTCTCCGGGGTGCACCGCCACAATGAACGCTCTCAAGGTTTCCATGCGAAAATGTGGGATCTTGAGGGCCTGGTTGACCCTCGAGGTCTAAGATCGGCCGAAAAGCCTCGTCCTTCTTGGGAACCATGAAGTAAATAGAATACTGGCCTGCGCCGAGCTCCTCCTTCGGAACCGGGACAACCGCGCCCAAACTCAGAAGCCTGGTGAGGGTTTGCTCCACCACCTCCTGCTTGAGACGACCGCATGGGGAGAATACGAAAAGGTCCGGTAGGTCGCGAACAAATTCTAAGGCGTAGCTGTCTCGGACAATGTCGAGGACCCACTGGTCCGATGTAATTTTGACCCATTCCTCAAAGAACAGGGAGAGACGACCGCCCAGAAAGGGAACAGAGGAATGGGTCAACCCGAACTTCATTGTGTGGCAGGCTTTGGGGTGGTGCGATGAGACTATCCCTAGCAGAAGGAGCGATGCCCACGAAAGGGCTAAGACTAAGATCGAGACCGGGAAGAATAACCACTAGAGGAGCCACCTCATCCGCGGGCGTATAACTCCTCTGTCCCCGGAAGCGAGGACGGGAGGGCGTAAAGGATCGAGATTGTTTCGGACAGTCCTCTGGTAGCTTATGAACTTTGTTTTCCCCCAAGGAATTAATAAGTTGCTCAAGGTCCTCTCCAAAAAGCAACTTACCTTTGAACGGCAACGTGCCCAGCCGTGCCTTGGAGGACGGGTTGGCCGACCAATTGCATAGCCAGAGGAGCCGTTGAGCGGAGACTGCCGAGACCATCACCTTCGCCTGGATGCGGAGGAGGTCGTAGAGCGCATCAGCCCTATATGCTATGACGCCTTCCAGACATTCAGCCTGCTCCACCTCTGCAGACGGGAGGTCCTGGATGTTGAGTAATTGTTGAACCCACCTGAGAACTGCCCGCTGCATGAGACTGCTGCAGATAGTCGCTAGGAGCCCCAGGGCCAGGACTTTGAAGATATGTTTCAGATGGGCTTTGAGCTTACGGTCCTGTCCGTCCTTCAGAGCCGTTGATCCCACCACAGGGATAGTGGTGTGCTTGGTGACCGCCGAAACCGAGGAGTCCACGGTGGGGATCTTCAGCATGTCCAAGCATTCCTCTGGGAGGGGATAGAGCTTATCCATAGCCCGCCCCACCCGGAGTCCCGCTTCAGGAGCCTCCATTCCCACAAGAGCAGCAACTTGTGCATAGGGTGAAAAGGAAAAGCGCTTGCCAGATCCCTAATCCAGCCAGGACTGGGTCCATATCCTTGGGCAAGGATATGGACAAAAGGGATGAGGGGCTCCAACTCCTCCCTCTGAAACATGCGGAGAACCCTAGGATCATCCCCCTCCAGGGGTGGGAGTGCGCTCGCTAAATCCGACGTGGGATCCGAGATAACTGGGGGGGGGGGGGGGGGGGTCAGGGACCACATCCTGAGGGACCTCTGGGCTCAAATCAGGGGGAAAATCCTGAAATTCTTGCTCCCCAGCCAGCTCCGAATCGGGAGCTGTCGTTCCAGCGATTTGCCAACCTGGGAGCGGCCTGGCCATGCGCTGGGGATTCTGTCCCCGGGATAAATTTGCCTGTCCTGCCGAGGAGGGGCCTTCCTCACCAGGCAGGCTGAGCAGAGCCCCTCGCGCGATAGGCGCAACAAGGGCTCCCCACACGCTAGGCTGGCTGCGGCATCCTCAGGGAAGAGGAGCCACGCACTGAAGAAAAAAAAAAGCTAAAAATAGAATGATTGGCAGCTCTGCCAGCAGGAGCGGAGGCAGGGGAGTGAAGCCTGCACGCTCCTCTGTCTGGCTGCCGGTTCGAACCCCAGGGAAAAAAGAGAAATGATGTTAAAAAAATTTTTTTAAGCCAAACTGAGCCAAAGCAATGGAGCTCTAAGCTCCCTAGGCAGGGGGGGGGGGGGGCGGAAGACAAATGACTGGACCACCAGCCTCGGTCCCCACACCTGGAAGCAATCACGGACTCAGGCTCTGCCCAGCACAAGGGGCGAAGCCCCCCCCCCTGAGTCCAGCAAGAGGCAGGAGACGGGACTATCTCCTGCACAGCATTGAAACAATTAACTTGAAAACTAATAATTAAAAAAAATTTTTTTTTTATTGGAAAAATCCTACCAGAATCCCTAAGGAATAAGTACTTGCTTGATCCAACAAGAAGAGAAGAAAAAAGAAGGCTGACTAGCCCAAATCAGGAGACCGCAGGGTGAGCTGATCCAACTGCTGGAGACAGACAAATACTGAAGGGCTGCAGGATAGGCTCATATAGGATACACTTTCAGTTTTGGTCTGTCTCCACCTGCTGGAAAGGAGGCTCAAGCCACGGTCTGGACTGATCCGGATACGTACAGGGAAAGACTCAGTATTCTCTCTCTCTGGTTTCTTCAATCACATTTATCTTTCTTATATTTTACAAGTCATGTTTCTGCCCAAACTAAATGTAGAAAGCAGCAATGACCCCTGCTATGATAGAAAACAGATCTCTGATGCACGTAGGAGACATGGTGAAATTACTACTTACCTGATAATTTCCTCTCTTAATACAGTCAGACCAGGCCAGACAGTGGGTTATATACACCAACCAACAGTTGAAGAAAGATCAACAGGCTCACTGATACCACTCCTTATATGCATCTGTGCTGACGTCAGCTTGCAGTATTTCTATAACAAGCTCCATGTCATCAGCTCTCACCACATTATTGCTTCAAACAATATTTTTTAAACCTAATGGACTTCCAGAAGAACAAGAAAGCAGAAACGAAACAGGCATTCCCAGAAGATAACTCACCTGCAGCACAGGATAGAAACTTCATTCCAATCCGCAACTTCATTTACCTGCCTGCAGTAAGTTTCCCCTGCAAGGCACAGTGTAGAAACTCTACAAGATACCAGCAGCCTGGTCATACTGTATTAAAGGAAAAGAAATTATTAGATAATGGAGAAATTACTTACCTGATAATTTCATTTTTCTTAGTGTAGACAGATGGACTCAGGACCAATGGGTTATGTGCTCACCTGCTAGCAGATGGAGACGGAGTCAGGTTTCAAAGCTGACGTCACCCTAGATATACACCTGCAGTGTCCTCAGCCATTCAGTATTCTCTTCAAAAGCCCTTGTGGACATGTAATAACTTGATTAAGAACTTGATTAAAACTGGTGACTGTAACTGTACTCAAACATAAGCACTGAATCCCAGCATTAAAGATCCCAGATCTAGGGACAGGGTAATGGCTTACCCGTAACCTCTTTGGGAAAGAGATTCATGTGCAATTCCATAGCACTGTTCATGGGCAGCCGTAGGCGGGATGCTGAGTCCATTTGTCTACACTAAGGAAAACAAAATTATCAGGTAAGTAATGTCTCCATTTCCTAGCGTGTAGCCAGATGGACTCAGGACCAATGGGATGTACAAAAGCTACTCCCGAACATGGACAGGAGGCTGCCCATGGTCCGGTTAGAACTGCCCTTACAATGGCTGCATCTTCACGGGTTTGGACGTCCAGGTGGTAGAATCTGGAAAAGGTGTGCAAGGAAGTCCACGTCGCTGCTCGGCAGATATCAATGGAAGACAGTAGCTTAGCTTCTGCCCAGGATACTGCCTGGGCCCTAGAGGAATGAGCTTTAACCTGAAGGGGTAAAGGCTTTCCTGCGTCTACATAAGCTCCCATGATCACTTCCTTGATCCAGGGAGCTAGGATAGCTCATGAAGCTGCTTCGCCTTGTTTCCTTCCACCATGAAGAACGCATCGGTTCTGTACGTTCTAGATACCATGCTAACAGCCTATTGACAGTTAAGTGGCATAGGAGGCAGTAGTCTTCCGAGTCCTTGCATCTATTTAGTGACAGTAAAGAAATGGACTGGTTCAGGTGAAACTCCAAATCTACATTTGGCAAGGAAGGAAGGGACGGTGAGAAGTCACAACATTCCTGGAGTCAACCGGAGGAACGGCTCCCGACATGACAACACCTGTAGTTCAGAGACGCGACGAGTCGAGCACATCGCCACCAAGAATACAGCCTTCAGCATTAACAGGCGTAGAGACAGAGCGCACAGCGGCAAAAAGGAAGGCCCTACTAAGAAGTCCAATACTAGATTGAGGATCCATAGGGGAGACCGGCCACTTTAACGGTGGTTGGAGGTGTTTAACTCCTTTTAAAAAATTGGCCAAGTCTGGATGTGTCGACAGGTGGGCTCCATTCACCTCGCCTCTGAAACAGGAGAGAGCCGCCACCTGCATCTTCAAGGAGTTGAGGGATAGCCCCTTGTTCCGGCCATCCTGTAAGAATTCCAGAATCATGGGAATCTTGGTCTTTGTATTCTCCAGATCCACATGTATCGACCTGTTCATTGTAAGACATTTACTTGTCAATGTTATTGTTTAGAATGTAAACCGAATTGATCAGTAATTCTGTTATTGGAAAGTCGGTATATAAAAATGCTAAATAAATAAAAATAAATAAAATGTACGCCAGGGTCATCAAGAACTTCTGCGCACGAGCAAGGAGTGATTACAACCACCAGATATCTACGTTTCGTCAGGCAAGCCCTCTCAAGTGCCAGACCGTAAGACAAAACACAGTTGGGTCCTCGTTGGAGAAGGTCCCTGTGCGGGGGGAGGCATAGGGAGTTCTTCACCAGAAGCCTCCGCATGTCTGCCTATCATGGGCACCTGGGCCAATCCGAGTCCACCAGAAGGACTATTCCTCTGTGGTGTTCGATTCTGTGAATGACCCTGCCTAGGAGGGGTCACGGAAGGAAGGCATACAGAAACTCTTCTTCTGGCCAGGTCTGAACGAGAGCCTCGATCCCCATGGTCAACTGATCTCTTCTGTGACTGAAGAATCGGGGAACCTTTGCATTGTGAGATGCGGCCAGCAGGTCGAGGGATGGGAGACTCCAGCGATCTACTACCAGCTGAAAGGCTTTGGCTGACAATGCCCACTTTCCTAGATCCAGACTTCCCTGATTAGAAAGTCTGCTCTGACTGTGTCTTTTCCTGTGATGCGGGAGGCTGAGATCTTCTGTAGATGTATTTCCGCCCATTCCATAAGGAGATCTATCTCATGTTACACTTGCTGGCTTTTGGTTCCACTCTGGCTGTTGATGTAGGCTACTGTTATGTTGTTTCACATTACGTGGATCGATTGACCCTGGAGTGAGGGCTGAATTTAGATACACCAATCTGACTGCCCGGGCTTCCAGGCGGTTTATGTTCAAGAGGCTAGTCCTGGGGGAATTCTGCACTGCTGTGGAGTGCAGAATTCCCCCCTGAACTGCCAAATTTTACGCAGAAAATGGCAGAGACCCTGGCATGCTGCGAACATGAAGGCCCCGGCACTCCGCTTGCGGCAAAGATGAAGGCCCCGGTGTGCCATTCGCGGCGAAAATAAAGGCCCTGGTTTGCCATTTGCAGCAAAGATGAAAGCCGCTTGCAGCGATTGCAGTGAGAGTAAATGTGTGTGTGGGTGTGTGTGAAAGAGGAGAGGAGAAAGAGGTGTGAAAAATTGTGAAAAAAAAATTTTGTGCTACTAATGAAAATTAGTAGCGCAAAAATTTTTTTTCACAATTTTTCAGAAGCCTACGGACCGAAATACAATATTGGAATATTCTAGCTGTCACCCTTTAACATTGCGTAATAGCATTCCTTTCGGTCAATTTTTGAGGCTCAGGAAGTTATGTTCAACAGTAGAGGAATATAAAATAAGAGCGAGAGAAATGAGCCAAAGATTTGTAGACAGGGGATATCCACTAGCTGTGGTACGCAAAGCTTGTAAACGAGCAAGATGGAATCATAGAGAACAATTATTACAATCGAGACAGAAATCATTCACACTGGGGCGGATTTTCAGAGCCCTGCTGGCCTAAATCCGCCCAAATCCGGGCGGATTTAGGCGAGCAGGGCCCTGCGCGCCGGTGAGCCTATTTTACATAGGCCTACCGGCGCGCGCAGAGCCCCGGGACTCGCGTAAGTCCCGGGGTTCTCCGAGGGGGGCGTGTCGGGGGCGGGCCCGGTCGTCGCGGCATTTAGGGGGCGTGTCGGCGTTTTGGGGGCGGGTACGGGGGCGTGGCTACGACCCAGGGCGGTCCGGGGGCGTGGCCGCGCCCTCCGTACCCGCCCCCAGGTCGCATCCCGGTGCGCAAGAGGCCCGCTGGCGCGCGGGGATTTACGCCTCCCAGAGGGAGGCGTAAATCCCCTGACAAAGGTAAGGGGGGGGCTTAGACAGGGCCGGGTGGGTGGGTTAGGTAGGGGAAGGGAGGGGAAGGTGAGGGGAGGGCAAAAGGAAGTTCCCTCTGAGGCCGCTCCGATTTCGGAGCGGCCTCGGAGGGAACGGGGGTAGGCTGCGTGGCTCGGCGCGCGCCGGCTATACAAAATCAATAGCCTTGCGCGCGCCGATCCAGGTTTTTAGCAGATACGCGCGGCTCCGCGCGTATCTACTAAAATCCAGCTTACTTTTGCTTGCGCCTGATGCGCCAGCAAAAGTAGGCCAATTCGCGCTATTTGAAAATCTACCCCTAAACGTTTAACATGTGTGTTACCATATTCTTTGGGAGTGAATGAGTGAATGAGGTAGTGCGCAGCATTAGGCGTCACTGGAATGTTTTACAAGTTCATACAGTTTTTGAAGCACAGCCTTTAATAGCATTTAAAAGAGGGTCTAACATTAAAGATCAGGTAGTAAGTTCACATTTTAAGGCTAAAGTAGATAGATCTGGAGAAGAAGAGGGACATTTCCCATGTGGGTCTTGTGCTATGTGTCCATTAGCCCATTCTAATACAGACATTCCTTTAGCAAAATTGAAAAAATTCAAACCCATAAGAAAAACATCATGTGTCTCAAGCAATGTAGTTTATGCTATATGGTGCCCTTGTGGGCTCATATATGTAGGTAAAACTACAGATCATTAAAAACTCACCTAATAGAGCATAAGAGCGCAATGAAACGGGACAGGTTGGAAGCCCCGTTGGTGCAGCACTGTGTTGATAAATCTCACAGTTTTGAAAGTTTATTTAGTACAGTATTGGATAGTGTTGAGAAAGATGAGCGCGAACAGCGATGGATTTTTAAATTGAATACTGTTGCCCCTGCGGGTCTTAATAAAGAAGTAGATTGGACAGTATACTTGTAGCTGATAGGTTGGATTGTTATCCACGTTGTGAGCATAAAACAGCTGACATCCGGTAGAGGTAGAAAGACGGCGTCTGAGCGCCATATTTGAATGAAGAGGACGGGAAGACTCACGATAAGCTGAATTGTAAGTTTGGTTGCGTTAGTTAAGATCAATTAATTGATTAAAGAAAAGAGTTATTAAATTCATGTTCTTTTGTAGAAGTGGTCGAGAACGATTGATAGCCCCTGAAGCAGGCGCGAGGAGCGCGCCGAAACATTGCCAATGTCTTGAAAGTTTCTTTGAATGGTTATTGTCAATATATAGTCTGCCTGTTTGCAGTTTTCCTCAAGTTGTTTAGAAGTTTGGTTATAAATTTGAGGACGTGAGCCAGTATTAAGAAAAATGTATTGGATTCGGGAAGAATATATTACTTAAAGACTGTCATGTAAATTGTGTTATTTTGACCAATATAAAGTTTGCAGAATTTTAAGTTTTTGTGTGCAGAATTTTAAAATTTTTTGTGCAGAATTTCCCCAGGAGTACAGAGGGCCTCTTCCTTGGTCCAAAGCCCCTGACAGTGAGCTACCCAGCTCTGAAGGCTCGCATCTGTTGTGAGGACCAGATGAGCTTCCTGCAGCCACCACTGGAGCCGAGAGCATACTTCCATCGGTAAGTGGAGGCGAATTGAATAGTCTTGAGACAGCAGGTTCCAATGTGACAGCAGGGGGGATTGAAGTGGTTGCTTGTGTGCCCTCACCCACGGCACTACTTCCAGGGTTGCTGCCATCAAACAGAGGACTTGAAGATAACTCCAGATTCTGCCTCTCAAAAGCCAGGCCATGAGACAAAAGTAATCCGCCCGATCCGAAAATATTGGGCCCTGTCGCAGAAGGTTCTGCAACTGATCAAGTCGCAGCAAACTATCGACCGCTAGGTTGACCAGATCCACAAACCAAGGGCACCTCGACCAGCAGAATCACTTCTCCGGGGTAATTTTCTATTTGCCTTTCTCCAGAGGCCATGGAGAAAACACGTATAGTAGAATTTCCCAGGGCCATGGAAAAACCGGAACATCTATGCCCTCTGCTCCATGCTCTCTTCTGCGACTGAAAAACCTGGGCGCCGTGGTGTTCTTTCGAGACTCTATCAGGTCTAAGCTGGGGGTACCCCACCGGTGACAAATCAGAGCCATCACCTCTTCCAATAGCTCCCACTCCCTGGGGTCCAGTTTCTGCCAACTGAGAAAATCCACCTGTTCATTGTCCACGCCAGCAATGTGAGATGCTGCAAGCATCGCCAGATGCTGCTCCACCCAGTGAAACATGTCGTGAGCTTCCTGGGCTACTGCCAGACTCCTGGTTTCCCCTTGTTGGTTGATGTAAGCTATCATGGCTGCATTATCCAAAAATACGTGCACGAAGCAGCCTCTCAAAAGAGGCAGAAAGGCAACTAACGTGAACTGCACTGCCCTCGTCTGCAAATAATTGATAGACCAGGACTTCTCTTCCATGGACAACTGCCCCTGGGCAGACTGATTATGGCACACTGCCCACCAGCCGGAGAGACTGGCATCTGTGGTAACTACCACTCAGTCAGGAACCTTCAAGACCACTCCAAGCCTGAGATGTTCATGACCAAGCCACCATGATTGAGGAGCCTGCCAGGTTCAGTCTATCAACAAAGGAAGGTGACACTGCTCTGACAATGGATCCCAAGGCGAGAAAAGGGACCGCTGCAGAGGCCTCATATGGGCAAAGGCCCAAGGGACTAGCTCCAATATCAAGGTCATAGAGACCAACACCTAAAGGTAATCCCAGACCCTGGGAATCACTGCATCCAACAACCTGCACACCTGCTTCTGCAGTTTGAGAAACCAACTTTTCCGGTTTTGAGTTACGAACAAAATATTTTGGGGGGGGGGGGGGGGGGAGAGAGAGAGAGAGAAACTAGCCATAATGCCCTCATACTAGGTAGGTATTTATACCCCTATATGAAGCCCACCTAGTTACTCGAGGTGAGGTGTAGGTATTAGTGGCCACTTTCACATGCAGAGTGCGCCGTACGAACAGAACAGTGCACTCTTGTGAAGATTTGATGATCTTCAGAGTGAGGAAACTCACCCAAAGATGAGATTTGTGCAATGTTCTCTCAACCTAGATTGATGTTACCCAGATAGAGTGTCCATATGCAGATATCGTAAAGGAACTGGTGAAGGAGGTGAAATTGTTGTTTTCTGGTAGGCTAGGCACATTTTATAACTTTTTGGTGAGTACACAAGAAATTATTGGTGTTTCTGGTAATTACAGTCATTATACAACCATTTTTTATTATAGAAATGGTTAGGTAAGGGGTGCTTTTGGGAGGTTTGGAACGCATTATGGGTATTTTCATTATTTCCTATGGAAAAATAGTCTTGACTTACAACCAACTTGAGTTATAACAAGCCCTCTGGAACCAATTGAGTTCGTAAGTCAAGGGTCCACTGTACGAACGTCCATCAGAAACACCTTTCCCATTCTGGTGTTGAAAAGTGCTCCCAAGAATTCCAGAACTTGAGAGGGGATGAGATGACTTCGTCAAATTCACCTCCCAGCCCAGAGACTGCAGCTGCTCCAATACCTGAGACGCCACCTGAGTCCCCAAGGCCTCCAACTTCGCTTGAATGAGCCAATTATCCAAATATGGGTGAACCAAGATGCCCTTCTTCCTGAGGGTTGCAGCCACCATAATCATCACCTTGGTAAATGGCTGTGGCGCCGTGGCCAGACCAAAGAAGGGCACAAAACTGAAAATGTTTCCTGAGAACCATTAAGCACAGAAACTGCTGGTGATCTGGATGGATTGGAACATGCAAATATGCTTCAGTCAAGTCCAGAGAAGCCAGGAATTCTCCCTTGCACACTGCTGTAATCAGCAATTGCAGGGTCTCCATTTGGAAACACGGAACCCTGAGAGCTACATTCATCTTTTTCAGATCGACAGACGCACCCTTCCTTCTTCGGGACCACGAAATAAATGGAATACCTTCCCATCCTTTGTTCCCCTATAGGAACAGGAACTATGGCTCCCAGCTCTTGTAACCGATCCTTGGTTCCTTGAACCACCTTTCTCTTGTAGCCAGGGGCGCAGGGGAAAACCATAAATAAGTCCCAGAGTGGACGAGGGAATTCTAACGCGTAGCCGTCTCTTATCACACTGAGGACCCACTGTTCTGTTGAGACTTTGGTCAGACGTCCTCCCACATGAGGGAGAGAAGAGTAGACCGGTATCACTTCATTGTGAGGACTGTGCCAGTAAAGTGATCTTCTCTGGCTGACCTTTTGCCCCCTCGAAAGGACTGATTCTAGGATTGATGCCTCCTGGCACCTTGCCAAGGACCTACCAGGATGAAACTGCCTGCTCGACTGAAAATGGGAGCACCCAGCAAAGGAACCCCTGTTCCCTTTTGGCTTATCCTCTGGCAGCCTATGGCACTTGGACTCTCCATCCGCTTCACGAGCTCCTCTAAGTCTTCTCCAAACAAAAGTTTTCCCTTGAATGGCAGAGCTCCCATCCGAGACTTAGACCAAACATCCGCCGACAGGTTCCTCAACCAGAGGAGCCTTCTGGCCGACAATGCAGACATCATAACCCTGGAAGAAGTTCTGAAAAGGTCATATAAAGTGTCTGCAACATAGGCCGCTGCTGTCTCCAGACAGTCTGTCTGCTTAGCCTGGTGTTAGGAATCTGACTGCGGAGTTAGCAATCTGTTATTGATGGCTCCTAAAGGAGGAGGAGTCAACTATCTTGTAGTGTCTCAGATATCGTCTTGCCAAGGAGTTAGCAATCTGTTAGGAATCTGCTACCTGATGGGAGGAGCAATCAGATAGAAGTTATCAATCTAAGAGGAAAGCTCTGTGTTAGAGCTGGGAGTAGCAATCTGTAATGAATCTCCGTGAGGAGTAGCAATCTGATTTGGTGTGGGTGGATCCCTGGGCTGGTGGCAGATGACCACGCCCTGGGAGGATATCCCGAGAGGGACCACCGGCTAGGCTTGAGTATGGAGACACACACATTAGTTCTTTTATTAAACAGGTTTTTGAAACCACCAGAGGTGGCAGTAGTGAGCTGATATGCCCGGCAGGGCTGTAGTCCCTCAGGTACTGGAACAGCGATCCAGGATGGCTGAGCTGTTGAGAAACTGTAGAAAGTGAGTAAGCAGAGTAGGCAGAACTAGATAGAACTAGAACTAGATAACAAAACTCACATAAGGTCTCAAGGAAGCTCAGGAACAGGAAAGGTTTAAGCCTTCGAGGAGCGAATACCTGGTTCCAGGGAAAGCTCTAAGAGAGCGATAGTAACTTACACTTGTTTGTAGCAGCGATAGCTTCCAAGCAGTAGAGAATCTTCAGAGTGTCCAGGAACATGGGCCCTCGAGGAGCGAGTACTGGTTCCTATCTGTAATCTGAAAGTAAAGAAAAAAAGAGCGAGGCCCCCGAGGAGCGGGTACCTCTGGTAAGTTCGAGGAGGCAGAGTAGCTTAGGGGGAGTAGTCCGTAGGTAGCGAGACACATTTCCAATCCAAACCCTACCCCTTGCTAACTCAGTTTGATAACGAAAATAGTGACCTTTAAATATTGGAAGCAGATGACGTCATCTCAAGGGGACACCCCTGAGGTTTGCGCCCTTGCTGGTACTTCAATCAGCGTGTGCGCGCCCTAGGTCTTCAGGCAACGTTGAGCCGGTCCAGGGACACAGAAGGGAGACAGCATGGAGATGCCGCGGCAGCCAGCCATCCATCACACCCGGAGGGAGTCGCCACAGAGGTAAAGAGGGCGGAGTGAGGACGTCGAGCAGCGACGGTCGCAACACCTGGGACGGAGATAGTGCTCTAGTCGCCTGTAACTGCTGCAGCCAGCGTAAACTGGCTCTCTGCATGAAACTACTGTACACCGCAGCACAAATTCTAAGGGCAGACACCTCAAACATCTTTTTGAGGTGAATGTCCAACCTCCTATCCAGCATATCTTTCAGCGTCACTGAGCCAACTACAGGAACGATGGTCTTCTTGATGACCGCCGACATCAATGCGTCCACCTTAGGAAGGGCCAACAATTCAAGCGTGTCCTCAGGCAAAGGATGCAACTTAGCCATCTTCTAGCCTACTTTCAGGCCCATCTCCAGAGTGTCCCGCTCCCTGACTACCAGATTTTTAATAGACTTGTGAAAAGGGAAGGCCTTCGCCGGACCCCTCAGGCCATCCATGACTGGGTCCACACCCTATTGATCCGACTCCTAAGATCCCCAGCTCCTCGAGAACATGAGGAATCAAAGGCCCCAACTCTTCCTTCTAGAAAAGATTCACTACTTTTGGGTCGTCCCCTTCCACCACCGGCACCTGGTCCAAACTTCCATTCGGATCCTGACCATCTGGGCTATCAGTCCCCATCGGTCCTTGTCCACCCCAGCCAGGTCCGTAAAAGCAGGTTCGCACGGAGTTCTACCCTCAGAATCGTCAATCAACATCTGGACCGCCCAAAAATATTCTCATTCACAGGATCCTGTGTGCCTTTAGCAGTAGCAGACCACTGGACCCTCCAGGTCTTTTGCCTGGCTGCAGCCTGCCGGGCCTCTCTTGAGACCTTCCCAGAGGCCTGGTACGCCAAATATACTTTGTGCATAAGCAAAATTAACTCTGTCGAGAAAGGAGCAAGGGCCTCCAATCCTTGACCTGGCGAGCCCCTTTTGCCATCCGAATCAGTCTGTCTCCGGTGAACCAAGTCTTGCCCCACCGGAGACAACAGGGGAGGATGGTCTTCACCCCCAAACAGTCCAGGCAAGCCATTGGCACCCAGCAACATGGCTAACTTTCCTTAAGCCTAGAGGGGGAGGGGTGGTTGATTTTAATGGCACTCCTGCGCCCGCCACTCTGATGCAGCGCTTGCTGGCTCTGACCCATCCTCTCCACCAGAGAGGCAGTAGGGGTGCTTTCAGTTTTCTCTCTGACTCCATCTGCTGGAGGGGAGGCATAACCCAGCAGTCTGGACTGATCCTGGTACGTACAGGGAAAGGGGTACTTTCCTAACCGAAGAGCTGCCATATTCCACCTGTTCTCCGGGGGGGGGGGGGGGGGGCAGAAAACTGGCCCCACCAGCTAATCAACCCTTGGCAGAGAAAAACCGAGGCAGAGAAGGGTCCCCAACCCCCTGGCTTGTTCCCCTCAACACGAGGAGGTATAGCGCCCACCACAGCCTCACAACCTCCAGGGAGGGATACTAACACCTAGCTTCGTTCTCTTTTTTTTTTTTGACTGCAGGGATTGCATCTCTACCATCTGCTGGAGACAGAAATACTGGGCGACTGCAGGTTGCACTCCTGGTTATATGCCAGTGCCAATGAAACTTTCTCCATCTGCTGGAAGAGAGACATAATCCCCAGAGTCTGGATTGTTCTGGGTATGAACAGGAACTCTCCTTCCATTTGAACCCAGTGGCGAGGTAAACACCAGAGTGGACACCATGAATCATCTGTACCAGAGGAGGAATTGAATTAGGTAATTCAAAACAAGGGGGGGGGGGGTAGGCCAGGGCATCCAGATACAGACTATAATGATACTTTATGGACTTTTTTTTCCAGGAACTTGGCCAAACCTTTTTTAAACCCAGCTACACTAGCAACTTTGACCACATGCTGCAGCAATGAATTCCAGAGGTCAATTATGCATTTACAGGTCTATCCAGTAAAGTGCTGTGACGCCAAATGTCGTGACATCACGCCTTGAGCGGCCCAATTGCACGAACAGGGGCCGCTTTCGCCTGTGCAGGCGTCCATCTTCGCGGGCAGCTGGAGGCAGGAGAGGGGAGCCGCGGTCGTCCTCGCCGATGTCCGGAGGGGGGCTGCAAAAAGTAAGTCGCTTCGTCGCTTTACACTGCCAGTCCCCCCTCCCCTCCTCCCGGAGCAAGGCTGCTTTCGCGCCTTGCTTCGGGAGGAGGGGAGGGGGGACTGGCAATCCCGAGCTTAGGATTGCCCGTCCTCTCTCCCCTCGCTCTCTTGCTACTTTTTTTTTTTTTCGTTTTTTACGCTTTGGTTGCTTGCTTCGGGAAGAGGGGAGAGGGCTGACAATCCCGAGCTTCGGAGAACTGTCCACTTCCTGGTACCTGTCATTTCAAATGTCATTTGAAATGACATTTGAAATGACAGATACCAGCGTGGCCGTGAAGCGTTAGGCCCGCGCACCCAGGTTACTGTATAGGCGCTCTATACAGTAAAATGGGTTGCGCAGGCCTAACGCTTCACGGACGCTTCTTAGACACAGCTTGCATTTGCAAGCTATTTACATACAGGATCGAGCGGTAGGTGAGCTGCACTGTGCGTGCGGCAACTGCGGGTGCACCGGACACTAACGCAGCTCTTCCTACCGCTCGGTACTGGATTGACCTGTGAGTAAACAATGTATCGTCTCCTATTTGTTTTAAATATATTACCTAATTACTTCATTGTGTGTCCTTTAGTCTTTGTACTCTTTGAAAGAGTCAACGAATTTGCATTTACCCATTCCACTCCTCATTATTTTACAGACCTTTATCATATCTCCCCTCAGCCGTCTCTTCTCCAGGCTGCAGAGTCCTAACCTCTTTGCCTTTCCTCACAGGGAACTTGTTTCATCACCTTTACCGTTTTGGTCGCCTTTCTCTGTATCTTTTCTATGTCTGCTATATCTTTTATGAGATGCGGTTATCAAAACTGCACACAAAACTCAAGATGAGGTCGCACCATGGAGCGATACAGAGGTATTATGATATGCTCTGCTTTATTCTCCATTCTTTTCCTATTAATTCTTAGCATTCTATTTTCTTTCTTGGTTGCCATACACTAAGTAGAGGATTTCAACATATTATCCATAATAGATCCCTTTCCTGGATAGTGACTCTCAAAGGAAAATTAGTTCTTACTTGTTAATTTTCGTTCCTGTAGTACCACGGATCAGTCCAGACCAGCGGTTCTCAACCGGTGTGTCGCGACACCCTAGTGTGTCGCCAAGCGCCGGCTGCTGTGTTGCGTGCTCCGGGTCTCTCCCGCTGCTCTTTCTTCCTTGCTGCCGTTGCCGCCGGACTATCAGCACGTTCAAGCCCAGCGGGAACGGCAGCGGCGCTAAAAGAAGCTGTGGCACTTACGCTGGCCTTTTCTTCTTCCCGCGCCCCCCCCCCCCCCCCCCCCCGTGACCCGGAACAGGAAGTGATACGCGGTGCGCGGGAAGGAGAAAGAGCCGGCCCGTGCCGCGTGATAAAGTAGTAGCGGCAGCAGCAGCAGCATCATCGGCCCCCGGGCAATCGAAGCAGCCGGTAATCGAGAAAGGAGACAGCAGCAAGAGCCTCCCGCGGCCGATGGGATTCTACTTTCTTGGCTTGCGGGGGCTGGAGGAGGCGGCTGCTGCAGCTACCATTTGTGCTCCGGTGGGGGGGGGGAGGGAGGAAGTGAGTGAGAGAGAGAGAGAAAGAAGCAGCCAGCCTGCCTGTGATTGAGAGCACGTTTGTGAGTGAGAGAAACTGGTCAGAGAGTTGATGTGGTGTATATGTGAGAGACAATGAAAGTGACTGCTCAGGGAGATGACTGATATGTATGTGAGAGTGTGAGACATTAGTCAAGGAAGTGACTGATGTGTGTGTGTGAGAGAAAGAGAGAAAAAGCACTGAAGTGAGAAATCTGGGTATGTGAGAAAGCATGGGCGTAAGAAGCCTGGGGTTGGGGGGGGGGGGGGGGGGGGGGGGGGGGGGGGAGGGTGTGTGTGTGTGAAAAAAAGCATGGGAGTGAGAAGCCTGATTATGTGAGAGAAAGAGCATGGGAGTGGGAAGCCTGTGTGTGTGTGCATGCATGAGAGTGAGAGACTGGTTGGTAAGGTGATGGGGTGTGTGAGAGAAAGAGACTGGTGTGTGTGAATATGAGAGAAAGAATGTGATTCAGGGAATGAGAAGCCTGTGCAGTGGAGAGCGAGCATGGAAATGAGAGAGACTGGTGTGTGTGTGTATGTATGTGTGTGTAACAGAGAGAAAGTGATTATGGGAATGAGAAGCCTGTGCATGTGAAGAGAGTGAGCATGGGAGTGAGAAACCTGGGTGTGTGTGAGACACAGCATGTGAGGGAGAAGCCTGTATATGTAAGACAGAACATGGAAGTGGGAAGCCTGTGTGTGTATGCATGAGAGAGATCAGGTGACTGGTGTGTGTGTGTGAGAGAGAAAGAAA
Organism: Rhinatrema bivittatum; assembly: GCF_901001135.1. Classification (NCBI taxonomy): domain Eukaryota; kingdom Metazoa; phylum Chordata; class Amphibia; order Gymnophiona; family Rhinatrematidae; genus Rhinatrema; species Rhinatrema bivittatum. Next base: position 164,721,609 of record NC_042622.1, on the reverse strand, counting down.
GTGATTATAGAAATGAGAAGCCTGTGCACGTGGAGAGAACAAGCATGGGAGACTGGTGAGTGTTTGAGACAGAGAAAGTGATTATGAGAGTGAGAAGCCCGTATATGTAAGTAGAACACGGGAGTGGGAAGCCTGTGTGTGTGTGTGTGTGTGTGTGTGTGTATGGCATGAGAGAAACTGTTCAGGAAGGTGACTGGTGTGTGTGTCAAAGACTGGGAGATGATTAGTGTGTGAGAGACAGAAACTGGTCACGGGGGCATGACTGGTATGGTGTGTGTGTGTGTGTGAGAGACATGGGCATTAAGGAAGAGGACCATGATTATAGAGCTTAGCCACTACTGCTGCTTCTGGTGTGTGCCACGGCCTGCATGGAAGAGGAGCAGGAGAGCTGCTGGAGGGGGTAAGTAAAGGTGGCTTTTTAAGTTTATTTTTCTTGATTGACTGCCATTTTAATTATTTAATATTATGTGATGTGTCTGCTTTTTTTGAAATATTTTATTGGTGTTTGGAGAATTTTTTAATAGTTTTTATGAGTTTTTAATTGTTGGATGTTATTCTGTTCATAGCTGTTTAGAAACATTTATTCTGCTTATTAGTATAGTTTTACAATTATTTCTGTGTGGGGATCTATAGCTGCTTGCTAGTTCTGTTTTCCTAATAAGAGGTGTATTGGTGTTTAGGGCCTGATTTAATATTTGTAGTGTTGCCTTTTCATAGATAGGGTTGCTCCTGTTTGAGTGTATTCCATAATACAGATGTAACTGTGTGCGGATTAGTTTATGTGCATTACTACAGATCCTGGGAGTATGCTAGGTCGGTTCTGTGTCTGTTACCGAGATGAGATATTTTACTAGCATGTAAGTGTTTGTATCGGTCTTATTTGTTGTGTTTTCTCAAGAGGACATGCATTGGTGGTAAACTGCTGTCTTTTCATAAGTAGGGCTATTGAGCCTGGAAGTAGAAGGAGTTTGAGTTGCTGTTACTGAGGTGATACCAGAACCAGAATATCTTTTTTGGAGGGTGAGTTGTATGGGGAATGTCATAATTCTGCTTTACATCCATTATTGTGGGTCAGGGGGGTTCCCGTGGATGCAAACTGTACATTTACATCTAGCCCCGTGACGATCATGGGTCAGTGTGTCACGCATGTGAGAACCATCTGTCAGGTGTGTCCCGACAGAAAAAAGGTTGAGAACCACTGGTCCAGACTGTGGGTTGAGCCTCCTTTCCAGCAGGTGGAGACAGACTAAAACTGAAAGGATATCCTATATGAGGACAGAGCTTATCCTGTAACCCTTCAGTATAACCATTGTCAAAGCAGAAAACAACAAAACCAGAATAGGATCAAGCAAGTAACCATAAAGCTCAATTGAGCAACTGTAGAACAATGTAAGGAACATGGTATGACTTATCCGCTCGTGCATAGACTTGGTACTTGGACAACCAAGGCTTCCGGTGTCATTGCTCAGTATTCTTGCACAAAAATGAAGTACTGAATCTGCAATAAACAAGCTTCGAGAGGACAGAAAGAAAGACAGACAGGGAAGGGCGAATGGACTGATCCGTGGTACTACAGGAATGAAAATTAACAGGTAAGAACTAATTTTCCTTTCCCTGTACGTACCCGGATCAGTCCAGACTGTGGGATGTACCAAAGCTTCCCTAAACCAGGTGGGACCGAGACAGTCCCGCTCGAAGCACTTGCCGCCCAAAGGAACCAGAGACCGGAGCTTGCACATCCAGACAATAGTGCCGAGCAAAAGTATGCAAAGACGTCCATGTGGCAGCTCTGCAAATCTCCTGCAGGGAGACTGATTGGCTCTCCGCCCAGGAAGTAGCTTGAGAACGTAGCGAATGAGCCTTTAGGCCCTCGGGAACCGCCCGACCTTGGCAAAAATAGGCCGAGGAGAACGCTTCTTTCAACCACCGCACAATAGCTGTCTTAGACGCCAGCTTACCCCGAATGGGACCACTCCAGAGGACAAAAAGATAGTCCGAGACCCGAAAGTCATTGGTAACCTGGAGATAGCGAAGTAGAACCCGTTTGGCATCCAGCTTACGAAGATCGCCCCAAGTCGTACCCGCAATCTCCTCTGGGGAAAACGCAGGGAGTTCTACCGACTGGTTGACATGGAAGTTGGAAACAACCTTTGGCAAGAAGGAAGGGACCGTCTTGAGGGATACCCCTGAATCGGAAAAGAGCAAGAAAGGTTCCTGGCAGGACAACGCTTGACTCTCGAAGATCTGTCGAGCGGAGGAGCTAGAGACCAGGAAAACAGTCTTGAGTGTAAGATCTTTTAACGTAGCGCGACGGAGAGGTTTGAACGGAGCAGTACAGAGGGCCCGAAGGACCAGGTTAAGATTCCACGATGGGCAAATGGTACGAGAAGGCGGACATAGGAGTTTGACGCCCTTCAAGAACCGGATCATGTCCGGGTGGTCCGCTAAGGGATGACCTTGTACCCGACTGAGGAGGGAGCCGAGAGCGGAGACTTGCATGCACAGAGAACTGAAGGATAGAAAGGGCCAACGAGACCGGGGCGGAGCACGCTGAGACACCCGACTTCGCACAAACAGATTCAAAGACCTTCCAGATACACATGTAAGCCAAGAAATCGACTGTTTTCGGGCCCGCAGTAAGGGATGACCTCCTCCTTATAGCCCTTACGCCTCAGGCGTCGCCGTTCAAAAGCCAGGCCTCTAGACAGAAGCGATCGGCCTGGTCGGAAAATACAGGCCCCTGCCGAAGTAGACGAGGGAGATGACCGAGCCGGAGGGGTCCGTCCGTCGCCAGGTTGATGAGATCTGCGAACCACGGCCTTCATGGCCACTCGGGTGCTACCAGAACCATGGGTCCCCGGTGGAGCTCTATTCTTCTGAGAAGTTTTCCCACCAGGGGCCACGGGGGGGGGGAACACGTACAAAAGGACATCCACCGGCCAAGGGAGAGCCAGAGCATCCACGCCCTCCGAGCCATGCGCCCTCCAGCGGCTGAAGAACCGATTTGCCTTGGTGTTGTGCAATGTCACCATGAGGTCCAGGTGGGGGGGACCCCACCTGTCCACTATCAGAGCCATGGCCACGTCCGAGAGCTCCCACTCCCCCGGATCCAGCGATTGACGATTGAGGAAATCAGCTTGAACATTCTCCTTGCCCGCGATGTGGGAGACCGCCAGACACTGCAGATGCCATTCTGCCCATGCGTGTGCCAGCGAGACTGAGTTGGCGACCAGGTCCCCTGAGGGGACTGGGAGAGACAGACCGCACCCCAGCCCAACAGACTGGCGTCTGTGGTTACTATCGTCCACAGTGGAGCTTGGAGAGGCATTCCCTGAAGGAGACGAGGGAGCGACAGCCACCACTGCAAGTCGGCGACTGTAGAGTCCAAGAACAGAAGGACTATGTGAAACTGTACCGACACCGGCTGCCAACAGGATAGCAAAGCTTTCTGTAACAGATGCATATGAGCAAAGGCCCAGGGGACTAGGTCGATGGTGGAAGCCATGGATCCCAAGACCTGCAGGTAGTCCCAGGCCGTTGGGGAAGGTAGCAAAACAGATTCTGAATCTGCCCGATCAGCTAGAGAACTCGCGCACAAGGTAAGAAGACCTTGCCCACTCGGGTGTCGAAGTGGGCTCCCAGGAACTCGAACTCCTGGTAGGGCTGAAGGATGTTCTTGGAGGAAAACACTATCCACCCAAGAGACGCGAGGAGAGCTAACACGCGATCCACCGCCTGTTGGCAAAGAGCCGCCGACTTAGCCCTGATGAGCCAGTCGTCCAGGTAGGGGGGGAACAATGATTCCCTCCCAGTGAAGAGCCACCGCAACCACCACCATGACATTGGTGAAGGTGCGAGGCGCGGTGGCGAGGCCGAAGGGAAGCGCCCGAAACTGGAAGTCCTGGTTGAGGACATGGAAGAGAAGATACTTCTGGTAGTCGCGGTGAATCGGAAAATGGAAGTACGCCTCTGCAAGAGCGAGTGAAGCGAGGAACTCTCCGGGGCGAACCGCTGCGATGACCGCTCGGAGGGTTTCCATGCGGAAATGTGGAATCTTGAGGTCTAAGATCGGGCGAAAAGACCCGTCCTTCTTGGAAACGACGAAGAAACAGAATACTGGCCGGCGCCAAGCTCCATCTCCGGCACCACCACGCTCAGCTTCAGGAGCCCGGTGAGGGTTTGTTCCACCGCATCTCTCTTGGACCGCCCACATGGGGAAAAGAAAAAAAGATCCGGTAGGTCGCGAACAATCTCTAAAGCGTACCCGTCCCTGATAATGTCAAGGACCACTGGTCCGACGTGATTTTGACCCATTCCTCGAAAAACAGGGAAAGCGGCCGCCTAGGGAGAGGACCGAGGAATGAGTCAATTGAACTTCGTTGTGTGGCAGGCTTAGGGGCGGAGCACGCAGGCTGGCCCTCGTGAAAGGGCCGACACCCACGAAAGGGCCGCGACCAAGACTGAGACCGAGAAGAATAACCCCTCGAGGAACCACCACGTCCGCGCGGGGTATACCGTCTCTGGCCCCGAAAGCGAGGACAAGAGGGTGTAAAGGAGCGGGACGGTTTCGGATGGTCCTCCGGGAGCTTATGGACCTCATTTTCCACCAAGGAATCCATAAGCTTCTCAAGGTCCTCACCGAAAACAACTTACCTTTGAAAGGCAACGTGCCCAGCCGCGCTTTGGCGGACGGATCAGTCGACCAATTGTGCAGCCAGAGGAGTCGTCTGGCGGACACCGCCGAGGCCATCGCCTTTGCTTGGACACGGAGGAGGTCGTAAAGCGCATCAGCCCCATAAGCGATGAGCGCCTCGAGAGGCTCAGCCTGCTCCGCCTCTGCCGACGGGAGGTCTTGGGTGCAGACTAACTGTTAAACCCACCTGAGGCCTGCCCGTAGCATGAGACTGCTGCAGATAGTCGCACGAACCCCCAGTGCCAGGGCATCAAAAATACGCTTCATAAGTGCCTCGAGCTTGCGGTCCTAGGTGTCTTTCAGAGCCGTGGAACCCTCCACCAGGATGGTGGTATGTTTTCTGACTGCAGAGATGGAGGGACTTTTCAAAATTTCCAAACATTCCTCCGGGAGGGGGTAAAGCTTATCCATAGCCCGCCCCACCCGGAGTCCCGCCTCGGGAGCTTCCCATTCCCGCAAGAGCAACAGCTTGCATGGGGTGAAAAGGGAAGGCGCTTGTCGGAGCCCTGATTCCCGCCAGGACTGGGTCCATATCCTTGAGCCGTAAGGGTGTCTGCGGGGGGCCCCTCCAAGCCCAATTCCTGGAGGACAAGGGGAATGAGGGGCTCCAGCTCCTCCCTGCGGAATATCCGTAGGTCTCTGGGATCGTCCCCCTCCAGGGGAGGCAGGGTACCTTCTACATCAGGGATGGCGTCTGGATCCGGGAGTACCGGGTCCATCGGGGGATCAGGGAGAGGGGGAGGTCCTCCCGGGACCACCCACACGCGAATCGACCCCGAGGGCTCCACAATCAGGCCAGTAGTCAACGGCGCAGAGCGGGGAACCTTTTTTTTTCCCGGGGGGGATCTGGGTGGGAACCTTCCTCCTCCTCCTGCAGGCTAGCTAAATAGGACTTATGCAGGAGGAGGACAATTCTGTGGAAAAAACGGGTCCTAGAATTCCCGGGGGGGGGGGGGGGGGGGGGAGGCGAGGGGAGGTCAGGGATCCCCTCCTGGGGGTCCACGGGGCTCAAATCTGAAAAAAAAAATCGGCCCCCCCAGCCCCAGGCAGCTCCGAAAACAGAGACGCTGAAAAATCCAAAATGGCCACCGCTCCCGGGCTTTGCCGAGCCGGGAACTGCCTGGCCATGCTGTGGGGACTTGATCCCCGGACTAAATTTGCCTGCCCTGCCGAGGAGGGACCTTCCCCACCCAGCAGACAAGCAGAACAGAGGCCCTCTCACGAAAATTGCGACGAGGGCTGACCACAAGAGAGGCAGGCTGCCTGCCGTGGCATAGGGAGAGCCGCACCGAAGAAAAAACTGCAGAAAAAAAGTTTTGATTGGCAGCCTGCAGGCCCGGAGTGAAGCAGGGGGGAAACCTGCTGACTCCTGCCTTTCTGGCTGCCGGTTCAAGTCCTCCAAAGACCAAAATGAGAAAAATGGGTCTACTGCTGTAAGGTAAGTTAAAAAAGCACTTTGAATACGTTTAACTTTAAACTGTATCTTTGAATTTATTTTTTTTTTTTTTACAGACTGAGCACAGCAGTGGGCTACTAAGCCCCCTCGGCAGCCAGAGGAGGGGGAGACGAGAACTGGACCACCAGACTCGGTCCCCACACCTGGAAGCGGCTACGGACTCAGGCTATGCTCTGCACAAGGGGCAAAGCCCCCCTGAGTCTGGCAAGAGCCAGAAGACGGAACAGTCTCCTGCACAAAACAAAAACTCCCTTTTTTTTTTTTTTACAGGAAGAAGATCACACTAGATCCCTAAGGAATAAGTACTTGCTTGATCCTTGAAGAAAGGAAGAAAAGAAAGGCTGACTAGCCTAGAGCAGGGAACCGAAGGGTGAGCTGCTACACCTGCTGGAGACAGACGAATACTGAAGGGTTACAGGATAGGCTCTGTCCTCTCCATTGAGAAACTGAAGGGTTACAGGATAGGCTCTGTCCTCATATAGCTCTGTCCTCATACAGCAAGAGGAAATGTGGAAAAAAGGATTCGCACTCACAAAGTGCTGGCTTGTTACGGCGGTTACTACCCCAAACCAAATAAGCCTGATACTTCACTTTCAATGCATATCCAGCATAGCTCTCTGCTTCAATGGCAGGGGAGAAGAAAAACTGATACTTTATGCATATCCAGCATAGCTCTCTGCTTCAACGGCAGGGGAGAAGAAAAAAGGATTCGCACTCACAAAGCGGGGAGTAGCTGGCTTGTTACGGCGGTTACGACCCCAAACCAAATAAGCCTGATATCCTGCTTCAACGGCAGGGGAGAAGAAAAACTGATACTTCACGCATATCCAGCATAGCTCTCTGCTTCAACGGCAGTGGAGAAGAAAAACTGATACTTCACGCATATCCAGCATAGCTCCCTGCTTCAACAGCAGGGGAGAAGAAAAACAACCAATAAGGGCTGAATAACACAGTCTGGGTAAAACAAATAAGCATGGGTGTAGCTTGCTTATTGCGGCGGTTACTTCCCCTACTACCCGTAACTAATCAAGCTTGATATTTCACTTGGTTGCAGCTCCATCACTGCTCTCTACATTAATGGTGGGGATGGAAGGGAAATAGAACCAAAGAGCTAAGAGAAACAGATAAGTATGAGAAAAAAAATGTGTGAAGCTTGCTGGGCAGACTGGATGGGCCGTTTGGTCTTCTTCTGCCGTCATTTCTATGTTTCTATATAGAGTATCCTTTCAGTTTTAGTCTGTCTCCACCTGCTGGAAAGGAGGCTCAACCCACTGTCTGGACTGATCTGGGTACGAACAGGGAATGTGAAACTTTGCATTGTACAGTTATAATTTGGGTTGCTCTTCCTTACATGCATCACTCATTATTTGTCCACGTTAAATATCATCTACCATTTGGATTTCCAGTCTCCCACTCTCACAATCCTCTTGTGATTTAACAATTGTGAATCATTTTGTATTATGAGCAAATGTGAACGCTTTACTCCTTGTACCGATCTCTAGATCATTTATAAATCTGTTAAAAAGCAGAACTCCACTATTCACCTTTCTCCATTGAGAAAACTGACCATTTAACCTTATTCTCCATTTTCTATCTTTTAACCAGTTTTCAATCCACAATAGAATATTGCCTTCCATGAGTTTTTAATTTCCTCAAGAGTCTCTCTTGAGACTTCTGCTAAGGGTCTGGAATGTAGTAGAGTAGAATGTAGTAGAGTTCTGGAGGGAAATAGCAGATAGTATGCTATCCTCTTGTGCCACGTGAGATAGACACAGATACCCAGATAAATCTGCAAATAGCTGTATATCCAAAATGATTGACATCAAGCACACTGTCCTGGCAGGGATTTGGTGAACTACAGGACTCTGCAAACTTGTCCTCCCCTCGGGAGCTTTCAGCCCACTGTCCTGCACTTAGGCCCTGCTGTCTGCACTGTGCTAATCAGAAGAAAATAGGGATGATGCATCATCACAGCCATAAAATGGCCACTATAGAGCATAAGACTTTGGTAGGAATCAGCAGAATACAGAACAGTGAATGTGGCTCCCTTAAACTCAACACTGTCCTGCTGCCTCCATATTGACGCAATTAATCTTGCCAACACAATCTGCAGCCTCTGAGCTCCATTATTAAGTAACAAGAGATTTTTGAGGGATCCAAGATGGCGGCAGTATAGGAGTCGGCATCGGATCTCTATTTGTTTTCCTCCTAAACAAGTTCTCCTTATTCAACTATGCCCCCTAAGAGAAAGGGGAAAGTCAGGGTATATCCCTCGACGCCCCCACCATCTTCGGTGGTTTTGTAAGAAATTACCCAATACCTCACCTCCGCAACTACAGTACCTCCAGGAGTCGAGGAACCCTTGGCGCGGCTCCAGCAGAGAGAGGAAGCCCAGCCGGAGAAGACAAGCCTGAGTCTCGAACTGAGGACTGCACCGTCACAAGGAACGGTCTCTGTGTTTTAGCCCGGACCATTAGTAGAGGGAACCGCTTCCGGGCACCAAGTAGAGGCAGTAACGCTGAACACAGCGTCTTCATCGCGGAACATTGAACTTGCAGCTCCGGGTGAAGTCACCACCAATGAAGGACTATCTATCGGACTGTGGCAAAGGAATTCTGGGGTAAGTGCTGTGGACATATTTCAGCCTCTGCCACAGTTAACTCCCCAAGTAGATATCCCATTGAAAATCCCAGAGAGACCCGAAAATGTGACCAATGCAGCACTATGGGATCTGATGGTGGGGGTAGCAGCAATGGTGAACAGAGTGAATGAGAAAGTTGAAATATTGGCCTCACAGGGAACCCAAAACTCTTTAGATTATCAACATAAATATGATACAGTACTAAAAAAGGTAGAGAAATTGGAGGAAAAAGAAATTGAAAATAATAATTTCAAAGCAGCAGTTGTGAAGGACAATTTATTTATGGCAAGAAGGACTGAATCGTTGGAAAATGCCTCTAGGCATCTGAATTTAAGGTTCTTGAACTTTCCGCGGATTTTGGGGGAAAACCCATATGTCTCTCTGAAGAGATATCTAGAAGAGGCTCTTGGTTTTGAGGAGGAACAACTGCTGTCGATAAATAAATGTTTCTTTTTACTAAAATCTAGGTCTACTGCTAATAGTAATATTCAAGAAAATCTGACCGAATTTTTGGAAGACTCTGCTGCAGAAGTGGTGGAAAGGGCTACCCTATTGGTTTCTGTAATATCATCTATGGATCTCCAGCTTATTATGAAAAATTATTTCAAAAAATTTCCTACCAGTTTCTATGGAGAAAATGTAAAAGTATTTCCGGATATATCTCCTATTACTCAAGGCAGGCGAAGAGAGTTTTTAACACTTCGCCAGCAGGCGATTACTTTGGGTTATGGGTTCAACTTAAAATTTCCATGTAAATGTATATTAAAAAAAGGAGCTGAGATTAACATCTTTTTCACTCCTCAGCAATTAGATGATTTCCTTAAGTTGAACGTTCCCCTAACATCAACACCCAGTAATTAATGGAATATTCTGTAGTATGCCATGAAGTCTATTACTATAAATGTTTTCTTATGTCTCTCTGTTGTTTCGGATCATTGAATTCTGTTTCAGAAATTTATATTGATTTATAATAATTAAGATGGATGGAGAATGTCGTAAATTCAATGTATTTAAGTTCTAGGAAATTGTTGTTACTTATTCCATATCATCTGACTTTACTAATTTGCAAAATTGTTTTTTTATTTTGTAATGTGAAATATATAAATAAAGAATTAAAAAAAAAAAAGTAACAAGAACAGCTAATCTTCACACACTACCAAGGCTGTCTTGTCATCAAGCTGCCCAACCGACTTGCACTACTGCTGTCAGGAACGAGAGAACCCTCACTGAAGTCCTTAAGTGGTTCTCAGCTCTGTCTTTCAAAGGTCTGTCAGGTACTGAACCTGTTAACTCTGGAACTCAAATGCACATATCTATGAGATTAGTTACAGAACTGCTCTTCTATCCTTATTTTTGTAGACTGCAAGGAGGAGAAGAGGGGGGAAATAGAGAAGGGGTAACCCAAAGATCACCAGTTAATTACGGCCCCTGGATGGATACTGCTCAACTGAAGGAGGGAGTAAAAACTGTCAGCTTAGGAGTTTCTGTTCTTTTCCTTAGGGCTAGGCTCAACTGAGGGAGACAGGCAGGAGTTGTCTTACTACAAACCAGGCCTAAAACCACAGCATGGAATGCACATCCACCATCTGCTGGAGACAGAACATACTGGCAAGCTGGTGTCAGCATGAATGTATATAAGAGGTAACATCAGTGAGCCTGTTATCTGTGTCTACACCTGGTTGGCATATATAACCCACTGTCTGCCCTGGTCGGACTGAAGAGGAAACTAGAGAGGTGCTCTTATGAATCTGTACATTAAATATTTGCTCAATTTCAAAGTCTGAGAAAAGTCAAGCAAGTAGCTAGCAGCAGAGAATAATCTTTAGGATACATATCCTGTAGAGTACCAAAGTTGCTTCTCACCATCTTCTTCCACGAACTTCTTGCTAACTCTTGGACCATCGTCTCCTTCCTCAATGTACTCCTCCTCAGACTCTTCAGCCTCGCTCTCCACAAAGTCAGACATGGCTGCTCACTCTCTCTGGTAACTAAGGGAACACATAAATATAAAATATAATAGTAGAAATAGTCTGTAAGGCACAAAATGTGCAACATTGACATACAGCCCAGTTGACTTCTGGCTTTTTCGCTATAGTCCACAAAAGTAAACATAAACAACTAAGTATCTGCTGCCAACAATGTAGCCTGCTGACCATGACACAAAGAAATACTGTACAAACACAGTAACTTTTAGTGTAACATTTCTGAATGGGGGATGACCTGCATGGCACGGCAATTACAGCCCTAAATACTTTGCTGAATAGACCATTTTTGGTCTTTATCTGCTATCATTTACTAGAACACAAGTCCATCTCCCTAAACAGCAAAGGAATTAATTATATGGGTAAAACTACTGGATGAGGAAATATTTCCTAGGCCTTAGTAAAAGAATCCTTGTACAGAACCTAGTTTCATTACACTAAGTATAAATTACTAATTCCTGCTTTTGGACACTACTACCAGAATCATACTTCTAAACAGAACTTCACTAATTCAATGTGCCTGCACTTGTCAGTTTATATACAAGATGTGTATGTGTGCTGGGAGAAAACCAAGAAATCCTGATGTCTGTGAATAAAGCAGAACGTGAAGGAATGGTTTAACTCATTTATTAAAATTGTTTAGAGCCATATGATGAAAAGGAATCAAATGAGCCAGTCAGCAAGGCCGCCGATGGGAAAAGTAATGCGAGATACAGGCAGGTTGGGAACAAAAAGTAAACTGGCCGAGTGTACTTAAAATTTAAAGCAAACTAGATTGGGGGCAAAGCTAAAGTCAGAGCCGGGTGACAGGAACCAGGTTTTCTGCTAGACAGGCAGTGTGTGGAAAGATAGGGCGTCAACTGGACAGTCAAGAGGGCAGACAGAGAGCCTGGATTCTAGGATTCCCAGGTTGAATTCTCAGAGCAGCAGCGGCACAGAGGACGGAAAGAGATTGAGGACAGGGGGTCGGAGAGGAGGGGGAAAGAGATCCGGAACAGGGGCTCGGGGAGGGAGCGATGAGGGAAGAGATCGGGGACAGAGGCTCGGAGGGGTGGGGATGAGTAAAGAGATCTGGGACAGGGGTGAGAGACAGAGTGGTATAAACAAGGCGCATTCCCTCGAGATTCGAGTTTAGGCCTGAGCGCTCGCACCGTGGTCTGGCAGCGGGACGGCGTCACGGCCTTTCCGTGGCAGCTTTCGCTCAGGGGTAGAACTTTCAGCTCACGGGAACACGGAGAGACAGGCCCAGCAGCCCGAGCCACAGCCACTCACCGGCCGCGCGAGCTCCGGAATGCCGCTCTCACCGCTCGGGTTTAAAGATGGAGGCACCACTGCAGGGAAAGGGACGGAAAGAACCCACAGCTGACGTTACTTCCGGCGTCATCCCTGCTCACGTGCAGGGGAGCAAAGAGAAGCGCTCCGCTGGCGTATGCGCTATTTTCAGCTACAGGTGAGCGGCGAGACATAGTAGCTGGGAGCCAGAACCGTTTCTTAACTGCTGCTGTTAAGGGTTTGTTATGCTGAAAGTTTCTAAAGCATTTTATGGCCTTTTATTAAGTACGGATTGTTTTCTTGTAAACGTCTTTATTTTTTTTTTATTTCTTGTCTGAGTTTCAACTTTATTTGGTCATTCCTGTGAGTATATTTTAATATATTTATTAAGTGGATTTTATGTTTGGTTTTTTTGTGAATGTTTAAAATAAAATGGGTTTGTTCTGATATTTATTTGATAGTATAATTTTATGTGAACAAATTGTAACCGCAATGAGTATTATATCAATGAATGAAGCGACATATAAATAAGGATAATAGACCAGGATCATTTAGCTCACTACTGAGTGAGAGTCAGGATAATCAAACTAGGAAAACAAGGCGGGAGGAAAGGGGAGCAAGAGAAACTATGTGTTAGCAGATATCTATAGCCCCGTTTTGTCCATAGTAACGTCTTGTCATTGGGTAGCTCAAGGTGAGTTATTTTAAAGTGCAGTGGGTGGCCACGTCTGCTCCCGGTGCCAGCCACCTAACATCCCCCCATCATTATTTACTAAATTTCTTCTTAAACTAAATCTGCTATTCTTTCTCGTGGACACCTTGCTCATGGGCTATCTGAATGGTGATGTCTGCTCAATCCGGAAAAAAAGATAAAGAGATGTAGGCAAACACGGTGTGGGGGCCTGTATTGAAAGACTTATGAGGAAAGGCTGAAGGATCCGAATATGTATGCCCTGGAAGAGAGGAAATGCTGGGGCGATGTGATGCAAACCTTCAGATACCTGAAAGATTTTAATGATGCATGAGCTTCAAACCTTTTCCATTGGAAAAAAAAATAGAACTAGGGGTCATGAAATGAAACTCCAGGGGGAATGACTGAGAACCAATATCAGGAAATATTTTTTCATGGCGAGGCTGGTGGATGCCTGGAATACCCTTCTGGAAGAGGTGCTAAAGTTGAAAACAAGAAAATAAAGAATGCAAAGGGGCATGCGATAAACATTATTGATCTCTAAAGGCTTGAAAAGGGTGCTTGGGGATAACCTGCACGGAGTGGCAGTTACTCGTTATTTCACATAAGAGATATAGTGAGTGTTATTTTTCTTAGTTTGACTGTGTGATACAGATCACAGGCCAAATACAAATACTAGCAGAACCCACTTCACTATTCTTAACAGAAGGCACGGGGATTATTATCCTTACCAAATTAGCCTTGATGCTTGTGATGAACCTGCAACATCGCTCTATGTTTTGACGGCAGGGGGAAAAGGGGGAATTGCATTCAGATGACAGCCAATGCTGGGCCCCAGCTTTTATGGTCCAGGGTACTGATAGGCAAACATTAGGGATAAAGCAAAAGCTTGCTTCTACAGCCAAGTCCAAAAGCAAAGTAACTTCAAGCAGCATTGTATGAATTATCAGGAGGGCTGCTCACTCTGTAAAAATATAGCTTGCAATAATTTTGTAATGGGTTTGACAATTGCTTGGTTTTGGATTGTAAATATTGCTCCACTTAACAGAAACATGGGGATAACCTGCTTCCATCTCTACGCCTCATACTCCCCTATTACTCCCTTGTCCACCACCAATTCGCTTTGCTTCTTCACCTCCCTAACCGTCCCTCCACCTCTCTCTCTTTTTTGCCCTTACATGCCACACTCCTCTCTTGCCCCTTACGCTCACTTCTCTTCCTACCTCCACTTTCCTCTGCTTATTCTACCCTTGACACTGCACCAGTATCACCACACTGTCTTTGCCCTCTTTTTCATGGTGTTCAACATCCTCTCTTTCTCCTAGAACTCCCTTTTTACTACAGTCTTGTCCTCTATCTTTCAGTGCTCCTCTTTTTCTCTTTCCCCCAGGAACCTAATCCTCAATCAGGCAGAAAAAAATGTAAGGGGTGAGATTAAGGAAATAATTTATATTTCCAGTTCCCAGGCCGCAGTTGAGTTAGGCTTTAGAAGGGTACATCGGGGAGGTGAGCACTGAGATGAAGGGATAATTCAGCAGCAATAGCAGGTTCAGGGGTAAAAGCAGCCAGCTCTGTTTCTCTAACACTGGCAGCAGCACCGTGGAATTAAAAACTAAGAAGAGCTGGAAGAACTCTCGTATGCGTCTCCCTGCACCTTCCTCTTTCTTCCGTGCTCTGCAGCTGCCCCTCCTCCTCTTTCTGTCATCTCTGTTTGGTTGTTGCTTATGCGTCATCGCTCTGCGACTGCTGGGCTGCCCGAGGCAAAGAAAAAAGATGACGATAGCAACGCAGGGAGCTGCTAATACTCAGCTGCCCAGTTGCCCCACCCAACGGGGAAAAAAGGTAGCCCAATCTGGCAACAATTGTTTAGTCGCGACTTTTCTCTATCGTCTCTATGGTGCCACGGGCCCTTCTTGTAGCGTCGCTTCCTCTTCCGATGCGGTACTGTTTCCGGTGGTAAAGACGATGGTGCTATGGGAGAGCGCGGGCGCTCTGCTACTCCTGCTCGTTCCGGTGCTGGTACTCACAGAACCGGCCGTTACTTCCTCCGAGCTCTCGGTCGTTACCTGCGGGTCCCTAGTGAAGCTCCTGAACACACGCCACAACGTCAGACTGCATTCTCATGACGTCAGATACGGCTCCGGTAAGGCAGGCCGGCCGGCGTGCTGATGTCACCTGTGTTCTAGCGTAGACTAAGTAGACGTCAGCTAACCTGAAGTAGTTTGTAGCGTCATAGCGTGCTGCTGTTATGTTGCGTCTCTAGGGTAACGCCAATGAGGTCTATTTTTGCGGAAGTGTTGAAGGGACAGGGATGAAAGTTACATGTTACCCAGAGAAACGCTTCTTAAAGGCGTAGCGTGTTATCGGCTCAAATAGACTGTGGTGCAGCGGCAAAGATACGCAAATTAAAGCCGTAGGTGCCAGCTGTATGGGTGGTGAGCACCCCCAATATTGAGCAAACTCCTTCACTATGTACAGGGAGTTTATCACCCTCAATCCTTTGGAAAAGTTGGCTTCTATGATTACAGCCAGGGGATTGGTCTATTATGCTCAGCTGCACTGACCCTAAAAACTGAGGTCAGCTGTTTGGCTTGCAGCACAGGGAGACCTCCACGTGGAGTCTGTGATGTCCTTTAGAGAGAGAAATTTTTGTGCCTTAGGTAATGGAGTCTGGCAGGTTTCTGCTGCATGATGATGCAGTTGGGCTGTACAAGGTCACAATGTTATGTGCCTTTACCCTCGATTCTGGAGACGGACACAATAGTGGCAGTAGAAGTTGCACTATTCCCCCAATCCTTTGCTGCATTGTGTTAAAAAAACAAAGAAAATGATACGTTTGCAGAAAAGTTATATAAAATAGAAACATAGACACATAGAAACATGATGGCAGAAAAAGAACATAAAGGCCTATCTAGTCTCACCATTCAAATCAACTAATACAGCTTTATGGAATCAGTGACATGAAAGACCAAGAAACTTTTTAAGCTTCTCTCTAAAGTCCATCTATTTCTGTAAATGTGCTGGGTTGTTAAGTGCTATATTTTTGTCAGGATCATGTGTGTTTCCCAGTAGTACCCATACTCTCTCCTGGTATTTGTTTTCCTGTAGGAAGTCGGGACGATGAAAGTGGCTTTTAGCATTTTACTGGTTAGTAATACTTCCCATTGCCACAAGTTTGGCAGCACCTCTACCCTTGCTTTTTGGTTTTTTTTGCTATCTTCAGGAAGCGGGCAGCAGTCAGTGACAGGTGTTACTTTGGTGGATGATAGTAACAGTTATTGGAGCGTGCGTGGAAAAACCTCCACGGTGTGTGAGCGTGGGACCATCATCCGATGTGGACAGGACATCCGCCTGACCCATGTGAACACAGGTCGCAATCTCCACAGCCATCACTTCACATCGCCTCTCTCAGGCAACCAGGTGAGGAGTGAATGAGTAAACTACAGGGAAAGAGAGAAAAGATCTTTTCTGTGACTTAACATCAAGGCACAAACAGAATTTCAGCAGTCCTAAACTTGCAAATACCTTCTCAGCTTTGAAAAGAGAAAAAAGAATGAAAGAAAAAGTGAAAGAAGAACCAAATTTGTTATGATGACCATATAGAGTGAAATAAAAATAATATAAGCAAGAACCAGACAAGATCTTTGCTGAGAAATGGTAGCCAAAAACTATAGGCTACATTTATCAAACACACCTTCCATTGTTTTTTTTTTTTATGGGAGAAATAATTGCTAGCAGACCTACTGAGTCTTCTCCCCTCAGGCTCTCATTTCTTCACTTCTCTGCTTTTTGGTTAGAATGCCACTTTATCACTTGAGTTTGTTTCCTGGACTCTTAGAAAACTAAACATAGAAATAATGGCAAAAAAGGACCAAATGGTCCATCCAGTCTGCCCAGCAAGCTTATGGTAGCATCTGCTGTGCCATATAGGTCACCCCCATACTTAGTTTCCCAGACCATCAAAGTCAGGGTCCTTGTTGATTTCTGTTTAAGTCCGATTCCCCGTTATCTCTTGCCGTTGAAGCAGAGAGAATTGTTGGAGTTGCATCAGAAGTATCAGGCTTATTGGTTAAGGGTAGTAACAGCCACATCAGCAAGTTACTCCCATGCTTGTTTTTTTCCCAGACCGTAGAGTTCAGTGTCATTGTTAGTTGCTGTCTGAATCTAGTTCCCCTTTTCCCCCTACCTAAGTTGATCTTGAAGACTTTTCAGACATTTATGAGAAGAGAATTAGGTTTGTTTTTATTGAAATACTTACAAGAAAAAAAAAAAGATGTACTGTGTCAGATACAATGTTTCTTAAACACCAGTGCAGGATCCAGTATTAGAAAAAGGTTTCTTAAAGTGTGGCTGAAGGGAGGCCCAAGACTCCACCAGAACCCATATACTGTACATGTTTCTAGCCCAGATTTGGCTGAAGTTTACTATAGTTTAGTGAATAGAGAGGCTTTGGCAGCTTTCAAGAACAGAATGCACTGGGCCTGGTTCTTTCAGTGATTGTTGTACCCTTTTCTCTTTTGCAGGAGGTCAGTGCTTTTGGAGATAATGGAGAGGGGGATTTCTTAGATGACTGGACTGTTCTCTGTGATGGGTTGTTTTGGGAGAGGGAAAGTGAAGTCCGCTTCAGGCATGTGTCCACTGATGTCTTCCTTTCAGTGACAGGTGAACAGTATGGACGACCTATTCATGGCCAGAGGGAGGTCCATGGCATGACTTATGCGAATCAGAACAATTACTGGAAAGTCATGGAAGGAATCTTTTTGAAACCGAGTGAGATGCTGAGGACTGAGACTTCTCACTCTGAGTTATGATGCACTCCTTTTTACCAGCAGCAGGGCTGCTCTTGTTTGAAATATCTGGAGAGTTGCTGCAAAGTAATGCTGCTACTTGTTCGGGTACTGTAATAGTTTACCCATCCCATGGGATCTGTATTATTGAGGACTACAAATAAGACTGTCCTGCCTGAAGGCAAGTTGCACCACTTTGTGAAATATTCAGGCACTCCTGGTCCTGTATTTATGTATTATATGCACAGGTGCTGTGTGAGGAAGGACACCTCTCTAGAGGAAAGAGTTTTACTATTTGCTAGAGCCCCAGCTGCCAAGTTTCTGTCAGCAAACTCCTCAAATACTGCATACTTTGTTTAGTGGAGGGACTTTGACGCATACTCATTAAAACTAATGCAGACTCCACCTGAACTCCCCCTAAATCAAACAGAAATCTAGTTTGTGCACCACTGGGCTTCACCTATAATAGGTCAGTGTTATAAGCATGGTCTTAGCTAATAGTGGAGGGGAAAGAACTGGGTTTGGCCTTTAAGATGGTCAGAATCTAAGCACAAGAAATCAGAGGTTCACTGGAGGGACTGGGCATTAATGTCTTTTTTTTTTTTTTTTTCTTTTTATGTAGATAGGATTGGACAAGATATGCTTAGAAGAAGGTTACAGAGTGAGAGCATGGACATGTAAGGCTGGCACTATAGACATTTTACAACCATGTTTTAATTTCTGTTGTCTTCCTTTGAGCTGGTGAAAATATACACATACTCAGTTTCCCTTTCTTTGTGGTTATGGAACATGCAGCAGTATGATGGTTCCATCGCAGTGTTATAGAGAATGATGTCTTGCCACCGTTCTACTTTCTGAAGATGCTAGTTTTGTATTTTATTAAATCATCTGAGCTGAATAAAGTTCTCTCTACTTCTCTAAACATACACAATGTGTGCAGACTTCCATCATAACTCCTTAATCCAATAGGACCAGTCCCTAGAAGGAGAGTACAAAATGTGTGCTGCTTTCTCACAGTCTCACCCAAGTTTATTTAATAAACTGTTCAACAAATATTGTCTGTGTCACTTCTGGTCACTTGTAAGGAGTTCTGCCTCGATACCAGCCAAAGTACATATAATTGTTTGAATCAATGTTTGGGAGCATTAGTTAGGACACATATTGTACACCAGCTGCAAGAAAGAAGATCACAGCAGGAAGAAAAATAATCCAGGCAAAAAAAGAGAACCAAACCTTGTAGTAAATCTTCAAGTTTATTGGATCTGCAGCTTTTTAATAGCCTTGGATGCAGTGAAGACTTAATAAATCTCCTTTCTTGAGGATAGTTTGTGGTGGGCTTGGACCACACATTAACTCTGGGTGGGTGGGCTGGCAGTAGCCCAGTCCTGACACACAAACTGTTGATTAGTGAATGGTGGGCCCTGTTCTGCTATTGTCAGTCTGGGTTATCACTATGCGTTAATGGGTGATGGACTCAGTTCTGTCTCTCACAACAGGTTAGAGAGCAGTGGGTCTGATTATAGCGCTATCACCTGCTTAGCTAGTGGGAAACCCCACTTGGTCTTGTCATTTGGGTTAGAGGATTTTATTTTTTACTTGTATTCCACGTTTTGGTACTTCAAAGCAGATTCAGGTACCACTACTGCTTAACATTGTATAACATGACATATGCAGCCCTGTACAAACAGCCAAAGACAAGCTAGAGCTTAGTCTAATAAATCAACCATATAGGACAAGAGACTTGGGGTTTAAAGCAAGATAATAGTTAAAAAGAAAAAGTTAAGACTAAAAGCAGACAATCGGCATAAGATTTAAAAGCGGTTTAAAAAAATGTGGGCCTTTAGATGGGATTGGAACATGATGCACTAGTTGAGGAAGACTATTCCAAGCATACGGCACAGAGAGGTGGAAAGCATGGAATCTGGAATTGGCAGTAGAGGAGAAGGGCACAGATAGGAGTGACTTATCCAATGAGCGCAGTGCAGAGAGAGATACAGGAGAGGTAGTGAGGTGCTGCAGAGTGAAGGCATTTGTAAGTGAGAGAGGAGTTTGAACTGTATGTGGGAGTGGATAGGGAGCCAGTGCAGTGATTTCAGAAGAGGGGCTATGTGAGCATAGGGACTTTGGCGAAAGATAAGTTATGCATCTGAATTTAGGAAAGATTGCAGTGGAGTGTGATGGCTTGCTGGGAGACTTGTGAAGAGCAGCTTGCAATAGTCTTAAGTGGAAGGAGATGAGAGAGTGGATAAGGGTTCTGATAGTGTGTTCAGAAAGAAAAGGACAGATTTTGGCAATTTTATAAAGAAAGAAATGACACGTTTCAGCAGAGTTTTGGATATGCATGGAGAAGGGGAGAAGAGTTGAAGAGGATTCCAAGGTTACGGACTGATGGAACCAGGATGATTACCGTGTTATCCACAGCAACAGAGAAAGGAGGAAGAGGGGAGGTTGGCTTGCGGGGAAAGATAAGGAACTTTGACTTGGCCATGTTGAGTTTAAGGTGGCGGTGGGATATCCAGGCAGCAAACAGCTCGATACTGTAAGGCCGCGGTAGAAACAGTGCGGCAGTGTCAGGCACACCCTTCCTCCCCGCACGCACAGTTCTCTTCACTTAGCGCCCGATACTCTCTTCTAATTGCATGCAAATGCATGCCGCGGCTGCGAAGCCTTATGCAAGCGTTAGGACCGCGCAACCCATTTTACTGTATAGAGCGCCTATACGGTATCCTGGGTTCGTGGGCCTAACGCTTCACGGCCGCGCTGGTATCTGTTATTTCAAATGTCATTTCAAATGACATTTGAAATGACAGGTACCAGATGTTCCCCGATGCTCAGCAAACTTTCCCCCAGCCCCCGCTTACCTGCCCTGGCCCCGTCCGGTCTCCAGTGCAGCCCGTCCGGTCTCCTGCAGCCCCGTCCGGTCCCCTCCTCCCGAAGCAAAAAAAAAACGAAAAAGTAGCAAGGCTCGGGCCTGCTACGGTAGTCCCTTTTCCTCTCCGTGCGATTCTCCTCTGTGCGATCCTCCCCTCCCCTCCGTGCGATCCTCCCCTCCCCTCCTCTCCTCTCCGTGCCATTCTCCCCTCCGTCCCTTCTCCCCTCTCCTCTCTGTGCGATTTCAGCGCTCAAGGCAGTCACATGCCGTGACTGCCTTGAGCGCTGAAATCGCACGGCCATTCATCCAGGCAGAGGGAGCCTCTGCCTGGTTGAATGCACGGCCCCCGCCGGAATGGATGCCCGTGCGATTTCGGTAGTCACGTGACTCGTGCATTCAACCAGGCAGAGGCTCCCTCTGCCTGGATGAATGGCCGTGCGATTTCAGCGCTCAAGGCAGTCATGGCATGTGACTGCCTTGAGCGCTGAAATCGCACGGCCATTCCTTCACTGCCGTGCATTCATCCAGGCAGAGGGAGCCGGAGGCCGTTTTCGCCGCTGGCTCCCTCTGCCCGGATCCCGCCGCCCGTCTGAGACTATCGCGCGTCCACCCGCCCCCGCCGCCGCTTGGAACAGGTGCCCACCCGCCCACGGCCTAGATTTTACACGCGACCACTCGCTCCCCGGCTCCCGCCGCCACCCGCCTGGACCCACGCGGCCCTCCGACAGGTATTTAAAAATTTATTTTTTTTTTCTGACAGGTTTTTATGTGTCCCACAGCATTACATTTTCTCGATCATCTCTGTATCGCTTTTTTTTTATTGTGTTTTATTGTGTTTCAGTATTTTAAGTGGTGTCGATGGGTTTGCTACAAGACTCACAGTCCTAACACCTACTAGGGGGAGGCGGTAAACTAACACGTTAAGGCCGCGGCAAAACAGCGGGTTACTAAGGAGATAATATCAGCGCCCGTTACAGTATCGGAGGGGAATAGCTAATTCCTTCATTATACAGCTAATTCATTCATTTACACATCATCTACATGCTGGTTGCGG
Source organism: Rhinatrema bivittatum (assembly GCF_901001135.1). Lineage (NCBI taxonomy): Eukaryota > Metazoa > Chordata > Amphibia > Gymnophiona > Rhinatrematidae > Rhinatrema > Rhinatrema bivittatum. Next base: position 164,700,161 of record NC_042622.1, on the reverse strand, counting down.
AAAGGGTTATGTGTCTATTTTAGGAAGCGCTAAGGACGCGTGAAACTGGAGACTGTATCGCTGGATGGCCTTACTCGTCTGTATTGTGCGCTCCCAGCACGTTACAGACGGGAAATCTTCAACCGCACGTTACTGTATCGACCTGAATGTCAGGCAAGCAGGCCAAGATCCAGGATAGGCTTGGACACTGTTTAAAAATACAATCCTAGAGGCACAATCCATATGCTCTCCATGCATTAACAGGCCGATACAGTGCGCTCCGGAGCACACTGTTAACCTGCCCTTGGACGCGCGTTTTCCCTTACCCCTTATTCATTAAGGGGCGGAAAACGCGCATCCAACCCGCGGCACCTAATAGCGCCCTCAACATGCAAATGCATGGTGATGGCCCTATTAGGTATGCGTGCAGGATACAGTAAGTAAAATGTGCAGCCAAGCTGCACATTTTACTCTAAGAAACTAGCGCCTACCTTTGAGTAGGCGCTAGTTTCTGCCGGCACCGGGAAAGTGTACAGAAAAGCAGTAAAAACTGCTTTTCTGTGCATCCTTCGACTTAATATCATAGCAATATTAAGTCGGAGGTCCCGAAGGGTGTAAAAAGTAAAAAAAAATAAAAATTTAAATTGGGCCAGCGGCTGTCCGGGCTGAAAACTGGATGCTCAATTTTGCCGGCGTCGGTTTGCAAAATTGAGCGTCGGCTGTCAAACCCGCTGACAGCCGCCGCTCCGGGTCAAAAGGAGGCGCTAGGGGCGTGCTAATGGCCCTAGCGCCTCCTTTTGCCTGTTTCTTCCGCACCACCTAATTTACATACTGAATCGCGCGCACCAACGAGTGGCCGGTGCACACGCCAGGAGAGCGGGTGTTTGTCCGCTCTCCCGCATTTTTACTGAATCGGCCCGTAAGAAAGGTGGAAGGAAGGCAAAACGATTACCGTCATGGTTAAAAGGTGAGGTGAAAGAGGCTATTTTAGCCAAAAAATCATCCTTCAAAAATTGGAAGAAGGATCCATCTGAAGAAAATAGGATAAAACATAAGCATTGTCAAGTTAAGTGTAAAACATTGATAAGACAGGCGAAGAGAGAATTTGAAATGAAGTTGGCCATAGAGGCAAAAACTCATAATAAAAACGTTTTTAAATATATTCAAAGCAAGAAACCTGTGAGGGAGTTGGTTGGACCACTAGATGACCGAGGGGTTAAAGGGGCTCTTAGGGAAGATAAGGCCATTGCAGAAAGACTAAATGAATCCTGTGCTTCCGTGTTGGGGAGATACCAGTTCCAGAGATGGTTTTCAGGGGTGATGAGTCAGACGAACTGAACGAAATCACTGTGAACCTGGAAAATGTAGTAGGCTAGATTGACAAACTAAAGAGTAGCAAATCACCTGGACTGGATGGAATGCATCCTAGGGTACTGAAAGAACTAAAAAATGAAATTTCTGATCTATTAGTTAAAATTTTTAACCTATCATTAAAATCATCCATTGTACCTGAAGACTGGAGGGTGGCCAATGTAACCACAATATTTAAAAAAGGCTCCAGGGCGATCTGGGTAACTATAGACCAGTGAGCCTAACTTCAGTGCCGGGAAAAATAGTGGAAACTATTCTGAAGATCAAAATTGTACAGCATATAGAAAGACATGATTTAATGGAACACAGTCAACACGGATTTACCCAAGGGAAGTCTTGCCTAACAAATCTTCATTTTTTTGAAGGGGTTAATAAATGTGGATAAAGGTGAACCGGTAGATGTAGTGTATTTGGATTTTCAGAAGGCATTTGACAAAGTCCCTCATGAGAGGCTTCTATGAAAACTAAAAAGTCATGGGATAGGAGGCGATGTCCTTTCGTGGATTACTAACTGGCTAAAACACAGGAAACAGAGAGTAGGACTAAATAGTCAATTTTCTCAGTGGAAAAGGGTATACAGTGGAGTGCCTCAGGGATCTGTACTTGGACCGGTGCTTTTCAATATATATATAAATGATCTGGAAAGGAATACAACGAGTGAGGTTATCAAATTTGCGGATGATACAAAATTATTCATAGTTAAATCACAAGCAGACTGTGATACATTTCAGGAGGACCTTGCAAGACTGGAAGATTGGGCATCCAAATGGCAGATGAAATTTAATGTGGACAAGTGCAAGGTGTTGCATATAGGGAAAAATAACCCTTGCTGTAGTTACATGATGTTAAGTTCCATATTAGGAGCTACCACCCAGAAAAAAGATCTAGGCATCATAGTGGATAATACTTTAAAATCGGCTCAGTGTGCTGCGGCAGTCAAAAAAGCAAACAGAATGTTAGGAATTATTAGGAAGGGTATGGTTAATAAAATGGAAAATGCCATAATGCCTCTATATCGATCCATGGTGAGACCACACCTTGAATATTGTGTACAATTCTGGTTGCCGCATCTCAAAAAAGATATAGTTGAGATGGAGAAGGTACAGAGAAGGGCAACCAAAATGATAAAGGGGATGGAACAGCTCCTCTATGAGGAAAGGCTGAAGAGGTTAGGGCTGTTCATCTTGGAGAAGAGACGGCTGAGGGGGAATATGATAGAGGTCTTTAAGATCATGAGAGGTCTTGAACGAGTAGATGTGACTTGATTATTTATACTTTCGAATAATAGAAGGACTAGGGGGCATTCCATGAAGTTAGCAAGTAGCACATTTAAGACTAATCGGAGAAAATTATTTTTCACTCAACACACAATAAAGTTCTGGAATTTGTTGCCAGAGGATGTGGTTAGTGCAGTTAGTGTAGCTGGGTTCAAAAAAGGTTTGGATAAGTTCTTGGAGGAGAAGTCCATTAACAGCTATTAATCAAGTTTACTTAGGGAATAGCCACTGCTATTAATTGCATCAGTAGCATGGGATCTTCTTAGTGTTTGGGTACTTGCCAGGTTCTTGTGGCCTGGTTTGGCCTCTGTTGGAAACAGGATGCTGGGCTTGATGGACCCTTGGTCTGACCCAGCATGGCAATTTCTTATGTTCTTATGGATTTCTGGTGAAATTTCTGGTGTGCAAAGGTAGCTATGGCAGTCATCAGCATAAAAATGGTATTGAAAGCTATGAGAGGAAAGAGCACCATGGGAATTAATTTATAGTGAGAAGAGGGCAGCATGGAGGAGCCCTGAGGATCACCAATTGATAGTGGAATGGCAATAAAGGAGGAACCACCAGAGGAAATGCTAAAAGTGCAGTGGGAGAGGTAAGAGAACCAAGAAAGTACAGAGTCTCGAAATCCAAGTGAGAACAAAGTATCAAGGAGTGGCTGGTGATCAATAATATCAAAAGCAGCAGACGAAGGATGAGGACAGAGTCATTGGAGACTTTGGCAAGGGCTAATTCTGTTGAATGTAGAGGGCAAAAACCAGACTGAAATGGATCAAGAACTGCTTGAGATGTAAGAAAGTAAAGACAGCGGCGGTGAACAGCACCTTCAGGTAGTTTGGAGGCAAAAGGGAGATGAGATATAATTGGCAGGACAGGATCCTTTTTTTAAGGAGGGGAATGATTACAGCACATTTGAAGGCAGCAGGAACAGTAGTAGTGGAGAGTGATAGACTGAGGATGTGACAGATGGAAGGGAGGACTGCAGTGGAGATGAAGCTGAGGAATCCAGTAGGGACAGGGCCAGAGGAACAAGTGAGTTTGGAGGAAGAGAATAGATGAGTAGTTTCCTCCACTATGACTTCAGGAAAGGAGGAGAGAGTGGTGGAGGCTAGGTACTATGGGCATTTCCCTATTTCCAGAGGGTAAAATGATTTTCTCAAGGAGTGGCATTTGAACCCTGATTTCTCTGGTTTGTAGCCTGCTTCTCTAACTACTAGGCTGCCACTCAACTCCTGGTTTTATAGCCTTTCACTCTTAAATTAGTGGCCTATTGCCCTGGATCCTGACCTGTCATTTCTGGTTAGCAGGCGGTTCGTCGGGGTTGGCACTCTGCGCTTATCAGGCAATTATTCCAACTTGGGTTTTCTCACAGACGGTTGATGGCAGTTGGCTGGCTCTGATTTTCTCACTCCTGGTTAGCGGTCGGTTGGCCCGGCTCTGTGTTTCTCACTTCGGGTTAGCGGGCGGTTGGCCCGGCTCTGTAATTTGTCACTCCCGGCGAGCGGGTGGTTGGCCCGGCTCTGTATGCTCACTCCGGGTTAATAGGTGGTTGGCCCGGTTCTGTATTTCTCACTCCGGGTTAGCGGGCGGTTGGCTTCTGTATTCCTCCGGCTGGCTGGGCCCCGGGCGGCTGCAGGCCCTTTGCTGCCCCGGAAATGTCGCCGCTCTTCCCCGCGCTCTTCGCGATCCTGCTGGCCGGTTTGGGCGGAGTCCTGCTGTGCTGGTAAGAGGCCGGGGGCGGGAGAGGAGCGGGGGCGACCGCTTCCGTCTCGGAGAGAGGTGGGCTGCAGAGGATTCTTTATACAGAGCGGACCCAGCATCGGTACCGCTCTGGCCCCGTGTGTGAAAGACTGCGGGGCAGTGTGCGGTAACATTGAAGAGCGGGGTACTCGCCGGAGGTGGGGCGCTTCCTAGGAGGCTCTGAGGATCTAGAAGAGGGGAGTGTGTATTCACATTCTAGAAGAGGACGGGGAGGGGTGTGATGCTCTAGGCCCCCGGGAAATAATGTGTATTGACATTCTAGAAGGGGACCCGGAGGGATGTGATGCTCTGCAGGGGACAGGCTGGAGGAGCAGTGTGCAGTGACATTCTAGAGGAGGATTTAAGAAAAGGGGTGAGTGTTGGGAAGGAGTCTGCTTTCGTGGTGCATATATATAGGGAAACGTGGGAGGGAGGTTCTGGAAGCTAAATTTAGGCTCTTAGGTAGGAAGCTGAAATCCAGAACCTCCAGGGTGGCATTCTCTGAAATGCTCCCTGTTCCACACGCAGGCCCCCAGAGGCAGACAGAGCTTCAGAGTCTCGATGCATGGATGAAACAATGGTGCAAGGAAGAGGGATTCAGTTTTGTAAGGAACTGGGGAACCTTTTGGGGAAGGGGGAGTCTTTTCCGAGGGGATGGGCTTCACTTAACCGGGGTGGAACCAGGCTGCTGGCGCTAACCTTTAAAAAGGAGATTGAGCAGCTTTTAAACTAGAACAAGGGGGAAAGCCGACAGTCACTCAGCAGTGCATGGTTCAGAGGGAGGTATCTTCCAAGGATGCTAATGAAACAGGAGAGATAGGGCACCCCGATGGAGAGGTTCCAATAAAAGCAAAAGTAGTCCATGTGCCTATAAGTAAAGAATCACTTGAGCTAAAAGATTTCAAATTATCACTGTCAGCTGAAAAGCAGAATGTTAATACAAACAAAAAACACATTATGTATACAGTGGTCCCTTGACTTACGAACTCAATTGGTTCCAGAGGGCTGGTTGTAATTCAAGTTGGTTGTAAGTCAAGACTCTTTTTTTTTCCATAGGAAATAATGGAAATAGCCATAATGCATTCCAAACCTCCCAAAAGCACCCCTTACCTAACCATTTCTATAATAAAAAATGGTTATATAATGTCTGTAATTACCAGAAACACCAATAATTTCCTAGTGTACTCACCAAAAAGTTATAAAATGTGCCTAGCCTACCAGAAACAACAATTTCACCTCCTCCACCAGTTCCTTTACGATATCTGCATATGGACTCTCTATCTGGGTAACATCAAGCTAGGTTGAGAGAACATTGCACAAATCTCATCTTTGGGTGAGTTTCCTCACTCCGAAGGTCATCAAATCATCACAAGAGTGCACTGTTCTGTTTGTACGTCGCACTCTGCATGTGAAAGTGGCCCCTAACCCCTACACTAATACCTACACCTCACCTCGAGTAACTAGGTGGGCCTCATATAGGGGTATAAATACCTACCTAGTTAAAGGGCATTATTGCTAGGCTCATGCTCCCTCTCTCTCTCTCCACACCCCCCCCCCCCCCCCCCATGGAAATATTTTGGTTGTAACTCGAGATCTGTTCGTAACTCGAAATTTGGTCGTAACTCAAGACCGGGAAAGTTGGTCGTAACTCAAGGGTCCACTGTATATGCCAATACCAGAATTCTAAGAAGTAAAATGGGAGAGTTAGTGTGTAGCAGTGAATAATGAGATAGGTTTAATTGGCATCTCAGAGACATGGTAGAAAGAGGATAACCAATGAGATAGTGCTATACCAGGATACAAATTATCGCAATGAAAGAGAGGGGCAACTTGATGGTGGTAGTGGGGTGGCATTTTATGTCCAGGATGGCATAGAGTCCAACAGGATAAGGATCCTGCACGAGTCTAAGGGACCAATACAATAAATGTGCGCGGAAAGCAGATGCTCAGTGTTAAGCGTCTGCTTTCTTAACCCGTGCTCAGGTACCTCTCCTGGGTGAGCAATGCAATATGTAAACGAGGTGTTGTGCTGCCAGTGAGGCGCTGGGGTCAATTGTGTGCCCCTAGTGCCTCCTTGGCAGAGGGCCCCCATGAAAGGTCGGCTGTTCGCGAGTTAGGAAAGCAGACGCTCAATTTTACAAGCTTCTGTTTTCCTAACGGGTGCACAATCGCAGGATGTACAGAAAAGCAGTTTTTTCTGCTTGTCTGTACAACCTTTTGGGGTGCTCAGAAATTAACACCTGCTCTAGGCAGGCGTTAATTTCTGAGCAAAAATGTGCGGGTCGGGTGCACATTTTTTTTTTTTTTTTACATTTGGGGTGAAATACTAATAGCCTTATCAACACGTGTTTGCATGGAGTGAGTGCTATTGATTTTGCCGGGGGGGGGGGCGGGGTTGGACGCACTAATCCCCTTATAGCATAAGGGGCTGTGGATGCACGTCCAACTGCGGGTTAAACAGTGCACTCGGCTGAGCGCACTGTTTTGCATTGGCCCCTAAATCACAATTGAATCTTTATGTATAGAAATTCCTTGTGTGTTGGAGAAGAGTATAGCAATAGGAGTATACTGCTGTCCACCTGGCCAAAATGATGAGACAGATAGTGGAATGCTAAGAGAAATTAGGGAAGCTAACCAAATTGGTAGTGCTGTAATAATGGGGGATATCATTTACCATCCAAAAAAAGGAGGGAACTAGAAAATCACATAACCCAAAAAATCTAAAAGCCTAAATGAAGGTGTCAGCAATCCAGATGTTGTGTATACAAAGAAACCAACTGGTCTTTTCAATCATTCACCTTCATTAATATAGTGTTTTAAAGGGGCAAAAAAAATCTTTATTTTTCTTCTTTTAATTGTCCATTTTTCTTAAAAAAAAACCAACCATATTTTTCATAACTAACAGTTTTAAATTCTCACAGTTCATAGAGACATATAGTGAAAATAGCTCTTGCTGGAAAAACTGAAAGAACAGCCTGACACGGCCGGTGTTTCGCAATCACTATGCTTCATCAGGGGAACATTACACCTCTTGTCTTGTGTGCCATCTCTGCGCACGCGCTATGCACTTAACATCGCTCATATGTGCGTGCATACGTGCGCTTCAACGTTAAGCGATTCCATGGAGGTGCTCAAAATCTGTACGCACACGTTTTCAAGTGCTGGCCGGCATCGCACGCACTTACCATTCCTAATGGCTCCGGCAGCAAAGTTACATAAGTGCCATATTAGGGTTACACAGTCTGACCTATGTCAGCACTGTGAGGAGGCCCAGGGGAAATTGGCTTCCCAGGACTTTGCTAAGCCCAACAGTTCTCATTCAGAGGATGGGTCAGCCACAAATTTAACTGGTAGCACTCAGGATCGGAGTAATCCTGGGGCTGGGCCTGCTATGGGAGAAGGAAATTCAGCAGCACCTACCCCAGTAACCCCTGGGCTAGGCATGGACCTGGCGGCTTTCTCTTGATGGAATTTTTTCAATACCTTCAAGCCTTCGTACAGGCACAGTCTGTTTCAACTGCCCCTGTCCAGGCAGAACCCAGCCGGTAAGGCCTCCCTCTCCCAGCCCTATTGGCAGGCCTTGAGACATGCTTCGTCTCACCAAGGGTATCCCTGGCAGGGACTTAGACACCATGGACGAAGAAAGGGATCCAGATTCCTTGGAAGATGAGGAAATTCCACCAGGTTTAGAGCCATATCTGACCATGTCATGATTTTTCCATAGAGATGAATTGCTGGCCCTGATTTCCCAGACCCTGAAGACTCTGGGAGTTTCTCTCGTGGACCCTATGATGGAACCAAAGAAGAATCCCATCTTGGTGTCTCTACGGAAAGCATCTTGCTATTTTCCGATGCTGGAGGCCATCCAGGAGTTGACTGGGTCGTCCCGGAAGTGAGTTTTAAAGATGGTCGAGCATTGGAAGCTCTATACCCACTGGATCCGGTGGCAAGAGAATGTCTGCATTTCCCTAAAGTGGATGCCCAGGTCTGTGCCATTTCAAAGTGAACATCTGTCCCAGTGGGGGAAGGAGCAGCCTTAAAGGATGAGCATGATAGGTGGATGGAGCCCATCCTTAAGCCTTTGGCGCGACAGCAATGACTTTACAGATTGCTTCCTGTTGTGCCCTGGTGGCTCGCTCATGCCTGCTTCTCTCGAGGGAGATGGATGACTCAGGGGTGCATTCCAGAGAGGCTGTGGAGCTTGCCGCTGCCTTTTTGGCTGATGCGAGCTCTGACCTAGTCTGTATCTCAACTAGAGGAGCGGCTTCAGTGTTAGCGGCCAGAAGTCAGCTATGGCTGCGAAATTGGTCAGTGGATGCAACCTTTAAGGCAAACCTCACAAAGATGCTCTTTAAGGGATTACTCCTGTTTGGGAGAGAATTGGAAAAGCTGGCTAGTAAGTGGGGTGAATCTCCAGTCCCCTGGCTATCGGAAAATAAGAGAAAGCGGTTATAGTGCCCCTTGCCTATGAGGGGGTTGGTCCAGGGCCTCCCAACACTTTCGGCCCTACAGGAGCTCGACATTTCAGACGTTTCAGTCCTCGGGAAGGTCTCAGTCCTTTCGGAGTTGACAACCCAGAAGAGGGGCTGGTTCAGGTTCAGCCCAAACTCCCCAAAGATGTTTTGCCAACTCATCTACGGAACAAGGAGATAGGAGTCAACTGTCCCTTTTCTACCAACGGTAGGTTGAGATCACGTCAGACAAATGGGTACTGGATGTCATATGAGAAGGATACACGTTTGAGTTTCACAGCACTCCTTGGGACAGGTTCATGATGTCTCCGTGCCACTCCCAGCACAAGAAGCTGGTAGTAGAATCTACCTTGATAAGACTCCTCAAATTAAGGACTATAATTCCACTACCTATGCCCCAGGAAAATACAGGGCGTTATTCCATCTGTTTCATTGTACTCAAGAAGGAGGACTCCTTTCGCCCCATCCTGAACCTCAAGAGCGTCATCCAACATCTATGAGTAAGTCATTTACGCATGGAACTCTGCGTGCCGTCATAATGGCTGTACAACCAGGAGAGTAATTAACCTCTCTGGACGTTTCTGAAGTCTACCTTCATATTCCAATCCGGCAAGATCACCAGTGGTTCTTAAGATTTGCGGTGCTGGGCCACCTTTATCAGTTCCGGACGTTACCCTTCGTCCTGGCCACTGCCCCCAGAACATTTTCCAAAATGATGGTGGTTGTGGTGGCGGCACTGAGGAAAGAAGGGCTCCTGGTACACCCATACTTGGACGACTGGTTGATCCGGGCAAAGTCATTAGAGGAGAGTCTCCAGGTGACCAGCAGGATGACAAACATGGACAAATGCAGTCTCAAGCCCTCCAAGTCCTTAGAATATCTGGGAGTCTGGTTTGACACCAAGCAGGACAAGGTCTTCTTCCCGCTATCGCGGATAAGGAAGTTGGTGTTCCAAGTGTGTCAGTTGACTAACACAATAGGCCCCAAGGTGTGGAGCTATCTTCAGGACTTCGGTTTGGTGACGTCAACCTTGGAGGTAGTACTGTGGGTGAGGGCACACATGCATCCACTCCAACGCTTCCTGCTGTAACGTTGGAACCTTCTGTCTCAAGACTATGTTCTCAGCTCCAGTGGTGGCTACAGAAAGATCACCTGGGGAAGGTGTAAGCCTGTCCCTTCCGAACTGGCTAGTTTTAGTTCTCACTACAGACGTGAGCCTCCAGGGATGGGGAGCTCACCATCAGGAATTGACGGCCCCTGGGCATCAGTCCAAGGAAGTGGCACTCTGAAACATAAACCGCCTGGAAGCCCGAGCAGTCAGATTTGCATTTCTACAGTTCAGCCACATGCTCCTGGGTCAGGCGGTCTGCTTGATTTCTGACAACGGTAGCCTACATCAATCGTCAGGGAGGAACCAAGAGCCAGCAAGTGTCTCTGGACATAGATCTTCTTATGGAATGGGTGGAATCGAATCTACAGATGATCTCGGCCTCCACATTGCAGGAAAAGACGTTAGAGTAGACTTTCTAAGCAGAAAGAGTCTGGATCCAGGAGAATGGGAATTGTCGGCCAGAACCTTTCAGCTGCTGGTAGATCGCTGGCCACATCTCGCAATGCGAAGGTTTCCTGATTATTCAGTCTCTGAAGAGATCAGCGATCCCTGGGGATCAATGCCCTTGTTCAGACCTGGTTAGAAGAAGACTTACTATACGCCTTCCCTCCGTGACCCCTGCTGGACAAGGTCATTTGCAAGATCGAGCACCACAGGGGATTAATCCTGCTAGTGGCTCCGGATTTGCCCAGATGCCAGTGCTATGCAGACATGCGGAGGCTTCTAGTAGAGACCCCCCCCCTGTGCTTACCAGTGCATAGGGACCTGCTTGAGGATCTGACTTGATTTTGTCTTAAGGTTTGGCCCTTGAAGTGTGGATATTCAATGGCATTAAATACCACCTTGCTCCGTGCGCAAAAGTTCTTGACGTCCTTAGCGTATGTGCAGGTCTGGAGATTATTTGAGGCCTGGTTTGAGGAACGTGGTGTTGCCCCTCAGATGATGAAAATCCCTCTGGTTTTGGAATTTTTACAAGACTGCGTAAATAAAGGTTGTCCCTTAACTCCTTGAAGGTCCAAGTAGCGGCTCTCTCCTGTTTCGTAGGTGAGGTGACTGGAACCCTCCTGGGCGCATCCTTACTTGTCCTGTTTTCTAGAAGGAGTAAAGCACCTCCGGCCATCCCTTCAGTGGCCTGTTCCCTTGTGAATCTTAATCTAGTATTGGAGTTTTTGGCAGGGCCTTCCTTTCGGCTGCTGCATGGTCTGTCCTAACACCTGTTAACCCTGAACATGGTGTTCCTGGTGGCGATATGCTCTGCTCGTTACATGTCTAAACTACAGGCATTGTCGTGTTGGGAACCATTCCTCTGGATGACCCCAGGAGCGTTACAACTTTGTACCGTTCCATCCTTCTTGCCCAAGGTAGTCTCAAGAGTTTCATTTGAATCGGTCCATTTCATTGCTGTCCCTAGATAGGTACAAGGACACGGAAGACTACCACCTCCTCCGCCATTTAAATGTCAGTAGGCTTTTGGTGCGGTATCTGGAATTTTCAGAACCAGTGCACAAGACGGACAGCTTTATGGTTTTGAAGTGTTTGAGTGGATTCTTGGGTACTGTGGAGATGACCACGCCCACGGGGAGGAGCTCCGTGAGGAGCCACAGTACTAGGCTAGACTCCGGACGCTCAAACACAGAGATTCGTCTTTTATTATACAGCTGATGTATACCACCAGAGGTGGCAGTAGTGAGGTGATCCAGAGGTAGCAGTCCAGGATCCCTCGGCAAAGGGGACCCTTCTCCCAGAGATGATAGAGGGAGATCCGGATGCAGGTTCCCAGTGCAGTAGAGCTGTAGATGAGACAGACTGAGAATGTTAGATTACTCACTAAGTTGGTAGCTGTATAGTTGGAGATCCCAGCAGGCAAAAGTAGTTGAACACAGGCACTGAACCAGGGAGAGCAGGCCCTCGAGGAGCGAGTACCTGATTCCAGATAGGCACCTGAAAGAAAGCAAAGAGCCCCTGAGGAGCAGGTACCCAGGTTAGAGAAATACCCCGAAGGGCAGAGAGAGCTTCCAGCGGCAGCAAGGAAGCGGCAGAGTAGCTCAGACCGGAGGCTTTCCGTCCATTCACGATCCTTGCTAACTCGATAAACTAGCAAACAAGGGTAGGCTAAATACCCGGATGGCGTGACGTCACTCTAGGGGGACGCCTCCGAGGTTCCCGACATGACGAGGATAAAGACGTGGGTGGCGTGTGCGGGCGCACCCTAGGAGGCCCTTAGGAGAAACATGGCATGAGGCTTTGCCATAGCCATTCTGGGGACGCCGGAGAGAGCGACATGAGGATGCGGCGGTAGCCATCTTCCCAAGGCTAGCGGGGAGAGCAGAGAGAAAGGTGAGACACAAAGGTCGAAGCCGTCTGAGACCAGTCGCAGCAACCGCTTGTTTGTTCTTCACGGGGGAAGGAGACAGTAGGGGAAGGAGAAGGTAGCTTCACATGCTACCATAGCTTGGTTAATCAAGGAGGTAGTCACGGCAGCTTATGTAGAGGCAGGAAAACCATTACCCTTTCAGGTTAAAGCTCATTCCACTAGGGCTCAGGTAGTATCCTGGGCGGAAGTTAAACTGCTGTCTCCTGTCGAGCGGCAATGTGGTCTTCCATGCACACCTTCTCCAGTTTCTATCGCCTTGACATTCAGGCTTGAGAGGACGCAGCCTTTGCAAGGGCAGTGCTAACTGGACTGTGGGCAGCCTCCTGCCCCCATCAGGAGTGGCTTTTGTACATTCCATTGGTCCTGAGTCCATCTGTCTACACGAAAGAAAAATAAATTATCAGGTAAGTAATTTCTCCAATTTTAATTACCCCAATATTGACTGGATAAATGTAACATCAGGACATGCTAGAGACATAAAATTCCTGGATGGCATAAACAACTGCTTCATGGAGCAATTGGTTCAGGAACCAATGAGAGAGGGAGCTATTTTAGATTTAATTCTTTATGGAACGCAGGATTTGGTGAGAAAGGGTAACATTGGTGGGGGCCACTTGGCAACAGTGATCATAACATGATCAAATTTGAACTAATGACTAGAAGGGGGTCAATATGTAAATCTATAGCTCTAAAACTAAATTTTGAAAAGGGAAACTTTGATAAAATTAGGAAAATAGGTAGACAAAAACTGAAAAGTGCAGCTGCAAAGGTTAAAAGTGTTCAACAGGCTTGGACATTGTTTAAAAATACAATCTTACAAGCGTACTCCAGATGTATTCCATGCATTAAGAAAGGTGGGAGGAAGGAAAAACGATTACCGGCATGGTTCAAAGGTGAGATGAAAGAGGCTATTTCAGCCAAAAAAGCATCCTTCAAAAATTGGAAGAAGGATCTATTGGAAGAAAATAGGAAAAAGCATAAGCATTGTCAAGTTAAGTCTAAAACATTGATAAGGCAGGCTAAGAGAGAATTTGAAATTAAGTTGGCCGTAGAGGGAAAAACTAATTAAAAAAAACTTTTTAAAATAGATCTGAAGCAAGAAACCTGTAAGGGAGTCGGTTGGACCGTTAAAGGGGCTCTTAGGAAAGATTAAACCATTGCAGAAAGGCTAAATGAATTCTTTGCTTCTGTATTTACTAATGAGGATGTTGGGGAGATACCGGTTCTAGAGATGGTTTTCAAGGGTGAGGAGTTAGATGAACTGAACCAAATCGCTGTGAACCTATAAGACTTAATAGGCCAGATTGACAAGCTAAAGAGTAGCAAATCACCTGGATCAGACTGTATGCACCCCAGGGTTCTGAAGGAGTTAAAAAATGAAATTTCAGATCTATTAGTAAAAATTTGTAACCTATCTTTAAAATCATCCATTGTACCTGAAGACTGGAGGGTGACCAATATAACCCCAATATTTAAAAAGGGCTCCAGGGCGATCCAGGAAACTGTAGACCAGTGAGCCTGACTTCAGTGCCGGGAAAAATAGTGGAGACTATTCTCAAGATCAAAATCACAGAGCATATAGAAAGACATGATTTAATGGAACACAATCAACATGGATTTACCCAAGAGAAGTCTTGACTAACAAATCTGCTTCACTTTTTTGAAGGAGTTAATAAATGTGGATAAAGGTGAGCCAGTAGATGTAGTGTATTTGGATTTTCAGAAGGCGTTTGACAAAGTCTCTCATGAGAGGCTTCTAAGAAAACTAAAATGTCATGGGATAGGAGCTGGTGCCCTTTCTTGGATTGCAAACTGGTTAAAAGACAGGAAACAGAGTAGGATTAAATGGACTTTTTTTTTTTTTTTGTGTCAGTGGAAAAGGGTAAACAGTGGAGTACCTCAGGGATCTGTACTTGGACCTGTGCTTTTCAATATATTTATAAATGATCTGGAAAGAAGTATGATGAGTGAGGTTATCAAATTTGCAGATGACGCAAAAATATTCAGAGTAGTTAAATCACAAGCTGATTGTGATAAATTGTAGGAGGACCTTGCGAGGCTGGAAGATTGTGTGTCCATTTGGCAAATTAAATATAATGTGGAGAAGTGCAAGGTGTTGCATATAGGGAAAAATAATCCATGCTGTAGTTACACGATGTTAGGTTCCATTTTAGTAGTTATCACGCAGGAAAAGATCAAGGTATCATAGCTGATGTAAGAAAGGAATCAAGATCTGCGCTTGGCTTAAATAGGCTCCCTCCTCCCCTCAAATAATACGGACAGGTGTTGGCGTTTATAAAGGGCCGCAGTTTATTTCAACAACCTGAGCCCATACAATAGACAGGTGGCCGACAACATGCCTGCCCAATTTGCCTCCCCATCCCCTTTTCCAGTTCCGTTCTTGTTACTCACCACCACGTCCCCTTTACTTACCCTGCCTCGTCCCAGCGATGGTAAGCCGTGGTCAATGAGCTTTAGCCCCTAGTTCTTCTGACCTTCTCATGCAGCAGCCCCCCCCCCCCCCACCCGACTGCATGAGACCCGCCCGTGTCAATTAACAAACAATTTATATACACATTAAGCTTGGGTTCGGGTTTCCACATCAACTGCGACAAAATTCACAGCAAGCAATGCATTGAACAACAGTACCATTTCCGACACAATAGGGAGGGTGGGAGGGAAAGTGAAAAGCCCCGCTCAGATTGGGCTCCCTACTCACTCGTTGCCCGCGCTGACTGACCCAAGGACTGTTAGCACTAACCAATAGCAGCGCCGGGATTTTAAATCGCTGGCAACATAGCATTGGCTGCCCTAAACAGCTCGAACCATCCCCCCCCTTCCTAAACCCTGCCTGCGCGCGCCTCTCCCTTAGTTACAGCTAGCGGCAGGGGACAAGCCCGAGCCGCTGCTCACTTACATTGAAATCGTCAATTCAGTGTGCTGTGGAGGTCAAAAAAGCAAACAGAATGTTAGGCATTATTGGGAAGGAAATGGCAAAATGCAGGATGTCATAATGCCTCTGTATCGCTGCATGGTGAGACCACACCTTGAATACTATGTGCAGTTCTCATTGCCGCATCTCAAGAAAGATATAGTTGCACTGAGGAAAGGTCAGTGAAGGGCAACCAAAATCATAAAGGGTATGAAACTGCTCCCCTATGAGGAAAGGCTAAAGAGGTTGGGGCTGTTCAGCTTGGAGAAGAGACGGCTGAGGGGGTATATGATAGAGGTCTTTAAGATCATGAGAGTAGTAGAATGGGTAAATGTGAATTGGTTATTTACTCTTTTGAATAATAGAAGAACTAGGGGGCACTCCATGAATTTAGCAAGTAGCACATTTAAAACAAATCTGGAATTGCTCAACACAAACTCTGGAATTCGTTGCCAGAGGCTGCGGTTATGGCAGTTGTTGTAGCTGGGTTTAAAAAAGGATTGGATAAGTTCCTGGAGGAGAAGTCCATAAACTTTATTTATTTAAAATCTTTTTTTATACCTTCGTTAAGTTAATCAATAGGAATAGCCACCGCTTATTGCTGGCATTAGTAGCATGTTGCCAGCTACTTGTGTCTTGAATTGGCCATTGTTGGAAACAGGATACGGGGCTTGGTGGACCATTGGCCTGACCCAGTATGGGAAATCTTACGTTTTTGTGCCTCATTTATAGATGTGAATTATTTGACCGTTTCTATCCTTTTCCTTCTCTCTCCTCTCCGGTATGTAGAGTATATTTAGGTTTTCAAGTCTCATCTCAAATGAAAATGCTTTTATTATGGGGCCTGGCTGTAGCTTTTCATCAGAAAGGTGTTGATCTCATATTGTATGCAAGGTTTTCTAAGGTTCTTGGTACTTTTACTTTTGGTATGAAGTTTTGTTCATGCGACTTTGGGGAGCTTTGTGAAGGTTCTGGGTGGAGCACTTTCAGGCCAGTGCAGTATTGGCGTGCGTTAAATGGGTGCTCATGATTGAGCGCCCGCTCTCTTAATGAGCGCCGATCCACCTCTCCCAGGCCCCTGATTTAATATTTAAATGGGCTGCCGTGGTAAAAAGGAGGCATTAGGGGAAACTGTGCATCCCTCATCCTTCTCGGCATTGGGCGGCCAGGAGCGGTGGCTGTCAGCGGTTAGGAAAATGGATGCTCCGTTTTATGGGTGTCCATTTTCCTAACCTGTGCACAGCCAGGTGATAGAAAAATAGACGCTCGGGGCAGGTGTTAATTTTTGAGAGTAAAAACTGCGCGTTGGGTGCCCTTTTTTTTTTGCATCGGGGGTATTAGCTAATAGCCTCATCAACTTGAATTTCCATGTGATGAGCGCAATTAGCTACGCAGGTTTTGGACATGTTAACTCCTGTTTTGCACGGGGGTTATAGATGTGTGTTGAGCCGTGCGCTGGCCGCAGTGCACGGTATTGCATCGGCCTGCGAGCGCTGGTATTTGCCCTTACCTGTTGATGTACAAGACCATTTGTCTGTGGTTTGGGGGTCTTACAATGAGGGCATGAATTGCTCTGTCTGGGTCTGTTATGGTATCACTGGAACACTTGGATCGACTTTGCACTGTGATGCTCTCACTGTCTTCATCCCTGAGTTTTTGATTGTTAGCTCTGCTTTTTACTGTTTGTTTTGTATCCCCTAGTGGCCTATGTCAATTCCTTGGCCAAACACTGTTTAATGTTACGGATGCACAGTCTCCCACCTGTAACAGAATCTTATCCCTGTTGATGTTTGTGTTTTTGTCTCACACTGATAAATTGTTTTGGTAATCCTGGAATTGTTATGAGTACTTGGGTATTGAAATAAATAAATCTAAATTAATCATGTGGCCATGTAGCGTGTTGAAAGTCAATCTGTCCAGGAGTCCGCCTGGGCTCTCACCGGCCAAGGTTTTTACACAGGTCTCTTGCTTATCGCTGACTAGCTGTCTCTTCCCAGAGCAATCTGGAATCTTCACCTGCTCTAAAACATTTTAGTGATCCAACAGAAAACAAAATTGCTGTGTCAGAGCTTTGCAGACCATGTGGTTCCCTTCAGACTTGTGCAGCCTCCAGAGCTCATGTACAACTTTTTCTGTGTATTATTGGGCCATTGAAAGTATCACAGCTTTTCTTGCTTTTTCTTGAAATCCTTGTAGGTGGCTCATATACCGTTTGGCCATCCAATGGTGTCGCCGGAAGCTGGATGCTGAACTGACAATTGGCTCTGTGGGTTTTTTCTGCCTCCGAAAAATCAGCCTGAAATTGGAGCAGCAGCGGCTGATTCTGGTGAGTAACCAAGTGCCTCACTGGGTCAGCGAGTATGGAAAGAGCGGAAACTGCTCCCACTGCACTTGAGGGACTGCTCTCTTATCTATTTTTTATTTTATTTAAAAGATTTCTAGCTCGCACAGCTCCATATGTCATGGCAGGGGATAAAATAACAATCCTAGAAACACATCCATAGTCTGGCACTTCACAGACAAAACAAAAACTGCTTGTATGCTGCTGGGTCTAATCGAAAGTAAGATCATCAGCTAGCCAGAGATGTTAGGAAAATAAATGTCAATCCCTGTCTGCATGCCAAATTCAGATACTCCTCGACAAAAAGGACTTTGAATTATCTTCTTTGTAACACCGAGCATAAATCAATATAAAGAGAAAAACTTGTCACCAAAACCTTGGGAGCTGACCACTGCTTGGCCACCACACTCATATGCTTGTTTGCACTGAGAAGTCTGTTCTGTGCTGCTCTCGTTCTCTATTTCCAGGGGAGCTGGAATAAATTTTATAGTGGGGGTGCGGAAAACCATTTTGGGCCCTTTTATAACATAAAACATAACATTTGCATTTATATGCTGCCTTTCTTCATAAAATATGAACCCTAAACAGACTACAACAAAAGGTAAAAATACAGTATAATAAAATATCATAATAGACATAGTGCCCCAGACTCTCACATAATTAGCCTGCTTCTATATAATTTACAACCTGCCTGCACAATCAACATTCCTGAACTTTTTCTACTTCTTAATTCAATCTTTGGAAGAAATCTGCTGGGTGTCTGCCTTCAGTCTTTACTATCTCTCTGTTCCTGCTCCAGTTCCTCCTCTCGTAAACAGCCTCCAGGGAAGAGGAGAGGAGAGGGTGAGGCTGAAGCAGACAGAGCAGATGAGAGGCAGCCCAGAGTCCTAGTCCAGTCCTCCTTCTGTTCTGAAGGGATTATGAGGGAGGGTAAAGTTGGAGTGGACAGAGGAAGCAGTCAGAATGTTTGATTCCTCAGAAATCTCTTAAATCAGACCAAAGATGATTTTGATAAAATTCCTGGATAGCCTCATGTCCTTAAGAATTTCATCTTTATACAAAGGTTCTTGCACCTGTATATGTGGCTAATCATAGACAATTTCCAAAGACCTGGATGTATTTTTGGAAATCTCAAGCTGCTGGGATCTCACAGCTGGCAGAGAGGGCATTAATTTCAACCCAGAGCAGCCTTGATGACTGGCACTACTGCTGACAAGTTCCCTTTGTGGCTCTTACTTTGTGTTCACTATACAGTATGTGCACAAATCTTTCTGTGTAATTAGCAGCATGAGAAACTGCTGATGCCATTTTTAGGATACAGAAGTTCCTACACTCAGATGAGAAGAAATGCCGAAAAAACAAACAAGGATTGGTGCACAATTTCAGTTTAAAACAAAAGCGGCATTTCTGGTTGTACACCAGATCAGTCCAGACAAGTGGGTTTATGCATCCATACCAGCAAATGGAGGCAGCAAATAAAACTTTCCCTGTATGTACCCGGAAAAGTCCAGACTCCTGGGTTTTGCCCCCCCCCCCCCCCCCCCCCAGAAGATGGAGACAGAGAAGTTTTCAAAACAAAACCCCGCCTTGTATAGGATGGTGCCACCTACAGTCCTGTGGTATTTCTCTGTCTCCAGCAGATGGTGGAGGTGCAAGGCCCACAGTCTGTGTTGATTGCTTAGTGGAGTTAGAATAGTGAGTTCTGTGAGTTTTAGAGAGTTTTCGGTCAGTAAAACCTTTTTGCTTTGATTTAAAAAAGAAAAAAAAAAGGAGCAGTTTCTGTCCTGAGCCTTCCAGGGGGTTTGTAAGGTCCTGAGGGGACCATTACCCACTGATTGTTGAGGCAGCTGCATTACAGGATCGAGGGCCTTCTTGTTCCAAGCTAGCAACTCTGGGTGCAACACCGGGGAGCCCGGTTCACTCCACCCCGCCGGATCAGGACCGTGGACCACTGCCGGGCAAGTCTTTAAAAAAAAAAAAAAAAAAGTTTTGATTTTCTTTTATTTTCTGTCAGTGTCACCAACGCTTTGGCTCTCTTCCCTCGCTGACTCAGCGCTTGGGCGGACCGCAATTATTTTTCTGGTTTTTTTTTTGGTTTTTTTACAGAATTGAATTTTAGCTTTCTCAGGCTCGATGCTGCGCTCGTCTGCGTGCCGTTCATGTGGCTCGGCCCGCGCGCGTCTTTCTCTGCAGGGGCTGTGCTCGGCGTGTCTTCCCGGGGGGAGGGGGGTGATCCTCTGGGGCCGTGAAAATGGTTAAAGGCAAGGCTGCCTGAGCTTCTTCAGCGTTAGCTGCACTGAGATCAGCTGAGGCAGATCAGTTCCCGCTAAGCGCGGGAACGGAGGCCATTTGGGAGTCTTTTAGATCAGCGACTCGTGCAGCTATGGGGGAGGGGATTCTCCCACTTCCTCGCTCTCCTCAGCCAGGGTTTCCTGGAGGGAGTGAACCTTTACAGCCTCTCTCACCTGCAATGGAGGATAGTCCCGAGGGGGCTTCTGACTACTCCTCTCGTCCTCCTTCTCGGAGTTTATTTTGTTTCTCCATAAGGCTTTTAAAGCCAGGAGGGAAGGGAAGCTGCAGGTTGGGGGTAAAACTTCCTTTAGTGGTCTTAGGTCTCTTTCTCGAAAGCGGTCTAAGTCTAAGGGAGTCTCTGAGTCCTCCAAAGCTAAGTGCCCTTTGCACACAGGGGCTCATCAGACCGATACTGGTTCCACGGGTCAGGATACGGACCCAGGGGACCAAGATCCACAGTGCAAGCCTCCGATGGGGGTGGATACAGACCCTGATCAACATCCACAGGATCCAGCATGAGGCTCTCATGTTGTGGAAGGAGACGACCCTAAGGTGCTCAGTCTGTTTAGGAGGGAGAAGTTGGCTCCGCTTATCCCTGCCATACTCGGAGAGCTAGGGATAGAAAGGCTGCCAGAGGAGTCCAAGCTAGGGGCCATGGACCCAGTGTTGTTGGGCATGAGTGGCCCGGCTACTTCCTTTCCTTTTCATTTTTCTGTCACGGACTTGCACTTGCCCTATCCTCAAAGACCTCCATTGGTTACCGATCCACTACAGAATCATGTACAAATCCATCAATATCATCTACAAGGCTATCCACCAACACACTCAACTCGACCTACAAATCCCATTTAAAAAACACACCTCCGCCAGACCCATCAGGGAATACTACAAAGAGTCTCTCCAGATTCCACAGGCCAAAACCTACCAACATAAATCCTTCAGTCTCAGAGCTTTCTCTTCAGCAGGTCCAACACTATGGAACTCTATCCCACCTGACTTGAGACAAGAACCATGCACTCTAACATTTAGGAAAAGACTAAAAACTTGGCTTTTCAAAAAAGCATGCCCAGGCCTTGATTAAAACCTCCACCCATCAGCACAACTCGCATTCAAAAATTGGATTAAAATAAGAATCCACCAACTACCCACTCATACTCACCACCATATTATCATCCTTCACAACTATATCATATTTATTTATTTTGCTATACAACTATATTATTTGATGCAATTGGCTGAAATGTAAATATTTCTTTGTTCAATTTCTCCCCCTTTCCAGATCCTAGTTAATTTTCCCTGTTTTATTGTAACTTTCGCACATCCATATTATTGTTTTACTGTATATGAAGTTTGAATTGGGAATATTGTTACTATGTTACTCTCTGCCTTACACACATTGTTAATTGTAAACCGGTTTGATGTGATGCTAGTCATGAAACTCGGTATAACAAAATAATAAATAAAAATAAATAAAAAAAATAAAATATAGAGAATGAGATACCTCTGATCTGGGATTGAAAGTTAGCAAGGCTATGGATAAGCTATATCCTCTTCTGGAGGAAGCAATTGACATACTGCAGGAGCCCAAGGTGGATGCGGCGGTGTCCGCAGTCCCCAAAAAGACCACAATCCCGGTTATGGGTGCTACAGCCCTGAAGGACCTGCAGGATAGAAAGTTGGAGCTGCAGCTCAAGAAAAGCTTTAAAGTCTCGGCACTGGGAGTGCGGGCAGCTATGTGCAGCAATTTTGCCTTACGAGCAGGCCTTCGCTGGGTTCAGCAGTTACAAAAACTAATGCTGGTCTTTCCGAAGCAGAAGCACAGCAAGCAGGGCGTCTGGAAGCTTCGATCGCTTATAGTGCGGATGTACTTTATGATCTGTACAGACTTTGGCCAGATCCATGGTGTCGGCAGTCTCGGCTCGACGGCTCCTTTGGTTAAGAAACTGGTCGGCGGATATTTCCTCCAAGGCTCAGCTGGGGTCGTTGCCTTTCAAGGGTAAATTGCTTTTTGGCAAGGACCTTGAGGATATGATTCAATCCCTGGGGGAGAACAAGGTTCACAGACTGCCAGAGGATAGGCCCAAGTCCTTCTCTTCATGGTCTCGATTCAGAGGGAATCGAAGATTTCTCCATCCAGAGCTCCAGCTTCTTCCTTTCGGCAAGCGTCTGGTTGCCAACAGTCCTGGTCTCAGCCCTTTTGTGGCCGACACTTTGGCAGAACCGGGGCTACCCAGGCGGCATCTGGGGCCAAGTCTTCCCAATGAAGGGACGCTGACCCTTTCCTCTATTCCAGCTATCGGGGGCAGATTGTCCCTGTTTTATGAGGAATGGATCAAGGTGACATCAGACCAGTGGGTCCTTACTGTGATAAATCAAGGCTACGCTTTAGATTTTGCACACCGCCTTCCGGAGCGGTTTCTGGTCTCCCCATGCGGTTATGAAGAGAAACTACAGGGCAGTACAAGATACCTTGCAATGCCTTCTGCAATTCAGCGCCATCACCCTGGTTCCTTAGGCGGAGCAGCGAAAAGGGCGTTATTCCATTTACTTCGTAGTCCCCAAAAAGGGGTTCTTCCAACCCATTCTGGATTTGAAGTGCGTAAACCGCTGCCTCAGGGTGCCACGTTTTCACATGGAGATGTTATGGTCAGTCATTGCCTCGGTAAGAAAAGGAGAGTTTCTGGCATCACTGGACCCTAATGGAAGCGTATCTTCGCATAGGCATTTGGGCCGACCACCAGATGTTTCTGAGGATCTTGGTGATGGGTCGCCATTTTCAGTTTGGAGCTTTGCCCTTCGGTCTTGCCACCGCGCCCAGAACGTTTACCAAGGTAATGGTTGTGGTAGAGGCTCATCTGCGCAGAGAGGATTTCCTGGTGCATCCATACCTGGACGACTGGCTAATTCGGGCAAAGTCTGAGTCGCTCAGCCAGTTGGCAATTCGCAAAGTGCTTCAACTCCTGCGATCACTCGGTTGGGTGATCAACTTAGCTAAGAGCCGACTTGTGCCCAGTCTTTGGAGTTTTTAGGAACTGTATTCGACACTCAACAGGGGAGAGTGTTCCTTACCTCGGACCGAATTGTCAAGCTACAAGGACAAGTGCGGGACTTATTGGCCAACTGTCTCCCCAGAGTGCGGGATTATTTGCGGGTTCTCTGCTCCATGACTTCCACCCTGGAGCTGGTGCCCTGGGCCTTTGCTCATATGAGTCCTTTACAGTCAGCACTGGAATCCAGTCTCCGAACAGTTTCATTTACCTCTCCCTCTTACGGATACGGCACGCTCCAGTCTCGATTGGTGGCTTTTCTCGGACAACTTATCCCGAGGAGTTCCCCTGGAGTTGCCCGAATGGACAGTGGTGACCATGGACGCCAGCCTCTTTGGTTGGGGAGCGGTTTGCTTGAGAAAGTCAGTGCAGGGACAATTGTCTCAGGAAGAATCTTAGTGGTCGATCAATCATCTGGAAACCAGGGCAATGTGGTTACCATTGCAAGCGTTCCGTCCTCTCCTCTAGGGGAAGTCAGTCAGAATTCTTTCCGACAATGCGACCATGGTGGCTTATATCAATCGCCAAGGGGGAACCAAGAGCCAGCCAGTGGTCACGGAAGCCCGGCAGCTGATCAGCTGGGTGGAGAAGCATTTAGTAAGTATTGCAGCGTTTCCCATAGCAGGAGTCGACAACGTTCAGGCGGACTTCCTCAGTCGGCACCCCCTCGATCCCAGGGAATGGGAGCTCACAGACGAAGCTTTCCAACTCATATGTGACACGTGGGGCGTATCCTGCCTGGATCTCATGGCAATGTTTCAGAATGCCAAGGCTCTGCGCTTCTTTGGTTGCTGCAGAGAAACAGGAGTAGAAGGGATACATGCCCTGGTGTTGCCCTGGCCGACCGATGTGCTGCTGTATGTCTTCCCTTCTTGGCCGCTGATAGGCAAAGTGCTCAGGAGAGTGGAGATACACCAGTAGAAGTCATCCTCGTAGCTCCAGAGTGGCCGAGACGGCCTTGGTTTGCGGACCTGGTCAATCTGGCAGTGGCGGGTCCCCTGCTGTTGCCACTGCTCACAGACCTTCTCCATCAAGGATCCGTGTGTTTGGAAGAGGTTGATCCCTTTTGTCTAGCGGCATGGCTTTTGAGCGGCGCCGCTTGAGGAGCAAAGGGTATTCAAATGCTGTGGTGGGAACATTTCTCCGTTCGCGCAAGACATCCACCAACCTCGCGTATGTGCGCGTGTGGAGAATCTTTGAATCCTGGTGCATGGACCAGGCGATTGTTCCTACTCTGTCTTTGGTGTTGGATATTATAGGTTTCTTACAATCCGGACTTGCCAAGGGCTTATCGTATAGTTCTCTGAGGGTTCAGATGGCAGCTCTTGGTTGTTTGCGCGGTTCCATTCAAGGCGTGGCATTGGCTGCTCACCCTCATGTGGCTCATTTCCTAAAGGGGGCAAAGCATTTATGTCCCTTGCTCAGGCACCCTTGGCCTTCTTGGAATCTGAACTTGGTTGTCTCAGCTCTGTGTACGGCGCCCTTTTGAGCCTCTGAAAACGGCTAAAATAAAGGATCTCACGTTAAAGGTGATTTTCCTTATTGCTATCACATCTGCTCACAGGGTATCTGAGCTCCAGGCTCTATCCTGTAGGGAGCCGTTTATGAGAATTTCGGATGCTGGTGTGTCCTTGCGGACGATTCCTTCCTTTCTTTCTTCCGAAGGTGGTGTCTGCTTTTCACATGAATCAGTCAGTGGAGCTTCTGTCGTTTCCCGTTTTGGACCGGTCAGACCCTATGTCTAAAGACTTACGAAAGCTGTATGTTCGGGCATTGTTGCGTTATCTGGAAGTTACGTGTGACGGACCATCTTTTTGTGCTGTGGGCTGGTCCGAAACGAGGAAATATGGCATCTAAAGCTACGATTTCTTGCTGGTTGAAAGAGGCTATAAGCTCAGCATATTTGCTGCGTGGTAAGCCTGTACTGTTTGGTGTTCAGGCTCATTCTACTCATTCGCAGGCAGCTTCTTTGGCGGAGTGTCAAATGGTCTCACTGCAGGAGATCTGCAGGGCGGCGACTTGGAAGTCTTTGCATACGTTTGCCAGATACTACAGACTGGATGTCCAGGCACCGGGTGAAGGAGGCTTTGGAGAAGCAGTGCTTAGAGCGGGCCTCTCCAGATCCCATCCCAGGTAAGAAAGCTCTGCTACATCCCAGGAGTCTGGACTGATCCGGGTACGTACAGCAAAAGGAAAATTAGTTTCTTACCTGATAATTTTCGTTCCTGTAGTACCACGGATCAGTCCAGAGTCCCGCCCGGGGAATGAATGGAAGTAAGGGAGAGTCCGCTCAGTTATTGATTGGTTTTCAGATCTGCAGAAATTGGATTGACCGTCCTCAAGTGGTTCTACAGGTTCAGTTCCTAGGAGGGTTAAGTGAACCAGTTATTTCTTTTTCTTGTTGAAGGGTTATTGTACATAGTTATGGTGATTTTTTGAGAGTCATTCTGCTTTGACATTGAGTAATACTGCTGGACTGTAGATGGCATCATCCTATATAAGGTGGAGTTTTGTTTTGAAAACTTCTGTCTCCATCTGCTAGAGGGGGGTGCAAAACCCAGGAGTCTGGACTGATCCGTGATACTACAGGAACGAAAATTATCAGGTAAGAAACTAATTTTCCTTTGAGGCGCTGCTACATATCCGAGAGTGCCACCTGCAGTCGTCAGTATTTCTCTGTCTCCAGTAGGTGTTAGTGGTGCATACCTGTATGTCTAGTTAAATGAACTAATCTTTTTTTTTTATTTTTTTTTAATTTAGACATTTTATATACCATCGTTCATATAAAGATTGTAATGGTTTACAAAAGTTAACATTCATACTGTAAATCAACAAGTAATGACAGTTTACGGAGTTAGTATTCATAAACCGGGATTGAACTGAATCTGAGATGTCTTAGATCTTTAGTTAATATGTATTAGAACCTTAGGCAAGCAGTAAAGGAATTTATAATACAACAGTTTTTACAAAATAGTCAGAACATTGTCTTAAGATACTTACATTTTCTAATTTATTCCTCATGCTATAATTAATAATTAACATGCTTCTTGTTGCTCTTTGCATTCTGATGTTTTAAGTTAGATTATACGCATTTCTGAATATACGCATGTTTTTAGCTTACGTTTGATACCAGAAATAAAGAGATCGAAACGAAACATCTCAGGTAGAGAATGCCAAAGCTTTGGGCGCTATGGAAAACACACAATCTCTTACTTGCATCAGATGTGAACTCCGTATTATAGGAACAGTCGGTAGTCCTTTACTTTGAGAGATCAGTGTTCGCTGAAGTGTGGATGGTTGTAGTGTCACGCCTATCAGACCGGTGTTACTTGAGTGAATGATTTTGAATATTAACTTTAATACTTTATAATAGATTCAGGATTATGCTGGCAGCCAGTGCAGTGAACTCAACGAGGGTGTGATGTGATCAAATTTCCTTGTTTCTAATAAAAGTCTTGCTGAGGCATTCTGTAGTAATTGTAGTGGTTTTAAGACATGCAGGAAGGCAGAGTAATTTGAGAAAATTAGAGTTGTTAATACAGTACGGAAGTCCTTGAAAGTTAGTAAAGGTTTCAACTGATGTAATATATGCAGCTTGGTATTATTTATTGATGTGCTTTTTCATAGTAAGGTTTTCATCTAGCTGGATACCTAAATCCTGTACTTGATCTGAGGGAGTAATTTGAAAATTACCCAGGTCTAGAGGCAGAGGTTAAATTATAGAAGCATTTCTACTTAACCAAATGATTTCAATTTTTTTTAGTGTTTAATGTTAGTTTAACTTGTGATAGTTCTTGCTGTATTGCTTTCATATAGGCTGAGAGTGTCGATACAGTATTTTCAAGTGTTTTGGAGAATGGGATGTAAAATTGTGTCATCAGCATACAAGAAGAAAGTAATTCTTAAATCTGCCAGTAATTTACACAATGGAAGCATATAATTCCCTGTACACGTACCAGGATCAGTCCAGACGGTGGGTTATGTCCCCCGTCCAGCAGATGGAGTCAGAACAAAAAGCTCGGGGGGAGGTACTATATAACCTCACCTCCCTTGCCTCAATCCTCAGTATCTTCTGACTCCAGCAGATGTGAGCAGGGGACTGTCAGGTCCCCAGCACAGGAGCTGGGGATCAAGTATAAAAAAAAAAAATGGACACAGAGAGAGTTTCCTGAGTTAGGGGAACAGAAGGGCTTGCTGACAGGTCTGTTCCTTGTCTCCCCCACCCTCTGTCTTCCTTCCTTCCGTTTTGGGGGGTAAGTGAGTATTTTGTGATTATTTCTTTTAGGCTTACCTCTTGCTCAGCATTACTCAGTGTCTCTGTGGACTGGGCCGGACCCGGGGTGCACGTTAGTGGTGCTAGCCTCTCCCCCTCCTCCTTCTCAGCTGCTGCCGACCCGCGGCCCCGTGACGTGTCATTCCCCGGGGCCACCGGGAGGTCAGATTCCCCAGTGGCTCCCTTGGGTCGGTGGGGGAGGGTGGTCCGTGTGCCCTCGGCAATCAGGAGCAAGAACTTCGCCAGTTTTGGTCTTGCCCCTCCCCCTCCGGGTCCCGCCATGCCGCGATCGGCGGCCTGTTCTTCATGCGGCTGGCAGGGGGGTCTGCTGTCACGGGAGGGGCTCTGCGCGAGCTGCCTCCCCGACGGGGAAGACAGCTCTCAGCAGGGGGACGTCGCAGGACCTCGCAGTGAGGACCGCGCGGCTAGGAAGCGGCAGGCCCCGTTCCCTCTGAGTGCCAGAACGGCAGCCATTTTATTTTCAGATTCGGAGGCAGGCATTTCTGAGGAGGACACGGAGGGCCCCATCTCAGTGGCGCCTCCCGTTTTAGCGCCGTTTTCAGAACCAGAGCCAGTTTTTCAGGAAGGGGAGGCCCCGGATTGCCCCTCCTCGGGGGCTCCCTTGTTTTCCATAGAATTTGTTGTTCTGATGCACAGGGCTTTCCTGCAGAGCAGGTCTCAGCCTGTGGATCTTTCCGTGGGACCCCCTCCCTTCAAACTAGCGCGCACAGTGCCACCCCTGGGGGAATCCTCCCCTCAGGGCAGTGTCCAACCAGCCGGGGGAGCGCCGGGGCCCTCCCGGGACCCCCCTGCGCCAGCACGTGGATCACTCGCCACTCCCGAGGGGGACCCTCTCCAGGATACGGCAGGGGACGACCCCACCTTGGCTGCCCAGGTGGAAGGAGATTATCCGAGGGTCCTCCGCATTTTTCAGTCCGAGGAGCTGGACGACCTGATTCCCCACATCCTACAAGAGATGGACATTGATGCCCCCTGGAACCGGTGGTGGCCGCTTCCCAGGGGAGGAAAGGGGATCCCCTGCTGGCAGGCCTCCGTCCGCTGGCAAAAGCCTTTCCAACTCATCCCACCTTCTTACAATTAATTTCTAGGGAATGGGATGCGCCGGAGGCCTCTCTCAAGGTCAGTAGAGCGATGGAAAAGCTTTATCCCCTGCCGGAGGAGTTTCTGGAGCTGCTCAAGGTCCCGGTTGTGGATTTCGCCGTCTCGGCAGTCACGAAGCATACCACCATCCCAGTCACAGGCGGCACGGCGTTGAAAGACCTCCAGGACAGGAATTTGGAGGTCTATCTCAAGAGAATTTTTGAGGTTTCGGCGCTGGGGATTTGGGTGACTATCTATAGTTCACTAGCGCAAAGAGCTGGTCTTCAGTGGGTCCAACAGCTGCTCACCTCACAGGCTCTGCCGGCGGCGGAGGCCCAGCAGGCGGATAGGTTGGAGGCCGTGGTAGCCTATGGGGCAGACGCCCTCTATGACCTCCTTTTGGGTTCAGGTCCGATCAATGGTGGCTGCGGTCTCGGCCCGTCTCCTGTGGCTACGAAACTGGTCGGCGGATGCCTCATCGAAGACCCGCCTGGGATCACTCCCCTTCAAAGGCAAGTTTCTCTTCGGGGAGGATCTGGACCAAATCATCAAGTCCCTCAACGAGAATGCGGTGCACAGACTTCCTGAGGACAGGCCTCGGTCTACTAGATCCTTCAACTCCACCAGGTACCGGTCCCGCAATCAGCGCCAGTCCCGCACTACGAGGCAGCAGCGGTAGCCACCCCGGGCTCAGTCATCTCGCTCGCATACCTGGAACCGGTCCTTTCGAGGCCGCAGGCCCGGCAAGGAAGGGCAGGGCCCGGTTACCTCCTCGAAATCAGCTCAATGATGCCAGGCCGACCCACGAACAGACTCCCCGGGTAGGAGGTCAGATTGCCCTCTTCTATGAAGAGTGGGTCTGAATCACGTCGGATCAGTGGGTCTTGGATATTCTAAAACACGGCTACGCATTAGAACATAAGAACATAAGAAAATGCCATACTGGGTCAGACCAAGGGTCCATCAAGCCCAGCATCCTGTTTCCAACAGTGGCCAATCCAGGCCATAAGAACCTGGCAAGTACCCAAAAACTAAGTCTATTCCTTGTTACCGTTGCTAATGGCAGTGGCTATTCTCTAAGTGAACTTAATAGCAGGTAATGGACTTCTCCTCCAAGAACTTATCAAATCCTTTTTTAAACACAGCTATACTAACTGCACTAACCACATCCTCTGGCAACAAATTCCAGAGTTTAATTGTGCGTTGAGTAAAAAAGAACTTTCTCCGATTAGTTTTAAATGTGCCCCATGCTAACTTCATGGAGTGCCCCCTAGTCTTTCTACTATCCGAAAGAGTAAATAACCGATTCACATCTACCTGTTCTAGACCTCTCATGATTTTAAACACCTCTATCATATCCCCCCTCAGTCGTCTCTTCTCCAAGCTGAAAAGTCCTAACCTCTTTAGTCTTTCCTCATAGGGGAGTTTTTCCATTCCCCTTATCATTTTGGTAGCCCTTCTCTGTACCTTCTCCATCACAATTATATCTTTTTTGAGATGCGGCGACCAGAATTGTACACAGTTTTCAAGTATTAGATTTTGTCCGCGCGCCCAGGGACAGATTTCTCTTCTCCCCATGCGGATCCCTTCACAAGCGAAGGGCCGTTCAGCAGACCCTCGACCGCCTACTCTCTCTGGGGGTGATAGTCCCGGTGGCCGCCTCCGAGCTGGGTCGGGGACATTATTCCATTTGTTTCATGGTGCCCAAGAAGGAAGGCACTTTCTGACCCATCCTGGATCTCAAGACTGTCAACAGGTCCCTCAGGGACCTGCGATTTCGTATGGAAACACTGCGCTCGTTGCTGGCGGCAGTCCATCAGGGGGAATTTCTCGCCTCCCTGGATCTCACGGAGGCGTACCTTCATATCCCGGTCCTTCGGGCACATCAACGCTATCTTCGCTTCAAGATCTTGGGGCAGCACTTTCAATTCCGAGCCCTTCCCTTCAGTTTGGCAACAGCTCCACACGTCTTCACGAAGGTCATGGTAGTAGTGGCGGCAGCCCTATGCCGGGAAGGTGTCCTAGTGCACCCTTACCTGGACGACTGGCTCATCCGGGCGAAGTCTCTGACCCAGGGATTTCAAGCGGTCGACAGGGTGGTGCAGTTGCTCCGGTCCCTGGGGTGGATCATCAACTTTGCCAAGAGCAACCTCACTGCATCTCAATCGTTGAACTTTCTGGGGGCGCACTTCGACACCAAGGCGGGCAAGGTGTTCCTGCATCCGGAGCGGGCACATGCATTGCGCGAGCAGATCCTTCGTTTCACGGTGGTTCCTGCCCCCACAGCGTGGGATTACCTTCAGGTCCTGGGAACCATGACATCCACCATCGACCTGGTCCCGTGGGCTTTTGTGCACCTGCGCCCACTCCAGAGGGCATTGCTATCCCGTTGGAAGCCAGTGTCGTGGGATTTTCAGGCGGTACTTCTCATCCCGATCGCTACAAGACTCAGCCTCTGCTGGTGGCTGGACCCTTGACATTTAGCACAGGGGTGTACCCCTGGAAGTTCTGGACTGGGTGGTGGTCACCACAGACGCCAGCCTAGTCAATTTGGGGAGCGGTCTGTCGGTCGAGCTCCATACAGGGCCGTTGGACGGTGGATCAAGTGCAGTGGCCCATCAACCGCCTGGAGACAAGAGCGGTCCGCTTAGCATTGAAAGGCTTCCTCCTGCTGGTCCGCCACCGGGCGGTCAGGATTCTTTCGGACAATGCGACCACAGTGGCATACATCAATTGCCAGAGGGGGCATGAGGAGCCGTCACGTCTCGTTGGAAGCAGACAAGCTGATGCAAAGGGCGGAATTCCACTTGAGCCGTCTGGCAGCCTCCCACATTGCAGGCGTGGACAATGTACAAGCGGACTTCCTAAGCCAGCAGCACATAGATCCCAGAGAGTGGGAGCTCTCGGAGGAAGCAATGTGCCTGATAGTAAGACGGTGGGGGACTCCCCACATGGACCTCATGGCCACAGCCGGAAATACAAAGGCCCCTCGCTTCTTTAGCCACAGAAGAGAGCACGGCGCGGAAGGGGTCGATGCCCTGGTACTCCCGTGGCCCCGGCAGATTCTGTTGTATGTCTTCCCTCCGTGGCCCCTAGTGGGGAAGGTACTTCGGTGGATAGAGAGCCATCAGGGTCCGGTAATCCTGGTGGCGCCGGAATGGCCCTGACGGCCGTGGTTCACAGACCTACTTCACCTGGCGATGGAGGGCCCGGTGCGGTTCAGTCATCTCCCATGTCTCCTTCGTCAAGGGCCCATATTTTTCGAGGCGGCAGATCGCTTCTGTCTTGCGGCTTGGCTTTTGAGAGGCGCAAGCTGAGGCGTCGTGGGTACCCGGAGGAGGTGATTTCTATTCTACTGCGGGCACGAAAAACATCCACCTCCGTCACTTACGTGCGGGTTTGGAAGGTCTTCGAGACATGGTGCCAGGCACATACCATCCGGCCATCCCACGCCTTGGTGGCACAGGTTCTCTCGTTTTTGCAGGCCGGCCTGAATTTGGGCCTCGCCTATAACTCCATCCGGGTCCAAGTGGCGGCGTTAGGAGCTTTCCTTCACGATGGGCACGACTCGATACTCTCAACTCACCCGGATATCTTGCGTTTTCTAAAGGGGGTTAAGCACCTGAAGCCACCGTTGCGGCCACCTTGTCCTTCCTGGAATCTCAACTTGGTACTCCGATTCCTTAGCGGACCGCCTTTCGAGCCACTCTGGGCGGCCACCATCAAGGATATCACCTTCAAGACTATCTTCCTGGTAGCGATCAGCTTGGCACGTCGCATTTCTGAGCTTCGAGCGTTGTCCTGCCGAGAGCCATATCTCCAATTTACCGATGAGGGTGTTCGAGAGTGCAGAACCTTGAGGGACACTTGTATCAATATGGAAGGTATCAGGTATGTGATTGCCCAGTTTGTCTAGGAATAGCCTATTAGATAGAAAAGAAGGAAGAAAACCAACTGAGCACACTACCGTCAATATCAATATTGCTCAGCTGATGGCATAACAGGGTATGGTCCACAGTGACAAAGGCAGCTGTGAAATCGATTAGCACAAGAAAATAAGATTCATCAGCATCAAACCCTTGTAGAACAGAGTCCATTAATGAGAGGAGTAAAGTCTTAAGAACATAAGAAATTGCTATGTTTGGTCAGTCCAAAGGTCCATCAAGCCCAGCATCCTGTTTCCAACAGAAGCCAAACCAGGCCACAAGAACCCAAACACCAAGAAAATCTCATGCTACTGATGCAATTAATAGCAGTGGCTATTCCTAAATAAACTTGATTAATAGCCGTTAATGGACTTATCCTCCAAGAACTTATCCAAACCTTTTTTGAACCCAGCTACATTAACTGCACTAACCACGTCCTCTGGCAACGAATTCCAGAGCCCAATTGTGCGCTGAGTGAAAGAATTTTCTCTGATTAGTCTTAAATGTGCTACTTGCTAACTTCATGGAATGCTCCCTGGTCCTTCTATATCTGAAAGTGTAAATAACCGATTCAAATCTACTCGTTCAAGACCTCTCATGATCTTAAACACCTCTATCATATCCCCTGTCAGTCGTCTCTTCTCCAAGCTGAACAGCCCTAACCTCTTCAGCCTTTCCTCAAAGGGGAGCTGTTCCCTCCCATTTATCATTTTGGTTGCCCTTCTCTGTACTTTCTCCATCGCAGCTATATCTTTTTTGAAATGAGGCGACCAGAATTGTACACAGTATTCAAGGAGCGATACAGAGGCATTATGACATTTTCTGTTTTATTAACCATTCCCTTCCTAATAATTCCTAACATTATTTGCTTTTTTGACTGCTGCAGCACACTGAGCTGACGATTTCAAAGTGTTATCTACTATGATGCCTAGATCTTTTTTTCCTAGGTGGTAGCTCCTAATATGGAACCCAACATCATGTAACTACAGCAAGGATTATTTTTCCCTATATGCAACACCTTGCACTTGTCCACATTAAATTTCATCTGCCATTTGGATGCCCAATCTTCCACTCTTGTAAGGTCCTCCTTTAATGTATCACAATCTGCTTGTGATTTAACGACTCTGAATAATTTTGTATCATCCACAAATTTGATAACCTCGCTCATCGTATTCTTTTCTAGATCATTTATAAATATATTGAAAAGCACCAGTCCAAGTACAGATCCCTGAGGCACTCCACTGTTTACACTTTTCCACTGAGAAAATTGACCATTTAATCCTACTCTGTTTCCTGTCTTTTAACCAGTTTGTAATCCACGAAAGGACATCGCCTCCTATCCCATGTCTTTTTAGTTTTCTTAGAAGCCTCTCATGAGGGACTTTGTCAAACGCCTTCTGAAAATCCAAATACACTATATCTACCAGTTCACCTTTATCCACGTTTATTCACCCCTTCAAAACAATGAAGCAGGTTTGTTAGGCAAGACTTCCCTTGGGTAAATCCATGATGACTGTGTTCCATTAAACAATGCTTCCTAAATCCAAGTTGGTTTGGGAAGAGAATATCTTGGTCTTCCAAATGATTTACAAGTTGAGATAACTACTTTTTCGTGAACTTTTGAGAGAAAAGACATATTAGATATTGGACGATAGTTGTCCCAATTGTCGATTATACCAGTTTTATTTTTTTAGGATTGGTTTTATCACGGCTTGTTTTGCCCCATCTGGAACAAATCCTTCCGAGAGAGAATGATTGATTAATGTTGCAATTGCCGGAGTGATGACACTGTGTACTTGTTTCAAGTTACTGGCTGGAATTGGATCACATGGGTGAATAAGATTAATTTTAGTTATGATTTTACTAATTTCAAGATTAGTTACTCTGTCAGACATGGTCCATTTAGCCAGACCTTGTGATTCTTCATGTGCTTTTGTGAGCAAGCAGATAGGGATTTGAATTTTCAACCTATTGATTTTATCTAAAAAAAAAAGTAGTGGCATATTCATTGCAAGAGAAGTTATAGTTTCTCGAGATGGAAGATGATAGGTCCTTGATTAAATGTTTAACAACTTTAAAGAACAGTTTAGAACTTATTACCCCATGAATCTGTTTATCATCGTAATCATTTTTGCTTTATTAGTAAGTGCACGGTATTTTGTTAGGAGAGATCTATATTTTCCTAGGGATTCAGCAGACTGGCATTTCCATTATTATTTTCTCAAATTTTCTCAGGGTCTGTTTAGTGTGTCTTAAATTGTCATTGTATCATGGCTTCTTTTGTTTAGAGGTATTCCTTTCTTTATTAAAAGATTTCATCTGATCTGGACTTATATTTTCAGCTATGTCATTGACAATCTGATCCCAGGAATCAAATGCTGAGGAGGCATTAGCTTAATTTAATTCAAAGAGCTTATTTTTTTTAGTGATTTTGCAAGTACTTCTGTTTAGGGAAAGAAGAATAGAAGTCGCTCCCTGAGGTGCTAGGTTCTTTTATGGACCATCCCTCAGGTTGAAGTGAGCGAGTGGGGGATTGGTGATTCCTGTGCTGCTTTAGCCCGTGCCATCCAGGGTTAGGAAAGCCAGGGGTCCTGGTTCCCTCCTTTACCTGAAGGCTCCTTCCCCAATGATCAACAGATAGCCGCCAACAGGAAGGTATTTTATTCTTATTTGTTGGGTGCCTGTAACCTTAAAAAAAAAAAAAAAAAAAGCAGCCCAGAGAGAAGCAGGTGCTTTCTGTAGAGCTGCAGCTGGGTGTTTAGTTTTAGTCACAGGCCGTCAGACCGGAGGAAAAGAGGTAATTTTCTCTGTGGGGCTGCTGTCTGTAATTTCCCGGTGGCTTGGGCTGCTGTGTTTCGATTGCTCTGCTGCACCAGGACTCACCATGTCTCCCCCCCCCCCCCCCCCCGGCATGGCGCCAACCTCAAAGCATGCCAAACCTGCAGGGCCTGCGGCAGTACTCTATTGTGGCTCATCTCGCCGTGTGTTGTCCTGACTGTGCCGCGGGTGGGGAGTGCCCTTCGTCAGGGCAATCAACCGACAGGAGGGCTACCCGTTCACAAGGCCATGTAAAGGGGGTTGCTGGGGGAGATTTTGTCTCAAGAATAGAAGGCTGCACAGGATTTGATGCAAGGACCAGTCAGGGAGCCCCAGAACTCTCCTTCCCCTCTTTCTCCAGCAATGCAGGCCGGGACTGAGGATCCAAAGGTGAAAACTGTGACGTTGCCTGAAGAGGAGGACAGCAGGGGAGAAGATTTCTCCACAGAGTTTGTTTTATTCATGCAAAGGCCTTTTTGGCAAGATGGGATGAAGGAGCTAAACGGTATCTCCACCAAAAGTGGCAGCCCAATCCTAAGAAGGCTTAAAGGTCTCCAGTCAGGCGCTTGTGCTCCCTTCTCAAATGTTCTTATGTTCTCCACCAATTGGGGCTCAGTCATCCTGATGGGGATTTGGATTCAGAGAATTCAGATGACCGGTTGGATGATCTGGATGAGGATCGGAAGGATGGTGGACTCTGATGTTATTCAGGGGGGTCAGTCGACTGAGCGCGAGCTTGGAAGGAGTCGAGATAGGTCTGGGGATTTGTCAGAGTTTGAGGTCGTCCCTGTTGTGGAGGAGGACGACCTGAAAGCGATCCGTCTTTTCCGCAGGGAGCGGTTGAAGCTGCTTATTCCTCACATCCTGAAGGAGCTGGGAGTGAAGGTGTTGTATGAGGATTCGGTAATGAATGAGTGGATCCGGTTTTGGATGGTCTTCGGGGTCCTCCTACAGCTTTTCCTTTGCCTAAGAAAGTAAAAAAAAAAAATTAGTGGACTGGGATTGGAATGTTCCGGAAGCTGGGCTGAAGGAGGCAAGGGCAATGTCGAGATTGTATTCCTTGACTGAGGATGTATTACAGCTTTTGTCTTTGCCCAAGGTAGATGCCTCTGTTTCAGCAGTCACCAAGAAAACCACCATCCCAGTGGTGGGTTCCACCGCGCTAAAAGACATCCAGGATCGAAAGCTGGAGTTCCAGTTAAAGAGGGTGTTTTGAGATTTTGGCCTTAAGCCTGCGTGCGGCCATCTGTGGTAGTCTGATGCAGAGACCCTGTTTGCGTTGGGTGCAGAAGTCTCTATAGGAGCAAGAATCTCTGAGGCAGATGCTCAGATGGAGGCTCAGTTAGAAGCCGGCATTGCTTATGTGGTAGATGCCTTGTATGATCTCATTAGGACCTCTGTTAGAAGTATGGTATCGATAGTATCAGCTCCCTGCCTGTTGTAGTTACGCAATTGGTCGGTGGATATATTGTCCAAGTCTCAACTTTATCTCCCCTTTAAAGGGAAGCTTCTTTTTGGAACAGTTAATGAAGCAGTTGGGAGGATCGCAAAGAATTAGGCTACCGGAGGATAAGAAGAGCAATAGGAAATCTTTTCCAGCTTGATTGCATTTTCAGGATGTGAGGCATTTTCGTCTCAACAAAGGTTCTACATCCTCACAGAAGTCAGGTTCCGGTAGACAACAATCATTTTGAGGGTCCTGAAGGCCGGCCAGGGATGGTGCAGGTCAGGGGTCCGCAAATAGTAAGACCTCACAATGAAACCAGATTGGTCCACTCTCTTGAGGAGTTGGTCGGGGGGGCAGCTAACTCAGTTTTATGGAGAGTGGAACAAGATTACCTTGGACCAGTGGGTTCTGAAGGTAATAAGAGATGGCTATGTGTTAGAATTTTCTCACCCCTTCAGGGAAGCCTTCATGGAGTCTCGTAAGGGCGAGGAAGATATTCAGTTTACTTTGTCTTTCCCAAGAAGGAGGGTGCATTTCACCCCATTCTGGACCGTCAAAAAGTCAATGCAGCGCTGTGGATTCCTCGTTTTCATATGGAAACATTAAGGACGGTAATAGCAGTTGTTCGCCAAGGAGAATTTCTGGCCACTCTAAATTTAATGGAGGCCTATCTTCACATTCCCATTCGCATGGAGCATCAGAGGTTCCTTCGATCCATGGTGCTGGGCCAGCATTTTCAGTTTCAGGTCCTCCTCTTTAGGCTAGCTACAGCTCCACAGGCCTTCACAAAGGTGATGGTTGTGGTGGCGGCTATGTTGCGAACGGAAGGGATTCTAGTTCAGACTTATCTGGATGACCGGCTTATTCAGGCAAAGTTGGAAGTGGAGTGTGGCCGATTTTGGTTCAGAGGGTACTGGAGATGTTGCGATCTCTGGGATGGATCGTAAACTTGGCAAAGAGTCATCTCATTCCGAATCAGTCTTTGGATTATTATTTGGGGGCAAGATTTGACACCTGCTTAGGCAAGATGTTTCTCACCTCAGAGAGAATTTTGAAGTTGCAGTCTCCGGTATCCCGGCTGAGGCAGCATTCAGGTTCCCAAGGCATGGGATTATCTGCGGGTCCTTGGTTCAATGGCCTTGACTCTGGATCTGGTTCCATGGGACTTTGCTCACATGTGTCCGCTCCAGAGAGTGCTTCTATCCCGTTGGGATCCATTGTCTGTCTGAGGATTTTCAGCATCTTTTTGCCATTACTAGGAGTCTTCAGATCCAGTCTCTCATGGTGGCTGTCTTGGCCCAGTTTGGAGTGGGGAGTAGATCTGGAAGTCCTGGACTGGGTGGTGGTGACCCTGGATGCCAGCCTCAGGGGTTGGGGTGAAGTTTCTCAAGGGCAGACAGCCCAGGGATGGTGGTCACTATTAGGGAGATCCTGGTCTATAAATCGCCTGGAAACGAGAGCATTGAAAATTTTCCTTACTCAAGTGCTGGACCGAATGGTGAGAATTTTTTCAGACAATATAACTGTGTCGTAAGTCAACAGATAAGGTGGTACAACGAGCCGAGGAGTGGCTCTGGAGGCCCAGGAATTGTTTGTCTGGGCGGAACGGTGCCTGCAGGGCATTGCGGCATCTCATATTGCAGGAGTGGACAATGTGCAAGTGGATTTTCTCAGCAGAGAGCAGTTGGATCTGGGGGAATGGGAGTTGGAGGCTTTCACCTCATTTGGACCAGATGGGGCGCTCCCCAGCTGGACTTGATGGTGTCGTGCAGCAATGCCAAAGTGAACAGATTTTTCAGTCACAGAAGAGAGTCTGGAGCCAAAGGAATCGACACTCTGGTTCTTCTGTGGCCAACAGGGATTCTGCTGTACATGTTTCCTCCGTGGACTCTTGTAGGCCGAGTCTTGCAGTGCATCAAAAGGCATCTGGGTAGGTGGCATTGGTAGCACCTTGTTTTCTCTGCGTCCTTTGTTTGCGGATCTGGTTCATCTCGCCATGGACAGACCCCCTCAGGTTGGCTGATCTGCAGGAACTGCTTAGATAGGTCCCTATCTTCTCAGATCAGATGGATCGCTTTTGTCTTATGGCTTGGCTTTTGAGAGGAGATGATTAAGATCCAGAGGATATTCGGAGGCTGTGATCATGACGTTGCTTCAGGCTTGGAGACCCTCCACATCACTGGCTTACGTCAGGGTGTGGACATTGTTTGAGGGCTGGTTTGTGGAAAGGCACTTAGATGCTTTGCGGGTGGATATTTTGCCTATCTTGGCCCTTTTACAACAGGGATTGTCGAAGGGACACGCCTTTAATTCTCTTCGTGTACAGGTGGCGGCCCTAGGATGCTTTCGAGGGAAAGTTCAAGGAAGGCCATTGGTGACTCACCCGGATAATGTGCATTTTCTCAAGGAAGTTAAGCACCTGCGACTGCTGGCTCAGAGGGTTTGTCTTGCATGGAATTTGAACTTGGTGTTGTGGGGTCTTTGCGGGTTTCCATTTGAGCCATTGCAGAAGGTGTCTTTGAAGGACCTTTCTTTAGACTGTCTTCCGTGTAGCTATTTTTTCAGCCAGATGGATTTTGGAGTTGCAGACTTTGTCCTGTAGAGAGCCGTTTCTGTGAATTTCGGTCGATGAGGTCTCTCTGCAGACTGTTCCTCGTTCCTGCCAAAGGTCGCCTCGAGTTTTCACCTTAACCAGTCAGTGGAACTTCCCGCGTTCCCGAATTGGGAGCAGGAAGACCAGCTAGCGAAGGATCTTCACTGCTTGGATGTACGGTAGAAGCTGTTATCTTAAGATAATCAATTCCTTTCGGTGATAGGCTCATCTTTTTGTCCTGTTCGATGGCGTAACGAAGGGGAAACCAAGGCTTCTAAAGCCACCATAGCTCGTTGGTTAAAGGAGACTATATTTTTGACCTATCTGTGTAAGGGTCGTGATATCCCGAGGGGGTTATAGGCGCACTCAACCAGAGCGCAGGCAACGTCTTAGACGGAGTGTCAGTTGTTGTCGGTGCAGGAGATTTGTAGGATGCCAGTCATCTTTACACACTTTCACCAAGCATTATCGTTTGGGCACCTGAGGAGGTGACTTTTGGAGCGAGTATTTTGAGAGCGGGACTTTCGGATTCCCGCCCAGTATAGGGGAGCTTGGGTACATCCCACTTATCTGGAGTGATCTGGGATATGAACAGGAAAGGAAAATTGGTTCTTATATGCTAATTTTCATTCCTGTAGTACCACAGATCAGTCCAGAGACCCATCCCCTCGTTTTTGTTTTCCCAAAGACTGCATTCTGTGAGTTTTATTTTCTGAAGAATTTACAGCTGTGTGTGGTTGGTTTCTAGGACCTATACTGTGGCCTTGGATGGGAGGGTGCCAGTTCCGGAGGCTCAGGCCAATCTTACTTGTTTGTCCTGGGAGGGACATTATTAGTTGAGATTTATTTTTTTGGTGGGGGATTCCTCATTGGCTTTGGTACAGGTCAGTACTGAGCGACTGCAGGTGGCACTCTCAGTTAAGTAACAGTGCCTGAAAAGTGTTTAGTGCTCTGCCTCCATCTGCTGGTAGGGAGGCATAACCCACTTGTCTGGACTGATCTGTGGTGGTCCAGGAACAAAAATTAGCAGGTAAGAACCAATTTTCATTTTTCACAGTTAAGTTTGTAACTTATATGTATTAACTTGATAAATTATTGATTTTTGTACTTGGTACATTTTGTATTTGTATATAGTTTAAATATTTTTAAAACAATGTGAATGGTTTTCAAGAAAAATTGACTTTTTTTTGCATTGTCAGAGGTGTGAATCTTTTTATTTATTTATTTATTTATTTATTAGCACTTATCGCTTTCCAGATAAAATATCACCCAAAGCTATGCAAATTTGTGACAGATTTTGCTAACTCTTGCCACAGAATCTTGAAAAATCTGCCACAGGAAACTGACAGCACCCCCAATACCCTCAATTCAGACACTTCTGTCTGTTGCTGCCTGTTGCTCTCTGATGCTCCTTCCTGTTTGTTATCCTACCAGCTCTCTGCTTCTGTACTAAGTTGTCTTCTTTGCCATTACAGGAGACTGACAGTGTTTGGTTCTCCAGCAAGCTGTTGAATCATGAATTGCCGTAAGTAGTTTCATAAACTTTGAGGGCAGTGTGTTTTTCCATCGGTTTCCCCTGTCCCAATTTGTTCCCTGGTGAATCTGTATCTGTCTTCCCCTTCCTATTGCAGTCACTACTTGGCACTGTGTTTCGGTGAGGTGCAAATCCGACCACATCTGCAGAGGAGTCCTGAGCTCTCTCCGTCTTCCCCAAGTGCTGTGGCTGAGAGTAAGGGGCAGAGCAGAAGTAAGCTGCCTCTCAGCCCTTCTGTGCTAAGAATCCTCTCCCAGGTGAGCACCTCCCCTCCCCCTACCTTGCAGCACTGTCTAGTCTCCTTTCCAAGTGTTCACTCCTGTGCTATGCTGTTGCCTCCCTCTCTTCACCAGTTGCTGTTTGGGATTCTTCCCTGCTTGCTTTACTCCTCTCCATAGCTGGATATTCCTTGCATGCCAAC
The DNA here is from genome assembly GCF_901001135.1 of Rhinatrema bivittatum. Classification (NCBI taxonomy): domain Eukaryota; kingdom Metazoa; phylum Chordata; class Amphibia; order Gymnophiona; family Rhinatrematidae; genus Rhinatrema; species Rhinatrema bivittatum. The sequence continues at coordinate 164,659,116 of NC_042622.1, read as the reverse complement.
TTCACTGCCCATAAGAGATTGTTGCACAGCTCCTCACATTCCTCTCCTTTGTTTAACCAGTTATTCTCAGTCCATGTAGAGACCATTGACATCATGGTTCTACATGTGGCAGCCTCTGAATCCCTCTGGCACATGAAGGTCTCCAGGACTCAAGTCCTTCTGCACAGCGATGGGAAGAGGTAATTACACACAATCTTCTCTGTTCCTTCTGGGGAGAACATGCTGTTTGCTGGTGTCCAGCGTATGTGGACTTGGATGTGAGCGATAGGTTTGAACTTCTTCATAGAGCTTTTGTGGATGAATAGCATTTAAATGAGCAATGCAGTGATGGTATCTGATGGCAACAGAATTTTGTGGTTACCGACAGTTAATTAAATGTTCAGCTAATAAAGTCTGACACATTGCTGTTTCTTGCACCTGACCGGGGGAGGGGGGGGGGGTGATAATTGAGCGCTGAGCAGGAGACACATCCATTGCCAAGTCACCTTGCATAGGCAGTTTTCAATGTTTTTGTGGGCAGTGACTGCTACATTCCCTGCACTGCTGTGGGGGGAAGGGGTGCTGTTGTGAATAGTTGGTAGATTTGATATGGAATAGATGGGAAGGGAAATATTTGGGGTGTGTAGGGGTCATTACTTCAGTTCTGTGATCACTCATGGTCTTAAGCGTCTTCTTCTCCAGGCTGGACTGTGAGGTGACCCTCAGTCAGCTGAACAGCAAAGTTCTGAAGAGCAGGCAAGCAGTGAGTATTTCTGTGCATCTTAGAGCACTTGCACCCCCTGTCAATTCTGCCAGTCTGTGCCACCCAGTGTTTCCATTCCCCTGCCAGTGTGTACCGCACAGCATCATTTTATTTATTTATTTATTTATTTATTTATTTATTTATTTATTTAAAGGTTTTTATATACCAATAGCCGTTTGCACATCATATCGGTTTACAGATAACGTATAACATGATAGAGAAAATACATGGAACGATCATATCCACATGCCCTGAAAAATGGTTGGTTTGTGTGTGAGAGAAGCTTAAGAACATAAGAAATTGCCACACTGGTCTGGTAATAAGTAGTGGCTGTTCCCGAAGTCAACTTGACTAATAGCAGTTTATAGACTTTTCCAAGCTGAACAGCCCTAGCTTTTCCTCATTGGGGAGCCATTACATCCCCTTTATCATTTTGGTCTCCCTTCTCTGTACCTCCTTTAGTGCATCCATATCTTTTTTGAGATGCGGCAACCAGAACTGAACACAGTACTGAAAGTGCAGTCTCACCAAGCTTTCACTGTTGTTACCTGTGCTGTGCCTGTTCTGTGGTAGGGCTGTGTGAGAGATGCTTGCACTTGGTGCTGCCAGTTGTGTGCGTGTGAGAAGGAAATTTGCACTTAGTGCTGCTTGTTCTGCACTGGGGCAGTGTATGTGTGTGTGCGCATATGTGCATGTGAGAGAGAAACTTGCACTGCTGCTGCCTTCGCTGTGCCTGTTCTGTGGTGGGACAGTGTGTGCGAGAGAAAAGCTTTCAGTTGTGTCCATGCTGCATGTTCTGTTGGCTATATGGAGGACTTTAGTTTCATCAGTTAAGCTCCTTTCATGGGAACTACATTTTCTGGAAATAAACATAAGAAAAGAGGAAGGGATGCTCTCAGATGTCTGGCTTGTCTTCACCGAGCGGTGGCAGCTCATGTTCCAGAGATAGGAGGACTTGGTGGTGTTGTGCTTTGTCCTTCACAGGGTGACTCCTGCCTGGCTGAGCTATCGCTGGCTCTCTCTCTGTCTGTGGAGTGCAGTGGTGATGAGTGGCAGCTTCAGGCTGTCTGCCTGGGCATCCGCAGTCTGCAGGCTGAGCTCCATGAGGGGTTTTTCAACAGTGAGCTGCTGCACAGGAAGGGGGTCCACATGGAACGTGGAGCTGGGGATGAGGCTGACACTCCAGAGCAGAGTGCTGGCAGTGAGGAAGAGGATCTGGAGCAAGGACCAGGTTCCGAGGCAGATAGCATGACGGAACTGTCAGGTTAGTGCCAACAGCCTAGTTGAATCTTTCTTTTTGCCAAACAAACTTCTTTAGGGAGAAACAAATTAGTCTAGATGCTGGTATACAGTGCCAGCGTTGAGTGAGGCATGCTCTCTCCTACACCTGTTTGCATATAGTGCTCCATAGCAGAGTGTGCAATGTGGGGGGTTGATGTGCTCTTCTTGAATACAAGAGACAGTAGTGCAGAACTAATAATATTAGTTGAGTTCAGTATGCAAACAAAATCTGCGTGGTGGGGGCAAGGGTAATATTAGGCCCTGGTTGCTTGCAGCACAGAGAATCAAATGACATCAACCTTAATATTTACTCCCACTGAGAAAATTAACCCTGTACGGGGCAGAGGTGGAGATGAAGTGCACAGCGGGCGACAGATTTTCAAGTCCTCCCTTCCTACGAGCTTGTTTGCAAGGGAATGGAACCCCCTCCTCTCCCTTCCTGCAAGCTTGTTTGTATGCCAGTGGAGCCTCCTCTCCCTTTCTTCCTACAAGCTTGTTCATATGGGAATGGAGCCCCCTCCTTGCTTCCTATGAGCTTGTTTGCATGGGAATGTAGCTTTCCTCCTCCCTTCCTGAGAGCTTGTTTGCATGGCAGTGGCGCGCCCTCCTCCCCACCTGCGAGCTTATTTGCGTGGGAATGGAGCCTCTCTCTCCTCCCTTCCTGTGAGCTTATTTGCATGGCAATGGAGCCCCCCTTCCTGCAAGCCTATTTGCATGGCAATAGAATTCCCCTCCTGCCCACTTGTAAGCTTTTTTGCGAGAGAATGCGCCCTCCTCCTACCCACTTACAAGCTTGTTGGCATGGGAAAGGAGTTGCACTCCCTGTATGTGAGCAGTATGAGTGTTTGGCAGGGCACTGATGGTTGCTTATAATGTATTTACAGAAAAGGTGAAAGGACAGACTGTGTCCTGGCAGCGATTTTTAGAGCAGATCCCTCAGAAGCTGAAGGTGGAACTGGAGAATAGCAGCTTGATTCTCTCAATGAATAGTCAGCAGAGGTAAAACTGAAGACTCCTGGCTGCTGTAGATTTATGATGAAAGGCAGAGACCCCTCTAAAGTTCTCCCCATACCTCACATTTGTTTGGGAGGGGGCACAGACCCTAATAAAACCAATTCCTGTTAGTTCCCTAGATCAGTCCAGGCAAGTGGGTTTTGCATCCCTACCAGCAGATGGAAGCAGAGAACTAAAAGCTTTGAGACACTGCTACATAACCGAGAGTGTCACCTGCAGTCCCTCAGTATTTCTCTGTCTTCAGCAGATGGTAGAGGTGCAAACCTGTGGATAAGAAAGAAAGAAGGGACAGAAGAAGAGAGGTGTTAGGTTCCTTCGTGGGTCATCTCTCAGGTTGAGCTGGGCGAGCAGGGGCTTGGTAATACCTCACCAGCTTTAGCCCGCAGCAGATCCAGGGGTCTGACAGCCAGGGCTCCTGCTTCCCTCTTATCCCCTGAAGGCTCCTTCCCAGAGGTGTTGCCAGCAGAAAAGTATTCCTTTTCTTGCTTGAATTTCTTTCTTTTCTGTGGCTGCTGTTTTTTGTTTTGTTTTTTTAAAGAAAGTGTTACATTTTTCTTTCAGTAGCAACAGTTCGGGCTGTTTCTGGTTTGAACATCAGGGCAGGCCCGGGATGGGGAAGGGAGCAGTGACCTCTTTTTGCAGCTTCGGGCTGCTCGGGTAGCCATAGGCTGTTTTGGGCCTTGTTCCCCTCCTCTTCTGCATGCCGCAATCACATGGCTTCTGTTCCTTTGCAGCAAACATGGCCACATGGAGACAAGATGACTCCTACAGCGATATCCCAATGCAGGAAAGCTTCGGGCTGCTCAGGAAGCTGGAGGTGCATTAGGCCGTGTTCCCTTCCTCTCCTGCGCACCGTGATCATGTGGTTTCTGTTCCTCTGCGGCAGGCCTGGCCACGTGGAGACAGGATGGCGCTGGTAGTGGTTTCCCAGCGCGGGAAAGCTTGTTAGGCCGGCTCCCTGGCTTGGGGTGCAGCTGAATGCAGCGGTGCTATGCCGCAATTCATTTCTGGAGGGGATGGGTCCTCCGGGGGGAAGGAGGCTGGTAGGAGAGCCACAGCTTCCCAAGGCCCTGTCACGATCAATGCCAGGAGCCTAAACAGCCTGTCAGGCAGGGGAAGGGCTACAGCTCGGGAGCCCAGGGACTCCCCTCCCCTGTTGTCTCTGGCGATCCCGTCGGGAGGTGGGGGGAGGCGATGCGCGCTCTGGACCAGACAGAGGAGAGGATGACATGGAGTTTCCTCTGAATTTGTCTTGCTTATGCTTAAAGCGTTTTTAACCAGGAAAAGCACTGGCTATAAAAAGGGCCCTTCTGTTAGCAGTCTTGTCCTGCTGCAAAGAGGCCGAGGGACTCCTTGGCCAGGGGGGTTAGGGGACCTCCTTCGCCGGCTGGGCCTGGACCATCCTGAGGAGCCTGGCAGCTCGGATGATTCAGACCTGGATGACCTGGAAGATGGTCTTGGGGGTTGGTCTGAGGGTGGATCAGGGTGACCCAGCAGATCTCAAGGCAGATGTCGATCAGGACGGGGATAAGGATATGGCTGATCCGGAAGAGGTCCCAATAACGAAGGGAGATGACCTGTGGGTGGTTAGTCTGTTGCGTAAGGAGGAGTTGAGGCCCCCTTATTTCCCATGTTCGGAAGGAATTGGGTATTAAGATGGTCCAGGGGGAGTTGGACAATGAAGGGGTTGATCCGGTGTTGGTTGGACTCCGGGGACCACCGAAAGCCTTTCCTTTCCCTAAAAGGATCAAGAAGCTGGTGAACCAGGCATGGGACTTTCCAGAGGTGAGCCCCTAGATGGCTAGAGCCATAGCAAAGTTGTAGCCCCTCACGGAGAATATCCTGCAGCTGCTGGTAATGCTGAAGGTGCATGCTTCGGTCTTGGCGGTCACTAACAAGATGACCATTCTGGTTGCGGGTTTGGCAGCGTTAAATGATGCACAGGACTGTAAGCTAGAGACTCATCAGGAGAGGATGTTTGAAGCTTTGGCACTGAGCATCTGAGCAGCGATCTGTGGAAGTCTGATGCAGAGGGCCTGTTTACATTGGATCCAGAAGTCTCAGGAGAAGTCTTAAGCAGATGCTTGAGTCAGGCAACGCAGGTGGAGGTTGGAATTGCATATGAGGCTGATGTGCTTTATGCCTTGAGCTGGACTTTGGCCAGGAACATGGTCGTGGCGGTCTCTATGCAACATCTGCCGTGGTTGTGGAATTGGTCAGCTGATATGTGGTCCAGATCTTGACTCTGTAATCTCCCCTTTAAAGGAAGGAAAATTGTTGTTTTGGGAGGACCTGAAACAATTGATAAAGATTTTGGCGGAGTCTAAAGGGAATAAGCTGCCAGAGGATAAGATGACAGTCAGGAAGTCTTTTCTGCCTCGCTCTGTGTTTCAGGAGGTTTGGTGCTTTGTCCCAGTAAGGGATTTGCACTCTCTTTGGGGCAGAACCATGGGTTCGGTAGGCAGCAGTCCTTTCAAGGCACCTGTAAATTTCCCTGAGAGGTCTCCAGCCAGGAGGCTGGCAGCAGTAAGGCTTCACAATAAAAACAAGCTGGTCCACTCTCTCAATATGGCGGTGGAAGGCCGTCTATCACATTTTTACAAAGAGTGGACCAGGGTTACCTTAGACCAATGGGTCCTATAGGTAATAAAGGACGGCTATGCTTTAGAATTTTTTCACTCCATCATGGAAGCTTTTGTGATGTCTCATTGCAGTGTCTGAGGCAATAAGCAGCAATTCAGGACAATTCGCCTTCAGTTGCTGGCATGATTGTACCGAGGGCGGCTAAGGAGCACAGTCGCAGGAGGTACTCTATTTACTCTATTGTGCCAAAAAAGGAAGGAGCTTTTCATCCCATCTTCAATCTGCAAAAGATGAAATGTGATACTGCGAGTTCCCTGTTTTTCCGTATGGAAACGTTGCGGACGATAATAGTTTGTCGTGGTTTTTCGGGCCTCGCTGGAATTGACTGAAGCCTATCTGCACATTCCTATTTGGCAAGAACATAAAACGTTTCTTTGTGGTATGGTTCTTGGGTAACTATTCCAGTTTTGGGCCCTCCCGTTCGGTTTGGCAACTGCACCTCACACATTCACAAAGGTGATGGTGGGGGTGGTGGCAGTGGCTCTCCGCAGGGAGGGGATCTTAGTTCATAATTATCTAGATGACTGGCTTATCCGAGGGAAATTGGAGGAGGTATGCCGATAGTCTGTGTGCATGGTGATGGATATGTTGTGGTCCTTGAGCTGGGTGATGAATTTGGCAGAGTCACCTGAGCCCTACCCAGATGTTGGAATACTTGGGAGCGAAGTTCAATACTCAGCAGTGTTTCTCGCCTCGGAGGGGTTTCAGACGTTATAACCCCAGGTGGAGCAGATTTTGCAGATGCTAGTGCCCAGGGCTTGGGATTATCTTCAGATCTCTGTTCAATGGCATCCTATGTTGAATTTGGAGAAAGGGATGGACCTGGAGGTTCTGGATTGGGTTATAGGGATCGCAGAAGCCAACCTCAAGGGTTGGGGGGGGGGGGGCGATCTGTCAAGAATGGATGGCACAAGAACATTGGTCACCAGTGGAAGTATCCTGGTCTATCAATTGCTTGGAAACAAGAGCAGTGTGCAGGGCGTTGATGGAATTCCTTCCACAAGTTCAAGGTCAAATGGTCAAAATGTTCTCGGACAATGCGACAATCGTGGCTTATATTAGTTGGCAAGGGGGAACGAAGAGTCGCGCTGTTGCCCACGGAGCCAGGGCCATTTTGCCCAAGTGGAGCAACATTTGCAGGGGATTGCCACTTCACATGTTGCAGGAATGGACAATGTGCAACTTTCTCATTAGGTCACAGTTGGATCCTGGAGAACGGGAGCTATCGAAAGAGGCCTTTGACCTTATCCCAGTCTCGATGGGGCAGTCCCGCTCTGGATCTGATGGCTCAAGGAGTAGTGCCAAGGCAGCAAGTTCCTTCAGCTGCAGACGGTAGGTCGCAGCCAAGGGCATAGAGCTTGGATGCTTCCATGGCTGACAAGGATCCTGCTGTATGTGTTCCCTCCATGACCATTAATAGGTTGAAGGTTTAGGTGCATCGTGAGATATGTGGCTCAGGTGGTACTGGTGGTGCCAGAGAGGCTGCATCACCCGTGGTTCGCTAATCTGGTTCAGCACACAATTGACGGGTCTGTGAGATTGGCTCAATTGCAGGGGCTGTTAAGGAAGGTCTTATTTTCTTGGATTGGGTGGATCACTTTTGTCTCTCGACTTGACTTTTGAGATCAGGTGCTTGTGATAAAAAGGATACTCTGAGCCCATGATTTTCAAGGGCTTAGTTTACAATTCCTTGCGGGTTCAGGTGGCAGCCTTGGGGAGTCTCAGAGGTATATTCCAGGGAAAAGGTTGTTGGCCTCACATCCAGGTATTGAGGTTTTTGAAGGGGGTCAAGCATCTGCGGTCACCAGGGATAAGATTGGGTTTGGCATGGAGTTTAAAATTGGTGCTTTGTGGGTACTTTGTGGGCCTCTGTTTTGAGCCATTGAGGAAGGCGTCATTAAAGGACCTCACGCTAAAGGTGGTATTTTTTGTGGCGATTTGTTCGTTCAGAAGGATCTCGGAGCTGCAGGCTTTCTCCTGTAGGGAACTATTTCTGAAAATTTTGAATGAGGGGGTGTCTTTGCACATGGTACAGTCGTTCCTGTCTAAGGTGGTATCTTCGTTTCACCTGAGTCAGGCTGTGGAGCTCCTCCCTTCCCAAATTGGTCTGCTGAGTTGCCGGAGGCAAAAGTCACAAACAGTTTTTGGCGGTTAGATTATTTGTTTGTATTGTTTGGAGGTGCCAGAAATGGATGCAAGGCCTCCAAGGGCACGCTAATTCTTTGGCTGAAGGAAGCTATTATTTTGGCCTACCTTTGTAAAGGGAGAAGAATTCCAGAGGGGTTGTGTGCACAATATTAAGAGCGCAGGCATAGTTGTGGGCCGAGTATCAATGTCGCCGCAGATTTGTAGAGCGGTGACATGGTCTTCTCTTTACACTTTATCTTGCTATTACCATTTTAGATATTCAGGCTCCAGGAGAGCCGACCTTTGGCAAAAGCGTTTTGAGAGGAGGGTCTTTTGCGGGCCAGTTTAGGGGTGCTTTGGTATATCCCACTTGTCTGGACTGATCTGGGTACGAACAGGAAAGGGAAATTGGTTCGTTCCTAGCGTGTAGCCAGATGGACTCAGGACCAATAGGTTATGTGTTCCCCTGCTAGTAGATGGAGACGGAGTCAGGTTTCAAAGCTGATGTCACCCTGGATATACTCCTGCAATGACCTCAGCCATTCAGTATTTATCCGCCTCCTAACAGATGTGGATGCTATCCCCACACCGGTAGCGGTGTCTAGTGGGATTGCAGCACTAATCCAAAGGAGAATTTTACCTTCAAATTGAAAAGAAGATCGAGCCCCGCTCTCCTGCAGTGATACCTGAGGGTCCCTCCCCCAGTTGAGAATTCCTGAGGTGATTTCTGAGATCCCTCAGAGGTATACCTTGGTCTGGTAGCCGGCTCCCGGCATGGACTTTGCTGCTGAAGCAGCTGAAAGACAATGGGTGCAGAAGCTGAGTGCGGCAGTGAAGGCCTATGCCCTCTCCCCCTCATAGCCGGAGACCATCTCTATACTCGGCCGGTAAGCGCTGAGACCAGGTAAGTAGAGAAGAACTCCGACGAACCAGAAACATGGAAGGACTTCGGTAAGTCTTTCCTCCAGTCTCCTTGCTTGGCATGCTATACCGATATCGTTCCCGATCTCCGTGCGGGAAGGGGGTTTCCGAGCAGGTTGAGCGGCCCCCTCATTGGGCTAGGCCCCGCTTCAGGCTCAGTGGATTCTCCACGTGGTGATCCACGGCACCGCCATCTTGCGCGAAGTTTGGTGCGGCGCCATTTTCCCCCTTCGACCGTTGGTACTCGTGGTGCAAGCCGGCCTTCTGTGCTTCTAACGTGCACGTAAATATGCGCATAGCTGCGCACATAAGCGCACGCACAACTTAGCACACATCCAGCTGCTTTGACCTACTCATGCCAAGGCGAGTCTGTGTGCACTCGAGAGGTATTAACCGGCTAAACACACAAGCTACAGAGGTTATGGACCCTGCAGCAAAGAAGCTCAGAAGACACTCCCTTTGCGCAGCCTGCCATATTAGGGCTACACAGTTTGACCTGGAATCCTGCTTATGTCAACACTGTGAAGAGGCCCAGGGAGGACTGGATTCTCAAAACTTCTCCAAACCCGGCCCATCCCAGTCGGATGACGGGTCAGCCACGACCTTATCCAGCAGCACTCCGGACCTGAGCAATTCTGGGACAGCGTCCTTCCTGGGAGAGGGCAGTTCAGCAGCCCCTACCCTGTTTCTTCCTGGGCCAAATATGAATCTGGCAGCCTTCTCCTGGTTGGAAAATTTTTCAGGGCCTCCAAGCCTTTGTCCAGGCGCAGTCAGCCCTGTCCCTGCCCAGGCTGAACCCCAGCAGAGAAGGCCTCGCCCTCCCAGCCCTGTCAGATTGCCTCGGGACATGCCTTGCCTCACCAAGGGTATTCCTGATGGGGATTCGTTGGAGGAATCATTTGCTGGGCCCATACTATGGAACACGATGCCCCCCGAACTCAGATTACAGAATAATCTCAAAACTTTTAAGAAAAATCTAAAAACATGGCTCTTTAAAAAAGCCTTCACTAAAGAGTGTGGAGGGTAGAGAATGAAAGTACAGGGTAATGCAGATGAGAATGAATTTACTCAATCCTACATTTAAGAAGTAATATTTCAAAGCGATAGTAACTCAATAATATACCTGGACTTGACCAACATTACTCAAATAATGATTTTATTTATGAAATTGTAACTGAACTTTATTGGCACCTGTTAGAATGTACGATATCCTACATTTACTTACCTTAGTCTATGTGCCTATTTGTAAACCGTTGCGAGGGTATATAACTTAGCGACGGTATAGAAAAGTTTTTAAATAAATAAATAAAGGATGGGGAAATCCCTCCAGGCCTGTAGCAATACTGGACCATGCTTCGATTTTTCCAGAGATGAATTACCGACCCTAGTTTCCCAGACTCTGAAGATTCTTGGAGTTCCGGAGCCCAAGAGGAGCCCCATCCTGGTGTCTCTACGGAAAGCTTCTTGCTATTTCCCGATACTGGAAGCCATCCAGGAGCTGATTGACCTGGAATGGGATGCTCTGGAGGCAAGTTTTAAAGGAAGTCTGTCCTTAGAGGCCTTGTATCCTCTGGACCCAATGGTCGGGGAACGCTTGCGTTTCCCAAAAGTGGATACCCTGGTCTGTACCGTCTCCATGCGAACAACTATCCCTGTAGAGGGAGGAGCAGCCTTGAAAGATGCTCACAATAAGCGGTTAGAATCCATCCTTAAGCAAACCTTCGACGCAACAGCAGACACTGCAGATCGCTTCCTGTTGTGCCCTGGTGGCTCGCTTGTGTCTGCTCCGCTCGAGAGAGGCAGATAGCTCTGGGGCACACGCTGCAGCCTTCCTGGTGGACACAAGCTCAGACCTAGTGTGTATCTCAGCTAGAGGAGTAGCCTCAGTGGTGGCGACCAGAAGACAGCTGTGGTTGCGAAACTGATCAGCGGACACAACTTCTAAGGCAAACCTCACAAAGATGCCCTTTAAGGAATTCCTCCTATTTGGAAGTGAATTGGAGAAGCTAGCCAGTAAGTGGGATGAATCTCCAGTGCCCAGGCTACCGGAAGATAAGAAAAAGAGGTCATAGCGCCCCTCACTCATGAGAGTTCGGGCAAGGGGCTCCCAGCGCTTCCGGCACTACAGAAACTCGTCATTTCAGTCAGTTCGGCCCTTGGGAAGATCTCAGTCCTTTTGGAACCAGCAACCAAAAAGAAGAACAGGTTCGGGCTCAGGTTCGACTGAAACTTCCCAGTGAAGTTGGGCTGATCCATTCTCGAGAAGAGGAGATAGGGGGCAGTCTCTCCCTCTTCTATCAGCGGTGGGTTGAGATCACGTTGGACAAATGGGTACTGGACATCATACGAGAAGGTTATGCTCTTGAATTCCACAGCATCCCTCGGGACAGGTTCATGATGTCACCTTGCCACTCCCAGCACAAGAAACTGGCAGTGGAAACCACACTGATAAGGCTCCTCAGTCTGAGGGCTATAACTCCGATACGTACACCCCAAGTAAATACAGGGCATTATTCCATCTATTTAATCATGCCAAAGAAAGAGGGCTCATACCGACCCATCCTGGATCTCAAGAGCGTCAACTGTAATCTGTGGATAATTCACTTCTGCATGGAAACTCTCCACTCTGTCATAATGGCAGTAAACTGGGAGAGTTCCTAATCTCTCTGGACCTCTTGGAGGCCTACCTCCACATTCCAATCCGTCAAAACCACCAGCATTTTCTATGCTTTGCGTTACTGGGCCAACATTACCAGTTCCGATTGTTACCCTTCAGCATGGCAACCGCCCTCAGAACATTCTCCAAAATTATGATGGTCATAGCAGTGGCACTGAGGAAAGAAGGGATCCTGGTGCACCCTTAGTTGAATGGCTGGCTGATCCAGGCGAAGTCGTTGGAAGAGAGCCTCTAGGTGACCAGCAGGGTCAGGTCCATCCTGCAGGATCTCGGTTGGGTCGTGATCATGGACAAGAGCAACCTGAAGTCCTCCCAGTCCTTAGAGTACCTGGGGGCCCGATTCAACACTAAGCAGGACAAAGTCTTTCTTACTCCCTCAAGGACCAAGTACAACAGTTGATGAACACAATGTGCCCCAAACTTTGGGGCTATCTCCGGGTCTTCGGCCTCATGGCATCAATCCTGGAAGTAGTACCTTGGGCTAGGGCATACATGCGGCCCCTCCAGCACTCCCTACTGTCACGATGGAACCCACTGTCTCAAGACTACTCGATTTGCCTTCTCCTACCGATGGAAGTATGCTCTCGGCTCCAGTGGTGGCTACAAAAAATTCACCTAAGTAAGGGTGTAAGCCTGTCCTCACCAAGCTAGATCGTCCTCATAATGGACGTGAGCTTTCGAGGGTGGGAAGCTCACTGTCCGGAACTGACAACCCAGGGACAATGGACCGAGGAAGAGGTGAACTGGAACATAAATTGCCTGGAAGTGCGAGCGGTCAGATTAGCATGCCTGCATTTCAGCCACAGGCTCCAGGGGCAAGCAGTCTACGTGATGTCTAACAACGCAACAATGGTGGCCTACATCAACTGCCAGGGAGGAACTAAGAACCACCAGGTGTCTCTGGAAATAGACCCCCTTATGGAATGGGCAGAATTAAACCTACAAGAGATCTCGGCCTCCCACATCACGGGAAAAGACAATCACAGCAGACTTTCTCAGGGAAAGCCTGGATCCGGGGGAATGGATGCTGTTGACCAGAGCCTTTCAGCTCCTAGTAGATCGCTGGGGCCTTCCATCCATCAAACTACTGCCTATATCTCACAATGCAAAAGTTCCCCGGTTCTTCAGTCACATACGGGATCAGCGCTCCCAAGGGATCGACACCCTTGTCCAGACCTGGCCAGAGGAGGACTTACTGTATGCCTTCCCTCTGTGGCCTCTACCGGGCAAGATCATCTGCAAGATCGAACACCACAGAGGATTAGTCCTGGTGGCCCTGGATTGGTCCAGACGCCCGTGGTATGCAGACATGCGGAGGCTTCTTGTGGAGAGTCCTCTTTACCTCCCCCCGTCACAGGGATCTTTTCCAGCAAGGCTTGATTCTTCACGAAGACCCAACTCAATTCTCTTTAGGTCTGGCCCTTAAGAGGGCTTGCCTGACAAAACGTGGTTATTCGGTGGCTGTTATCGCCACATTGCTCTGCACGCGGAAGTTCTCAATGTCCCTGGTATACATACGGATCTGGAGAATATTTGAGGCCTGGTGCGGGGAGCGTGGGGTGACCCCACAGACGGCCAAGATCCCCATGATTCTGGAATTTTTACAGAACAGCCTGAACAAAGGATTGTCCCTCATCTACCTCAAGGTTCAGGTGGCAGTCCTCTCCTGCTTCAGGGCAGATGAACGAAAACAGTCTGACATGTCTGGACTTGACCTGTTTCCTAAAAGGGCTTAAACAACTCCGACCACCCTTAAAGTGGCCGGACCCCCTATGGAACCTCAATTTAGTATTGGACTTCCCAGCAGGGCTCTCCTTCAGAACACTGTGCAGTCTGTCGCTACGCCTATTAACACTAAAGACGGTATTCTTGGTAGTGATATGCTCAGCTCGTCGCATCTTGGAACTACAGGCGCTGTCTTGTCGGGAGCCATTCCTCCGATTTACTCCATGAACAGTACAGCTTCACACCATCCCCTCCTTCTTACCAAAGGTAGTCTCTGAGTTTCACCTGAACCAATCCATCTCCTTACCATCCCCGGATAGTCACAAGGACACAGAGGACTACCGCCTTCTTCACCATCTGAATGTCGGTAGACTCTTAGTGCAGTATCTGGAACGTTCAGAACCAGTGCGTAAGACAGATCGCTTGTTCATTCTACACGGGGGAAAGAAGCAGGGTGAAGCAGTGTCGCAGGCTACCATAGCTCGCTGGATCAAGGAAGTAATCAAGGCAGCTTACATAGAGACAGGAAAGCCTTTGCCCCTTCAAGTCAAAGATCATTCTACCAGGGCCCAGACAGTATCCTGGGCGGAAGCTAAGCTACTGTCTTCCGCCAACATCTGTCGAGCAGTGGCGTGGTCCTCCTTGCACACCACCTCCAGGTTCTACTGCCTGGACGTTCAGGCCCGAGAGGACACATGGTGTTTGCGAGGGCGGTGCTAACCAGACCACGGGTAGTCGCCCGCCCCATTCAGGAGTAGCTTTTGTACATCCCATTGGTCCTGAGTCCATCTGGACTTCTGGAGTTTTGGTGCTTATGTTGGTTGCGGACAGTTGTGGTCTCGTTTTTTAATCAAGTTTTTAATAAAGTTGCTTCGAAGTTCTTCAATAATTATTCCACAATGACTTTTTGAAGAGAATGCTGAATGGCTGAGGTCACTGCAGGGGTGTATCTAGGATGACTTCAGCTTTGAAACCTGACTCCATCTCCATCTGCTAGCAGGGGAACACATAACCCATTGGTCCTGAGTCCATCTGTCTATACTAAGGAAAATGAAATGATCAGATAAGTAATTTCTCCATTACTTGCTAATTTTCATTCACAAAGTACCACAGATCAGTCCAGAGACCCAGCCCCTTAATGTTCTCAAGACCGTTATGGCAGGTCTGTGTTCTGGCATGCTTACTGGGAAGAACTGTCAGAATGTATATATACATAACCTAAAGAAGTTTGCTGGGTTGTGGTTAGCCCCTTGGGTTGATTTGTGGTTTTTCTATTTGGGAGTCTCCAAACCTTGGATTTGGCATTCGCCCTCATTTGTGGGGGTGGGAGGGGGGGGATTGAGTTGTTACTCTATAGTTGGCTTGGGTACAGGTCAATACTGAGGGACTGCAAGTGGCACACTCTGTTATATAGCAGTGCCTCAGTTCTCTGCCTCCATCTACTGGTAGGGATGCAAAACCCACTTGACTGGACTGATCTGTGGTACTTCAGGAATGAAAATTAGCAGGTAAGAACCAATTTACCTTTCCCTGGTTCTGCAGGGGATACGATCAGTGGGTTGAAGTCACAATAAAATGCCCCCAGATTTTCCACCTGGTTAGAATTCTTGGCAAAGAGGGCCAGAGTTTGAGTGGACAAGAAGCGTAACCTCTGTTCTCTCCCTCTGTTTCGAATGTCTTGCAAGCCACAGGGAGGTCTGCGATGTGTTGGAGTGGCCCTGCTTTCTATGTTATGCTTACTGCTGTCTGTTATGCTCAGGCACCTGAACTGGACCCTGAAGCTGCTGCAGCTTCTGTACACGCGGGAGGAGACCCAGCTTCCTCTACGGAGCTTTACCAGCAGTTCGGAGCTAGCCCAGATGAGCAGCGAGATACTGCTTGAAGGTTAGTGGGGGCATAGTTCTGACCCCTGTGTGGAGCTTGCACCTCCTCTTTCGTGCTGTGTTGGGGCAGTGTGAGGAGAGAATTGGACATAACTTTGCTCTGTTGCATAGCACTGGGCGCCACTCCTGCCTGATGCTGGGAGTGGTTTGTGCTTCCCCCCTTTTTTTTTTTTTGGGCAGGAGAATCTCCTGCTTTTTCTGATTTTGTGTTTCCCTTGGAAGGAAGAAGTTTTGGGGTACTGTCCCTAACACTCCCTACCACTTTGCCTCTCCCGAGGCTCCATCATGAACTGCCTTGATTCGGATTGAAGGCAGTATGTAGTGGCACTCACATTGAAGGTGCAACCCAGCTCCTGTTGGGTGCTTTTAAGTGCAGGTCCAGTAGCCCTATTGGTCCTGGTGAAAACTGGAGTATTTTTGTTTATTTTTTATGTATTTATTTCCTGATTGATTGTTCTAGCCTCTGAGGGAGGTATAAATTTAACATTCTTACATACAGAAGTGTCAGAAATAAAAATTTAAATAAAATCCCAAATCATAAATAACGTTGGAACAAACAATGAAAATGCGAGAGTGCAGCTTTATCATTGTGGAGGGTGTGAGCTGGATATCCTCACCAACTCCTTTGTCTCTTTGCTCTGCAGATGGTCTCCTCTTGTCCCAGAGCCGACAGAGAATTCTTTGTTTGAACTTACTTAAAACAAGCATACAGGTGAGCATGTGGGAGGCAGGCAGCCTTGTATTATCTCTCTGTTCACGTTTGTCTTTTCCTCTCCTGCTCTGTACTGCTGTTACATGAGAGTACACTTGGGATTTGATGGAGGATCAGAAGTTGTGTTATACTAGGGCCTACATTACTGGTTCTTGTGTCCTCATGGCAGGCTACCTGAACGAGTCTCAAGTCTATTTGTCATGCTTTCCTCATATATCCTGCCCTACAGGTCAACTCTATAGATATCACAGGCTCAGCTACTCTGAACACCTGCATTGTTCACTACCGCCACCAGGAGCTCTCCCACTGGTGGAGCCTGCTGACATTAGAACAGTGGGGTAGGAAGACCCCAGTTCAGAGCAGGAAAATAAGATGGTGAGTTTCCTTTTAATGAGAACCCCTCATACTAGATCACAAACGCTTTCTGAGTCTGTTGGGGGTTTTTTTGGTTTTTTTTTAAATAAAACTCTCTCTCTCTCTCTCTCCTGTCAGCTTTCCCCAGATCATCGCTCCTATCAGTTTCAGCTCGTCCATCAGTAACGTGAGTGTGTCCTTGCAGCTGGGGGACACACTTCCCTGTGCCCTGGGGTTTACCTCCATCTCTCTAGGTAAATTATGGAAGGTAGCTGAGTCCAAGGAGTGCATTTGAAGACAGAATGGTATAGAAATGTAAGATGGAACTAAACCAGATGTACTGGGACCTCTCTGTAAGGTTCCCTAAAACTAAGTTCCCTGTATGTACCCGGATCAGTCCAGACACCTGGGTTCATCTCCCCATCAGCAGATGGAGACAGAGGAAAAAAACCTTGCTGACACTGTATTTAAGCAACCGTGCCACCTGCAGTTCATCAGTATTTGTCGCCAGCAGATGGCAGAGGCTGTTAATCCTGCAGTTGACTAATTTTTTTCAGCTATGCCGCAAGTCAGTTCATCGAGTTCTAGAAGTCCTACAGTCCCTAAGTTGGGTAGTGAATCATGACAAAAGTCAGCTATCACCAACACAAACTTTGGAATATTTAGGAGCTCAGTTTGATACTCTTATTGGCAGAGTCTTTCTCTCTCAAGATCGAATCTTGAAACTTCAGGCCCAGATCCGCCGGTTTTTGCGGTTGCAGGTACCCAAGGTCTGGGACTACTTTCAGGTACTTGGCTCGAATGCCTCCATGCTGGACTTGGTTGCCTGGGCGTTTTCCCATATGAGACCACTACAGACTGCATTGTTGTCCCGCTGGAAGCCAGTATCGGAAGAATATCATATCCGCTTACCTCTTGGGGGTTTGCCAAGAGACAGTCTGTCATGGTGGCTTCAGACTTCCAATCTTAGTCGGGGAGTGGACCTCAAAGTCCCCGATTGGATGGTGGTTACTACCTATTTATTTTATTTTATTTATTTTTAATTTTTATAGACCGAAGTTCTTGTAGGAACTACAAATCAATCCGGTTTACATACAACTTTTAAATGCCCAAAAAGAGTAGTGGGCTTTACATAGAACAGTTGAACAATAAAACAGGTAACAATAGAACAATAACAATAATGATGGAACAAATAGAATAGATAACCAATTAAACATAGTAATATAGTAATAAATATTATATAGAAAATAAATATAAAAGAGATAGAGTAAATGGAGTGTGAGTACAGTATAAATACAAAAGATTAAAGAGCTCAAAAATTAAGGTACAGTTGAAAAAAATCGTAATAGGAAAAACAGTGAGATAACCCATGATTTGGGTTAAAAGACTTGATTAGGTAGCATTAGATGTCTGGGAAGGCTTGACGGAAAAGCCATGTTTTTAGCTTTTTTTTGAACTCCTGATGACTTGGTTCTAGTCTTAGATCTGGGGGGAGCGCATTCCATTGGTGGGGGCCTCCTGAAGATAGTGCTCTTTTGCTCAGTGATGATTTTACCTGTGGGGCTTGCAATGTGCCTTTGTATGCGCTTCTAATTGGTCTGGATGAAGTATGAGGTTGGAGTTGGGTGCTTAACATGATCGGAGCAAGATTGTATGTTGCTTTGTGAATAATTGTGAGCACTTTATAGAGGATCCTGTGGTTAATAGGAAGCCAATGTAGGTTACGAAGGATTGGAGTGATGTGATCTCTTTTATTAGAGTTTGTAAGTATTCTGGCAGCGGCGTTTTGAACCATTTGTAAGGGTTTGATGGTATTTGAGGGTAGACCGAGAAGGAGGGAGTTGCAATAATCGAGCTTAGATAGTATGATGGATTGAAGTACTAGCCGTAAGTCAGAGAAGTGAAGGAGGGGTTTTAGCTTTCTGAGGACTTGCAGTTTGTAAAAGCAGTCCTTTGCGGTATTGTTTACAAACTTTTTTAGGTTTAGATTGTTGTCTAGCCAGGCTCCAAGATCCCTGACGTCTGGTGAGAACTTGCTAATTGAGTTTGGTTGAGAGGAGCTTGAAGAGATGGTGAGGGGATCTTGGGAGATAATGAGCATTTCGGTTTTGTTGGCATTCAATACTAAATTGAGGCTTGAGAGTAAGTCTTTAATTGGCTGTAGACAGTCATTCTATGCTAGTCTCTGGATGGGGAGCAGTTTGTCAGTCCCATTCGGTTTAGGGATCCTGGTCCACAAGACAGTCTGCATTGTCTATCAACCGTCTAGAGACCAGGGCGGTTCGCTTTGCCTTGAAAGAGTTTCTGCCGTTACTACGGAATCATCCGGTTCGAGTTCTGTCTGACAACGCGACAACAGTAGCGTATATAAATCGGCAGGGCGGAACCAAAAGCAAGGCAGTGGCTCTAGAGGCGCAGAGGTTGGTGCTCTGGGCGGAGCGACATCTAGAGAGATTAGCGGCATCCCACATTGCAGGAACAGAGAATGTTCAGGCAGATTTCTTGAGTCGCACTCACTTGGATCCAGGCGAGTAGGAACTCTCAGAGACAGCCATGCAGTTAGAGATCGTTGGGGGTCCACCTCACATAAGAACATAAGAAATTGCCATGTTGGGTCAGACCAAGAATCCATCAAGCCCAGCATCCTGTTTCCAACAGAGGTCAAACCAGGTCACAAGAACCTTATGGCAACCTCTCGGAATGCCAAGGCCTTCCGATTCTTCAGTCGCCGAAGACAGTATGGGGCCGAAGGTGTTGACGCTCTGGTTCTACCATGGCCTCAGGGAACTCTACTATATGTTTTTCCTCCGTGGCCGCTAGTGGGCAAGGTTCTACATCGCATAGAAAAGCTTTATGGAGAGGTGATTCTGGTGGCTCCGGAGTGGCCTCGGCGTCCATGGTTTGCGGATCTGGTCAACCTGGCAGTGGACGGCCCGCTTCACTTCAGCCACCTGATGCGTCTTCTTCGACAGGGTCCTATATTTTTCGACCAGGCTACTCACTTTTGTCTAGCGGCATGGCTTTTGAGAGGAGGCGTTTTGAAAAGGAAAGGTTACCCGGACTCTGTAGTCACGACATTGTTACAGTTTAGAAGGAAGTCTACTAACCTCTCTTATGTTCGGGTATGGAAGATTTTTGAGTCCTGGTGTTCCATCAGGGGAATTCACCCTCTTAGGGCCTTAATTCCTGAAATATTATCTTTCTTACAGGATGGTTTCATCAAGGGCTTATCTCTTGGTTCTGTTAAAGTGCAGGTAGCAGCACTGGGCTCTCTCTATGGCAAAATTGAAGGTTTCTCTATTTCGTCTCATCCGGACGTGGTTCGTTTTCTTAGAGGTACGATGAATCTTTGTCCTCCAGTTTGGAAATCTTGTCCGTCTTGGAACCTTAATCTAGTTCTTAAAGCTCTGTTTGAACCTCCCTTCGAGCCACTCCGAAGAGCTACTTTAAAAGATTTGACACTTGAGGGAATTTTTCTCGTTGCCATTTGTTCGGCTAGAACAAATGGCATATCCAACTTCACGCATATCCAACATAACTCTCTGCTTCTACGGCAGGGGAGAAAGTCTGATACTTCACTTTCAACACACATCCAGCATAGCTCTCTGCTTCAACGGCAGGGGGAACGTAGAAAGGTGGATCTATATACAGACAATAACCAACAAGGACTGAGTTACATAGTCTGGGTAAACAAAGGCATGGGTGTAGCTTGCTTATTGCGGCGGTTACTACCCCTAACTATGGTAGATATTCACTTGGGTGCAGTTCCAACACTGCTCTCTACATTAATGGTGCAGGTGGAAGGGAAATAGAACCAAAAGGTTACTAAGAGCCAAGAGT
Organism: Rhinatrema bivittatum; assembly: GCF_901001135.1. Classification (NCBI taxonomy): domain Eukaryota; kingdom Metazoa; phylum Chordata; class Amphibia; order Gymnophiona; family Rhinatrematidae; genus Rhinatrema; species Rhinatrema bivittatum. The sequence continues at coordinate 164,639,197 of NC_042622.1, read as the reverse complement.
AACAGCAGTATGAGAGAAATTAAAAAAAAAAAAAAAAGTGCATAGCTTGCTGGGCAGACTGGATGGGCCGTTTGGTCGTCTTCTGCCGTCATTTCTATGTTTCTATAGAAGAAATTCTGAGTTACAGACGTTATCTTGTCGAGATCCTTTCCTTCAGATTTCAGAATCCGGAGTTTCTTTACGGGTGGTACCTTCCTTTTTTCCCAAGGTGGTTTCAGCATTCCATGTCAATCAGTCGGTGGAAATTCCGGCTTTTCCTAACTTACCGACGTCTGATCCTAATGTTACCTTGAGATTACCAATGACTTTAGGAGGTCCGATCACCTCTTCGTGCTGTGGAGTGGTCCTAATAGAGGCTACAAGGCTTCTAAAGCCTCTATTGCATGATTTGTTGAAGGGGGCTATTTCTTCCCCGTATATTACACAGGGTCGTCCAGTTCCGGAAGGATTGCGTGCTCACGCCACACGTTTGCAAGTGGCCTCGTGGGTGGAATCTCAACTTGTTTCCCCACAGGAAATTTGCAGAGCGGCAACTTGGAAGTCGCTGCATACTTTTGCAAGGCACTATCGCTTAGATGTCAGGGCTCCGGCAAACTCTTCCTTTGGCGAGAGTGTTTTGTGAGCGGGACTCTCCAGGTCCCACCCTGGGTAAGGGCTTTGGTACATCCCAGGTGTCTGGACTGATCCGGGTATGTACAGGGAAAGGAAAATTGGTTCTTACCTGCTAATTTTCGTTCCTGTAGTACCACGGGTCAGTCCAGAGCCCGACCAATTAGATGGGGGTTATATTAAGGGGAGAGTTGTAGGCTCAGCTGTAAGATTGTTCTCTGTTGCTTTCCATGTTCTTGTTAATTGTTGTTTAATGGTTCCATATTTTTTGCTATTATCTGCTTTGATATAGATATATACTGATGAACTGCAGGTGGCACGGTTGCTTAGATATGGTGTCAGTGAGGTTTTTTTTCTCTGTCTCATCTGCTGATAGGGAGAGATGAACCCAGGTGTCTGGACTGATCCGTGGTACTACAGGAATGAGAATTAGCAGGTAAGAACCAATTTTCCTCTATTGTACTCTGTTTTCCAGAGTCCCATTAGAAATTATCTCACTCCAGCACACTCATATTACTTGTCTTAGAAAGCAAACAAAAGCAGTACTTTTACAAGGCATTTCTGGACAGTTGTTTTACTGAGAATAGCTTCATAGCAAGGTTATGCCCTAGATATAGGAACTGAATGCAGCATGTGCTTTGTTTGTCTTCTTCCAGACTACCAGAAACTCCACACGCAGAACTTGCACCAGCGAATGCTTCTGGCCGTGGACCACCTCTGTTGGCGAGTGGGCAAAGACTCCCACATCCAGCAGGCTCCTCACCCATCTAGCATGCATGTCTGGGGGGAGGCACTAATTCTGGACTCCTTTAGCCTGCAGGTAAGTGGCCTGCAATAGCCAGTGCCAAGTGTTCACTGTCAGACACTGAAGGGAGAATGAGAAGAATTGCGCAGCTTCTCTACTCTTGTTTGTATGCCTCTCTGGTTTACCCAAATCATGATTTATTCTGAATTTCTTGCTTATGTGAGGAGCAGTCATGTTTGGAATGTCAGCATTATACTCTGTGAGAGCCTGCAATTGACAAAGATTCTTACTCATAAACATAATTTAGTGAGGGTAACATGGTTATGTAATATACAATATAACCATATCAGCACACAGTGGCCTCTTCCCCTGCTCCCTACCCCATGTGTTTCTCCCTGCAGGGCTGCTATTACCAATAACTGGAGAGGTGCTGCCTGCTGCGCTCTCATCCCTTCCTCCCTTGTGTATCTCCCTGTAGGGCAGTTATAATCAGTCACTGGACAGGTGCAGTATACAGCCAGACACAGTCTTTCTGGACAGCACTATCCGAGGGTTACAGATGGAGCTATCGGACACTTGCACTGAATGCCTGGCCAGAGTCCTGACCCTAGTTAAACAGCAGCCGGTGGATGGGGCTTTGGCGTCACAGGAACCAGTATGGCAGCAAGCCCCATGTGGCGATACAGCAGGAATGCCAGTGCTGCTGTGGAAAGTGGATGTCAATGTGGAGGATGTGAATCTGTTCACACTGTCCAGTGTGATTGGTAAGTGAAAATGTGAATGATTTTATCCCTATACATTGGATGGTGGAGGGACAGTATTTATTTGTGTGTCCCTGAGATTTTCTGTACTGTATGTAATGCAGTGAAGTGTGGTATGGAGCTGTACTTTCTGAGATCCTTGTACATCGTATGTGAAAGGGCCAGCATGGGAGTAACCGTGTAAGATTCTTTGCACATTATGAATTTAGGACGAATTGATAGGAGCAGTGAGATGAAATCCAGAAGGGAAACTGCATGCCCTCTTCTCTTGTCTACAGCCCAGCACTTATTTGGCATTCTTATCCAGGACATCTTATAAGGAGTTAAGTCTACATGGCATATACTGTGTGAAGGGGAAATTTTCAAACGGAATTTCCTGAACATATCCAGATCAGTCCAGATAAGTGGGTTTTGCCTCCTTATCAGCAGATGGAGCCAGAGAAACAAAACTTTGAAGCACTGCTACATAACAGAGAGTGCCACCTGCAGTCCCCTCAGTATTTCTCTGATTCCAGAAGATGGTAGAGGTGCAACCCTGCAGTCTGAGATTAAGAAAGAGAAAAGGAGAAATTGAAGTAGGCTGGGACTGCATCGGGCGGAATTGGAGGTGGATCCCAGGGATGGGGGGGACTCCAAGGATGATCCACAGGATGTCCCTTTGGACCAGGGGATGGTTCCAGATGCTGATGTGACTGTGGCACTGGGTGTGGACCCGGATTTGGATGAAATATATGAGGGGGATGATCCTCAAGTTGTCCGTTTATTTAAGAAATGGAACTATGCCCTCTTATTCTCCAAGTCTTGGAGGAATTAGGGGTTAAAGTGATTCAGGAGGAGTCTGATAAGGAGGGGGTGAGTCCATTCCTTGATGGGCTGAGGGGCCCCCCCAAGTGCCTTTCCCTTATATAAGAAGATCAGGATGTTGGGAAGCTATATCCCTTGATGAAGGAGACCTTGGAGATTCTGCGAGTACCGAAGGTGGATGCTGCAGTGTCGGCAGTCACGTAAAAGATGACTGTCTCAGTGACGAGGGCTGCCGTTTTGAAGGATATGCAGGACTGCAAGCTGGAGATTCACCTAACGTGGATTTTTTAGGTCCCCGCACTGAGGGGCCTGTCTGTGTGGCGTGCAGAAAGCACAGGATCCGGCTTTGAATGGAGATGGTGCCCTGCAGTCAGCTCATTTACAGGCTGGGGTGGCTTATGTAGCCGATGCGTTTTATGATTTGGTTTGCAAGTCAACCAGAAGTATGGTCTTGGTGGTGGCGGCTTGCAGGCTTTTGTGGCTGCACAATTGGTCAGTGGACATGAGGTCGAAGGCTCAGGTGTGTAATCTCCCGTTCAAAGGGAAGCTTCTCTTTGGGGAGGAATTGGATCAGCTGATGAAGACGTTAGGGGAATCTAAGGGGAACAGGCTGTATAAGGATAAGTATGCTAGTAAGAAGGTGTGGCCGCCTCAAACCCAGTTCAGGTATTCGAGGAGATTTCGGTCTGGTAGGGACCACCTTCAATGCATCTCCAAAGCCAACGGGCAACCACCAGCAGTCCTTTCATGGAGGCTCCAGGGATGGTGCGGGTCAGGGGGCCGGTGGTGGAAAGTCAACACAAGGAAGCCAGGGTGTCCCACTCCTGCATAGAAGCTGAGGGGGCAGCTTGTCCAGTTTTTACATGGGGTAGACTAGGATTACCTAAAACCATTGGGTGCTAGAGGTCATAAGAGACGGCTATGCTCTCGAATTTTTGTGCCCGGATAGGGTGATCTTTCTTGAGTCTCACGTGGTTTCTCGCAGCAAGTGGGAGGCTGTGTGGTGGATGCTGCAAAGGTTACTGGATCTACGTGCCTGTGCCACAGGAGGTGCAAGGCCAGAACAGGTACTCCATTTACTTTGTGGTTCCCAAGATGGAGGATATCTTCCATCCCATTTTCGACCTGCAGAAGTTGAACAGGGCCCTTCGGGTGCTGCGTTTTCATATGGGGACACTGTGTGCACAGTTGTAGCGGCAGTCCGCAAAGGAGAGTTCTTGGCATCCCTGGACTAGACTGAGACGTATCTTCATATTCCAATTCATATGAACCATTAGAAGTTTCTTTGTTTCATAGTGCTGGGTCAGCATTTTCAGTTTCGGGCCCTTCCTTTCGGACTGGTGATGTTACCACAAACCTTCACCAAGATGATGGTAGTGGTGGTGGCTGTGGCCCTACGCAAGGAGGGAGTTCTGGTTCATCTGTAACTGGATGATTGGCTCATTCGAGCAAAGTCAGAGGAGGAGTGCGAGAAGTAGCTTCATCGATGATAAACACCTTGCAATTACTAGGTTGGGTCATAAATATGTCAGAGCCATCTGGTTCCAACCCAATCCTTGGAGTATCTGGGATTCTATTTGATACTAGGAAGGGGAGAGTGTTCTTGTCAGACCGCGTGAGGAGGTTGCAGACACAGGTGGACACGCCTGCTTTGTCTTACGTTGTCAATGGCTTGGGATTCCTTTCAAGTGCTCGGTTCCATGGCATCCATGTTACATTTGATTCTATGGGCGTTTTGTGCACATGAGACCTCTACAGCACGCTCTGTTGTCCAGATGGGACCCGTTGTCTGGACAAAATCAGCTGCCGTTGCCCTGCTGCGAGAATCCAGGTCTACTCTCTATTGGTGGCTCTCTCAACGCAATCTGATAAAGGGAATGAACCTGAAACCCCCGGCCGGGCGGTGGTCACCACAGACGCAGGTTCGTGTGTTTTCGGACAATGCAACAACAGTGGTGTACATCAACCGTCAAGGCAGGATGAATAGTCAGGCAGTAGCTCTGGAGGCACGGCATTTGTTCATGTGGTCAGAGCGCCATCCCGAGGGCATAGCAGCTTTGCATGTCACAGGGGTGGAAAAAGTACTGGCAGACTTCCTCAGCAGACAGCAACTGGACCCTGGGGAATAAGAGTTGTCCCACAAAGCTTGGAACCACATTTTGTGCCTGGTGGGGAGTTCCCCAGCTGGGCCTCATGGCGACACAGTTCAACGCAAAGACAGAGAGATTTCTCGGATGCAGAAGAGGTCTGTTCGGTGGGCCTGAATGCTCTAGTGTGTCCTTGGCCATCTGGGATCCTGCTGTGTATGTGTTTCCTCCTTGGCCTCTGGTCGGTCAAATTCTGAGGCATGTAGAGGGTGCAACCTGGTTCTGTGGTGTTGGTAGCACCTGAGTGGCTGCAGTGTCCGTAGTTTGCGGATCTGGTGCATCTGGCGGTGGTAGGATCCCTTCGGCTGGCTCATCTACCAAAGTTGCTGCATCAAGGGCCTATATTTTCGGATCGAGAGAACATAAGAACATAAAAAATTGCTATGCTGGGTCAGACCAAGGGTCCATCAAGCCCTCATCTTGGAATTTGTGCAGCAGGGCTTCTCTAAGAGTCTTGCCTATAGGTCCATTCGTGTTCGTGTCAACTTTGGCTCTCTTAGGGGCAAATGGCGAGGGATGTTCTTGGCCTCGCGTCCAGAGGTGGTTTGTTTCTAAAGAGGTCAAGCATTTGCGACTTATGGTCCGGAAGTTATGCCCAGTTTGGAGCCTTAATTTGGTTTTGTGAGTTTTATGTGGGGCTATGTTTGAGCCTTTGAGGAGAGCGACTCTGAAGGCTTTGACTCTGAAGGCAGTGTTCCTGGTGGTGTTCTGTTCGGCCGGACAGGTTTCAGAGTTACAGGCTCTGTCTTGCAAGAATCCCTTTCTGCGGATTTCCCATGATGGGGTTTCCTTGCAGACGGTCCCCTCTTTTTGGTCTAAGGTGGTTTCCTTTTTTCATGTTAATCAGTAGACCTTCTGGCTTTTCCGTAGTGGTCTAAGGATTCCCCTAAGGGCAGGGAGCTACATCTTTTGGATGTGAGGAGAATTTGGTTGTGTTATCTGGAGCTGTCGAATAGATCCAGCGCTCTGATCACCTTTTTGTCCTGTATGGGGGCAGGAAGAAGGGAGAGAAGGCCTCTGAGGCTACCATTTCCCGTTTGTTGAAAGCGGCTATTTGCATGGCCTATATTTGTAAGGGCTGTCAAGTTCCAGGGGGGATGAAGGCGCACTCCACAAGATCGCTAACCACTTCCTGGGCAGAATGTCAGTTGCTGTCGCTTCAGGAGATTTGTAGAGCTGCAGTGTGGTCCTCATTGCATATTTTCACCAGACATTACCGCATGGACGTGAGGGCGCAGGAAGAAGCGTCTTTGAGCGTTCTGCGTACAGGTCTTTCAGGTTCCCACCCAGTTTAGGGGTGTTTTGGTACATCCCAATTGTCTAGACTGATCTGGATATGTTTAGGAAAGGAAAATTGGTTCTTACCTGCTAATTTTCGTTCCTGTAATACTACAGATCAGTCCAGAGACCCATCCCGTCACTGCTGAAAGACTGTTTTTGCCAACTGGTGGTTCAATTTGGTTTGCCTTTCAGGGTATTTGGGCAGTTGTTGATCATGGTTTGGGTTTTTCAGATTTAGTTTTCGAGAGTGTTTTGGACTCCAGTTTTTGGGGGTTTCCAACCCTCTAGTTTTCTCTGTTAGCTTGAGAAAAAAGGAGTTACATCTTGGCTTCTGTGCAGGTCAATACTGAGGGACTGCAGGTGACATTCTGTTATGTAGCACTGTCTCAAAGTTTTGTTTCTCTGACTCCATCTGCTGGTAGTGAGGCAAAACCCACTTGTTTGGACTGATCTGTGGCATTACAGGATCGAAAATTAGCAGATAAGAACCAATTTTCCTTTATTAGCAAAGAAGATCCCTTGGAAATTGACAACCCCCCCCCCCCCCCCAGGAAAAGTGCATGTTATGGGGTGAAGGGGCAGAGTTGGGGCAGGCCCGATCACATATGTGGAGCTTTCATTCTGAAATCCCAGCACATGATGGAACCTACTTGCTTTGTATCTGCAAAGTCAGCAGGGCTAAAATTCTACCTACAGCATTCTGGCCTATGGGATTTTTAAATGAAAACACGGGGAGCTTACCTTTGACAAAACCCTTGCAATGATGCATTGGCAGAAATAGATTTAACAAAGCCAGTGATATAAAAAAAACAGTTATATATGTTTGAAAGGGGACGGTGGGCAAGAATTTGGATGTCAGAGGGGACGTGTCCAGAGATGTGATACTAGGGAGAGAATGGTGTGGAGGTTATAGGAGCCAATAGGTAAGGCAGGATGAGGCTGTGGTGCATTTTTAATAAACATGAAGCTATATGAGAAAAGAAATGCAGCAGCATCAATGTACGTCCATGGCTGGACCTTGTCTGTTACTCATGGTGAGAGGGACATGTCTCTGACGCCTGTTCTGTGTGTCTCTAGGTGCAGCTGACACAAGAATAGATATATTGAGTTTCCACGGCAGCGCTGAGAGTACCAGGGTCAACTTGCAAGGCATGGTGCTCACGTTGGTGAAGTCTGTAACTCACAAGATGCAGCTGTGTTGTAATGCTCCAGATGTTCTAGAGCCAATCATGTGGGTCTCTGCCCTCTCTGTGACCTATCACAGCAGTATCCGAGCACTGGAGGTACAATTCGATAACTTCATCCTTGGCTCTCATGCTGTATACAAGCATTTTCTACATACCATGTGACTTCTGTTCTCTGAATTGTCACACCTTTATCCCGGCATAAAACATTTAATTGTTGTTTATCTGTCTGGCTCCTCTGCATTTTATACTCTTTGTTAAGGGTAGTCTATAGCAAATCTTTCAAATGTGTTGTAAATGGGAATCTTCCTTAATTGGCTGGATTAACTTCATTCTCGAAAATGTTACTCTGAAAGCCCTGCTCTGAATGTTCTCTGTATCATCTGGAATTGGGGGTGGGAAAGCAGGGATTGAGACCTCGCAACTTCACTATTTGATGGGATGGCCTGATACCTCTGTCTGTGTTTAGGTGCAGTGTGGTCAACATCTGGAAGTACACTGGAGTCCCTGGGATCATATGTACCTGTATGAGCACATCCTGGCAGCATTACAATGCAGTGACCTTCTGCTAAAAAGCCTAGGGAGAAGGAGCCCAGTGTCCAACCAAATCCAGGAGAAAGATGAAAATCTGGAGAGCCCTATGGAGAGGAATGCCAGCCCACAACTAGGCACATGCAGGAAGGTCCTTATGCTAACATTGGAACTGACCTCAGCAAAGTTAGATGCCATCTTCTCGGAGACTAGCTGCATCAGCGTGTCTGCTCAGCGAATCTCTCTGAGCCGGCATTGCGGCTCCCTCCAGGTGCAGACCCCAGAGCTGACGGCCAGCTTTGATGGCAATGACATCTTTTCCTTCCGGGGCCTAGAGGTGCAGGTGCTAGAGGAACTGGAGGAGATGATGCTGCACCGGAGCCCATTCCCAACACTAAAGACCTTGAGGAACAGAGTGTGGGCATTCTCCATTGACAGTGTTTCCATTGAGTTCCCCAATCAGTATGACTTTTCCAAGACCCTGGACCTGGCCATTGGTGTACAGAAATGGTTAAAGGGTCTCCATCGGTTGCCAAGCAAAGAGACAGGGCCCCTGCCACCTGACCTTCTCTTCAAGGTCAAACAATTCTCTTGGGTCTTCCTAGATGACATCTTTGAGGTGAAGCTTCGTGATAACTATGAGTTAATGAAGGATGAAAGCAAGGAGAGCACCAAGCGAATCCAGCTCCTGGATGCCAAGGTCATAGCATTGCGCAAGCAACATGGAGAGTTGCTTCCTGCCCGCAAGATCGAGGAGCTTTATGCCTCACTGGAGAAGAAAAACATTGAGATATATATCCAGCGCTCACGTCGCCTCTATGCCAACACACCTATGAGGAAGGCGCTGCTGACATGGACAGTCTCTGATCTGGAGGTCGTGGCACTGGCCGATGAAACCTTCCATGGGGTGGAGCGGGTGCTGGAGCAAATGAAGGATATAGATGGTGTGAGCGCTTTTCCAGCAGAGCAGTTGGAACTGGTTATCCAATGGTGCCGGATGGTGAAATGCAGCATGAAGACCTTCTTTGGTGAGACTTTTGCTTGGTAGGGAGAGTGCTATGACATGACCGATTGCTGAGGACCAGTTTTCTCGCAGGGATGGCGCTTTCTTATGGAACGACTCTGAAAATAATCTCCTAACTCTGGCAAAGGTTGCTCTGGGCTCTTTTGTGCATGAGTGCTGATGGTGCAGCCCAACCTTTCCCCTCTGAAACCTTACAGCTGGCTTGAGCTTTTTTCCATTATTATTTCACCTCCAAAAGTCAAACTCCTAAGAATGAGAGTCATAAAGTGCTTGGACTATATATAGCTATTTCCTAACATGTAGCTAGATGGACTCAGGACCAATGGGTAATGCTTCCCTGCCCACAGATGGAGACTGAGTCAGATTTCAAAGCTGATGTCACCCCACCCTACATACACCCCTGCAACACCTTCAGCAGATGGTGGATGTACCTCTCCCTATGGGATTGCTGTACTTTTTGGAAGGAGAAATTCTACTTTATAAATTGAAGTAAAACTGAGCCCTGCTCTCCTGAAGTAATACCTGAAGGTCCCTACCCCAGCTGAGAATTTCTGAGGCGATTTCCGAGATCCCTCAGAGATGTGCCTTGGTCCAGTAGCTGGTTCCCGGCATGGACTTTACTGCTTAAGCAGCTGAAAGGCAGTGGGTGCAGGAAGCCGAGCGCGGTGGTAATGGCCAAAGCCCTGTCTCTGTACTCAGCTGGTAAGCGCTGAGCCCAGGTAAGTGTGAAAACAAAAATGTACCTCCCGATTCAGAGACATTTGGAGGGGTTTCAGTAAGACTTCCTCTGGTCTCCTTGCTCAGCATGCCATGCTGACATTGTTCCCGATCCCGTTGGGGTAAGGGGAAGTGGGGTTCCAAGCAGTTTGAGCGGACCCTGGAGGATTTGGTCGGCACACTGCATGGTAGGCCACAACAACACCATCTTGCGCGCGTCTTTTATGCATGCCATATTGCCTCCATAGAACATTGGTATGCACAGTGCGTCAGCTCTGTGCACAGCTTCTAAGCACAGAACCAGGAACAGCCTAGGTGCTCAAAATCTGTGCGCATAAAAATTTTTAAGTGTGAGCCAATAGAACACACAGTTCCTGTACATACCCGGATTAGTACGACAGTGGGTTGAGCTTCCTGTCCAGCAAATGGAGACAGAGAAAAACTGAAAGGGTATCCTATATCAGGACAGAGCCCCCCCTGCATCCCTTCAGTATTTCACTGTCTCCAGCAGATGCAGGCAGTTGAAACTGCGGTTCCCTCTCTTTCCAAATTTTCTTCTCTTGGAGATTTCTTTCTTCATACCTTTTCAGGATCAAGCAAGTATTACCTATCTCGTTTATAAAATTTAAAAAAAAGAGTAACTTTTCTTGGCATAATTCAAAACCTGTTCCCTAAGGGAGACAGTTCTGTCTCCTCGCTCTTGCAGGGTCCTAGAGGGGCTTGCCCATTGATTATTCAGCCTAGGATTCCTTCCCCGGTGACCTTCTGCCTGGCTTGGGGTGAAACTGGTGGTTCAGTCACTCCCCCTCTCTGGCTGCTCTGACCCTTGAGAAGTCTGCTCGGGTCCCATAGCAGGGAAGAATTAATACCTCTGCTATTTAAAAAAAAAAAATAAAAAAAAAAAAAAAAAAAAAAAAAAAAAAATATATATATATATATATATATATATATATATATATATATATATATATATATATATATATATATACAGTATTTGCCAGCGTATAGGATGCACTTTTTTCCCCTCAAAATAGGGGAAAAATATGGAGTGCGTCCTATGCGCCGGTAATCAAAATTAACAGCATCCGGTGGGGGCGAAGTGACACGGTGAGGAACAATCCGGTTGCTTATTTTTCTAAGTGGCTTTCTAAGCGGCCTATTAAAATTGATCATGCTCATAGAGCCCCAGCAGCAGCCAATCGGGTGGCGTGCCCTCGCTCCCCAACGCCATCTTGTGCTCCTAACATATGACAGGGGCCGAACAATGGCACCGTAGCCCCTGTGACATAGTGAGGGCAAAGGCTATCGGCACCATTTTGAATACCGGCAGCCGAGTGCAGGAGATGGCTCCAGGACCGCTGCTGGACCACCAGGGACTTTTGGCAAGTCTTGGGGGGGGGGGGGGGTCAGGAGGGTGGGGTGTTTATTTGTTAGATACGTTGTATTCGTGGGGGTTCACCATACGTTTCGTGACCCCACGAATACAACGAATAGGGACATATAGGTTGCGGATTGCTAATACGTCGAAAACGAATGCGCATCCCTAACAACTGATCGACCTGGAATGGGACGCCTCAGAGGCCACCTTCAAGGGGGGTCGAGCCCTAGAAGCTCTCTACCCCTTGGACCCCGCAACGAAGGAACTCCTGAGGTTCCCCAAGGTCGACGCCTTGGTCTGCGCCACCACAAAGCGCACCACCATACGAGTCGAGGGTGGAGCTTCCCTCAAGGATGCCAATGACAGACGGCAGGAATCCATCCTCAAGCAATCTTACGATGTATCAGCTGTGACCCTACAGATTGCTGCTTGCTGCGCCGTGGTATCACGCGCCTGCCTGGCGATGACCAGGGACACAACTACACCAATCAAGGCATTAGTCCCGGAAATATCATTCCTCACGGATGCGACCTCAGACTTGGTGCGCACCTCAGCCAGGAGCCTCTCATCCATAGTGGCAGCCAGAAGACAGCTCTGGCTCCGAAGCTGATCAGCCGAAGCGTCCTCTAAGACAAGGCTCACGAGAATGCCCTTTAGAGGATCACTCCTCTTCGGAAGCGACCTGGACAAACTAGCCGACAAATGGGGCGAGTCCCCAGTACCCTGTCTACCAGAGAACAGGAGCAAGAGGAACCAACGCCCCTCTGCCCGGGCACCCAAGGGCAGAGGATCCCAGCGATATAGACCATACAAAAACACTTACCATACCCCCCGCCCTGCCGGCAAGGGGCAGTCCTTTTGGAACAGACACAACAAAAGAGGAGCCGACCCAGGCCCCAGCCGCAACACGCAATGAGAATCAGCAGACCCATCTACAGGAAGAGATCATAGGAGGCAGGCTTGCCCTTTTCTACCAAAGTGGGTCGCGATAACGTCGGACAATTGGGTCCTATCCATCATCCGAGAGGGGTACTACCTGGACTTCCACAGCATCCCTCCAGACAAGTTTGTGATTTCTCCGTGCCACGATCCCTCCAAGAAGAAGGCAGTGGAAATCACACTATCGAAACTACTCGCCCTAAAGGCAATAACACTGGTGCCTCCGCACCAACAAAATTCGGGGCACTATTCCATCTACTTCATCGTACCCAAGAAAGAGAGAACATTCCGGCCCATACTGGACCTCAAAACTGTCAATTGCTACCTGAAGGTTCCCCACTTCCGCATGGAAACCCTGCGTGCGGTCATAAGGGCAGTACAACCGGGAGAATTCCTGACCTCCCTGGATCTGTCAAAAGCCTATCTCCACATACCGATCCATCGCATCCACAAGCGTTTCCTACGCGTCGCGATATTGGGCCATCACTACCAGTTCCAGGCCCTACCGTTCGGGCTGGCTACAACTCCCCGAACGTTAACCAAATCATGGTGGTAGTAGCGGCAGCACTGAGGAAAGAGGAAATCCTCGTGCATCCATACCTGGGCAATTGGCTGATCAGAGCGAAATCGCCAGAGGAAAGCCAGCAAGCAACCACCAGAGTCAAGGAATTACTGCAGAACCTCGGGTGGGTCGTCAACACACCCAAGAGCCACCTGCAGCCCTCCCAATGCCTGGAATACCTGGGAGTCCAGTTCGTCACCAAAGGGAACAAAGTCACCCTTCCCCCTACAAGGAGAAGGAGATTGATGGAACAAATACGAGCATTGTTGAATTCCACTCTCCCCACGGCATGGGACTATCTCCAAGTCCTCGGACTCATGACATCAACCATAGACGTCAACCCGTGGGCAAGGGCCCACATGCGGCCCCTACAACATTCCCTACTGTCTTGATGGAACCCAATGTCTTAAAACTACTCCGCCCCCCTCCGGCTATCGGCGAAGGTTCAGAACCAACTACAATGGTGGCTACAAGAAGACCACCTGAGCGAGGGAACAAGCCTATCCCCACAGGAATGGACCTTGCTTACCAAGGACGCAAGCCTGCGGGGATGGGGAGCCCACTGCCAGGAGCTAACTGTTCAAGGGCAATGGGACGAAGAAGAGTCAGCATGGAACATAAACCGACTGGAAGCCCAAGCAGTCAGACTAGCCTGCCTACGGTTCAGTCATAGACTCCGGGGCAAATCAGTCAGTCATGTCGGACAACGCCACAACAGTGGCCTACATCAACCGCCAGGGGGGAACCAGGAGCCAGCAGGTGTCCCTGGAAATAGAACCCCTAATGACGTGGGCAGAATCAAACCTACAAGGGATATCAGCCGCCCACATTGCGGGAAAAGACAACGTCACTGCAGACTACCTCGGCAGAGAGAGTCTGGATCCAGGGGAATGGACACTGTCGACAACAGCCTTCCAGCAGATAGAAAACCACTGGGGAACACCAGCCATGGATCTTCTGGCAACCGGGTCCAACACCCGGGTTCCCAAGTTCTTCAGCCAAAGACGGGAACCGCTGTCCCAGGGAATCTACGCCCTCGCCCAGACCTGGTCTCAGGAGGACCTACTGTATGCCTTCCCTCCATGGCTACTACTGGGCGGAATCATCTGCAAGATAGAACACCACAGAGGGCTGGTACTTCTAGTGGCCCCGGACTGGCCAAGAAAGCCATTGTACGCGGCATGTGAAGACTTCTGGCAGGAAACCCTCTATGCCTACTTTCACACAGGGATCTACTCCAGCAAGGACCGATCCTCCACGAAGACCCAACGAGATTCTCGCTTACAGTCTGGCCATTGAGAGGTCTCGCCTGAAAAAGAGTGGATACTCAGGACCAGTGATTGACACACTGCTCCGAGCGAGCAAGTTCTCCACTTCCTTCACATACATACGAGTATGGAGAATATTCGAAGCCTGGTGCGAGGACCGCGACATCCTTTCATGGACAGTCAAAATCCCCATGATCCTGGAATTTCTGCAGGACAGCGTGAGCAAAGGGTTGTCTCTCAACTCCATCAAGGTACAACTGGCTGCCCTGGCCAGCTTCAGACCCAGGGTGGACGGCAGCAGCCTAGTGGCCCATCCAGACATCTCCTGCTTCTTAAAAGAAGGGGTCAAGCACATTCGACCACCTCTAAAGTGGCCGATACCCCTATGGAATCTCAATCTAGTGTTAGACTTCCTAGCGAGAGCCTCGTTCAGACCAACTCGCAGTCTGCCCCTACGGCTCCTGACATTGAAGACTGCGTTCTTCATGGCAATCTGCTCAGCCCATCAAATTTCCGAACTTCAAGCACTATTATGCTGGGAGCCGTTCCTCAGATTCACGCTGAGATCCATACAGCTGCGCACTGTACCCTCCTTCCTGCCAAAGGTGTTTTCTCACTTCCATCTAAACCAAACCATCTCACTGCCATCTCCAGATGAGCATAAGGACTCGAAAGACTCATGCCTTCTTCGCCACCTGAATGTGGGAAGACTCCTAGTCTGATACATGGAAAGATCGGAACCCGTACGAAAGACAGACCATCTGTTCGTTTTTCACAGTGGGAAGAAGCAAGGGGAAGCGGCCTAGCGGGCAACCATTGCCCGCTGGATCAAAGAAGTAATCAAGGCGGCCTACTTAGAGGCAGACAAGCCCCCACCTCTACAAGTCAAGGCCCATTCCACAAGGGCCCAGGCAGTGTCCTGGGCAGAAACCAAGATGCTGTCACCCGCAGAGATCTGTCGGGCGGCAACATGGTCCTCCATCAACACCTTCTCGAGATTCTATCGCCTGGATGTTCAGGCCAAGGAGGACACGGCATTCGCAAAGGCAGTACTAAATGGGCCACGGGCAGCCTCCCACCTGGTTCGGGAGTAGCTTTTGTACATCCCATTGGTCCTGAATCCATCTGCTACACGCTAGGAGATGGAGAAATTACTTACCTGATAATTTCATTTTCCTTAGTGTAGACAGATGGTCTCAGCACCCCGCCCATGGCTGCCTCGCAGTCAAGAAGCCCCGGGCGAACCTCCCCCCGAGTGCAACACAAGCACGGGTAAGCCAACCCTTAATTCTAGTTCAGACACCCATATTACCAGGTGTCGGCGCTTCTCAGTTGAATGCCCTAGCTGTCTCCAGCTAGAAACCTCGTCATCCAATCCGAGTAATCAAGTTTCAAGCTAATCAAGTTAACCAAATTAATCAGAATTATCCAAACACACATATATCCATAATTGCTTTTCGAGGAGAAAACTGAGGAACAGAGTCTCGTGCATGGGTATATGTAGTGCTGACGTCAGATTGAAAACTGATTCCGTCTCCAACTGCTATCAGGAGCACACTATACCTATTGGTCCCGAGTCCATCTGTCTACACTAAAGAAAATGAAATTATATGGTAAGTAATTTCTCCATTTTTCCTTAAAAATGTGTAGACAAAAGGGGGTGCAACTTATACTCCACCGTGTCCTATACACCGGCAAATACGGTATATAAGATCGGACAAAGAGCCTGAATTAAGCCTTTGCAGCACAGCTCACCCACGTTTGTTTGGCTTTGTGCAGGGAAAGCAGCGTAACGGGGTTCATTCTCCTGCTCCCACTTGCAATTGCAGCCAGGCTCAGCTGCTGTTATTTCTCTGCGGCATTTTTACCTTTCATCATGCTGCGTTCAGTGGGTTACCTGGCCTGCGGGGAGCCTGCTTCGCGGCTCTCCCGCAATGGACTGTGTTCTACCTGTTTGCCTGGCGGAGAGGGTCCCTCCGGCGGTGGCAGCGAGGTCGACGGTCTGTGGTCGGGCTTCCAAGTGTGTCTCTAAGCCGCCTCCCACGCAAAAAAACCGCGGGAACGGCAGCCATTTTGAGCTCTGCTGTGACAGTGGATTCGGGGCTTCAGTGGGGAGGGGAGCCTGATTTTACAGATTTGTGCTTCTAATGCACAAATCCTATTTAGCCAGCCTTCAGGAAGAAGATGATCCTTCTCTGGACCCCCCCCCCCCCACCTCCAGCAAAACTCCCTCGGGTATCCCTTCCCCAGCCCCCTAAAGTTCCATATCCACAGGGCTCCATCAGGGTCCAGACCACGTCGGGTATTCCAATTTCCCTGATCCTCCCAAGCCCTCTCCTACCCCTGATCCTGATCCAGATAAGATTTTCTTCTCCCAAATCCACCTATTGAGGGGGACGACCCTTGGGTCCTCAGATTGTTCGAAAGAGAAGAGCTAGATCCGCTCATTCCTTTTGTGTTAGATGAGCTGGGGATTGAGGTTCCACCTGAAGAATCCACATGGACCATATCCTTGCGGGACTTAGGGCTCCTCCTCGTCCGTTCACATTCCATCCCATGCTCATGCAGCTTCTCCTCCGAGAATGGGAGTCCCCTGAATCAGGTCTCCGAGTGGGTAGGGCAATGGATAAACTCTATCCCCTCCCTGACCAATGTCTAGAGATGCTTAAGGTTCCCAAGGTGGATGCTTCGGTCTCCACAGTCACCAAACAAACCACCATCCCGGTGGCGGGGGCTACGGCATTGAAAGATACTCAGGATCTCTAACTGGAATTGCATCTCAAGCGGATTTTTGAGGTCCTGGCTTTAGGCATTCGGGCGACAATCTGTAGCAGTCTCATGCAGTGGGTATGTCTCAGGTGAGTTCAACAATTACTCAGCACCCAGGACCTCCTGTCTGCAGAGGCAGAACAGGCAGAACGGATGGAAGCTGCGGTGGCATATGGGGCCGATGCCCTCTACGACTTACTCCTGGTGCAGGCCAGAGCTATGATTTCTGTGGTGTCAGCCAGATGACGTCTCTGGCTGCGGAATTGGTCGGCAGATCCTTCCTCTAAGTCGCAGTTGGGCACGCTTCCCTTCAAGGGTAAGTTACTTTTTGGTGAGGACCTTGAACAGCTTATTAAATCTTTGGGAGACAAAAAGATTGATAAGCTGCCTGAGGACCGTCCTAAACAGTCTTAAGTCCTTTTTTCCCCTCGCACTCTCTTTTCAGAGGGCAGCGCCGGTATAACACCAGAACGCGGGGATCTTTCCAGAGAGGTACCTCTACTAGATCACAGTCGTGGTCTCATTCCTTTCGTGGCCGATGTCCCTTCCAGGATGGTAACCTGCCAGGCTCGGCCGCAAAAACCTCTTCACAATGAAATACGGCCGGCCCAGTCCTCCGTTCCCAACTTAGGTGGACGTCTGTCCTGTTTTTCGAGGAATGGGTCAAGATTGCGACGGTTCAGTGGGTCATCTACGTGATCGAAAAAAGCTACACGTTAGAATTTGCTCGGGACCTCCTGGACCGCTACCTAATCTCTTCCTGCAGAAGTCTGAAGTGCCCAGCGGTATGCCAGACTCTTGTCCGCCTGCAAGAGCTCGGAGCCATAGTCCCGGTTGCTTTGCAGGAAGAAGGGTCCAGCCAGTATTCCATCTACTTCGTCGTGCCCAAAAAGGACAGCTCCTTTCGCCCAAGTCTGGATCAAGAGAGTCAATCGAGCTCTCAAGGTTCCCCATTTCTGAATGGAGAATCTGAGGGCAGTTATTGCGGCAGTTCGCTCGGGCGAATTTCTGGCCTCTCTCGACCGACGGAGGCCTACCTTCACATCCCGATCCACCAGGAGCATCAGAAGTATCTTCGTTTCAGCAACCTGGGGCAGCACTTCCAGTTTCGGGCGCTCCCATTCGGTCTCGCCACCGCACCGTGCACTTTAACCAAGGTCATGGTGGTAGTGGCGGCCACTCTCCGCTGGGATGGTGTCCTAGTCCATCCTTACCTGGACAGCTGGCTCATTTGAGCAAAGTGGGAGTGACTCTGCAAGACAGCGGTCGACAGAGTCTTGATGTTTCTCGCCTCCCTCGGGTGGATGGTCAACTTCTCCAAGAGCAACCTTCAGCCCTCTCAGGTCCTGGAATTCCTGGGAGCACGCTTCGACACCCGAGTGGGCAAGGTGTTGCTGCCCGAGTCTCGGGCGCTCAAACTCATGGATCAAGTGCAAAATCTTCTAACCCTCTCGGTGCCCACGGCCTGGGACTACCTTCAAGTTCTAGGCTCTATGTCTTCAACTATCGATTTGGTTCCTTGGGCTTTTGCGCATATGTATCCGTTACAGAAAGCTTTACTGTCCTGCTGGAAGCCGGTTTCAGAGAAGTTTCAGCCACTTCTACCACTCTTCGACTCTATCGCCAGCATGCAGTGGTGGCTCTCGCTCGCCCACCTTCTGAAGGGCATGCCCCTGAAAACTCCCCAATGGATTATTGTTACGACAGATGCCAGCCTCTCCGGCTGGGAAGCGGTGTGTCAGAATCAGTCTACCCAGGGCCTATGGTCCTCAGTTCAATCCCAGTGGCACATCAGTTGTCTGGAGGCCCGAGCGGTTCGTCTGGCACTCAAGTCCTTCCTACCCTTGGTCCGTCGCAAGGCAGTACGAGTCCTCTCCGACAATGCCACCACGGTAGCTTACATCAATCGCCAGGGTGGCATCAGAAGTCGTCTGGTAGCTTTGGAAGCCAGCAAGCTTCTCTCCTGGGTGGAGCGCCATCTGGATCGACTGGCGGCTTCCCACATTACGGGGAAGGAGAATGTTCAAGCCAACTTCCTCAGTCGTCAACATCTAGACCCCGGAGAGTGGGAATTGTCCAAAGGGGTGAAGGATCTGGTTGTGCGCGAGGGGGGGAGCTCCCCACTTGGATCTGATGGCCACCCTGGGAAATGCAAAGGCTCCCAGGTTCTTCATTTGCAGAAGGGAGCACTGTTCGGAGGGCATGGATGCCCTGGTCCTCCCCTGGACTCGCGACATTATTCTCTACGTGTTCCCACCCTGGCCTCTAGTGGGAAAGATACTCAGACGGATAGAACTTCACAAAGGGCCAGTCATTCTCATCGCTCTGGAGTTGCCGCGGAGGCCATGGTTCGCAGACCTTGTACACCTTGCAACGGAGGGTCCTCTTTGTCTCTGTCACCTCCCAAACCTACTGTGCCAAGGTCTCGTATTTTTCAATCAGGCAGATCGCTTTTGTCTAGCGGCCTGGCTTTTGAGCAGCGGCGACTGAGGAAGAAGGGTTATAAGGAGGAAGTTATAACTACATTGTTACGGGCACGTAAAACTTCTACCTCTCTCGCTTATATCCGGGTCTGGAGAGTGTTTGAGAATATGTGTGCCGAGTCCGGAATACCGGCACACATAATACTGCAGTATTTACAGATCACAAACGAGTTCCGTGTCTCTGATCATCTGTTTGTCTTGTGAAGCGGACCCAATAAGGGGAATAAGGCTTCTAAAGCTACTATTGCTAGATGGCTAAAGGAGGCGATTGCGTCTGTGTATATCTGTCGGGGCCGGCCGGTTCTGGAGGTCTTAAAGGCCCATTCTTTGTGTTCACAGGCTACCTCTTGGGCGGAGAGTCAGTTGGTTTCACCACAGGAAATATGCAGAGCAGCTACCTGGAAGACTCTGCATGCCTTTTTCGACATTATTGTCTCGATGTCCAGGTGCCAGTATTTGGCTCCTTCAGAAAACAGGTGCTTCGAGTGGCACTATCTCGGTCCCACCCTACTTAGGGAAGCTTTGGTACATCCCACTGTCTGGACTGATCCGGGTATGTACATGGAAAGGAAAATTGGTTCTTAACTGCTAATTTTCGTTCCTGTAGTACCATGGATCAGTCCAGACTCCCGCCCTGGCTGCATTTATCTCTGATTCGTCCGCTCAAAGTTTTCTTCATTCACAGCATTTTGGATGTAGTTGCTTTCTCTCAGAACTTTAAGGCACCGGATGTATCTACCCAATAGATATATATGTAAGAGCGGTTCTTTACAGTGTTTTGAATTGTTCAAATTTCCAGTTAATTGTTGCTTGCTTGATCTTATGCCAGTTATCTTTATATTTCTCTGCTTTGATAATGTTTATACTGAAGGGACGCAGGGGGAGTGCTCTGTCCTGATATAGGATAACCTTTCAGTTTTTCTCTGTTTCCATCTGCTGGACAGGAGGCTCAACCCACTGTCTGGACTGATCCATGGTACTACAGGAACGAAAATTAGCAGGTAAGAACCAATTTTCCTTTACCTCCACCATTGGTGCTGGCAACCAAGAAACATAAGCGCCTTTACTGGACATACCCAGATCAGTCCAGACTAGTGGGGTTATGCACTCCCACCAGCAGATGGAGGCAGAGAAACAAAACTTTGAGGCACTGCTATATACCAAGTTGCCCCCTGCAGCTCCTTGGTATTTCTCTGTCTCCAGCAGATGGTGGTGGTGTATACCTGTAGCTCTGACTGAGTTGCTTGGAATTTGGGATTTGCTCCCCGAGGTGCCAGGTTCCATTTTAGGGCCATCCCTCGGGTTGAGCCAGGTGACCGGGGGGGTGAATGCCCCTGGCAGTGTTAACCCGAGCGTTCCGGGGACCCTGATACGTTTTTCACCAAAAATAAGACCTACCCAGAAAATAAGCCCTGGCATGATTTTTCAGGATTTTTGAGGATGCTCGAAATATAAGCCCTACTCCAAAAATAAGCTCTAGTTACAGTTCATAAAAAAAGTCAATTTAAATATTTCCTAGCATGTAGCAGATGGACTCAGGACCAATGGGTATACTGTACTCCTGATAGCAGTTGGAGACAGATCAGATTTTAATCTGAGGTCAGTCCTAGTATATATACCCCTGCAGGAAGTGCAGCACTTCAGTATTTTCCGTCTCTGTAGCAGTTCGGGACTCTATGCACGCTAGCACAGCATTAGAGTATTTTAGCAAAGAAAACCAAAACAAGAAGAAATCTTACCTCTACAGACTAGCCCCGCTCTCCTGCGGTGACACCCATTGGGTCCCTCCCCCAGCTGAGAATTCCCGAGGTGATTTCCGTGATCCGACATCGGGTGAGGCTGAGAGGCAGCGGGTGCAACTTTGAGCGTGGCGGTGAAGGTATTTTCCCTCTCCCCCCGCAGACGGAGACCGCCCGGAACCAGACCGGGAAGCGCCGAGACAAGGTAAGTTAGAAATATATTTAAAAGTCTCCAGTCTCCGAAGCTCGAGGAGTCGCACAGGTCGTCAGCCAGAACCAGTGCCACCGGGTTGATCTGCCATAGCAGGGCTAGACCCTGGTCAGATCAGAGGGTCCTCCCACGTGGAGACCCTCCGAGGTGGTCGCTATATTGTCCGCGTGGTCGCCGGCACCATTTTGATCTGTTCGCCGCCCCGATCCATGCGCACAGAGGTGAAATACCTTGTGCACACAATGTCGCGCGCCCAAGTACTGTACGCACAAGCAACGCACATAGCCACACGCTTACTGGGCTGGGCGCATAACTTCGATCTGCGCGCACAACAGCGCACACATCTCCCTGAGCGCGTACCAACCTTATGCGCACAAACTTCGATGCACCGGAGCGCATAAACTAAGCCTCCCGGGCCCTGTATTTTACGCGCACAAACCATGGCACCACCAGAAAAGAAGCTCAAGGCCTTTTCCCAGCATGCCACATTAGAGCTGCACAGCATGAGGCCACGGCCCTGTGTATACAGTGCGAACAGGCCCTGGGGGATCCAGCCCATGGCCATCCCCAGCCGGTACCGGGTTCCAGCTTCTCGAAGAGTACGTCGGACCTAGGGTCTCCCAGCGGGACCCTCCCTCAAACGGGGCAGCATCTATCTCCTGGGTGGAATTCCTCAAAGGCCTGCATACCTTCGTCCACATGCAACCGGGGCCTCCGATGATACTGCCACAACCTCTGCCAGAGGACCTCAACATCCCGGGACCTTCTGTGCCCAGGCAAGTGATTCCATCGCCCAGAAGCCCCACCTTCGGGGACACAGACAACTCAGATGAGGAATCAGAACCACTGGAGGAAGGGGAGCTCCCTCTGGGGACACAGCCCCACCGAACCATGAGGCGCTTCTTCACCAAAGACAAGCTTCCAGACCTGGTCACACACAGCTTGAAAGAGCTCGCTATCCAGAGCACAAGTGCCTCGGGGGAACCCAAGACGAATACCCTACTAGAGGGACTCCGTCAGACCTCCCATCACTTCCCACTATTACAAGCTGTCCAGCAGCTAATTGACCTGGAATGGGATGCCCTGGAGACTATGTCCAAAGGGGGGCGTGCCCTGGCAGCCATGTACCCCCTGGACCCCGCTGCCAAAGATCTCCTGGCATGTCCGAAAGTGGATGCCATGGTCTGCGCGGTCTCGAAGCGCACTACTATTCCGGTTGAGGGAGGAGCAGCACTCAAGGATGCTCAAGACAGACGTCTGGAATCCATCCTCAAACAGTCTTTTGACATCTTCGCTATGTCTCTACAGATCGCGGCCTGCTGTGCCGTAGTGACACGCGCCTGCTTATCACAGACCAGGAACAACACTCCTGGGGAAGCCCTGGAACCAGCAGTATCATTCCTCATGGATACCACTTCTGATCTGGTGCGCACCGCAGCTAGAGGAGTGTCATCAGCAGTGGCAGCTAGAAGACAACTCTGGCTCCGAAACTGGTCGACAGACGCATCTTCCAAAACGAGACTCACAAGGATGCCCTTCAAGGGAACCCTCCTGTTGGAAGCGAACTAGAGAAACTAGCCAACAAATGGGGCGAATCCCCACTACCATGGCTACCGGAGGACAGGAATAGGAGAAACCAGCGATCTTTCCCCTGTACTTCCAGGGGCAGAGGATCACAGCGCTTCAACCCATACAGAAGCACATATCAAGCGGCTCGCCCTGCAGGCAGGAACCAGTCCTTTTGGAACAAGCACAACAAAAGGGGAGCCGGCTCGGGCCCAGGCCCCAGCCGCACCCCACAATGAAAATCAGCCGACCCGTCCAAAGGAAGAAGCCATAGGGGGCAGACTTGCCCTATTCTACCAAAGATGGGTCGAGATAACTTCGGACAAGTGGGTCCTAGCCATCATTCGAGAGGGATATTACCTGGTTTTCCACCACCTCCCTCCAGACATGTTTGTGGAATCCCCTTGCCACGACCCTTCTAAGAGGTTGGCGCAGTGGAAGCTACACTGACCAGATTACTAGCCTTAGAGGCTATAACATCGGTGCCCACACAACAAATAAATACTGGACATTATTCCATCTATTTTATCATTCCCAAGAAAGAAGGAACATTCCTGCCCATCCTGGACCTCAAGTCGGTCAACCGCTACCTGAAGATTCCTCGCTTCCGCATGGAAACCCTATGCTCTGTAATAAGGACAATACAACTGGTAGCGTTCCTTACATCCCTGGATCTGTCGGAAGCCTACCTACACATTCCGATCCATCAAGAGCATCAGCGTTTTCTATGCTTCACGATCCTGGACCGTCACTACCAGTTCCAGGCACTACCATTCGGGTTAGCCACAGCACCCCCCGGACGTTCACCAAGATCATGGTGGTAGTGGCAGCAACACTGAGGAAGGAAGGAATCCTTGTATACCCTTAGCTGGACAATTGGCTGATCAGGGCAAAATCCCCAGAGGAAAGCCACCAGGTGACCAACAGAGTCAAAACTCTACTGGAGAGTCTTGGGTGGGTGGTCAACACAAACAAGAGCTGCCTGCAGCCCTCCCAATCTCTAGAATACTTGGGAGTTCGGTTTGATACCAAACAAGACAAGGTCATCCTGATACCGACAAGGAGATCAAAACTGATGACCCAGTTGCGAACCCTGTTGAGCGAGCTTCGCTCCACGGCATGGGACTACCTCCAAGTCCTCGGCCTAATGGCATCCACAAGAAGTAGTGCCATGGGCAAGAGCTCACAGGAGATCCCTACCTCTACCCTTACAGCTACTTAGTTTTTGGGTACTTGCCAGGTTCTTATGGCCTGGATTGGCCACTGTTGGAAACAGGATGCTGGGCTTGATAGACCCTTGGTCTGACCCAGTATGGCATATTCTTATGATGTTATGTTCTTATCACGATGGAATCTGCTGTCCCAGAACTACACCGTACGACTTCAGCTCCCAAACAAAGTTCGGACCCAACTACGATGGTGGCTACAAGAAGGCCATCTGAGCCAGGGAGTAAGACTATCCTTACCAAACTAGATCCTGCTCACCACGGACGTCAGCCTGCGAGGATGGGGAGCACACTGCCAGGAGCTAACCGCCCAGGGGCAATGGAACAAAGAAGAGTCGGGATGGAACATCAATCGCCTAGAAGCCCGGGCAGTCAGACTAGCCTGCCTACGATTCGGTCACAGACTCCGAGACAAATCAGTCAGAGTAAT
The DNA here is from genome assembly GCF_901001135.1 of Rhinatrema bivittatum. Classification (NCBI taxonomy): domain Eukaryota; kingdom Metazoa; phylum Chordata; class Amphibia; order Gymnophiona; family Rhinatrematidae; genus Rhinatrema; species Rhinatrema bivittatum. The sequence goes on along the minus strand of NC_042622.1, from coordinate 164,614,823 downwards.
GTTGGACAACGCCACAACAGTGGCCTACATCCACCGTCAGGGAGGAACCAGAAACCAACAGGTGTCTCTGGAAATAGACCCCCTAACGTCATGGGCAGAAGCAAACCTTCAGGAGATCTCGTCCGTCCACATCGCGGGGAAAGAAAACGTCGCTGCAGATTACCTCAGCAGAGAAAGTCTAGACCCAGGGGAATGGAGGTTGTCGACCATAGCATTCCAATTGATAGTAAACCGTTGGGGAACACCAATGATGGACCTCCTGGCAAACCGGTCCAATGCCCAAGTGCCCAGCTTCTTCAGCTGCAGGCGGGAACCTCAGTCCCAGGGAATTGATGCCCTGGTACAGACCTGGCCACAGGAAACTCTATTATATGCCTTCCCACCGTGGCCCTTATTGGGCGCAATCATCCACAAGATAGAACACCACGGGGGACTAGTACTTCTAGTGGCCCTGGACTGGCCAAGAAGACCATGGTACACAGACATGCAAAGACTGCTGACAGGGAGCCCCCTCCCTCTACCTCCACACAGAGACCTGCTCCAACAAGGACCGATCCTCCACGAGGATCCAGCTCTATTCTCTCTTATGACCTGGCCATTCAGAGGACTCACCTGAGGAAGAGCGGATACTCGGGGGCAGTAATTGACACCCTACTGCGAGCACGCAACTTCTCCACATCACTAACATACATAAGGATTTGGAGAGTATTCGAAGCCTGGTGTGAGGACCGCGACATCGTTCCACGCTAAGTCAAAATTCCTGTGATTTTGGAATTCCTGCAGAACGGACTACAGAAGGGATTGTCTCTCAACTCCATGTACATGCTACAGAACCAAGAGCAAGAGCGGCAGCCTAGCCTTTCACCCGGATGTCTCCTGCTTTCTGAAAGTGGTCCCTAAAGTGGCCGGTGTCTCTTTGGAACCTCAACCTGGTCCTAGATTTCTTAGCAAGAGCCTCCTTCAGGCCTCTTTGCGGCCTGTCTCTCCGACTATTAACATTGAAGACAGCCTACCTGGTGGCAGTCTGTTCGGCCCGTTGTATCTCCGAGCTACAAGCACTGTCCTGCCGGGAACCGTTCCTCAGACTCACCCCAGGAACCATCCATTTACGCACGGTCCCGTCCTTCCTCTCCAAAGTGGTTTCTCACTTCCATCTCAACCAAACCATCTCGCTACCATCACCAGATAAGCATAAGAATTCGGAAGAGTCGCCCAGTCTAAGCTACCTCAACGTCTGCAGACTCCTAGTTTCGTACCTGGAAAGGTCGGAATCCGTACGAAAGACAGACCATCTATTCATCCTTCACAGCGGGAAGAAGCAAGGGGAAGCGGCCTCGCGAGCAACCATAGCCTGCTGGATCAAAGAAGTCATGAAGGCGGCCAACATAGAAGCAGGCAAGCCACCGCCTTTACAAGATAAGGCCCATTCCACTAGAGCCCAGGCAGTGTCCTGGGCGGAAACCAAGATGCTGTCACCCGCCGAGATCTGTTGGGCGGCGACATGGTCCTCCATCCACACCTTCTCCAGGTTTTACCGCCGGGATGTTCAGGCTCGAGAGGACACAGCATTTGCAAGGGTAGTATTAAGTGGGCCACGAGCAACCTCCCACCCAGTTCGGGAGTAGGTTTTATACATCCCATTGGTCCTGAGTCCATCTACTACACCCTAGGAAATGGAGAAATTACTTACCTGATAATTTTGTTTTGCTTAGTGTAGACAGATGGACTCAGCATCCCACCCACGGCTGCCGTTATTCATGGAATTCTCAAGTGACATCCCCGAGAGCAAGTGATTCACGGGTAAGCCATGCTTTTTTCTTCAACTAGGACACCCATCCTACTGGGTGTCAACGTTTCTTGGTTGAGGGCACTGGCGGTCTCCAGCTATAACCAATTCAACCAGTTCAAATTAATCAAGTTATCCAAGTGATTCAAATTATTCAGTCATACATATATCCACAATTGCTTTTTGAGGAGAATACTGAAGAGCTGCACTTCCTGCAGGGGTATATGTACTAGGACTGACTTCAGATTGAAATCTGATCCGTCTCCAACTGCTATCAGGAGTACACTAAACCCATTGGTCCTGAGTCCATCTGTCTACACTAAGGAAAACAAAATTATCAGGTAAGTGATTTCTCCAGTGTCCAGGCAGCTATATATGTAAAAAAAAGTAAAATCAATTGGCAATAGAATGCAGCAGGACAGATAGATCCTTCACCAAGGAAAGCAGACACCCCCAAAGGAATCGCACTCGAAAGAGCCCACGAGACCCAAAACAATAAGGATTAGCAAGTGCTGAGCTCCCTCACACAAATCGGGTAGACCCTCTGGCGTCACTCTACTCCCGAGCCCATTATAGTAGAGCGTTGTGGCTGCTTCCAGTCACCAGGGGGAGCCAACTGCTACACTTGGCTGCAGTGGAATGCGGAAGAGAGCAGCTGGAATGCCAAGGGAGTGACACCAGCAGGACTACCCGATCTGTGTGTGAGAGCCTGGCACTTGCTAATCTTTATTGTTTTGGGTCTCGTGGGCTCTTTCGAGTGCGATTCCTTTGGGGGTGTCTGCTTTTCTTGGTGAAGGGTCAGGGTTTGGAGAGTTATGATGATGTTCCAGAATGTGATGACATGACTATATTTGAATAAATGTTGATTTTTTTTGTTCAAGAATAAATGTAGATTGTTGTTCATGGAAAAATAAGAAATCCCCTGAAAATAAGCCCTAACGCATCTTTTAGAATAAAAATTAGTATAAGACCCTGTCTTATTTTCGGGGAAACACGGAAGCCAGGGGACTGGCTCCCTGATCGGTCCTGAGGCCTCTCTCATGGCTGCTGCTGGTTCAGGAAAATATCCCCTTTGAGGAGTCCTATTATTTAGCACTTTTCTGTTTTAAAAAAAAAAAAAAAAAAAAAAGGGCTGTTTTTCCTGATTGCTCAGAGCTCAGTGGCATTGCTGAGTGAATCGGTCTGCGTATCAGTGCTGGGACCGGCAGACCCCAAAGGTACAGGGGCTGTCCAGGGGGCACACAAGCGGCGATTGTGGCAAGGGCGCTGATTTTCCTTCCCCGGCAGGGAGTGGTTACTTTCAGAATGTGGAGGTTCAGCAGGGCAGAGATATTTTTGGTGCGAGCGCCGTTTTCCTTTGACTGCTGATTTCTCCAGCATTTCTGCTCAGCGGGAGTGGGCTATTTTTGGCACCTTTTTTTTTTTCTCTCCTGTGCAGGTAGCGCGACTGCATGGCTTCCCTGGCCGGGGGTCTCTTGGGATTGCGCCGCAGCCGCACAGATGGCAGAAAAACCACGTGTGGAGGCCTGCAAGGCCTGTGGCACCTGGTCTGCCTTATTGGATCCCCTTTCCCTGTGCACAGGGACATCCATTAAGGGGCACAAACCCAAAAGACTTCTCGCCAGACAGCTTCTGGGGCTGGGACCAAGGGGAAGGTCTTTTGCTTCCTCCAGTTCAGCATCCAGAAAGGAGCCCCCAGGACAACCCCCCCTCCCTCGCTTTCTCCTGTGGTGTGGGAGCCCAAGCAGGGGAGTGAAGGGGGCACAGAATCTGACTCTAGCAGCACTGAGGCGCTTGCAGGCCTGGGAGGTTTTTCCACAGAGTTCATTCTTCTGATGCACGAGGCCTTTTTGGCTAGAAAGTCAGCAAAAAGGAAGCTTCAGGAGGAGGAGTTTGGGTTCCTCAAAATGCTCTAGGCTGTGTGGTGACTCTCAGGGCCCGTGAGCAGGCTTAGACCGTGGGGATCTGGATATCTCGGATGACTCGCAGGGAGAGGAAGCCGCCTCTTCCCCCATTGCATATCCCGATGGAGACCCAGATGAGAACCAGTCTCTGGATCCAGATGCGAGCAGGGAAGACCAGATCTTAGTGGAGGCTGGAACTGAAGGGGTGACCTGCGTGTGGTTCATTTGTTTAAGAAGGAAGAGCTGTGACCCCCTTATCCCCCAGGTTTTGGAGGAATTGGGGGTGAAGTTAACTCAGGAGGAGTCCGATAGTGAGGGTGTCAGCCCGGTCTTGGATGGTCTCCAAGGCTTGTCCAGCGCCTTTCCTATTCCTAAGAAAATCCAGAAGTTAATCAGCCGGGAGTGGGACTCCCCAGATGCGGGTCTGAAAGTCGGACGGGCTATGGCGAAGCTCTACCCTGTGTTGGAAGAGCATTTGGATTGCCTTAAAACACCTAAGGTGGATGCAGCAGTTTTGGTGGTCACTGATGATCACCATTCCGGTGGCAGGGACTGCTGCTCTTAAGGATGTGCAGGACCGCAAGTTGGAGATTCAGCCCAAGTGTGCGTTTGAGGTTTCTTCTTTGAGTCTCTGCGCAGCGGTCTGCATGATGCAGCACGCCTGTTTGTGTTGGATTCAGAAGCCTCAGGACCCAGCTTCTTCAGGGGTCCTGACCCCTAGCCAGGTGGCCCACCTGGAGGCAGGGGTGGCTTATGTGGCGGATGCATTGTATGATCTGGTGTGCAACGCAGCTTGGAGTATGATTTCGGCAGTAGAGGCTAGGCAGCTTCTTTGGCTCCGCAACTGGGCTGCGGACACGTCATTCAAATCTCAGTTATGTAATCTTCCCTTCAAAGGGAAACTTCTTTTCAGAGAGGAATTAGACCAGCTTATGGAGTCCCTGGGAGAAACCAAGGGCAACAAGTTGTTGGAAGACAAAAAGCCTTTTAAGAAATCCTTTCTTCCTTGTCCCCGCTTTCAGGATTCTAGGATATTTCGGCCCGGGAGAGATACCCTTCCCCCCCCCCCCTTGTTCAAAGCAATACTTGGCCCATCAACAGGCCTTTTGGGTGGCCGGCAGGTCTGCCAGAGGTGCCTCTGGCCAAGGAGCCGGTGGAAGTAAACCAGCCCAATGAGATCAGTCCTGCCCACTCCTCTTTGGTGACAGTCGGGGGCAGGTTGTCCCAGTTTTATGAGGAGTGGGCCAAAATCATCTCTGATCGCTGGGTATTGGAGGTGATAAGGGACGGGTATGCCTTAGAATTTTCATGTCCACTCAAGGACGCCTTCCTGGAGTCGCCCTGCACTTCCTGAAACAAGCGGGATGCAGTGGAAGGCACTCTACAAAGGTTGTTAAGCCTGGAAGCTATTCTCCCGGTTTCGCTGGATGAACAAGGGCAGGGAAGGTACTCCATATACTTTGTGGTTCCAAAAAAGGAGGGTACCTTCCATCCCATATTGGACCAGGTAAACTTGAGCTTGCAAGTGCCACGGTTTCGGATGGAAACTCTGCAAACAGCCATTGCGGCAGTCCGCAAAGGGGAATTTCTCGCATTGTCAGCTCACTCCGAGGCTTACCTCCACATTCCGATTTGGAGCAATCATCAGAGGTTCTTTGAGGTTCAAGGTACTGGGTCAACATTTCCAGTTCCGAGCTCTCCCTTTTGGACTAGCCACAGCTTCACGCACTTTCACGAAGCTGATGATGGTAGTGGCGGCATCCCTACAGAAGGAGGGGATGTTAGTTCATCCGAACCTCGACAATTGGCTGATCTGGGCGAAGTCAGAGGAGGCCTGCACCAGGTGATGCAAGTTTTACATTCACTAGGCTGGGTGGTCAACAGAGCGAAGTCATCTGTCCCCATCTCAGTCCCTGGAGTATCTGGGAGCTCGATTCGACACCCAAATAGATAAGGTGCACCTTACAACAGACAGGATGTCCAAATTGCAGCAGCAAGTGACTCGACTGCTGCATCTTCAGGTCCCCAGGGTCTGGGATTATCTGCAGATTCTAGGCTCCATAGCCTCAATGTTGGAGCTGGTTCTGTGGGCCTTTGCACATACGCGGCCATTGCAGAGGGCATTGTTGTCCCGCTGGATTCCAGTGTCGGAGCAGTACCAGCTGCTGTTACCGTTGTCGAAACAGGCCAGGTCCAGCTTTGCGTGGTGGTTGTTGAAGACCAATTTGCAGAAAGGAATGGCTCTCGAAGTCCCGGATTGGGTGGTGGTGACAATGGATGACAGTCTCCAGGGCTGGGGAGCAGTGTGGCGGGGTCGTGCAGCTCAGGGTGTTTTGTTCATTAGCGGAGCAGTCCTAGTCCATCAATCGTCTCGAGACTAGAGCAGTCCGCAGGGCTCTGGAAGTGTTTCTGCCTCTGTTTCAAGGGCGAATGGTCCGCATGTTCTCAGACAATGCGACCACAGTGGCATACATCAACTGGCAAGGAGGAACCAAGAGTCTTGCCGTGGCTCGAGAAGCTCATCTGCTGTTTGTATGGGTCGAACGTCACCTGGAATGGATCGCGGCATCCCATATGGGAGGAGTAGACAATGTCCAAGCAGATTTCCTAAGTCGCCAACAGCTGGATCCCGGGGAGTGGGAACTGTCTCCGGAGACCTGGAATCACATTTGTGCCAGATAGGGGGTTCCTTAGCTGGATCTCATGGTGATGTGAGCCAACACACAGACGATGAGGTTTTTCAGTTACAGGAAGGAGGTTGGATTGGTGGGCTAGACAGCCTGGTGTGCAGGTGGCCAACCGTGATTCTCCTGTATGTTTTTTTCCCCCATGGCCGCTTATAGGTCGAGGTCTGTGGCACATAGAACAAAACCCGGGCTTCGGGTCTTGGTGGCGCCGGAATGACTGTGTCGTTCCTGGTTCGCGAATCTGGTTCAGCTTGCGGTGGATGGCCCGTTACGCCTGACCCATCTACCGGGGTTGTTGCGTCAAGGTCCAATCTTTTTGGATCGGGAGGGTCACTTTTGTCTCGCGGTTTGGCTTTTGAGAGGTGGCAGTTAAGCGTGAAGGGGTACTCAGCCAGTATTTTCCACCCTGCTTCAGGCTAGACATCCTTCTACTTCACTGGTATGCATCAGGGTGTGGAAGGTGTTTGAGTCCTGGTGTGATCAGCATGGACTGGAGCCACTGACTGTATCTGTTCTGCATATTTTAGCCTTTCTGCAGCAGGGCTTGTCCAAAGGTTTAGCTTATAATTCCCTCCAGGTTCAGGTTTTGGCCTTGGGTTGTCTCAGGGGCCGGGTGCAGGGCAAACCTCTGGCTAGTCATCCGGATGTCATCCGTTTCCTGAAAGGAGTGAAACATTTGCCCCTCCAGTCCATAGGGTGTATCCCAATGGAATCTTAACCTGGTTTTGCGGGCTCTTTGAGATGCCTCCTTTGAGCCTTTACGCCTGGCCACCTTGAAGGCGGTTTTCCTGGTGGCTATTTGCTCTGCCAGGTGAACATCTGAGCTTCAGGCTCTTTCCTGTCATGACCCTTTCTTGCGTATTTTGACCGATAATGTTTTCTTGCATATGGTGCTGTCTTTTTTGCTGAAAGTGGTGTCTGCTTTCCACATGAACCAGTTAGTGGAGTTGACCGGTTTTCCGGATTGGTCTCTGAATTCTTTGTTTGGAAGATACCTACATCTTTGAGGGTCCAAAGAAAAGAGAAAAAGCATCAAAGGCTACTTTGACCCAGTGGTTGAAAGAGACTATTTGTTCAGCCTATATTGGTAAGGGCCACACTATTCCTGATGGTCTGAAAGCACATTCCACGAGAGCTCAAACTGCCTTTTGGGCGGAGGGTCAAATAGTGTCTCCTGAAGAGATATGTAGATCCGTGGCTTGGTCCTCGCTGCATACATTCACCAAGTATTACCATTTGAATGTGTGGGTGCCGGAGGATGCAATTTTTGGTGAAAGTGTCCTAAGAGCATGTCTTCGGGTTCCCGCCCGGTGTAGGGTTCCTTTAGTGTACATCCCACTGGTCTGGATTGATCTGGGTATGTCCAGGAAAAGAAAATTGGTTCTTACCTGCTAATTTTCATTCCTGTAATACCACAGATCAGTCCAGAGGCCCACCCTGGTACCGCTGCCAAAAGACTGATTTTCCTGGTAGTTAGCTGCTGTATATAAGGCCTTTATCCCTACCTTCACCCACGGCAGCCCAGCGCCGAACACGAGGCTCCTCCGACAGGAAACGGCGCCTTCTCCTCCGCCCCTCGTCGCCGGAAGACAATCGCCGCCGCAGCCGCAAAGCCAATTGGGGGACAGCCCCATCGGCTTTAAATTAAACGCTACACCTAGGCGCCGCGCGCCCGAAGGAGCACGACCTAAGGGGCCTGCCCCTTAACGCGCCCCTTGGAGTGCCCCTAGGCCCAGGCCAATCTTTACAAAGAAGCCACCCACATCAGAAACCATCTGCGCTAGGACTTCGGTATATGAAGCATTTACACGGCCCATAGGCCTACAGATCGCTGCCTGGAGCCGTTTGTGAGTACCCCCGTTACCAACCCACTACGACTCGCCGTCAGCAACTACCTCAACCATCTCATAATTTAAGCCTCGGAGCCCCAAAAACAATCCTTCGTCTAATTAGTGATTTCTAAAATTCTCCCAGTACAGAAACACCTCCAGCAACCTTACAGACAATCACATTACCCCGCTGAGGACAGAGCACGCTTCCGGTTGAACCCAACACGCATACAGACACCTTATAGCAACTCATCCAGACCTCTCGTTGTTCAGACAGACAACTCCATCGCCATATCAGACACCTCTAGCATTCCCACGGATCCTCACAAATTGCTCTCAGACCTTACCAATTCGTCTTTCAGCCTACACCTCTCCCAGAACACCTATCACCATGCTCACTTACAATATCCCAATCATTCACAACCAAAGGAGAAACTCCACAACTAACTTCTCCAACGTCATACAAAAAAGAATTATTCCAATCATGACCTCACCATTGAACCAACTACTAGGACTCGCGCTACTCTCAGTAACCCTTTTCAATGCACAATCCCTAACTAAAAAGGCACTCATCCTCAATGACTACCTCCTAGATACCAACCCAGACATCTGTGCAATCACAGAAACCTGGTTAAAAAATTCGGACATTGCTCTAATCAACCAACTACCTACGCATATATATGACATCTTCACCTTTCACAGACACAAGAAAAGAGGTGGCGGCCTTCTTCTAGCTACCAAAAAAGAACTCAGACTATCCGCTCATACAATCAAAACTGAGTCTAAATTGGAATTGGGTCTAGTTAAATCAAAACAACTACAACTATTGTTAGTCTATGCCCCGCCTGGAGTTCTAGAAACAGACCCCTCGCCCCTTATAGAATCCATTGTGAAACATATCAACTCAGACCTCCCAACTATGATCATGGGGGACTTCAACCTCCATACTGACGCTATACCTCGATCCTCGAATTGTGAAGTCCTCCTCACCACCCTCAGTGCAATGGGTTTCACTCAGACCATCAATAGCCCTACTCATAAAGCTGGACATACTCTGGATCTAATATTCATCAACTCGTCCTTCTCTCCATCAGCAAAACCTTCTTGTACCCCAATCCCTTGGTCAGATCATTTTCTGATAGAATCCTCCTTCTCCACTTACAAACAGACTCACTCCACTCCACACCTTTCCTCCATTCAATTCAGGAAATCATGCCCTTCCGATATTCTTAGTGATCAACTTGCCAAGGAACTCACTAACCTAGACCTATCCAATCCGGAATCAGCCCTTTCCTCCTGGCATAAGATTACGGAAGCAGTTGCAAACAATCTGTGCCCAATTGCCTCCAAAACAATCAATCCCACAAAAAAAGGAAATCAACCCTGGTTCACCCCGGAACTAAAACAGATGAAACAGGACCTACGTCACAAGGAAAACAGATGGCGCAAAACCCCAAACACATCTACCCTTTCATCCTACAAAGGATTCCTACATCACTACAGAACTTCTATTCTACTAACAAAAAGGGAATTCTACTCCAACAAAATTCACCATCTCCAATATAACGCCCAGGTGCTGTTCTCCTGTGTAGCACAAATCACTAAATCAACTCCTCCGTCTATTCCAGACGATCAAGCTCTATCCAAGGCAAATGAGCTCGCTTCTTTTTTCCAACAGAAGATCTCAAATACACTTGCCCTCCTTCCTCCAATTACGACACCTCTCATTTCAGGCGAGTTTTCTCATTCCCCCTTGAGAGCCAAGCTTGACAGTTTCGGCTCAATTTCCACCAAAGAGATTGAATCCCTCCTAAAACGACAGAAACCATCCAGCCACCCAGCAGACAATATCCCATCGAAACTCTTGCTTCTCATCCCAGACACAATCTCAGGACCTTTGACAAGTATCATAAACTGCTTTCTTACTCAAGGGATATACCCAGACAGACTAAAAACCGCTTCACTCAAACCCCTCATTAAGAAACACAATCTAGACCCTAATGATCCAGCCAATTTCAGACCCATCTCTAATCTCCCATTCTTAGCCAAACTAACGGAGAAATTGGTAAACATACAGCTTTCAGAATATCTAGAAGATAACAAGATCCTATACCCATCGCAATACGGCTTCCGCAAATCACGCAACACGGAAACCCTCCTCATCTCTCTTACAGACCATATTATGATGGGTTTAGACAAAGGCTACTCCTTTTTACTAATCCTTCTAGACATCTCGGCGGCTTTTGATACCGTAAACCATTCCATCCTCCTGCATCGCCTAACAGATATCGGTATCTCCGGATCAGCCCACAGTTGGTTCAAATCCTTCCTCAGCAATAGAACTTTCAAAGTCAAAATCAATAATAAAGAGTCACCTTTAACAAAGTCCACCCTTGGTGTACCACAAGGATCCTCCTTATCCCCAACCCTCTTTAACATCTACCTACTCCCACTTTGCCAATTACTAACCGATCTCAATCTAATTCATTATCTGTACGCAGACGATGTACAGATACTAATCCCTATAACAGACTCTATCTCAAAAGCTTTCTCCCATTGGAATAACTGCCTTCTTTCTATCACCAATCTGCTCAACAGTCTAAACTTGGTCCTTAATGCCTCAAAGACAGAGCTCCTCCTCATCTCCTCTAACGATGAAAACTTCACCTTTCCATCCACACACAACTCCCATATCACCCATACTCATGTCAGAGACCTTGGGGTAATTCTTGACAATCGACTAAACCTTAAGAAAATGGTCACCACCACAGCCAAAGACTGTTTCTATAGACTACAGGTTCTAAAAAGACTCAAACCTCTCCTATTTTTCTATGATTTCAGGACAGTCCTCCAAGCGTTGCTATTCGCTAAGATTGACTACTGCAGTGCCCTCTTCTTAGGCCTCCCCAAAGCTACCACCAAACCACTGCAGATGATACAAAATGCTGCAGCGAGATTGCTAACCAACACTAGCCGAGGTGAACACATCTCTCCCATCCTCAGAAACGTACATTGGTTACCAGTGAATTTTAGAATCCTATACAAATCAATCACCCTAATACATAAATTCATCCACCATCAACTTCAACTAGATCTTGAATTCCCCTTCAATTTACACTCCTCCAACAGACCAACTAGAGATATTCACAAAGGAACTCTTAAATTTCCTCCGACTAAAGCCACACGCCTCTCCTCGACCAAAGACCGAGTGTTTTCGATCGCAGGCCCATCTATCTGGAATAACATCCCGTCAGACCTCAGATTGGAACCTTGCCTGTTAACATTCAGAAAAAAACTCAAGATGTGGCTCTTTCACCAAGCATTCGGGGATCCCCAAGATAATCACTAGTTGCCCTGATCTTATCTGGACAATGGTCTTTGATCTTCAAGAACGATGGACTATGGCACTGCTAGGTTAAAGCACCTGTAGCTTTAACCTGTATTCTCTATTGTATTTTCTTGTTTATTATCCGCCTTTACCTTTCTTCCAACTACGTTAGCTTCCAAGTTCTTACCCCTTGTTGAATGTAACTTTGCCTTATTTCACCTCTTTTGTTTAATTTAATTTAATTTAGTTACGCTTCAGTTATACCCTTGTTAAATGTAAACCGATCCGATATGGTTATTACTATGAAGGTCGGTATAAAAAAGTGTTAAATAAATAAAATAAATATAAAGAGTTTTGTCTTCAAATTATAAATGTTAAGTTTTTTAAGTTAAGCAGTTGATATGAGATAGCGGTCTGGAGCTGGGTTCTTTCCATTTCAAGGGAATCCAACCCCATGGGTTTTTCTGGTTCGCCTAAGTTGGGGTTACTTTTTTCTTTAATCTTGGCTTGGGTCTAGATCAATACTGAGGGAGCTGCAGGTGGCACACTTGTTATATTGCAGTGCCTCAAAGTTTTGTTTCTCTGCCTCCATCTGCTGGTGGGAGTGCATAGCTCCACTGGTCTGGACTGATCTGTGGTATTACAGGAATGGAAATTAGCAAGTAAGAACCAATTTTCCTTTCTGTCTGCACTGCTTGTCATATTAGGGCTTTATAGTCTGACCTGGATTCCAAGATTCCAACTTATGTCAGCACGATGAGGAAGCCCAAGGAGAGTTGGCCCCTCTGGATTTTGCTAAGCCAGGCTCCTCCCATTCAGAGTATGGGTTAGCCACAGCCTTAACTGGAAATACCATGGATCTGAGTAATCCCTTGACTGGGTCATCCATGGGAGAGGGAAATTTAGTGGCTCCTACCCCAGTGCCTCCTGGGCCAGGCATGGACCCGGCTGCCTTGTCTTGGGTGGAATTTTTCTAGGGTCTACAAACCTTCGTATAGGCTCAGTCTACTACCTCACTTGCCCTGTCCGGGCGGAACATCAGCTTGTAAGCACTCCATCTCCCAGTCCTATTGACAGAACTTGAGGCATGCCTTGCCTTACCAAGGGCATCCCCTGGTAGGGATCAAGTGGCTCAGATGAAGAGGATGATCCGGACACCTTGAAAGAAAGGGAAATTCCCACTGGATTGGAACCGTATTGGACCATGTTGCGGCTTTTTCATAGAGACGAATTTCTGGCCTTGGTTTCCCAGACCATGAAGATGCTGGGAGTCCTTGGTATTAAATCTATGACGGAACCAAAGAAGAATCCCATTTCCCTGTACGTACCCAGATCAGTCCAGACTCCTGGAGTTTGCTTCCTTTCAGGCAGATGGAGACAGAGAAAGTTTCACAGACACCGCCTCTTAACCCGTTGTGCCACCTGCAGCTCTTCAGTATTTCTCTATCTCCAGCAGATGGCGGAGGTGCAAAACCTGCAGTTCTGTACCTGAAAAAAATAAAATAAAAAAAGAAGAGGAGATTTCGATCGAGTGAAGATTTTCTCTCCCAGGAGGTTGGTTGGTCTTGGTGGGGCCATCCCTCCTGGTTGCAGAGGTGGACGAGCAGGGGTTGAGGACCCTAGATTGCTCACAGGATTTCGCCTGAAGTGCTGGTGGTCCAGTTCCCTCACCTCTGGGAGGATTGGGAGAAGCCTCTGCTGCACTTCAGATAAGATTGTTCCTTTTGTGTCTTTTATAAAGTTTAAACAAAAAAAATAGTAATAAAATCAAGGGAAGCAGGTGTGTTTACTTTACTTTAATCTCTTGATGCCAGTGGTAGAGGGAGACAGCTTCAGCGGTGCATATTCTGTTTTGGGCTCTCCTGCTGCCTTTCCTTCCTCTGGCTTCTGCCGTGTGGTCGCAGCCAGGCTTGATCATGCCTGGGCAGAATATCAGTTGCTGTTGCCTCAAGAGATTTGTAGGGCTGCATGTGGTGTGGTCCTTGTTGCATGTTTTCACCAAACATTATCGTATGGATGTGAGGGCGCAAGAAGAAGCATTCTTTGGTGAGAGTATTCTGCTTGCAGGTCTTTCAGATTCCCGCCCAGTCTAGGGGTGTGTTGGTACATCCCACTTGTCTGGACTGATCTGGGTATGTACAGGGAAAGGAAAATTGGTTCTTACCTGCTAATTTTCGTTCCTTTAGTACCACAGACGGAATCCTGCACAGTGGTGGAAAGAAGTTTTTGATTGTCCGCTTGATCTGTTTTTGTTCTTGAATAACTCTGAAGAATGGCACAGGTCTTTCGTTAATCCTTTCAATAAAGTTTTTGAATTGCATTATAAATTTTACTCTTTCCTCTACTTTTTGAACTTTTTGACTTTTTATGCTTGGGTACTTAGTAATACTGAGGAACTGCAGGTGGCACTCTCTCTTTCTCTGTCTCCATCTTCTGGAAGGGAGGCAAAACCCAGGATTCTGGACTGATCTGTGGTACTACAGGAATTAAAATTAGCAGGTATGAACTAATTTTCCTTTTCATCTCTCTTTGGAAAGCCTTTTGCTACTTTCCAGTACTGGAAACCATCCAGAAGTTGATTGACCTGGAATGGGATGTCCTGGAAGCAAGTTTTAAAATGGGACAAGCATTAGAAGCTCTATACCCACTGGACCCCAGCAGTGAGAGAGCATTTGCATTTCCTTAAAGTGGATACGCTGGTCTGTGCCGTCTCCAAGCAAACAACTATCCCAGTGGAAGGAGGAGTGGCCTTAAAGGATGTGCACAATACGCAGATGGAGTCTATCCTTAAACAGGTCTTTGACGCAGTAGCAATGATCTTACAGATTGCTTCTTGTTGTGCCCTAGTAGCTCATTCATACCTGCTCCTCTCTCGGGAGGTAGATGACTTGGGGATGAATTCCAGAGCAGTTATAAAACCCGCCTCCACCTTTTTTAGATGACGAGGGCTCAGATCTAGTCCGTACTTCGGCCAGAGGCGTGACCTCAGAGGTGGCAGCCAGAAGACAGCTATGGCTGCGGAATTGGTCGGCAGACACAATCTCCAAGGCAAATCTCACAAAGATGGCCTTTAAAGGATCACTCCTTTTCGGAAGCGAATTGGAAAAGCTCTCCAGTAAATGCAGTGAATCTCTAGTCCCCCAGCTACCAGAAATTAAGAGGGAAGCAGTTACAGCACCCCTCATCTATGGGGTCCGATCCAGGGGGCTCCCAATGTTTTTGCCCCTGCAGAAAGTTGAAATTTCAGAGGTCGCGGCCTTTTGGGAAGACTCAGTCCTTTTGTGGTTGACAGCCAAAGAGAGGGGCAGGCTCGGGTTCAGGTTTGTCCCAAACCCCCAATGAAATTTTGCTGACCCACTCTTGGAATGAGGAGATATGGGGGTCAACTGTCCTTCTACTAATGGTGGGTCGAGATCACTTTGGATAAATGGGTACTGGAAGTCATACAAGAAGATTGCAGGAGTAGCCTAGTGTTTAGAGTAGCGGGCTTTGAACCAGGAGACAGGGATCAAGTCCCACTGTTATTCCTTGTGACCTTGGGCAAGTCACTTTACCCTTCATTGCCTCAGGTACAAACCTAGATTGTAAACCCTCTGGGGATAGGGAAATACCTACAGTAAACTGCTTTGAAGTGCTGAAAAAAGTGCGAAAAGCCGAATATAAAAAATCTAAAATAAATAAAGATTATGCACTGGAATTTCACAGCTCTCCTCAGGATGTATTCTTGATATCTCCCAGCACAAGAAGCAGGCAGTGGAGATTACTCTTTTAAGGCTCCTCAGGATGCGGCCTATAATCCCAGGAAAATACAGGGCGTTATTCCATCTGTTTCATCGTATCCAAGAAGGAAGTTTCCTTTCGCCCCATCCTGGACCTCAAGAGTGTCAACCAACATATACAAATGTATCATTTCTGCATGGAAACATTACACTCCGTGATAATGGCCATACAATCAGGAGAGTTCTTAACCTCCCTGGACCTATTCGAGGCCTACCTACATATTCCAATCCATCAAGAACACCAATGTTTCTTACACTTTCCGGTACTGGATCGTCATTCGTTTCTGGCACTGCCCTTTGGCCTGGCCACTGCCCCCAGAATGTTTTCCAAGATTATGGTGGTTTTAGCAACAACATTGAGAAAAGAGGGAATCCTGGTACACCCATACTTGGATGACTGGTTGATGTGGGTCAAAGCCGTGAAAGAGAGTCTCCAGGTGACCAACAGGGTTGACCACCTTGCTTCAGGAACTCTGTTGGGTAGAAAACCTGGACAAGGGCAGTCTCAAGCCTTCCCAGTCCTTGGAATATCTGGGAGTCCGGTTTGACACCAAGCAGGGCAAGGTCTTCCTTCCGACCATGTGGATAAGGAAGTTGATGTCCCAAGTGCGTCAGTTGATGAACATGATACGCCCGACTGTGTGGAGCTCTTTCCAAGTTCTCTGTTTGATGGCAGCAACTCTGAAAATGGTGCCCTGGGCAAGGGCACGCATGTGACCACTTCAGTACTCCATGCTGTCTCGTTGGAACTCACAGTCTCAAGACTATTTGATTCACCTCCACGTCCGATGGGCGTATGCTCTTGGCTCCAGTGGTGGCTGCAGGAAGCTCATCTGGGCAGTGGTGTGCCCCTGTCCTCACTGTACTGGCTGGTCCTCACGACAAACGTGAGTCTCCGGGCTGGGGAGTTCACTGTTAGGAACTGTCAGTCCTGGGACTTTGGACAGAAGAAGAGACCCTCTGGAACATCAACCGCCTGGAAGCCAGGGCAGTCAGAAATGCATGTCTACAATTTAGCCACAGACTCCAGGGTCAAACGGTCCATGTAATGTTGGACAGTGCAATGACAGTAGCCTATATCAACCGCCAGGGTGGAACCAAGAGCCAGCATGTGTCACAGGAGATAGACCTCCTTATTGAATGGGCAGAAACACATCTACAGATGATTTCAGCCTGCCACATCTCAGGGAAAGACAACATCAGAGCAGACTTTATAAGCAGGTAGAGTCTGGATCCAGGAGAGTGGATGTTGTCGGCCAAATCCTTTCAACTGATAGTAGGTCAATGGGGCCTTCCTATCCATCGACCTGCTGGCCACATCTCACAATGTGAAGGTTCCCCGATGTTTCAGTCGCAGAAGAGATCCATGGTCCCTGGAACTCGATGCTCTTGTTCAGACCTGACCGAAAGAAGAATTTCTATACATCTTCCCTCCATGGCAGGGTCATTCGCAAAATCGAGCACAACAGGGGATTAGTCCTACTAGTAGCTCCAGATTGGTTCAGGTGTCCTTGGTATGCGGACATATGGAGACACCCCCTGTGCCTCCCACCGTACAGATACCTGCTACAGCAGGGACCGGTCCTTCACATGGATCTGTCTTGATTCTATCTTATGTTCTGGCCCTTGAGAGAGCTCGTCTGAAGCGAGGATAGTCTATGGTGGTAATTGCCACTTTACTCTGCGCTCGGAAATTTTCTACGTTCCTAGCGTATATGCGGTTCTGGAGAATATTTGAGGCTTGGTATGAGGAACACAGTGTCCCCCCCCCTTAAGGTGGTCAAAATCCCACTTATTCTGGAATTTTTGCAGGACATCTTGAATAAAGCTTTGTCCCTTAACTCCTTGAAGGTACAGGTAGCGGCTCTTTCCTGTTTCAGGGGTGAGGTGAACAGAACCCACCTGTCTGCTCATCCAGACGTGGCCCATTTTCTGAAAGAGGTGAAGCACCTTTGGCCACCCCTTTGGTGGCCGTTTTCCTTGTGGAATCTTAATCTAGTATTGGAATTTTTGGTAGGGCCCTTCTTTTGGCCGCTGCGCAGCCTTTCCTTGCTTTTATTAACCTTGAAAACTCTGTTCCTGATGGCTATATGCTCAGCACGTCGCATCTCTGAATTGCAGGCATCGTCATGCTGGGAACTGTTCCTCTGGATGACTCCAGGAACATTACAGCTTCATATCATTCCATCCTTCTTGCCCAAGGTAGTCTCGGAGTTTCATTTGACTCGGTCCATTTTGTTGCCATCCTTAGATAAACACAAGGACGCAGAGGAATATAGTCTCCTCCGTCATTTGGATGTCAAGAGACTTTTAGTGCGGTATCTGGAAGTCTCAGAACCATTCCGAAAGACTGACCACCTGTTTGTCCTTCACAGCAGAAGGAAACGGGGCAAACTAGCTTCGTAAACTACCACACCCTGCTGGATTAAGGAGCTTGTCACGGGAGCCTATGTGGAGGCTGGAAAGCCATTACCTTCTCAGATGAGAGCTTATTCCACTAGGGCTCAGACAGTCTCATGGGCTGAAGTTAGACTGCTGTCTCCTGTTGATATCTGCTGAGCCAGTGACATGGTCTTCCTTGCACACCTTCTCCAGGTTTATTGCATGGATGTACAGAGCCAAGAGGATGCTGCCTTTGCACGAGCAGTGTTGGCTGGACCATGGGCAATTTCCCATCCCAACTGGAAGTAGCTTGTGTGCATCCCATTGGTCTTGAGTCCATCTGGCTACACACTAAGAAATGGAGAAATTACTTACCTGATAATTTTATTTTCTTTAGTGTAGACAGATGGACTCGATATCTCACCCTCTGCTCCCCATGAACTGCACCACAGGTCCTCCCATGGAGTGGATCTCGAATCCAAGAGATGACGGGTAAGTGTTCAGTCCCTAGGTTAGGGTACCTATTTTCATACTGAGTTCAGTGTTTACGGTTGGTTGAGTACAGTTACTGTTAACCATTTTTAATCATATTTGTAATATTTTTAATCAAGTTTTTTTGCTAGTAGGTCCACAGTGGCTTTTGAAGAGAATACTGGAGAGCTGAGGTCACTGCAAGGGTGTATGTAGGGTGATATCAGCTTTGAAATCTGACTCTGTCTCCATCTGCTGGCAGGGGAGCATAACCCAATGGTCCTGAGTTCGTCTAAAACGAAATTATCAGGCAAGTAGTTTTGCCATTAATTCATGTACTGTGGTTTCTCCTTGAGAAACAATGCAGAGGTTATATTAAGTAAGAGCTTAGTATGGGTTTCCAATTCCAGTCAGTGTATGCGTGACAGGTCCTTCTTTGGCTTGAACATGTGTGACTGCTGCTCTTACCTTTTTTCAGTTCGTATCCGAGACTATCCTCGCTATCTATTTGAGATCAAGGACTGGCGGCTAACGGGGAGGCTGATTGGGGCTGAGCAGTATGGACAGTCCTGTGCACGCTATCAGCAGACCCTGAAGCTTGAGGCACCCTGGGGAGATGCCACTGTGGAAAGGAACATGCCACCATTAAAGTTTTACCATGACTTTCATTGTAAGTGAATTCCAGAAACACTCATTCCTACAAGGCAGCCTGCAGTGCACGCCTGCTAGGATTCCATGGCACAAAGGCAGGAGGCCACCAAACCTCATACTGCCTGTACCATTGGATCTCAACGCCCTGAGATCTGTGTACAGAACTCTTGACACATCCAATTATCAAGCTAGCAGAGCTCTGTCTATCTGGAGTGCTCTGTGCTGAGCTTGTTCTTACCAGGCCTTAGCACTAACATTGTAAAGGCCTTGATGTTTGGAACATGTGAAGTCCTGGAGGCTTTGCTTGTAACTGTGGTGAGGCCCCGGTTAGTCTGTCGCCGGACTTCAGCAGATGAGGGGGGGGGGGGGGGGTAACCTGGTAACTTAGATTGTAAGCCCTCCGGGGATAGGGAAATACCTACAGTACCTGAATGTGTAATCCACTTTGAAGTGCTAAAAAAAAAAAAAAAGTGTGAAAAGTGGAATATAAATCTAAAAATATTATCATTTGGCACAATATCTTCTCCATTGGGAAGAGCACAGCCTAGTGAAATAACAGTGAGGCAGCAGGGTGGAGTCTGGGGACCTGCTATGTGGGAATAAAAAACTGATTTTTCTTTTCTGCAGCGGAGATTTCCTTATATACCATAGTATGGGGTCCCTGCTGGGACCCAGCTTGGACTCTGGTTGGTCAGTCCTTCGATCTTCTTTCCAAGCCCACAGTAGATCCGAGCCCTCTTCTTCCCTGGTGGGATAAGAGCCGGCTCCTCTTCCATGGACGCTGGCACATGGATATTGAGCAAGCTAACCTTCACCAACTGGCCACAGAGGTGAGTAGTATATTTTGAGTTCAGACCGCACACACCAGGATTTACCCAAGGGACTTCTGCCTGCTTGTCTACAGGACTTTTTACTTTGGGAGCTTGCCCAATAAACACAAACTGGAATTTACCCAGGAACTTATTCCCCCTGCAGATACTTGCACGTACACTCTGAGTACATTATGGTTCCACATAATTTATGATGGGTTGGTTTGAGCAAGAAGATGATAGAACAGAGAATAAATAAAAACAAATACTACAGAAGAGTTGATTGCAAATAAATAATAATGACTAAGGAGAATACCTAAATATGTATGCAACAGGGTGCTGGGCCTGGGAACCTGCTATGCAGGAATAAAGCAAAATTGCTTCCCTTGTAATAGGTGTTATTCCAGGACAGCAGAATGTAGTCCTTACATATGGGTGACATCATCGATGGAGCCCCCTCACGGAAAAACTTCTGTCAAAGTTTCTAGAAACTTTTGGCTGGCACACTGAGCCTACTGAGCATGCCCAGCATGCCATGATCCCTGCATCCACAGGGGTCTCCATCCAGTCTTGTTTGTAGCAAAAACGTACGAGCGAAAAAAATAAAATAATAAAAAATGTAACGGACCCAACTCCGCGGGGTGGCGGGCAGGTTTCGTGAGGACTACATCCTGCTGTCCTAGGATAACACCTATCACAAGGTAAGCAATTTTGCTTTATCTCAGGGCAAGCAGGATGATAGTCCTCGCATATGGGTGATTAGCAAGCTAATCATTCTTGAAATAGTCAATGGTACATAAAATGTGCAACAGGCACAACAACTGATGTGCCATTGACAAAGATGAGGCAGCCTGAATCACAGCAAATGGTTGGTTGTGGAAGGAGTTGGTATTAAACTGGGAATAGGTTTTTCAAGATAGATTGTCCGAAGGCAGTCTTGTCTTCCTTCTTTATCTAAGCAATAATGAGCTGCAAAGGTATGCAGCGAACTCCAAGTTAGCAGCCTTGCAAATATCTGCAATGGGTACAGAACGGTAGTGTGCTATGGATGTTGACTTAGCCCTAACTGAGTGTGCCTTTATTCGCCCTTGGAGAGGAAGGCCTGCTTTTTCATAACAGAATTCGATACAGTGTGATAGCCAGTTGGAGAGAGTTTGCTTTCCTACTGCAACTCCTGGTTTGTTTTTGTCAAAAGAAACAGAGTTGAGTGGATTTTCTATGGACTGCAGTGCGATTAAGGTAAAAAGCGAGTGCACGCTTACAGTCCAAGGTATGCAAGGTTCTCTCCCCCTGGTGAGAAAGAGGCCTTGGGAAGTAAGTGGGTAAAACAATGGATTGGTTGAGGTGAAAATCCGTTACGACTTTAGGTAGAAATTTAGGGTGAGTGTGTAGGACCACTCGGTCATGCAGGAACCTGGTATAGGGTGAGTAAGTCACCAGTACTTGTAACTCACTGACCCTCCTAGCCGATGTGATAGCTATGAGGAAAATTACTTTCCACGTAAGAAATTTCACATCACAGGAATGCAAAGGCTCAAACGGAGATCGCATGAGTCTTGCAAGTACTACATTAAGGTGCCATTCCACAACCGATGGATGGAAGGCTTTAGCTGAAGTAAGCCTCTTGTAAACCGACTGACCTAGGAGTTGTGCTGAAATTGGGGCATCCCCTATTGGTTTGTGATATGCTGGAATCCAGATTCTGAAAGGTGCCATAAGTAATCTAGCAAAGATGGAGTGGAACAAGAAAAAGGGTCAACGCCATTCTGCGTGCACCATTTAGTAAATCTAGTCCATTTGAAACTGTAAGATTTATGTGTGGAAGGCTTTCGTGAAGCTACGAGAATCTGTGAGACTGCCGTTGAAAGATTGAGTGGTTGAAAATCAAGCTTTCAACATACATGCTGTCAAAGCAAGTGTTTGCAGGTTCGGGTGGCGTAATCTGCCTTGATTTTGAGTTATGAGAGTGGGTGCTGTGCCCAGGCGAATTGGGTCTCTGATCGAGAGGTCGAGAAGTATTGGAAACCAAACTTGTCGAGGCCAATACGGGGCTATGAGGATCATTATCCCCTTGTCCTGTTGGAGCTTCACGAGAGTCTTGGCTATGAGTGAGATCGGAGGATATGCATACAGAAGGCCTGTGTTCCAAGGGCGAGCAAAGGCGTCCTTGGGGAACCTTTGTTGACTGCTGTGGAGGGAGCAAAACCTTTCCACCTTGTGATTCAATTTGGATGCAAAGAGGTCTATGGTTGGTTGACCCCAGCGTTGAAAGATTTTGCTCGCTACACAGGGATCCAGAGACCATTCGTGTGGATGGAAACATCGACTGAGATTGTCCGCTAGGACATTTTGTACGCCTGCTAGGTACGTGACCTTCAGGCTCATGGAGTGTGCTAAGGCCCAGTCCCAAATCTGCACTGCTTCCTGACAGAGGAGATAGGAGCTTGTGTCTCCCTGCTTGTTTATGTACCACATTGCCACTGTGTTGTCTGTCTATCAACATAACCTTGTTGGATAGGCAGTCCTTGAAGGCATAGAGGGCATATCATATCGCTCGAAGTTCCAAAACGTTTATTTGACAATCTCGTTCGAGCGGTGTCCACGTACCTTGAGTCTGAAGGTTGTTGATATACGCTCCCCATCCCAAGTGGGATGCGTCCGTGGTTAGAGTTACTTGAGGAGTCGGTTGCTGGAATGGTAAGCCGGTCCGTAAAACAGACTGGTTTGTCCACCATCGAAGTGAGAGACGTAAATTCTGTGATTCGAATCCTGGTCATCAGAGGCTGGATTGCTTGCAGCCATTGAGACTTTAATGTCCATTGAGTCCTTCTCATGGCTAGTTTTGCCATAGGTGTTACATGAACTGTTGATGCCATATGGCCTAACAGGGTTAGGAATTGCAGAGCAGTGGTGATGTTGCAGGTACTCAAGTGATTTGCCAACGTCACTAGATTGTTGGCACGGTCGCTTGGAAGAAAAGCTTTTGTGACTGTGGTATTGAGGTCTGCCACGATGAAAGTAAGGATCTGAGACGGGGTCAAATGCGATTTCTGGTAGTTGATTAGAAACCCCAAGTAATGCAGGAGGGATATGGTGCTCTGAAGTACGGCAAGAGCTCCTTGTTTGGATGGGTTTCTGATGAGCCAGTCTTCTGGGTATGGAAAAACATGAGTGCTGTTTTTTCTCAGATGTGCGGCTGTGACTGCCATGCACTTTGTGAATACTAGAGGTGCTGAGGCCAGTCCAAATGGGAGGACTCGATACTGAAAATGCCTTTTCCTGTACATACCCGGATCAGTCCAGACAGTGGGTTGAGCCTCCTTTCCAGCAGGTGGAGACAGACTAAAACTTGCAGGATGCCCTATATCAGGATAGATCCTATCCTCTCACCCTTCAGTATTCGTCTGTCTCCCAGCAGGTGCAGCATCTCCCCTTCGGTTCTCTGCTGTAGGCTAGTCAGCCTCTTTATTCTCTTTAGGTTCAAGCAAGTACCGTATTTTTCGCTCCATAAGACGCATTTTTTCCCCCCAAAAGTGGGGGGAAAATGTATGTGCATCTTATGGAGCGAATATAAAAAAAAACAAACAAAAATCTAACAACCCCCCCCCCCCCCGACTCCCCCAAGACCTGCTGAATTAGTTTACCGCAACCCCCCAAGACCTGCCGACTTATTTTACCGCAACCCCCCACCCTCCTGACCCCCCCCAAGACCTGCCAAACGTCCCTGGTGGTCCAGCGGGGGTCCAGGAGCGGTCCGGGAACGATCTCCAGGGCGTGGGCCGTCGGCTGCCAGTAATCAAAATGGCGCCGACGGCCCTTTGCCCTCACTATGTCACTGAGAGGTCAGTGAGAGGTCACTGAGAGGTCAGTGACATAGTGAGGGCAAAGGGCCGTCGGCGCCATTTTGATTACTGGCAGCCGACGGCCCACGCCCTGGAGATCGTTCCCGGACCGCTCCTGGACCCCCGCTGGACCACCAGGGACGTTTGGCAGGTCTTGGGGGGGTCAGGAGGGTGGGGGGTTGCGGTAAATTAAGTCGGCAGGTCTTGGGGGGGGTTGCGGTAAATTAAGTCGGCAGGTCTTGGGGGAGTCAGGAGGGTGGGGGTTGTTAATTTAAAGGGTTGGGATGGGGGTTTTTTTGGGGGGGGGGAGGGGTTCCCAGAGAAAGAAAAGTTTTCTGATCTGGGGAGTGGACCGAAATGGCCCTCCCCAGACCCGAAAACAAAATGGGGAGGAAAAAAAAAGCTATGCACTCCCCTAATTTGCTCCATAAGATGCCCAGACGCAGAGCCGGTTTAGCACAATTTTTTTTTTTTTTTAATTTTACCCCTCTGAATCCTAGGTGCGTCTTATGGTCAGGTGCGTCTTATGGAGCGAAAAATACGGTACTTCTTTTGGTTCTTGTTTTTAAAAAAAATGATTATAGAAATTGAATCTCTGAAGGAATTTTTGCCTTCTTTAGTGCTTTTTTGTGTGGGAGACGTCTGTCTCCCAGCTCTTGCCCGGCTCAGGGGGGCTAGTCCCCTTTTGCAGGAGGGAGTTCCCTGCTTAGTCCTGAGTCCGTGAACGCTTCCAGGTGTGGGGACCGAAGCTCTCTGGGCCTCGTTCCCCCTCTGGCTGCCAAGAGGGTTTTGAACCCGCTGCTGTGCTCAGTAAAAAAAAAAGGAGTTTCAAAGTTTTAACTTTCAATAAGTTGCAGGTACTCACCTACCTCTAACTTATCTGCAGCAGTTGACCAGCTTTTTTAACTTTTTCTGGTCAGTATAGGATTAGAACCGGCAGTCAGAGAAGCAGAAGGCAGCAGGTTCCCGCCTGCTCTCTCCTGCTGTGCAGGCTGTCAATCAAGCTTTGTTTTTTCAGCTTTTTTTTCCTCAGCTGAGGTTGCTATGGTCCCGGCTGACAGCCTGTGCTTCTTGTGGGCTGTCCTCCTTGCGTTTTTCGCGGCAGGGCCTCTGCACTGCTTGTCTGCCGGGTGGGGAAGGTCCCTCCTCAGCAGGACAAGCAAATTTAGCCCGGGCTAGGCCTTTCCCGGGTCGGCAGAGCCCGGGAACGGCCGCCATCTTGGATTTTTCGTCGGGGCAGATTTCAGTGCTCCCTGGGGCTGGGGGACCGGATTTTTTTGATTTAACCCCCGATTTGGCCACCGCGGGTTCCCAGGAGGGGGGTCCTGACCTTCCCTTGCCCCCCCTCTCCCTCCCCCCCCCCCGGTAAATCCAGGGTCCCTTTTTCCGTGGATTTCGTCGTCCTCATGCACAAATCTTATTTAGCTAGCCTGCATGAGATGGATGAAAGCCCCCCCCCGTCTAAAATCCCTCGCTCAGCGCCGTTGACCTCTGGACCGGCTGCGGAGCCTCAGGGACCAGTTCGGTCCCGGGGGTCCTCCCCTCCCCCGGTGTTTCCTGGGTCCTCCGACCCCGCTGCTTCCTCGGATTCGGCAGATGCCCCCCCCCAGAGGGGGATGACCCCAGAGCCCTTCGTCTTTTTCGTAAGGAGGAGCTAGAGCCCCTCCTCCCCTTTGTTTTGGAGGAGCTGGGTCTGGAAAGTCCCTCCGTGGATAATCTCATGGCCTCACTTCCTAAGGATATGAACCCGGTTTTGGGAGGGCTCCGGGTTCCGGCCTCAGCCTTTCCCTTCCACCCCATGCTTAAGCTCCTTATCCTACGGGAATGGGAGGCTCCTGAGGGTTCGCTCCGGGTGGGGCGTGCGATGGGATAAGCTCTATCCCCTCCCGGAAGAGGGCTTAGAGCTGTTGTGATATCCATCAGTGGATTCTTATGTTTCTGCAGTGACCAAGTACACCACGATCCCGGTGGAAGGTTCCACAGCCCTAAAGGATTCGCAAGATCGTAAGCTGGAGGCTCACCTGAAGCGCATCTTCGACGTCCTGGCCCTCAGGGTTCGGGCGTCTTGCTATAGCAGCCTCATGATGCGGGCAGGCCTCCAGTGGGTCTAACAGTTACTCTGCACCCGGGAGCTTCCACCAGGTGAGGCAGAACAGGCCGAGCGTCTGGAGGCGGTAATCGCTTACGTGTCAGACGCCCTCTACGATTTGGTCTGTGTCCAGGCGAAGGCGATGGTTTCAGCAGTGGCTGCCCGGAGGCTCCTTTGGCTTCGCCACTGGTCGGCTGATCAGTCCTCAAAGACCCGGCTGGGCACGCTTCCCTTCAAAGGTAAGATGCTCTTTGGCGAGGACCTCGACAAGCTTATGGACTCCTTGGCTGACAACAAGGTCCATAAACTTCCAGAGGACCGCCCTAAGGCTTCTCGGTCTTTCGCGGCCTCTCACTTTCGCTTCAGGGGTCAGCGTCGCTTCGCTTCTCGAGGGCGGGGCGGTACTCCTAGGGGGTCTTCTCGTGTGCAGTCCTGGTCGCAGTCCTTTCGTGGCAGGCGGCCTTTTTCGCGAGGGCCAGCCCGTGTGTACCCCCGCTAAACCTTACCTTGGCGGACGCCTCTCCCTGTTTTTCGAGGAATGGGTCAAAATCACTTCGGATCAGTGGGTCCTCGACATTATCAGAGACGGGTACATTTTCGACCTAGTCAGGGAACTTCCAGATCTCTTTCTGTTCTCACCTTGCGGCCGGGCCAAGAGGGACGCGGTGGTCCAGACTCTCTCCAAGCTTCTGGATCTGGGGGCGGTGGTCCCAGTCCCAGAAAGGGAAATTGGCACCGGCCAGTATTCTATTTACTTCACCGTGCCCAAAAAGGACGGGTCCTTCCGCCCAATCCTGGACCTCAAGAGGGTCAATCGGGCCCTCAAGATCCCCCACTTTCGCATGGAAACCCTGCGGGCGGTCATTGCGGCGGTCCGTCCAGGAGAGTTCCTTGTTTCCCTCGATCTCGCAGAAGCCTATTTTCATATCCCCATCCACCGCGACTACCAGAAGTTTCTCGGATTCCACATCCTCAACCAGGACTTCCAGTTTCGAGCTCTCCCCTTCGGCCTCGCGACCGCTCCTCGCACCTTCACGAAGGTAATGGTAGTAGTGGCTGCGGCCTTGCGCCGGGAAAGGATTCTCGTCCATCCCTATCTGGACGATTGGCTCATCAGGGCCAAATCTGAGACCTCTTGCCGGCGGGCGGTGGATTGAGTCCTGGAGCTCCTTGCCTCTCTCGGGTGATAGTGAACTTTTCCAAGAGCAAGCTTCAGCCCTCCCAGGAGTTGGAATTTCTGGGAGCACACTTAGACACCCGAGTAGGCAAGGTTTTCTTACCTCGGGCGCGAGCCCTCAAACTGATCGGTCCAGTTCAGAATTTGATTGCGCTATCTTCACCGATGGCCCGGGATTATCTCCATGTCCTGGGCTCCATGGCTTCTACCATCGATCTGGTCCCCTGGGCTTTTGCTCATATGCGTCCATTACAGAAAGCTTTGCTGTCTCGTTGGCAACCAGTGTCGGAGCAGTTCCACGTAGTCCTTCCCTTCTTGGAGTCTACTGCTGACGAATTACAGTGGTGGCTGTCCCTTCCTCATCTCCTACAAGGGATGCCTCTTTAAGCTCCACAGTGGACGATAGTGACCACGGACGCCAGCTTGTTGGGCTGGGGTGCGGTTTGCCTATCTCAGTCCACCCAGGGGACATGGTCCCGGACTCAGTTGCGCTGGCACATCAATCGACTGGAAACTTTGGCGGTCCACCTGGCCCTTCAGGAGTTCCTTCCTCTGATCCGCGACAAGGCGGTACAAGTCCTGTCCGACAACTCCACCACAGTCGCCTACATCAATCGCCAAGGGGGCACTCGCAGTCCCCTGGTAGCCTTAGAAGCCAGCCGCCTACTCACTTGGGCGGAGCGTCACCTACAGTGCCTTGTGGCCTCTCACATCGCCGGAAAAGACAATGTTCAAGCCGACTTCCTCAGCCGGCAGTCGTTCGATCCGGGAGAATGGGAACTCTCGGACACGGCCATGGCTCTGATAGTGGTCAGGTGGGGTCCTCCTTATCTCGACCTCATGGCGACTCTGCACAATGCCAAAGCCAATCGGTTCTTCAGCCGCTGGAGGGAACACTGCGCAGAGGGCGTGGACGCTCTGGCTCTCCCTTGGCCGGCAGACATGCTTCTGTACATGTTCCCCCCGTGGCCTCTAGTAGGGAAAGTTCTCAGGAGAATCGAACTCCACCGGGGTCCGGTGATTCTCGTCGCTCCCGAGTGGCTGCGACGGCCGTGGTTCGCGGATCTCATCAATCTAGCGGTGGACGGGCCCCTGTGCCTCAGTCATCTCCCTCGTCTCCTCTGGCAGGGGCCTGTATTTTTCGACCAGGCCGATCGCTTCTGTCTAGCGGCCTGGCTTTTGAACGGCGTCGCCTGAGGCGCAAAGGTTATAGGGAGGAGGTCATCTCCACCCTGCTGCGAGCCCGGAAGCAGTCGACTTCTCTGGCCTATGTGCGCATCTGGAAGGTCTTTGAAGTCCGCATGTATGGAGGCGGGCATCCCGGCACGCTCCGCCTCGATTCCTTTGGTTCTTTCTTTCCTTCAGAAGGATCTCTCTAAGGGTCTCTCCTTCAGTTCCTTACGCGTTCAAGTCTCTGCGCTTGGCTCTCTCCTGGGTCGGGTGGATGGTCATGCCTTGGCTGCTCACCCGGACGTCATTCGTTTCCTGAGGGGCGTCAGACACCTCCGCCCTCCCTCTCGGGCCACGTGTCCATCTTGGAGTCTCAACCTCGTCCTTCGTGCTCTCTGGGCGGCTCCCTTTGAGCCTCTTCGCCACGCTACGCTTGAGGATCTTACTCTTAAGACTGTCTTTCTCGTCTCTATCTCCTCTGCTAGTCGTATTTCCGAGCTTCAGGCGCTGTCCTGTCGGGAGCCCTTCTTGCGTTTTTCTGATTCTGGGGACTCTCTCAGGATGGTTCCTTCCTTCTTGCCTAAGGTTGTCTCCGCCTTTCACGTCAACCAGTCGGTGGAACTCCCCGCGTTCTCTCCGGAGGAGATTGCGGGTACGACTAGAGGCGACCTCCGTCGACTGGATGTCAAGCGAGTCTTGCTTCATTATCTTCAAGTCACCAATGACTTTCGAGTTTCGGACCATCTCTTCGTCCTTTGGAGTGGTCCCAACCGGGGTAAACAGGCTTCTAAGACCATGATTGCGCGGTGGTTGAAGGAAGCCATTTCCTCGGCATATCTTTGTCAGGGTTGTCCTCTTCCTGAGGGTCTGAAAGCCCATTCTCTGCGTTCTCAGGCTATTTCTTGGGCGGAGAGTCAGTCTGTCTCTCCGCAGGAGATTTGCAGGGCTGCCACTTGGACGTCTCTGCATACTTTTGCTCGGCACTACCGTCTGGATGTACACGCTCCGGTGTTCGGTTCCTTTGGGCGGCACGTGCTTCGAGCGGGACTGTCTCGGTCCCACCCAGTTTAGGGAAGCTTTGGTACATCCCACTGTCTGGACTGATCCGGGTACGTACAGGAAAGGAAAATTAGTTCTTACCTGTTAATTTTCGTTCCTGTAGTACCACGGATCAGTCCAGACGCCCTTCCCTGTCTGTCTTCTGTCCTCTCGAAGCTTGTTTTCTTGCAGGTCTGCAGATTTCATATTTTCCTTGGTGCAAGATTACTGAGCATTTACACCGGAAGCCTTGGTGGTTATTTTATACCAAGTTTATGCAAGAGTGTATAGGTTTACTATGCTTCTACATTAATCTTTGGTTGCTCCGTTGAGCTTTTTGGTTACTTGCTTGATCCTATTCTTGGTTTTATTGTTTTTTGTTTTGACATACGTTATACTGAAGGGTGAGAGGATAGGCTCTGTCCTGATATAGGGCATCCTGCAAGTTTTAGTCTGTCTCCACCTGCTGGAAAGGAGGCTCAACCCACTGTCTGGACTGATCCATGGTACCTTTCCCCATTACAAATCGCAAGTACTTTCGATGATGTGGGGAAATGGGAATGTGAGCGTATGCATCTTGAAGGTCCAGAGAACAGAGCCAATCCTCTTGTTGCAACAAGGGAAAAATGGTCCCTAGGGAAACCATTCCGAATTTTTCTTTGTGGAGAAATTTGTTGAGATTATGGAGGTCTAGTATGGGACGGAGGCCGCCTGTTTTCTTTGGAATGAGAAAATAGCAGGAGCAGAACCCTCTGCCCTGTTGAGACCGGGGAACAGTTTCTACGGCCCTGGTAGTCAGCAGGGTGGAAAGTTCTGATTGTAGTTGAGATGTTATGATGATGTGGGACCACAGAGGGGCGGGTGGAGACTCTGGGGGTAGCATTTGAAATTTTAGGTATCCTCTCCTGAGGATAGCTAGTACCCATTGGTCTGTGGTGATGAGGCTCCATTGGTGTTGGAAGTAATGAAGCCGACCTCCTACGGGTAATTTGGTTTGAGGATTGTGGGAGAAGTTGCTGTCCTCTGGCGTAGATTTCAAAAACCAGATGCAGGGGTTGACTGTGGAGGTGGCTGAGGCTTAGCCTGTTTTGGCTGACGTGAACGACCTCTCTGAGGTTGACAGAAAGGTCGTGCAGAGGATGTAGGAGGATAGAACCTACGAGGTCTGTAAAAAGGGCGTCTAGTGTCACACCTAGTGGGTTTTCATACAGAGGATGCTGGTTCGGATGTTAACTTAGACAGTTGACGTAGCGTCTCGTGATGATCTTTGAGTAAAGATACCGTGGCCTGTACCTTCTCTCCAAAGAGGTTGTCTCCTGTGCATGGAAGGTCCATGAGTCTCTCTTGGACTTCCATTCTGAGATCGGAAGCCTTCAGCCAACCCCACCTCCGTGCACTAATTCCCGTAGCTAATAAATGGGCCGAAGTCTCGAAAGAATCATATGCGGCCCTGACCTCATGTTTTCCTGACTCTAGCCCCTTATCAACAAGGGCGTTGTGTTTGTTGCTGTTGTTGAGGAAGGGAATCTGCTAATTCCTGGACCTGTTTCCATAAATTCCTTTGATATTGGGTCATATATAGTTGGTATGCAGCTATATGTGACACCAGCATGGATCCCTGGAACACCTTTCTTCCTAAAGTATCAAGAAATCTATGTTCCTTTCCTGGAGGAGTAGATGAATGTGGCTTCAGCTTCTTTGCCTTTTTCTGGGCAGATTCTACAACAAAGGAATTATGTGGCAACTGTGACTTTTGGAAACCAGGTGTATGCTGGACCAGGTATGTAGCATCCGTTCTCTTATTAACTGCAGGCACAGAACAAGGATGCTCCCAAAGGCGGTGTTGAAGCTCTAGAAGAACTTCATGGATAGGTATTGCCATGATCTCCTTTGGTGCATCTACAAATTGTAGGACCTCTAGTGTCTTATGTCGAGTATCCTCTTCCGCTATCAGTTCAAAAGGAATGGTATCTGCCGTTTCCTTAACAAAGTGTTGGATAGATAGGTCCTCTGGTGGGGACTTTCTTCGTTCTTCTGGTGGAGAAGGTTCAGATGGAAGGTCATCACTGTCAGTATTCGAGTCAGTATTGACATTCTTCCAAGTATCTGGTTGCTGCTGGAAATAAGATCCAGAAGGATGTGTAGTATCCTGCAGGGGAGGATGCTTTTTGATCGATGCAGATCTTGGTATTTGCTTTGGCATCGATGAAGGCAGAAAAGGTCTCGACGGAGAACAGAAGGGCACCGATGGCATCGATGGGAATCGGCCAATAAAATCTTCCGATGGGACCAGGCTGCGAGGGCATCGAAGGACTAGGAAACTGCATCAAAGGCCTGATGGAAAATGGGTCTTTTGTAAGCCCGATGGTCCAGGTGTATGATCCGCATCATGGTCATCATCCTCAGATGAACCTGGAATCGGAATTGGCGGTGCCGTCGGTGGTTGCAGGTGTAAAGATGGCTCCGATGGAGGTATCGGAGCACCCGATGGTACCGGTGTTGGTGCCGGGAGGGCACCGAGCAAGGCATCGATTCTTGTTAGTAGTGGAGCAAATATGGTCGGCATCGGTGTCGATGGAGGTTGGAATTTCTTCCAAGCTTCGGTGACTGCTTGCTGTGAATCATCGAGGTGACTTCTTCTCTTGACACTGGGACAGGTTCTCTGTCACCGGAGAAGGAAGAACTGGCGCTGCTGGTACGTCCACAACAGTATGTGTCTGTACAGCCTCTAACACTGTTGCTGGTGGAGAGCGCCTCGGTGTCTCAGGTACAGAGGGGCATGGAAGCTCTTGTACCCGGACTCGTTTTGTCATCGGTTTGATCTCCTTCGAACTCGATGCGGTCACCGATGGATCCAAAGGAACGGAATTGGATCGGTGCCGATGACATTTTTTCTCTCAATGTTCTTTACTGGCGGACGAGGACGCTAACGAAGATCCCGATTGCATCGGTGATGATTGGTCACCGAATTTCTTCTTACCTCGATGCTTTTCAGCAGAGGAAGCCAGCTTAGGTGATGCCGACGATGATGATGGAGTGATCCTTTTGAAAAGTTCCTCCATCTTGTCAATCCGGACACGCTTGCCCTTCGGTGTCATCTGGGCGCAGGTTGAACATGCGCGGACATCATGGCCTGATCCCAGGCACAGAACGCAAATGTCATGCGGGTCTGTAATTGACATTGTCCGGGGACAATTAGGACATCTCTTGAAACCGGTGACCATTGTTGAAATTTTTAAGGCCTGGTAACAGTCGGTGACTCACTGATACCGGTAATAAAAATTAACCAGAATCGGTGAAAAAATGCTCCGAAGAGCAGTTACCAAAGAGAATGTCGAAGGGAGACCCGATGGGAAATTTTTGTGACAGAAAATATTAATTTTTGGTGAAATATTCCGTGAGGAAAATAGTGAGAAAAACTCACAGAGCTCCTTCAATGCGAGGCTAAAAGCAGCGCGGAAAAAAAGAGACTGGAGGGAGACCCCTGTGGATGCAGGGATCATGGCATGCTCAGTAGGCTCAGTGTGCCGGCCAAAAGTTACTAGAAACTTTGACAGAGGTTTTTCCGTGAGGGGGCTCCATCGATGATATCACCTATATGTGAGGACTATCATCCTGCTTGTCCTGGGATAAAAACTGTTCTTCCCTTTGATTGTCCTTTTCTGATAAATAAATTTCCTTATACACCACTTAGATATATATAGAAAAGCTTACATTTCCAAGGCATCAGTCTACTCTTCCACAACTCTTCTAGCTAAAATTTCATCTCTTCTAGTAAAAATATTGCTAGCAGTAACTTTTAATAGGTTTGACGGTTGCTTGGTTTTTTATTGTAAATATTACTACCCTTATAATAAGGCTTGGGGTAGCTGCACTTACTACCCTTAAGAGAAAATTGGGGGTAACCTGCACAGCGCGGTAGATATTACCATAAGAAGCTTGATGGGCAGGCTGGATGGACCATTTGGTCCTTTTCTGCTATCATTACCGTGTTATATGTTAACTTTTATGTACTAAAAACTGGCAGCTGCTTGGGATAGGAACAATGTCCTTTCTCTCTGGGATCATATCAGTTCAGAGCATGTCGTGGGTCCTCCTGTAATTCCCACCTTGGAACTGCTGGCACTAACTACAATTCCCAGATTCTTGCTTGAGAACTTTAAGCATGTTAGCATAACATTTCTACATGGCTCTCAAAGCAGTTCTCAAAGGCATTTACGGTACTTTCTCTGTATCCTTAACACTTTCTGAGCCAGGCTGAATGTGGCCATCACCCAGACAGACTCAAAAAAAACAAAACAAAAAACTATTATATAGCAGTAGGTAATTGTGAAAAACTATATAGAGCTCGAGATCCTTCTGTCACTTTCCCATGGTGTTGTCTTGCAGGATCCATATAACACCACCGAGAACCTTCACTGGGAATGGAACAAGCTCAGCTTCAGCTGGAACCCTGGACAATTTGTTTTCAAGGGACACTTAGACATCAATGTCCGCACTGCCTCCAAGTGAGTGGCAAACACTGTTAGATCAGTATGATAGAGCAGGGCTGTTGTGGCCAGTGTGCATCGTGAGAGCAGTGTGGTTGAGAGCGGGGATATTGAGGCTAGGGTGCGTCATGAGAGCAGTGTGGTTGAGAGTGGGGATATGGAGGCTGTTGTGCATTGTGGGAGCAGTGTAGTTGCGAGTGGGACTGTTGAGGTTGGTATGCATCGTGAGAGCAGTGTGGTTGAGAGTGCAAACATTGAGGTCACCATTCATTGAGAGCAGGACCATTGTGACCAGGGTGCGTCATGAAAGCAGTATAGTTGAGAGTGGGGACTTTGAAGTCTGCATGCATCGTGAGAGCAGTATGGCTGAGAGGGGTGCCCCTGTGTCCACCGTGTGCTGATACATGAAGGATTAGAATAGGAAGAGATCATTACAGCTCTTTTTATATACAAACTGAAGAACAGTGAGGTGATTTTGGAGAAATGTAACATTCCATGACCCCTGGGTTTCTGCATGATGTTGAATGTTGTCTGCTGCTTTAAGACCGTGTGGACCTGCTTCATCGAGGTCCTTTCCATAAAAACAGAATGGAAGAAAAGTCTGAGTGACTCAGGCACTGCATTGGGATTTTCATTTTTAGCTCTTTTAAGCATTTTGGGTGGAAGATACGAAGTGGCCCTGGGCCCTGAAAAAAATGAGAAAATAGTTTTCCTGTTCATACCCAGATCAGTCCAGACAAGTGTTTTTACATCCCTACCAGCAGAAGGAAGCAGAGAATAAAAAGCTTTGAGGCAATGCTACATAAATCTTAGAGTGCCACCTGCAGTCCTTCAATATTTCTCTGTCTCCAGCACATGGAAGAGGTGCAAACCTGCAGTCTGACAGAGTAGTTTAAGAAAAAAATAAAATAAAATAGTTGAGAGGATTTTTCAGTCAGAAATCAGCTTGGAGTGTGCCCTGAGGTATTGGGTAACTTCGTGGACCATCCCTCAGGTGGAGTCGGGCGAGCGGGAAGTTGGTAATCCTTGAACTGGCTTTGCCTGCAGCATCCCGAGGGGCCTGATATCCAGGGTTCTGGCTCCCTCTTTCCCTCAAAGGTCTTCTCCACGCTGAAGAAGTGGCCAAGCTGCTGCCGGGTGGCAGTTACTGTGGGGGAGAAGTTTGTGTTTGCGATCCCGACGAAGCCATGGGATCCGGGGCTCATCAGAGGTGGTGACCAGGGCCGTTGCAAGAATTTCTCCAGCGCGCAGGTTTCACACGTGTGCCCACATGGTAGGCCCAATGGTGCCAGCTTCTCAATGTGGCAGAGCCTGTTGGGCCTGCGGCACGGTTTGCTTAATGCGACTGTGCTTTCCAGTGTCTGAGCCTCTGGAGATGAGGGAACATCCGCGGAGGCTGTAGGGAGAATCACTAGATTGGTAGGGCCCATGGCAGATGCTCCTTGGGGGGGGGGGGGGGCTGAGAGCACAGCTGTCTTTGCTGAGACATGTGGCAGGCAGGTAGCAGCACCTGCAGGGTTCGGGGATTCCCCTCCTCCTCTTTCCCTGATGTTGCAGTAATCAGGAGATGATTTTGAAGGTGGGAGGGATCCAGATGGGGATCAAGAGGAACTTTCAGTGGACTTAGGCCTCGTAGAGAAGAAGAACAATTTGGCTAGGTGGGAAGGAGTGGGGAAGCTGGCACTGCCCTTGCGAGAGAGGGATAGTGATACTGAGGATTTACAGGATTCGAGCAATCTGTGAGTAGCAGGAGGTGATCTGGGAGAGGGCCTTGCAATCTGGCTGGCGACCCAGGGATGAGTAAAAATGTGGTTGATCCGGATGAGGTACCGGATTTGGAAGGAGATGACCAGTTGTTCTGGAAGGAAGAGTTGAGATCTCTTATCCCTCGCTTGTTGGAGGAGCTGAGGATCAAGTTTACCCGGGAGGATTCTGATAACGAGCCTGTTCTGGATGGACTCAGAGACCCACAAAAGGCTTTTCCGTTGCCCAAGAAGGTGTAAAAGCTGGTGAACTGGGAGTGGGATTCTCCAGAGGCCAGCTTGAAGGTCAGTAGGGCGATGGTGAAGTTGTACCCACTGACGGAGGAGACCTTGGAGCTCTTGAGGCTGCCGAAGGTGGATGTGGTAGTCTCGGCAGTCACTAAGAAGACAACTATCCCAGTGGCAGGGTCTGCTACGTTGAAGGATGTCCAGAGCCATAAGCTGGATATTCAGTTGAAAAAGTTGTTTGAAGATTCAACCTTGAGTCTCCAGGTGGCAATCTGTGGTAGCCTGATTCAGCGGGTCTATTTGCATTGGGTGCAAAAGGCTAAGGAGAATGAACCCACCTCGATAGACTCCAAACAGGCAGTTCAGTTGGAGGCTGGGTGCCTGTATGGCTGATGTCTTGTATGATTTGGTCCGGACATTGGCCAGGTCTGTGGTCTCCGAGGTAGGAGCAAGGAGTAATTGGTCAGCGGAGGTGTGGTCTATGTTGTAGCTGTGTAATCTCCTTTCAAAGGAAAGCTGTTGTTTGGAGAGGACCTGGAGCAGTTGATGAATCATCTAGGGGAGTCCAAAGGAAATAAGTTGCCTGAGGATAAGAAAAGTGTCAAGAAGACCTTTCTACTGCAATCCCGCTTTTGGGGTATGAGACTGTTTCATTCTGGCAGGAGTGCCACGGTACTGGGGCAGAAGCAAACCTCAGGAAGACAGCAGTCCTTTTGGTGGTCCCGCAGAACTTCCAGGGATGGTTCTGGTCAGGCGACCAGAGGAGGGAAGACTTCATAATGAAGTCAGGCGGTCCCACTCTTTGGTGGAAACTGTAGGAAGGAGATTATCCCTTTTCTATGAGGAGTGGACCAAGATCATATTGGACCAGTAGGTTCTAGAGGTGATAAGAGAAGGCTAAGCCTTAGAATTTTCTTGTCCAATCAAGGAAGTCAAGGGGGACATGTGGAAAAGAGGATTTGCATTCAGACAACAACCAACAAGGATTTAACTTCACAATCGGTGTAAACAAATAAGCGTGGGGGTAGCTTGCTTATTTTGGCGATTACTACCCTAAACCAATTAAGCCAGATACATCACTTTGAATGCATATACAGCATTGCTCTCTGCTTCAACAGCAGGGGGAAATGTGGAAAACAGGATTTACATTCAGACAACATCCATCTGTGCAGTCGGGGTAACTTGCTTGATGCGACTGTTACTACCCTTAACTATTAAGCCTTATGCTCACCTTTGATGCAACTCCAACATTACTCTCTGCATCAATGGCAGGAAACTTGAATCAGTTACCAACAAGGGCCCTGAAATTGGTGATTAGTGAAACAGATACATATGGGAAAATAAGTGTGGGAGCTTGCTGGGCAGACTGGATGGGCTGATTGGTCTTTTTCTGCCGTCATTTCTAGGTTTCTATGAGAGCAGGACTGTTGTGGCCGGCGTGCGACGTGAGAACAGTGTGGTGCAGAGTGGGGACACTGAGGCTGGCATGCGTCGTGAGAGCAGTGTGGTTGAAAGTGGGAACATTGAGGCTGTTGTGCATTGTGGGAGCAGTGTGGTTGAGAGCGGGAGAGGTCTTCATGCTATCATTGTGTGTCCTGAACCAAACAGGAGGCGGTACAGGATACATTGCACTGGCTGCAAAGGCTGGAAGCAATATGTACCTGATCAGCCGCTTGAAAGAGGCAAGGGAAGGTACTCAATTTATTTTGTTGTTCCAAATAAGGAGGGCATGTTTCAGCTCATTCTGGACATCCAGAAATTCAACTCAGCACTGCGGGTACCACGATTTCGGATGGAGATGCTGCGTATGGTGGTCACAGCGGTCCGAAGAGATTTTGGAGTCCTTGGATCTGAAAGAAGCCCCTCTGCATATAGCCATTCGGGAGGACCACCAGAAGTTTCTGCTTTTCATAGTGCTGGGGCAGCATTTCCAATTTCAGGCCCTTCCTTTGGGCTAGCACAGCGCCAAGAACATTCATGAAGGTGATGATGTTGGTGACTGCAGCCCTAAGAAAGGAGAGGATTCTTGTCCACCCTTATCTGGACGAGTGGCTCGTGAGGGTGAAATGCACAGGGGAATATCATCAGGTGGTATGCCAGGTGATGGAAAACTGCAGTCGCTGGGCTGGGTAATAAACTTGTCCAAGAGTCATCTAGTGCCAACCCAATCATGGGAATATCTGGGAGCGCGCTTCGATACCCGGGTGGGCAGAGTCTTTCTTACACCAGAGAGGGTGACAAAGATCCAGACTTAAATAGTGTGTTTTCTGCGTCTGTCAGTTCTTAGGGCATGGGATTACTTGCAGGTTCTGGGCTGTATGGCATCTATGCTAGATTTGGTGCCGTGGGCTTTTGCCCACATGTGGCTTTTTCAGATGGTGCTGTTGTCCTGTTGGAACCCATTGTTGGAGGAGTATCAGCAGCCTTTGCTGCTGCAGGGAGTATCCAGAACTAGTCTCTCATGGTGGCTATCTCACTACAATTTGGAGAATGGATGGAACTGTAAACTTTAGACTGAGTGGTGGTGACCACAGATAGCAGCCTCAGTGGTTAGGGGAGGGGGGTAGTCTGTTGGGGCGGATGGCCCAAGGTCAAGGATCCCCTGCAGAAGCGGCCTGGTCAATCAATCGTTTGTAAACAAGAGCAGTTTTCAGGACTTTGATGATTTTTCTCCATCAAGTCCAGGGATGAGTGGTGAGAGTATTTTCAGACAATGCCACGACAATGGTATATATCGACCTTCAGGATGGGACAAAGAGCCAAGCTGTGTCTCAGGAGCAGTTTGGGTGGAGTGGCATCTGGAGGGCATAGCGGCATCGCATGTGGCTGGAGTGGACAATGTCTAGGCGGACTGTCTCAGCAGACAACGGTTGGATCCAGGGGAATCGGAGTAGTCAGCACAGGCCTTCGACCTCATTTGGAACAGTCCTCAGTTGGATCTGATGGCATCACAAAGTAATGCCAAGATGGTGTGGTTTTTCAGATGCTAGCGATAGGTCATAAAGAACATAAGAACATGCCATACTGGGTCAGACCAAGGGTCCATCAAGCCCAGCATCCTGTTTCCAACAGTGGCCAATCCAGGCCATAATAACCTAGCAAGTACCCAAAAACTAAGTCTATTCCATGTTACTGTTGCTAGTAATAGCAATGGCTATTTTCTGAGTCAACTTAATAGACTTAATGGACTTCTCCTCCAAGAACATATCCAATCCTTTTTTTAAACACAGCTACACTAACTGCACTAACCACATCCTCTGGCAACAAATTCCAGAGTTTAATTGTGCGTTGAGTGAAAAAGAACTTTCTCCGATTAGTTTTAAATGTGCCACATGCTAACTTCAATGAGGGCCCCCTAGTCTTTATATTATCTGAGAGAGTAAATAACCGATTCACATCTACCTTTTCTAGACCTCTCATGATTTTTTTTTTTTTTAATTTGTAAATTTATTTTATTGGGGTATCATTGACAATGGTTACAGTTGTGCCAGTAACAACATAACATGTGTGCAAGAAACAAAAGAATCATAAAGAAGGCAATACAAAAGTCCATGTTGTATCGACCCCATAAGTATAACATAACATATTCACTCCCTCCCCCCACCCACTTCCTTATGATGAATATGCAATAATACATACAATAATAACATCAGTCATACATGCTGTAAGATTGATAAATGATCCTATACGGCTTTATGTTAGTATGTGACATGGAAAAGACCCCTAGCATAGGCTCGATAGGCCTTATTCGGAGCCGGTAGGTTACATGAGAACCTGTTGGTGTAACAATTATTTCCCCCTTCTCATAGTAACAAGACAGAGAAATCTGTACCATATGGATAAATTTACAGTGAGTTATTTGCCAACCATACCTCATAGCACTGTCAAATTTTTGTAAACTTTACAATGGTCTTATGTTTGTGCTGTAATTTTCCCCAGAGTATGCATATTTAGGACTTGCCTCTGTATTTTCTTGAGTGATGGGGTCTGAGGACCCCTCCAATAAAGAGCTAAGGCACACCTGGTCGCTGTCACTACATATTTAATAAAAAGGTTTTGAAATGTCGACCTGTCTGGTATTTCATTATTCAACAGAGCTTGGGAAGGAGTAAGTGAGACCTCATCACCGAGTATGTTAGTCAGCCAGAAAGATATACTTTGCCATACACTCTGTACTTTGGTGCAGTTCCACCACATGTGGAAAAAGGTTCCTCGCTGCTGGCAAAGCTTCCAGCACTGACCTGTATTGTCTGGGTGCATATGGCTCAATTGTGCCGCTGTCACATACCACCTATACAGAAGTTTGTACCCATTTTCTATGTGTTGTGCAGAGATTAACCCATTATTCATACCTTGGGCAATCCTTTTCCAATCCTCAGATGACCAATTCTCCTGTAAATCCCTTTCCCAAGCAACTATATGGGTAGCCTTCAGGGATAGCTCACCTGCTAGGAGCCGGTAAAGTTTTGAAATGTGCTTATTAACTTTGTCTGCACGTATACAAAAAGTTTCAAAAGGAGGGCTACCCAATATGAGATCTCCCATAATCTGCTGTTGTGAAATAAAATGCCTAACCTGCAAGTACTTGAATAAATCTTTATGATCCAAATGAAATCTCTCCTTCAAAGTTGGGAACGGTACAATCCCCCCTGGCTCCCACACGTGTTATCTGGTAGACTCCCTGTTTTTTCCAGTCTTCAAAAGCCTGAGAGTCTACCGTCTAGGGAAAAGAGAGGTGGTGAAAGAGATGCGTGCTTAAAAAGAAAGATCTATGACCTATCAGAAGTGTCCGCCATCTCTCCCACACCTGAAGTGTGACCTTCACAGACTCAGGAATGTCTACAATATGGTGCCAGGTATTACCTTTTTGCCATAGTAAAGCTGTTATAGGTAGTGATCCTAGGATCGCCTGTTCCAACCTCACCCAAGGTTTCTATCTTTTACTGTTGGGCCATTCCACTGCTGCCTTAAGTTGTGTGCTGCCCCTTGATAATAGTGCAAGTTTGGCATCCGTAATCCACCCTGTGATCTTGGTAAGTATAGTTTCTTTTGCTATTCTAGGCAGTTTTGCTTTCCACAAATATTTGAAAAGCCTAATTTGCCATTTGTCCTGGATCTTTTTTGGGATTACAATTGGCAATGTTTGGAAAAGGTATAGGATCCTAGGCATTACGTTCATCTTTATAACAGCCAGCCGACCTATCCAGGATATATGATATCGATCCTATTCTTCCAAATCTTTGTAAATTTTAGCCATTAGGGGAGGATAATTGAGTTGGAACAGATCGCGGTTATTCCCAATATAAATCCCCAAATATTTTATTAAAGGGGTGAGATTTGCGAAGTTGCTCAACTATTTCCTGAGGGACAGAGACATTTAAGAGCTCAGATTTCTCCCAATTAATTTTGAAGCCTGAGATTGTGCTAAATGCAGATATTTCTTCGGTGATAGCCACCAGGGAGTGGATAGGATTAGTAACTAAATAAAATATCGTCCGCAAATAGGGACAACTTAGAGGAAAAGTTGTCAACTTGGATTCCGTGTACCTCATCATTATTTCTGATATGGTGGGTAAAGGGCTCCAGATAGATGGCAAAAAGTAAAGGATAGTGGGCACCCCTGCCGTGTGCCTCTACCCACAGGGAACGGTTGGGAATATCCCCCATTTATTTTTAAGCACGCCGAAGGGGATTCATACAGTTTTTGTATCCAACGAATAAATTTTTCTCTGAATTGAAAGGCTTTCATTGTCTGAAATAGGAAAGGCCAGTGAACATAGTCGCAAGCCTTTTCAGCGTCTATTGCTAATAGTAGCAAGGGTATTTGCTGCGAACTTGCCCATCCCATTAAGTCTGCAATTTTGCGAACATTGTCAGACGCCATTCTGCTAGGTATAAAACCTGATTGATCTAAGTAAATCAGCTCTGGGAGGTAGTTGTTAAGTCTATTCACTAAAATCTTGGCCAGTAGCTTCATATCTAAATTAATTAGCGAGATGAGACGATATGATCTACAGACAGTAGGATCTCGTCCTGGTTTTGCTAACACCCTGACACCTGCGAGATTGGCACCATGGGATAAAGAAATCTGCCCTTGTAAAGAGTTAAAGAGGGTTACCAATAAAGGGGTAAGTGAGCTTGCAAATGTTTTGTAGAAGAGGGCTGTGTATCCATCGAGACCGGGTGAATTCCCATTTTTTAAGTCCTTTATAGCTCAAAGAACCTCGGCCCTGGAGATATCTCTATCCAGGGCCTCATGGGCCTCCCTATGTAAATGTGGCAGAGAGGTGTGTGCTAAATAATTATCTATCGCTGTTGGATTGATGCTAGTATCCGTGGCATATAAATCAGAGTAGAAGCGAATAAATCTTTGGCGTATGTCAGCGTTTGACGTTAACATCTTGCCAGCTTCATCTTTTATTTTTACAACATTATTTTGCATTTGTCGTGCCTTTAGAAGTCTGGCTAATTGTTTTCCTGCTTTGTTTCCACCCGCATAATATGTTTGCTTGGTTAATGTAAGTTTATGTGCTATCTCTGCTGTTTCTACCTCATCTAGATGTGCCCTCAGTTTATCCATTTTGATTAAAATTGTGGGGTCTCCCATACGGAAGTGAACGGGTCCTATCTTTTGGAGGTGTTGTAGAGTCTCCATTTTATCTTTAGTGCATTGTTTTTTTAAGTAAGCCCCTCTGGCTGTACATTTTCCCTGTAGCACCGCTTTGAGATAGTCCCATAGAGTCATGGGAGAGATCCCTTCTTTATCATTATTCTGTAAATAGTCCTTAATATCAGCCTGCAGCTGTAGGCAGAATTCCTGATCTAACAAGCTATCATTGAGCTTCCAGAATTGGGTTCCTTTATCATAAAGCCCAATATCAAATTGTAATGTGAGCAGGCCATGATCTGACCATGTGATCGGGTGTATCTTAGGACCTTTGATCATATTAACACAGCATTTTGTTACTAGAAGGTAATCAATTCTGGAGTAGAAACGATGTGCCCTTGAGTAAAATGTATAGTGTCGGGCAGTAGGGTGCCATATTCTCCAGACATCCAGGAGATTTAAACTGCTGATAAAGTCTTTGAATACTAAGCGGTCCCTCTGAGTGAAGGACGCCGAGATTTGGGAATTATGTAAGTAAGGATTAAATGTGAGATTAAAATCTCCGCCTATGATCAAATTTCCTTCAGCATAGTGATTAAGTAACTGGAGCATCCCCTGTAAAAACACTCCCTGACCTGTGTTAGGTGCATAGATATTGACCAGCGTATGTTTCACGCCCCCTATTGCAATGATAAGAATTATATAGCGGCCCTCAGGGTCCGGATGGCAGGCCACCTCCTCAAATATCAGATCTTTGGCAATCAGGATTCCCACCCCAAGGTATTTATGGGCCAAAGGTCAGGCCGCCCAATACTGTACCGGGTAGGAAGCATGTGTAAGCAGGCGCTCATAACGTTTTTTCAAGTGCGTCTCCTGCACGAAAGCAATAGATGTCTTCCGAGACTGCAATTCAGAAAAGAGACAGTGGCGCTTGAAGGGAGAGTTTAAGCCCTTAACGTTAAGGGTGAGTAGATTAAGCGTTACCATTTAATATTATATAGTGCTGAAACCATGAGCATGCATGAACAGAATAATAGCCAGAAGGAGCATGGCCCTTGGACTCCCGAGGATAGCCGTGATTTTTCAAGTGTACAATACTAGCCAATATAGAAATTTGTGTGACCTGATATGTTGCAAGGAAGTGCTCCCCATCCCTTAATCCCATATTCCCCCCCCCCCCCCCCGCTTTACCAATACCCTCACAACATGGACCTCAACGGCCGTCCACGTCGCGTTAGTAGAGGAGAAAGTTGTCATCTTGGTATATCCCCAACTTGTCAACCAACATTTTATAATAAACGGTTATAAAATAAAGTTCCTGAATTCTCCTGTAAGATAATGCAAATATGAAAGAAAATTAAACAAATCATCCATCCGTGCGACATGGTGCTTCCCGTGCGAAACCCTACTGCAGTACTGTAAAACCTCAGTAGAACATTTAAACCAGTTTAAGAAAGAAAGTTTTTAGAGAATAGATCCCAATTGATCCATCCTCTGCAGTAAAACTGAAGCAAGATAATACCCTTCCAAATGGCTTCAGGTGGATGCCCGGGTTGTTGAAGGGTTCTCTGTATTGCGTCTCAACCTTTTAACTCCCTTATTCACCCTCTGCCATCTGGGGAAATCTTCCCAGCAGCTGTTGGGTTTTGGCACCTCCATAGCGTGTTCAAAGCCAGGGTACCCTGCCGCGTGTAAGACACTCGATGCCTTCATCAAAGTTTTTATGCAATGTGACTCCCTCTTTAGAGAGAAACTCATCCCAAAGGGGAAGAGCCAGCGATATCTGACATTTTCGGACCGCAGGAGGTCAGTAACTGGTTTTAGTTCCTGTCTTTTTCTGATGGTGGTAGGTGAGATATCTGCGAATATCATAATGGCATTTCTCTGCCAATTCCACGAGGCTTGCTTCCGCGCAATCATGGCGATTTTTTCCTTGATAGTGTAATCATGATAGCAGGCAATTATATCTTTAGATTTATTATTGTTTAATCTGGGCCCTAACAGTCTATGGGCTCGGTCGATTTTAATGTCAATACCTGGGTCTGTTGCGGAAGATGGCATTTCTGAGGCCAGGATCATGGCACTGATCTGAAACACCACTGCCGAGCAATCAGCATTTTCAGGCGTCTCCGGTACGCCTCTAAAACATAAGTTGTGCCTTCTGGAGCGATTCTCCAAGTCTTCCATCTTTTCATGTAGCCTTTCTATTTCGAGTTGCGTCACCAATTGTAGTTCTCGGTTCTTTTTAATATCTTCGCTATGGGCATCCACTCTCATCTCCATTTCAAAGATGCGGTGGCCATTTTCAGCAGTGTCACCTTTGAGCTCTTTGATCGAGTGCATGATGTCGTTTGTATTGCTAGTGATTTCTTTCTTGAGGTCAGCAAACCATCTCTTCATTTCAGCTTTTGTTGGTAAGTCTCCTTCTTCCGAAAGCAGATCCTCATCGTTGTCCGTTGTGTCGGACGGTGGCTGCTCCCGTTCGCTATGTCGTCCACGGGAGGGTGGTCTTACCTGCTAATTTTCTTATAGGAGTATTTCCGAAAATCCACTGGTTTGCGTCTCGTGGTCATCAGAGGAATCAACTCTCGCAAGCCGGTGGACAGGATGAAATATAGCCCACGGATAGATTAGATTATGAGGAGATTGGAAATGTAGTTGGAGGAGCCCCTGTTTTAGGCTGCCATCCACCAAGGTGACGTCACTTCCTCCT
Source organism: Rhinatrema bivittatum (assembly GCF_901001135.1). Taxonomy (NCBI): domain Eukaryota; kingdom Metazoa; phylum Chordata; class Amphibia; order Gymnophiona; family Rhinatrematidae; genus Rhinatrema; species Rhinatrema bivittatum. The sequence continues at coordinate 164,570,080 of NC_042622.1, read as the reverse complement.
CTAGACCTCTCATAATTTCAAACACCTCTATCATATCCCCCTCAGCCATCTCTTCTCCAAGCTGAAAAGTCCTAACCTCTTTAGTCTTTTCTCATAGGGGAGCTGTTCCATTCCCCTTATCATTTTGGTTGCCCTTCTCCATCACAACGCTATCCTTTTGTGAGATTCGGCGACCAGAATTGTACACAGTATTCAAGGTGCGGTCTTACCATGGAGCGGTATAGAGGCATTATGACATTTTCCTTCTTATTCACCATTCCCTTTCTAATAATAATTCTAATAATAATTCCCAACATTCTGTTTGCTTTTTTGACTGCCGCAGCACACTGAATCGACTATTTCAATGTGTTGTCCACTATGATGCCTAGATCTCTTTCTTGAGTGGTAGCACCTAATATGGAACCTAACATTGTGTAACTATAGCATGGGTTATTTTTCCCTATATGCATCACCTTGCACTTATCCATATTAAATTTCATCTGCCATTTGGATGCCCAATTTTCCAGTCTCACAAGGTCTTCCTGCAATTTTTCACAATCTTCTTGTGATTTAATGACTGAATAATTGTATCATCTGCAAATTTGATTGCCTCACTCATCATATTTCTTTCCAGATCATTTATAAATATATTGGAAATTAAGGGTCCCCTTTTAACCATGCCGGTAATCGTTTTGCCTTCTTTCCACCTTTCTTAAGGAATGGAATACATCTGCACTGTGCTTCTAGAATGGTATTTTTTAACAATGACCACGCCTCTTGCTCACTTTTTACCTTTGTAGCTGCTCCTTTCAGTTTTTTTCTAACTATTTTTCTCATTTTATCAAAGTTTCCCTTTTGAAAGTTTAGCACGAGAGCCGTGGATTTGCTTACTGTCCCCCTTCCAGTCATTAATTCAAATTTGATCATATTATGATCACTATTGCCAAGCGGCCCCACCACCTTTACCTCTCTCACCAAATCCTGTGTTCCACTGAGAATTAGATCTAAAATTGCTCTCTTTTGTCGGTTCCTGAACCAATTGCTCCATTAAAATGTCATTTATTCTATCCAGGAACTTTATATCTCTAGCATGTACCGATGATACATTTACCCAGTCATTATTGGGGTAATTGAAATCTCCCATTATTACCACTCTACCAATTTGGTTAGCTTCCCTAATTTCTCTTAGCATTTCACTGAGAGTCTCACCATCTTGACCAGGTGGACAGTACTATACTCCTATCACTATAGTCTTCCCCGCCACACAAGGCATTTCTACCCATAAAGATTCAATTTTGCATTTAGTCTCATGCAGGATGTTTATCCTGTTGGAGTCTATGCCATCTTGGACATAAAGCGCTACACCGCCTCCCGGGTGCTCCTCTCTGTCATTGCGATATAGTTTGTACCCCAGTATAGCACTGTCCCATTGGTTTTCCTCCTTCCACCATGTCTCTGAGATGCCAATTAAGTCTGTCATCATTCCCTGCTATACATTCTAATTCTCCCATCTTACTTCTTAGACTCCTGGCATTAGCATACAAACATTTCAAAGTTTGTTTTTTGTTTGTATTTTCATTCTGCTTTTTAACTGATAGGGATAAGTTAGAATTGTTTAGCTCAGGTGAGTTTTTAGTTATAGGCACTTGGACTACTTTTCTTATTATTGGAACCTCACTGTCTGGATGCCCTAATTCTAATGCATCATTAGTATCCTTTGAAGATACCTCTCTCCGAACCATGCGCTGCTGAGCACTGAGAGGAGAGGATCACCTTGCTGGTGGCTGAAAGGAATCAGAAAGTTTTTACTTGGGACATTTTCTTTTTTAAAAGTATTGGGGCGAAGTCAACTATTTGGGAATATTATTTAGTGTGTTTGTGCTTTAATAGTCAGTAAGGCAGCAAATAAACAGAGGTTAGACTGTTTGTATTTTTAAATAGTCAGTCTGTAAGGCAGCTAGTAAGCAGAAGTTAGTGTTTGTATATTAAAAAGAAAAAAGTAGCCAGAAGCTAGAAATAAGGTAGGAGCAGTGTATACCTAAGTAAAAAGGTTGAAAAGTTCAGTTCAGTTACTCACCTTGGAAAGGTGTTAAGATAGTGTGATTTGGTTTGATTAGGTATCAACATTTGTTAATCAAGAGAGCATTGAGTCACTCTGGCTGACTAACTGAAGTTAGACTGTTCTGATCCATATTTTTCCTCTATGGCCATTAATAGGATGCATATTGCGGTGCATACAGAGGTATTCAGGAAGGGTTGTGCTGGTGGCACCAGAGTGGCAGCTCAATCTGTGGTTCATGGATCTGATTTATCTTGCAGTAGATGGACCCCTCAGATTAGTTCATCTGCAGGGGCTGCTGTGGCAAGGACCTGTCTTTTTCTTATCGAGCGGATCACTTTTGTCTAGCGGCTTTGCTTTTGAGAGGAGACATTTTAAGGTTGCAGGGGTACTCTGAACCAATGATTGCCACGTTACTCCAGGCCAGGAGACCGTCCATGTTTATGGCATATGTCAGAGTGTGGAGAGTTTTTGAGGCCTGGTGTATGGAGGAGGGCCTGGACCTATTGAGAGTGGGTATCCCTCATATTTGGCTTTTTACAGCAGGGCTTGCCTAAGGGTCTGGCATTCAACTCTCTTCGTATGCAAGTGGCGGCCTTAGTTCTCAGAGATAAGATACAAGAACGACTTTTGTTGATGCATCTGGACATGGTGCAGTTTTTAACGGGGTCAAGCATTTGTGACCGCCAGTGTACAGAATGTGCCCAGCGTGGAATTTGAATTTGGTTCTTTGAGTTCTCTATGGGCCTTCATTTGAGCTGTTGCAGAGGGCGTCACTGAAGGATCTCACCCTAAAAGTGTCTTTTCTGGTGGCAATTTGTTCAGCCAGACTGATTTCAGAGTTACAGACCTTGTCCTGTAGGGAGCTGTTTCTGAAGATTATGGATGATGGATGACAGGGTATTTTTGCCACTTCCCTTATTTCTTCCCAAGGTGGTATCTTTGTTCTGAAAGAATCTTATAGTGCTTGTCCCTGTTTACATATAAACACACCTTACTCAGTCTGGTCAGAAGCAATTAGTAATCTTTCTTTGTATGTAAAAGGATAGAGTACAGGGAAGGAGAAACAGATGGCTGCTCTGATAGCCACTGTCAGACCTCCTTCAGTTTCCCGCTTCTATATTAGCTGCTTATATACAGTTCTTTATTCTTCCGTTTTACCTTTTCTGGCCCTTTCAATATGCATCATTGGACCTCTGCCAAATTCACCTAACACCCTTCCTAGCATGTCTTGTCCTCCTTATCACTTCTGTATGCATGCCAAGCTCCATGTCTATTCTTATCTGGCCAAACTGTCTTAGGTCATGCCCTCGTTATTCTTCTGTGGTTGCAACTATCTTTCTCTCTTTCACTATCTTGCTTTCTGCACACAAGCTGCTTTCATTGGCCACCCACTTGTAACCACAAGTGTTTTTCCTTTTGCAACTTTTTTCAGTATGTTGCTGGGCAGATGATCATCCCAGGTTTAGATCTTCCCTCTTGAACCTTGGTGAATAGGTGAACAGTCAAGGTTCATAGTAGCGTGCGAGAGAGCTGATGGAAGGGCAGGTAATGGACATAGAAGAGACAGAAGAAAAGACCACAAAATGACAGTAAGAAAGACAATCAATGCTATCTCCCATCCCTAAGAAAAAGCCCAATTAGGGCCTGGCACCATCCATATTGGGAAGGATGATAAAAGGAGCAAAATACACAAGCGGTACAGTTAAACGGCATGCATTTCCATTCCATGTAACATAGGTTGAGTATAAGTTAAAGCAACAGGAGCTGCACATTTAGAGGTAGTCCCAGCATCTTGAGTGGGACAAAGGGATGTAAAAACAGGTAAAAAATTGAACCACTGCTTGTTGAAATAAGGTCATAATACAAAAAACTATTAACTAGAATAATGCAGATACATCCAGCTATAAGGAAATTATCAATACCTGGAATCCCCATCCCTTTATTTGTGCCTACTTTGAAAGGAAGTGGCTTTCGCCATTCTGGTTCAGCTAACCAATCAGAAGGTAAATTGTAATTGTCTTCTAAATGCTGGGTCAAATTAAAAATAGGGGTGTGGTCAGTGATTTCCACATAACATTGATGACCAAAATTGGTCTTCAGTGTATGGCACAGGCCTCTCCCCTAGGCCAGAAGAAGTAAATCCAGGGCCAAATGATGATCCTGAAGGGTCTCAGTGATTTCTCTTAACTGGTGGCGCAATATGCTGGTTTGCAGTCTGGTGGTGGAGTGACCCATACCAAGGATAAGGGCAGAAGCTGCATTAAGACCATCCCTCACAGTATATGTCAAGGGATCCCATGCCACAGCCTCCTCATGGGTAACTCATTTATAGCAGTAAGAAGTATGACCATAGACTTGGGCAAGAAACAAGGGGGCCATGGGAACCCAAGGGGAGGGCATACAATCAGGGAGACCCTGATAAGGTATGTGTAGAATTTGACTAATAGGTCTTGGTCCGAGTAGGATCAGAGATTTCTTTCATCAGTAGGAGTAATGATAAGAGGAATATCATAAGCACCTTGTCTGCAAGGACCGTTCACCTGAACCAGATGGTGAACCTCCCTGCTCTTCTGAATTGGTCTTCGGAAACTCCAGAGTCAAGGGAGCTGCATTTGTTGGATGTTTGCTGGGTTCTGTTGCAGTTTCTGAAGGTCACCAACAGCTTGCAGTGGTCGGATGATGTGTTTGTCTTGTTCGGGGGAGCAAAGAAGGAAAGTAAAGCTTCTAAGGGTCCGATTGCTCATTTGTTGAAGAAGCTATTTTTTCAGCCTATCTTTGCAAGGGACGGAAGATTTCAGAGGGGTTGCGAGCGCACTCCTGGGCTGAGTGTGAGCTGGTGTCACCTTAGGAGATCTAGGGAAGCAATGTGGTCTTCACTGCACACTTTCTTCTGTCATTACCGTTTGGATGTTCGAGCCCTAGGTGAGCCAATGTATGGTGAGAGTGTGTTGAGAATGGGTCTTTGGAATGCCCGCCCAGTGTAGGGGTACTTTGATACATCCCACTTCTCTGGACTGATCTGGGGTACAAACAGGAAAGGAAAATTGGTTCTTTGCTAGTATGTAGCCAGATGGACTCAGGATCAATGGGTTATGCTCCCCTGCCAGCAGATAGAGACGGAGTCAGGTTTCAAAGCTAATGTCACCATAGATACACTCCTGCAGTGACCTCAGCCCTTCAGTATTTCTCCGTTTCCAGCAGATGCGGACATGCTTTCCCTGTGGTGATCGCTGTACCTTTTGGAAGAAGAAATTCTACTTTTAAATTGGAGAAAGGATTGAGCCCCACTCGCCTGTGGTGATACCTAAAGGTCCCTCCCCCAGTTGAGAATTCCTGAGGTGATTTCCGAGATCCCTTAGAGGAGTGCCTTGGTCCAGTAGCTGGTTCCCGGCATGGACTTTGCTGATGAAGCAGCTGAAAGGCAGCGGTGTGCAGGAAGCCAAGCGTGGTGGTGACAGCCAAAGCCCTCTCCCCCCCGCCACTCCAGGAGAGAGGGGGTGCCAGTATGGCCATTTGGCTAGGGCCTACAATGTTCAAGGGGCCTACTTTTGTTGGGCAAAATAAAAAAAAAAAAAAAAAAAAGCTAAATATATCTATTTCTAACATGCATAAATATAAATTTCAATTGTAATTGAAGAATTTACTAACCAAAAAAGCTCATAAAGCCTTCTTAAATAAAAATTATTTGGGAAATTTAGAAAATGATTTCTCTTATTAAATATCACATCAGAACCTTACATAAGGGCCTACTTTTCTTAGCTGGCATGGGCTTAATTCCTGCTCTCTCTGGCCCTGCCCCCCCCCCCCCCCCCCAGCCAGAGATGGTCTGTGTACACAACCAGTAAGCGCTGAGCCCACGTAAGTTTAAAAAAAAAGAAAAAGGATTACCTCCCAATTCAGAGACATTGGAGGGGTTTTGTTAAGACTTCCTCCGGTCTCCTTGCTCGGCACGCCATACAGGCGTTGTTCCCTTGGGTGGAATTCTTTCAAGGGCTTCAAGCCTTTGTACAGGCGCAGTCAGCTACCTCACTTGCCCCTGTCCGGACGGAACCTCAGCCAGTAAGCCCTCCCTCTCCCAGTCCTATCAGCAGACCTTGAGGCATGCATCACTTAACCAAGTATCCCTTTCAGGGACCTGGATGGCATGGATGAAGAAAAGGATACAGATTCCTTGTAAGATGAGGAAATTCTCCCTGGTTTAGAACCGTATCAGACCATGTTACAGTTTTTCCATAGAGAAGAATTGCCAGCCCTGCTTTCCCAGACCCTGGCAATGCTGGGCGTTCCTGGGGCAGACTCTGTGAAGGAACCAAGGAAGAATCCCATTCTGATTTCCCTACAGAAAGCCTCTTGCTACTTTCCAGTACTGGATGCCATCCAAGAGTTGATTGACCTGGAATTAGATGCCCCAGAAGCAAGTTTTAAAAGTGGACAAGTGTTAGAAGCTCTATATCCACTGGATCCGGCAGCGAGAGAACATATGTGTTACCCTAAAGTGGATGCACTGGTCTGTGCCGTCTCTAAGCGAACAACTATCCCAGTAGAAGGAGGCGTGGCCTTAAAGGATGCTCACAATAAGGCGGATGGAGTCCATTCTTAAACAGGCCTTTTACGCAATGGCAATAACCTTACAGATTGCTTCTTGTTGTGCCCTGCTCCTCTCTCGGGAGGTGGATGACTCTGGGGCAAATTCCAAAACAGTTATGGAACCCGCCGTATTTTTGGCTCACGTGGGCTCGGACCTAGTCCGTATCTCGGCCAGAGGAGTGGCCTCAGTAGTGGCAGTCAAAAGACAGCTATGGCTGCGGAATTGGTCAGCAGACGCAACCTCTAAGGCAAATCTCTCAAAGATGCCTTTTAAAGGATCACTCCTCTTCGGAAGCAATTAGAAAAGCTGGCCAGTAAATGGAGCGAATCTCCAGTACCCCGGGTAAAAGAAGATAAGAGATGTTACAGTGCCTCTCACCCATGCGGGATCGATCTAGGGGCTCCCAACGCTTTCATCCCTACAGAAACTCAACATTTCAGAGGTCTCAGTCCTTTGGGAGTCTCAGTCGTTTTGGAGTCGGCAGCCCAAGAGAGGGTCTGGTTCAGGTTTGGCCGAACCCACCCTCGCAAATAGAAGATAGGGGGTCGACTGTCCCTCTTCTATCAATGGTGGGTCGAGATCACATTGGACAAATGGGTACTGGAAGTCAAATGAAAAGGATATGCACTGGAATCTCACACTCCTCAGGACGCATTCATGATATCTCCTTGCCACTCCCAGCACAAGAAGCAGGCAGTGGAGATTACTCTTTTAAGGTTCCTCAGGATGAGGGCTATAATCCCAGGTGTGCCCCAGGAAAATGGGGGACTTTTTCGAGCTATTTCATCATACCCAAGAAGGGAAGGTTCCTTTCACCCCATCCTGACCTCAAGAGTGTCAACAGACATCTACGAGTGACTCATTTCTGCATGGAAACCCAACGCTCTGTGATAATGACCATACAATCAGGAGAGTGTTTAACCTCCCTGGACCTATCCGAGACCTACCTACAAATTCCAGTCTGGCAAGAAAATCAATATTTTCTATGCTTTGCAGTACTGGGTTGCCATTATCAGTTCCAGGCTCTCCCCTTTGGCCTGGCCACCGACCCCAGAACATTTTCTGAGATTATGGTGGTTGTAGCAGCAGCATTGAGAAAAGAGGGAATCCTGGTGCTCCCATACTTGGACGACTGGTTGATCCAGGCAAATTTCATGGAAGAGAGTCAACAGGGTGACCTCCTTGCTTCAGGAACTCCATTGGGTCATAAACCTGACAAAAGCAGTCTCAAACCCTCCCAGTCGTTGGAATATCTGGGAGTCTGGTTCAACACCAAGCAAGACAAGGTCTTCCTCCCGACCACGTGGATAAGGAAGTTGATGTCCCAAGTGCATCTATTGATGAACACGATACGTCCGACAGTGTGGAGCTATCTTCAAGGCCTCAGCTTGATGGCTGCAACCCTGTAAGTTGTGCCATGGATGAGGGCACACATGCGACTACTTCAACGCTCACTGCTGTCATGTTGGATCCTGCTGTCTCAAGACTATTCGATTCGCCTCCACTTACTGATGAAGTATGCTCTCGGCTCCAGTGGTGGCTGCAGGAAGCTCATCTGGGCAGGAGTATACTCCTGTACCCTCCGAACTGGCTGGTCCTCAGGACAGATGCAAACTTCCAGGGCTGGGGAGCTCACTGTCAGGAACTGACAGCCCAGGGGCATTGGACCAAGGAAGAGGCTCTCTGGAACATAAACCTCCTGAAGCCCGGGCAGTCAGATTGGCATGTCTACAACTCAGCCACATACTCCAGGGTCAAGCAGTCCATGTAATGTCAAACAATAGCAAGAGCTGTAGCCTATATCAACCACTAGGGTAGAACCAAGAACCAGCAATTGTTGCAAGAGATAGATCTCCTTATGGAATGGGCGGAAATACATTTACAGATGATCTCAGTCTCCCACATCGCAGGAAAAGACAACATCAGAGCAGACTTTCTAAGCAGGGAGAGTCTGAATCCAGGAGAATGGGCGTTGTCAGCCAAAGCCTTTTAGCTGGTAGTAGATTGCTAGGGTCTCCTGTCCATCTATCTGCTGGCCACATCTCAGAATGTGAAGGTTATTTATTTATTTTTTTAAAACAGTTTTATATACTGATGACTAGAAAAAAATCCATCTCAACGGTTTACAACAATTCAAACTGATAGAAACCAAAGAAAGAGAAAACATGAAATTACATCTTGTCATATTATAAAATATTAAAATTATTGTCATATTAATTGTCATTTTATAAAATATAAAATCAGGTTCCCTGATTCTTTAGTCACAGAAGTGATCAGTTGATCCTGGGGATTGATGCTCTTGTTCAGACCTGGCCCGAAGAAGAGCTGCTGTATGCCTTTCCTTCGTGGCCCCTGCTGGACAGGGTCATTTGCAGAATCAAGTGCCACAGGAGATTAGTCCTACTAGTAGCTCCAGATTGGCCCAAGCATCCGTGGTATGCAGACATGCGGAGACTCCTGGTGGAGACCTCCCTGTACCTCCCACCACACAGGGACCTACTACAGCAGGGACTGGTCCTTTACGAGGATCTGACTCTATTTTGTCTTACATTCTGGCCCTTGAGAGGGCTTGCCTGATGAAGCGAGGATATTCGACAGCAGTAATTGCCACCTTACTCTGTATGCGGAAGTTCTCTATGTCTCTAGCGTATGTGCGGGTCTGGAGAATATTTGAGGCCTGGAGCGAGGACCATGATGTTTCCCCTTGGACAGTCAAAATCCCACTAATTCTGAAACTTTTCCAGGATGGCTTGAATAAATGTTTGACCCTTAGCTCTTTGAAGGTTCAGGTAGCAGCTCTTCCTGTTTCAGGTGCGAGGTGAATGGAACCCACCTGTCGGCTCATCTGGACGTGGCCCCTTGGGCCACCCCTATGGTGGCAGGTTCCCTTGTAGTATCTTAATCTAGTATTGGAGTTTTTGACAGGGCCCTCCTCTCGAGCGCTGCACAGTCTTTCCTTGCATTTATTAACCCTGAAAACGGTGTTCCTAGTGGCTATATTATTGGCACGTCGTATCTCTGAACTACAGGCATTGTTGTGTCGGAAACCATTCCTCCAGATGACTCCAGGAGCATTCAATACCGTTCCATCCTTGCCCAAGGTTATCTAGGAGTTTCATTTGAATCAGTCCATTTCGTTACCATACCTAGATAAGTGCCATTTGAATGTCAGTATGGTTTTGGTGCAGTATCTGGAAGTTTCAGAACGTGTCCGAAAGACAGACTTCCTGTTTGACCTTCACAGTGGAAGGAAGCAGGGCAGACCAGCTTTGCGGGATACCATAGCTTGCTGGATTAAGGAGGTGGTCACAGGAGCCTATGTGGAGGCAGGGAAAGCAGTTACCCTTCGGATTAAAGTTCATTCCACTAGGGCTCAGGCAGTCTCATGGGTGGAAGCTAGACTGCTGTCTACCATCGACATCTGCCAAGCAGCGATGTGGTCCTCCTTGCACACCTTCTCCATATTCTATCACCTGGACGTTCAGGCCCGAGAGGATGCAACCTTTGCAAGGCTGGTGTTAACTGCACTACGGGCAGCCTCCCCCCTGATTGGGAGTAGCTTTTGTACACCCCATTGGTCCTGAGTCCATCTGGCTACACGCTAGGAAATGGAGAAATTACTTACCTAATAATTTTTGTTTTCCTTATTGAAGACAGATGGACTCAGCATCCCGCCCATGGCTGCCCAAGAACAGTGCCAAGGATTCACCTGTGGAGTGGATATCGATTCCAAGAGATTACGGGTAAGATGACATCCAGTCCTTAGATTAGGGCATCTTTTTTTCTTGCTGGGTTTCATTGTTTGATTGGTTGAGTAAAGTTATGGGTATCCATTTTTAATCATATTTTAAATTGTTTTTTGGTTTGTTTTTTTTTGATAGCATGTCCACAGTGGCTTTTGAAGAGAATTCTGAAGGGCTGAGGTTACTGCAGGGGGGTGTATCTAGGGTGACATCAGCTTTGGAACCTGAATCTGTCTCCATCTGCTGGCAGAGGAGCATAACTCATTGTCCTGAGTCTGTCTACACTAAGGAAAACAAAATTTTCAGGTAAGTAATTTCTCTTTTACCTGCTAATATTAGTTCCTGGATAGATCAGTCCAGAGACCCAGCCCCTTATCTGCGAAAAACCATTCTAATTGCATGGACAAATTTGTATCAGATTTCAGTATGTATATATTCAGAGCCTATGGCAGGGCTTCCCAAACCTGTCCTGGGGACTCCACAGCCAGTCGAGTTTTCAGGTTATCCACAATGAATATGCATGAGATATTTGCATATACTGTTTCCATGATATGCAAATTGATCTCTTGCATATTCGTTGTGGATATCCTGAAAACCCGACTGGCTGTGGGGTCCCCAGAACAGGTTTGGGAAGCCCTGCTTATAGGGTGAACAGGTTTGGTTGTTTTCCTTCGTGTTGGTGTGGGACTCCAAATCAGGGGGCTCCAACCCTAGTTTTGATGTTTGACCTGATAAAGAGGGGGAAAGTTTGATTTTAAATTTAATTTGGCTTGGGAACAGGTCAATACTGAGGGGACTGCAGGTGGCATTCTCAGATAATTAGCAGTGCCTCAAAGTTTTTGTTCTCTGCCTCCATCTGCTGGTAGGGATGCAAAACCCACTTGTCTGGGCTGATCTGTGGTACTTCAGGAACAAAAATTAGCAGGTAAGAATCAATTTTCCTTCATTTAAATTAAGAGTTTGTTTTATGGTAAATTAATAAAATAACTGTAAATGTCTTCCATACTAGGTATGATGACTGCTGTTTTCTGCACCTGCCTGATCTCTGCATGACCTTTGACCTGCAGTGGCTTTGCCATGGTAATCCCCATGACCACCATGGTGTGGTGTTGTACTCCCCAGAGTTCTTATCTGAATTCTTATCAAGTCTGCACCATGACTCATACCGGGCATTTCGCTCTGAGAACCTGAACCTGTCCATCAGCATGAACCTGACGCGGGCCGGCTCTGGTGAGTTCTCTGTAAAACTTCTTCATGGGAAGACGCTTCTGCTCTGCAGAGTGTGCTATAAGTGGCTAGCACGGCTCTCCCTGCTGCTTGCCATCTTCTAGAAAACTGTTGCTGTCAGAATTTTGCATTTCTTAGGAAATCAGCCTGCTGAGGTAGGAGTGTGTGATGCTGTCTGGTTCCAGCAGGTTCTTCATGCCCCCGTCATGTTCCTCTGCTTATTTTTGTCCCTTGCAATGATCACTGGGATGAATCCATAGAAATGTAAGCAGTGGCTGAAATGCCAGTTCCCTGTGCGTACCCAGATCAGTCCAGACTCCTGGGTTTTGCCTTCCTTCCAGCAGATGGAGACAGAGAAAGTTTCACTGACACCGTATAGAAACCAGTTTTTCTCCCAGGACAAGCAGAATGGTAGTCCTCACATGTGGGTGACGTCACTGGACAGAGTCCTATCACGGAAAACGTTTCTGTCAAAATTTGTAGAACTTTTGACTGGCACACTGAGCATGCCCAGCATGCCATAATCTCTGTAACCACAGGGGTCTCCCTTCAGTCTCTTTTTTTTCCACGTTGCAGTTTGCCTCGTGGTTAGGAGCTCTGTGAGAACTCTCTCACAAAATTTTCCTCACGGAAAAAACTTGAAGATTACTTCATTAAAAAGTTCCCTCATAGGGGTCTCCCATTGCGATATTGTTTTCATTGCTCGGTGAGTAAAGATTCACCGACTCCGATTGGTTACTGCCCCCACCTTTTTTCGGTGTCCGCAGGCCATCGATCGTTTTTGAGCCTCAACGTCTGCCATCATGGCAACAGGTTTCAGAAAATGTCCGGAGTGCCCCCGTACCATGTCGATTACCGACCCACATGATGTCTGTTTGTTGTGCCTTGGCTCATCACACGACATTTCTCACTGCCCAAGTTGTGCCCAGATGACTCCGAAGGGTAGGCGGGCTCGCCTCACAAGATGGAGACCCTGTTTAAAATCAAGCTGACTCCATCGATGTCCATCCAATCGTCACCGGTAGGAGCTTCGAAGAAACTGGTCATCAAACCTCGCCGGGAGCACCAGGGCAGTGGTGAGCGTCGCCGACTCCATCTAAGGCATCCGTATCGTCTTCCTCTGTGCCGGAGAAAGACTGGACTGAGCACCGAGGGAAGCACCAATACCAACGCGAGTCTACTCCCGGTGCCAGCACAGACACCACATTGGCCTCGATGGCTATCGAGCCGATTGTGAAGAGGACACAGGTAGAGGAGCCTTTAACCCCCTCTCCACCTGAGAAACCAAGGCGATCCCCCACCGATATCAGTGCCGGGTACTGAGCCCCCACAAGTTCCTGTGGAAGTGCCAGTAGCGCCTAGCCTGCCCCCCCCTGTAGCTGCGAAATCTACACCAGCTTTCAGGGAGGAACTGGACGGTTTCATCCGCCAGGCAGTGCTAGATGCTCGCCGAGACTTACAGCCATCGATGTCTGCCCCCACACAGACACTGGAGCCATCGATATTTACACTATTGCTAACCCGATTGGATACACTCATCGATGCCCTTCCGACACAACCCGGGCCACCGATGCCAAAGCAACCCGTAAAGTCTCTGTAAGCCCCAATTCCCATTCCGGGGTCCACAGAAGACGAAATACGGACTCCAGTCACCTTTCAACACCGATTCCACCGATGCTGGAACAGATGCCTGGTCCATCAGGGCTCTCAGGACCAAGAGGCCCACGTTTCCCCTTGATGCCTTGAGTGCCGCCGAAATCCAAATCGGTGCCACCGTATTTCCCATCGAGCCATCGAAGGATCCATTGGTGCCAACACGTCCTACAGTACCAACCTTCTTCCCTCCCTCAGGATCTCGACTAGAGACCCTTTCTGATACATGGGAAGATATTGGCACTGACACATCCACGGAGGACATCTTATCAGAACCATCTCCTCCGGAAGAAAGGAGAAAATCACCCCCAGAAGACCTCTCCTTTGCTAATTTTGTAAGGGAGATGTCCGAGACAATCCCCTTTGACCTGATTACAGAGGAGGACACATGCCATAAAACATTGGAAGTTCTCCAATTTGTTGATGCTCCGAAAGAAGTTATGGCTATCCCTGTCCACAAAGTGCTAGTGGATCTCCAGCATCGTCTATGGGAGCATCCTTGTACTGTCCAGCCAGTGAATAAGAGGACTGATGCAACTTATCTGGTCCAACATATTCCTGGATTCCAAAAGCCACAGCTACCCCATCAGTCGGTGGTAGTTGAGTCTGCACAGAAGAAGGCCAGAAAACTGCGCCCTCACTCTTCAACACCTCCTGGCAAAGACCAAAAATTCCTTGATATTTAGTGTCGCAAGATGTTTCAGGGCTCTATGCTAGTGTCACGCATAGCTGCATACTAACTTTACATGACACAGTATCAAAGGAATCTCTGGAAGCAGGTTCAGGGAATAACCGACTCTCTTCCCCAACAACAGCAAGATAGTCTCAATGCCATACTACAGAAAGGTCTTGAGGTTGGGATACATGAGGTTCGTGCTGCTTACGACTCCTTTGAAACAGCTTCTCGCTTGTTGGCTACGGGCATCAGTGCCAGGAGGTGGGCCTGGCTGAAAGTATCTGACTTGAGACCTGAAGTCCAAGGCAAACTTGCTGATTTGCCATGTACCGGTGAAAACCTATTCAGAGACAAGATACAAGACGCAGTGGCTCAACTAAAAGACCATAATGAGACCCTGCGGCAATTATCCTCAGTTACAACCGAGGCCCCTTCCTCTGCAAGAAGATCCACAAGAAGGGACCCTAGAAAACCATTTTATCGCCCCCCTACATCTCGTGTGAGGCCAACCAGGCCGTCTCAGAGAGCACATCCTCGACAGCCCAAGACATCCAAGCTTCAGCCACCACCTCAAACAGGACAAGCCTCTGGATTTTGAAACCTATCCCAAGAACAGCAGCCACTCCACAAATCCAGATCCAGATTTGCAAGTAGGAGGTCGAATTCACCACTTCATAACCAACTGGCTCAACATTACCACAGACTATCCATCATATATCCATCATAACCCAGGGCTACCATCTAAACTTCCTCATGGTACCCCCGGATTCACCACCCAATCCACTGTGGATGCAAAAAGATCACATGACCCTTTTTAGAGTTAGAACTGTCCACCCTTCTGGGAGCCAGGATTGTGGAACCCGTTCCCCACTATTTTCTCATTCCAAAGAAATCAGGCGGCCTCCGCCCCATCTTAGACCTCCGCAATCTCAACAAATTTCTACGAAAAGAAAAATTCAGGATGGTATCCTTGGGCACCATGCTTCCCCTTCTGCAAAATAGAGATTGGCTCTGTTCTCTGGATCTTCAAGACGCTTATGCTCAAATTCCAATATTCCCACATCACCGCAAATACCTGCATTTCCTAGTGGGAGATCAACACTTTCAGTACCGGGTTCTGCCTTTCGGACTTGCCTCGGCACCCCGTGCATTTACAAAGTGCCTAGCAATTGCTGCGGCCCATCTATGCAAGAAAAGCATACATGTCTTTCCTTACCTAGACGACTGGCTCATCAAGAGCCAATCCAAGCAAGGAGCTCTTGACGCTCTCAAGCTCACTATCAATCTGCTACACTCGTTGGGATTTCTCATCAACTACCAAAAATCCTACCTGACTCCATCTCACCCTCCTGACTTTCATCGGAGCAGATTTGGATACCACAGTGGCAAAGGCCTTCCTGCCCAACGACCGCGTAGACACACTTTCCAAGCTATCTGCATCTCTGCGCACAAAACACACAGCTTCAGCCCATCAATTCCTAAAGTTGCAGGGCCACATGGCTTCCACGGTCCATGTCAATCCTATGGCCAGACTGGCCATGAGAATAACTCGATGGACTTTGAAATCTCAGTGGCTCCAAGCCACTCAACCTCTGTCATCCCTCTGTCATCCCAGATTTACATAACCCATCAGCTACGTCAATCACTTCTCTGGTGGACAAACAAAGCCAACTTGTTAACAGGTCTACACTTCCAGCAACCAGTTACACAAGTGACCTTAACCACGGACACCTCCAACTTGGGTTGGGGAGCTCATGTGAACAATCTTCAAACTCAAGGTACTTGGACGAGACTCGAAGCAACATTTCAGATCAACTTCCTAGAGCTTTGAGCTATACGTTATGCCCTATATGTGTTCAAGGACTGCCTTTCACACAAGACTGTTCTCATACAAATGGACAACACAGTTGCAATGTGGTACTTGAACAAACAGGACGGGACAGGCTCTTATCTTCTCTGCCAAGATGCTGCGCAGAACTAGTCCTGGGCCCTTGCACACTCCATGCATCTATGGGCCACTTATCTAGGAGGCATACATAACTTACTAGTAGATCGCTTCAGTCGACAGTTCCATCCCTTGAGTGGTCTCTGGATCCTGTGGTAACGAACAGAATCTTCTAGCACTGGGGTCAACCAACAATCGAGCTCTTTGCATCCGAACTGAATCACAAAGTGAATAGATTCTGCTCCCTGCAGAGCAACAGGAACAGGAACAGCATCCGAACTGAATCACAAAGTGAATAGATTCTGCTCCCTGCAGAGCAACAGGAACAGCAACAGGAACACAGGACTCCTATACGCGTATTCCCTGATACCACTGATAACCAAAACTCTCGTGAAACTACAAGACAAAGGGTCAGTGATACTCATAGCTCCGTATTGGCCTCGACAAGTATGGTTTCCCATGCTTCTCGACCTCTCGATCAGAGAACCCATTCGCCTGGGCACAGCGCCCACTCTCATAACTCAGAACCATGTTACGCCATCCAAACCTATCCCTCACAGCCTTGATGTTGAAAGCTTGATCCTGCAACCACTCAACCTTTCAACCAATGTCTCTCAAGTGCTTGTAGCTTCACGAAAGCCTTCCACACGAAAATCCTATCGTTCTAAGTGGAATAGGTTTACCATAGGTGCACGCAAAAAGGTATCAACCCTTTTTCCTGCCCCACTTCATCTATATTAGACTACCTCTGTCACCTTTCAGACTCTGGTCTCCAGACTTCTTCGGTGAGGCAACACCTGAGTGCCATCTCAGTGTACCACAAAGCAGTTGGGGATGCCCCGATAACAGTGCAACCCCTTGTGAATAGGTTTATGAGGGGCCTACTACATCTCAAGCCCTCTCTATGGCCACCAGTCACTGAGTGGGAACTAAATGTAGTACTTAGAAGGCTCATGCGCTCCCCGTTTGAGCCTGTGCACTCCTGCGATGTTAAATTTCGTACATGGAAAGTTCTTTTCCTAGTAGCCATTACATCTGCTTGAAGGGTTAGTGAGTTACAAGCACTTGTCACGTACTCACCCTATACAAGGTTACTTCGTACTCACCCTAAATTCCTTCCCAAGGTGGTTACTGACTTCCACTTGAATCAGTCTATAGTCTTGCCCACATTTTTCCCAAGGCCCCACTCTCACCAGGGCGCGAGAGGGTTTTACACACCTTGGACTGTAAACGTGCACTTGCATTTTACCTAGACTGCATTGCAGTCCATAGGAAATCCACCCAACTCTTTGTTTCTTTCGATAAAAACAAACCAGGAGTTGCAGTGGGCAAACAAACTCTCTCCAATTGGCTAGCAGACTGTATTGAATTCTGCAATGACAAAGCAGGCCTTCCTCTCCAGGGACGAGTGAAGGCGCACTCAGTAAGAGCCATGGCAATGCCAGTAGCACACTATCGTTCAGTATCGATTGCTGACATCTGCAAAGCTGCAACATGGAGCTCTCTCCACACATTTGCAGCACATTACTGCCTGGACAAGGAAGGACATCAAGACTCTGTCTTTGGCCAGTCTGTCTTGAAGAACTTATTTCCAGTGTAATCCCAACTCCTTCCACATCCATGTGCTGTGATTTTCAGGCTGCCTCATTTTTCCCAACAGTACACCAGTTGTTGTGCCTGTTGCACAAGTTGTAAGCTGTTGGTCCAAAACAAATGAGTCAGCCTGTAGCTTGCTAATCACCCGCATGTGAGGACTACCATCCTGCTTGTCCTGGGAGAAAGCAGAGTTGCTTACCTGTAGCAGGTGTTCTCCCAGGATAGCAGGATGTAGCCCTCACGAAACCCACCCGCATCCCGCGGAATTGGGTCCAAAACATTTTATTTTATTTTTTGCTCGCACCTTTTGCTACAAACGAGACTGAAGGGAGACCCTACAGGGGTTATGGCATGCTGGGCATGCTCAGTGTGCCAGTCAAAGTTCTAGAAACTTTGACAGGTTTTCCATGATGGGGCTCCTTCCAATGACATCACCCACATGAGGACTACATCCTGCTGTCCTGGGAGAACACCTGTTACAGGTAAGCAACTCTGCTGTCATCTGCGGTCCCTCAGTATTTCTCTGACTCCAGCAGATGGTAGATGTGTAAAACCTGCAATCTGAATAGAGAAAAAATAGACTAAAAGACAAAATTTCCTTGCATGTAGCCAGATGGACTCAGGACCAATGGGTTATGTGCTCCCCTGCTAGCAGATGGAGACAGAGTCAGATTTCAAAGCTGACGTCACCCTAGGTATACCCCTGCAGTGACCTCAGCCAATAGGTATCTCTCCGTCTCCTAGCAGATATGGACTGTGTCTCCCTATCGGGAACACAATACTCCTTAGAATTGGAAAATTTACCTTTATACTGGAGAAATATCGAGCCCCGCTCTCCTGCGGTGATACCTAATGGTCCCGCCTCCAGTTGAGAATTCCTGAGGTGATTTCCAAGATCCCTCAGAGGTGAGCCTTGGTCCTGTAGCTGGTTCTCGGCAGGACTTGCTGCTGAAGCAGCGGAAAGGCAGCGGGTGCAGGAAGCCAAGCACGGTGGTGATGGCCTATACCCTCTCCCCCCGCAGCTGGAAACAGTTTTTGGACTCAGCCGGTAAGCACTGAACTCAGGTAAGCAAGGAAGAACTCCTCTGATCCAGAGATGAGGAAGGGCTTCGGTAAGTCTTTGCTCTGGTCTCCTTGCTTGGCAAGCTGACGACGTTTCTGACCCCACCGTGGCAAGGGAAAGGGGGTTTTCGAGCAGGTTGAGTGGCCCTCCGATGGGCATGGCCCTGCTCCAGTTTCGGTGGGCACTCCACTTGGTAGGCGCCATCTTGCACACGGTTTTGTGTGGCACCATCTTCCCCCAACCTCCGTCGGTATGCGCAGAACAGGCCGGCCTTGTTGTGTGCTTACTCTGCGCATAGGTGCGCGCTTAGTGGCCATTGCGCGCTGAGGTACGCGTTTCCCAGGGTACCTAACATGCCTGTGCGCCTAATGCGCCTGGAGGTACACGCCTTCCTGTGCGCCTTTCGCGCCCGGAGGGGAGCACGGTCCTCTGTGCCTAACGCGTCCCTTGTTGCTAAATTGAGCTGGGCAGCTCTTTTCAGTGCTAGGAGTAGGACTTTGCAGTGAGGCTGCTTTTAGAGCAGTAAAGTTGAAAAAAAAAATAAACTGCAGCAGCGCAGGAGCAGGTAGCAATGACAGCCTAAGTCAGCTCCTCCCCCTCCCCCCCGCGTGTGGTTTCGGAGGTCTTTTTGTCGGTTTTTTGAAGTTTTTTCTATTTTTTGCTTTCCCTGCTTGATCGGGCTGCCAGCGACGCGATGGTGAGGGGGGTGGTTTGCCGTGCATGTGGAGCGACTCCCGCGCGGCTGAATCGCTGCGGTCTGTGTTCAGCGTGCGTTTCGGGGGGGAGGGTCCCTCAGAGCTCCCTGTCCTGCCAAACGGAGGAAAGTTATTTCTTCTCTTCCTCCTGCAGCTCTGAGCGGTTCAGTCCGCATGCAGCTGCCCAGCGTGGTAACCGCGGGAACGGTGGCCATTTTAGATCCCTGGGCGGTCGGGCCCACGTTCTTGGGGTCTGAGGAGGATTTTCCTCCGGTTCTTTCCCCGGTTCATCCATGTCCTATTGGGGGACAAGGTTCCTGGGGGGGGGTCCCCTTTTCAGCGAATGTGGACAGCGTACGGGCTCCAGCTCCATTCTCGCCGGAATTTGTGCTTCTTATGCACAAGGCTTTTTTGGCACAGCATGAGGGTGTTGATCCCAGTGGGGGTGCCAGTACCCCTTTCTTTGCTCCCGGAGGCTGGTTTATCTCCGGGCAGGTTGCTGCCCGACTCTGGCTTGGGTCAGGGCAAGCAAGGGGCCTCGCAAGTGGCTCCTACGACCACCAGAGTACTGCGCTTGCCTACTGTGGCGCCACAGGGAAATGCCTCCGGCCTAGGGGAATTGCTTTCCAGTAAACGGGAGGCAGACCCGATGCAGTAGACACCAGCCAAAGTGATGATCTCGATCCTGGGCCTTTGGCGGAGGTGGATGACCCCAAAATCCTATGGTTGTTCCGCAGGGAGGAATTGGCGCCTCTTTCCCCAAGTTCTGGAGGAGCTGAGTCTCCAGCCTCCACCTGATGACCCTCGCAAGGATGGTGCAGATCCAGTTTTGGAGGGCACGTGGTGCCCTCCTTCTGGGTTCCCGTATCATGAGTCCATTAAAAGGTTGGTGGATCAGGAATGGAATAATCCGGATGCAGGCTTGAAAGTCGGTAGGGCCATGGCCAAGCTTTATACCTTGCCAGAACAGGCCCTGGAATTGTTTGCGCTCCCTAAGGTGGACGCCGTGGTATCCGCCGTCACAAAGAAGACGACCATTCCGGTTGCGGGGGCGACAGCTCTGAAGGATATTCAGGATCGCAAGCTGGAGATTCATCTCAAAAGGATTTTTGAGGTCTCGGCTTTGATTCTCCACGCAGCTATTTGTTCCAGCCTCATGCAGTGGACATGCTTAATGCTGGGTACAGTATTCCCAGGAGGATCCGACGCTTGGGGGTTCGCAAGGGGCTCAGGCAGACCAGTTGGAAGCAGCCATTGCGTTTGTGGCAGATGCATTGTATGATGTGGTGCGGACGTCTTCCTACATTATGGGGGCTGTGGTTTCCGCAAGGCGCCTCCTCTGACTTCGTAACTGGTCTGCAGATGTTTCATCTAAGGCCCAGCTGGCATCTTTACCGTTCAAGGGTCAGCTCTTATTTGGCAAGGAGTTGGATCAGATCGTGAAGCAATTAAGAGATACTAAGGTGCTTCGCTTACCGGAGAACAAGCCTCGGGGCAGACGGAGTTTTCCCCCACAGCTGCATTTTTGGGACACTCGGAGGTTTTGGCAACCACACATCGCGTCGGCGACACAGAGGTCCTTTTCATATTGAGGTCAGTCCTGGGGGCAGTCCTTTCGAAGAGGGCATCGGCCCTTCAGGGCCCCCAGCAATACCGGCTCCTCCTGTCCAAAATCGGCGCAATGTTAGAGAGGCCAGCCCACTCCGCCGGCGTGGTTTTACGAGGAGTGGGCCGAAATCACCCAGGATCAGTGGGTAGTCAGTGTGAAAAGGGACAGTTACACTTTAGAATTTGCTTGGCCCGTCCACAACCTTTTCCTAATCTCCCCCTGCGGCTTGCTGCAGAAGCGCAGGGCGGTGCGGGAGAATTTGCACAGGTTGCAGCGCTTGGGGGCCGTGGTTCCAGTGCCTCCGGGACGAACTTCAATCGGGTCTGTATTCGATTTACTTTGTGGTTCCGAAGAAGGGAGGGAGCCTTTCGCCCCATTCTCGATTTGAAACGGGTAAACGCAGCGTTGAAAGTTCCCCATTTTCAGATGGAAATGTTGCAGTCTGTGATAGCAGCGGTACACACCCAGGAGTTCCTGGCATCATTAGATTTGACAGAAGCATATCTCCACATTCCCATTTCCCGGGACCATCAAAGCTACCTGAGGTTTATGGTCTTGGCGTAGCACTTTCAGTTTCAAGCGCTCCTGTTTGGATTGGCCATGGCGCCTCGTACCTTTACCAAGGTTATGTTGGTCGTTGCGGCGGTATTACAGCGGCAGGGTGTCCTCGACCATCCTTATCTAGACGATTGGCTCATTTGGGCGAAGTCGGAGATCAGTTGTACAGTAGTGCAAGTGGTACTTCAGACCTTGCGGTTGTTAGGCTGGGTGGTGAATTTTACCAAGAACCACCTAGTTCCGAACTCTGGAGTATCTGGGAGCATTTTTCGACACAAGCCAAGGCAGAGTCTTTCTAATGGAAGAGAGAGAGCGCAAGCTACAATCTCAGATTCAGCGCTTGGTGCAGTTACGAGTCCCCAGAGCTTGGTTTGTGTTGCAGGTCCTTGGTTCCATGACTTCCACATTGGATCTGGTGCTGTGGGCCTTTGCTCATATGCGTCCCCTTCAGAGGGCTTTTCTGACCCAGTGGAGTCCATTGTCGGGGAAGTATCACCAGCCTGTTCCTCTGCCTCCTTCGACCAGGAACATTCTGTCTTGGTGGCTGCACACACCCAACCTTATGCGGGGGGTAGCCTTGGAGGTTCCGGATTGGGTGATTCTGACTACGGATGCAAGTCTCTCTGGCTGGGGGGCAGTTTGTCAATCAAGCGGCTCAGGTCTATCAATCGCTTGGAAGCCGAGGCGGTGCGTTTGGCTTTGCTTGCCTTTCAGCCTTTAGTTCAGGGGCGTTCAGTGCAAGTTCTCTCGGACAAAGCAATGGTGGTAGTCTGTATCAACAGACAAGGAGGCAGCAAGAGCCATGCGGTGTTTCTGGAAGTTCAGGAGTTGATCCATTGAGCAGAACAGCACTTAGTCCAAATATTGGTGTCTCATATCACTGGAGTCGAGAATGTACAAGCAGATTATCTCAGTCGCACACTTCTTGATCCGGGAGAATGGGAGTTGTCAGACAGGGCGATGCAACTCATTTGCGCGAAATGGGGATGCCCTCAGGTCTACATGATGGCAACGCGCCACAATGCGAAGGCTCCTCAGTTTTTCAGCAGATGCAGGGAATACGGTGCAGAGAGCGTAGATGCTCTGGTCCTTCCCTGGCCGTGGGGAGTTCTTCTATATGTTTTCCCTCCTTGGCCCCTGGTGGGAAATATCTTGCAGCAGATAGAGAGGCATCCAGGGGAGGTTGTGCTAGTGTCTCCTGAGTGGCCGCGCTGTTCATGGTTCGCCGATCTGATAAACCTTGCGGTCGAGGGTCCATCTTTCTTGCCTCCTGCAACAGGGCCCCATATTTTCCGACCAGGGAGATCGCTTTTGTCTAGCGGCTTGGCTTTTGTGAGGAGGCATTTAAGGTCAAGTGGGTACCCGGAACTGGTGGTTACTACCCTCCTCCAATCTAGATGGAAGTCCATCTCATTGTCTTACTTCCGAGTCTTGAAAGTATTCGAATCCTGGTGTGTGGCTAAGGGGGTTCAGGCTTTGCGAGCTTCAGTGTGTCATGTTTTATCTTTCCTGCAGGACAGTCTGGTCAAGGGCCTTGCTTTCAGTTCTCTTAGAGTTCACGTGGTAGCTTTGAATGTTTGATGGGAAAGCTGGATGGTTACCGCTTGTCCTCTCATCCTGATGTGATCCGGTTTATTCGAGGAGTCAAGAATTTACATCCACCGGTGAGGAGAGTTTGTCCTCCTTGGAACCTCAATCTGGCACTTCAGGGTTTTTGTGAGGTTCCGTTTGAACCTATCCGCAGGGCTACTCTTAAAGATTTAACTTTAAAGGTTGTTTTCTGGTAGCCATTTGCTCTGCGAGGTGAATTTCGGAGTTACAAGCTTTGTCATGTCGAGATCCTTTTCTTAAAATATCAGACAGGGGTGTATCTTTAAGGACGGTACCATCTTTTCTCCCAAAAGTGGTGTCCACCTTCCACGTTAATCAGTCTGAGCTGCCGGCTTTTCCGGATTTGGCAGCCTCTGAGTCTAATGCTTGTGAGCTTCGGCTACTGGACGTTCATAGAGCGTTACTTCTCTATCTTACAGTCACGAATGGTTTTAGACGGTCTGATCATCTTTTTGTTTTGTGGAGCGGTCCGAAGAAGGGGTCTCAAGCTTCCAAAACTACCATTGCCAGATGGCTTAAGGAAGCTATTGGCTCCGCTTACATTCTCAAGGGTAAGCCAGTGCAGTGCCGGAAGGCTTGAGGGCTCATTCCACCCGATCTCAGGCAACCTCTTGGGCAGAGGCTCACTTGGTATCACCACAAGAGATTTGTAGAGTGGCAACTTGGAAGTCTCTGCATACTTTTGCAAGACATTATCGGCTGGATGTGGTGGATTTGGAATCTCGGTCTTTTGGCAAAAGCGTATTACGAGCGGGACTCTCCAGGTCCCACCCTATTTAGGAAGCTTTGGTACATCCCAGGAGTCTGGACTGATCTGGGTACATACAGGGAAAGGAAAATGTGGTTCTTACCTGATAATTTTCATTCCTGTAGTACCACGGCCCGCCCCAGTATTAAGGCGGGTGGAGAGTCGTCCACTCAACTGTTGTAAATTACAGACCTCAGAAGTTTTTTCTCAAGTTTATATTCAAATGTTTTTTTATGGTGTTTTTGCATTTAGTTTTGGTACAGATCAATACTGAGGAACTGCAGGTGGCATCCATGTATATAAAGCAGTGTCAGTTTTACTTTCTCTGTCTCCACCTTCTGGCATGGATGAATAAACCCAGGAGTCTGGACTGATCCATGGTACTACAGGAACGAAAATTATCAGGTAAGAACTAAATTTTCTTATGCATAACTGTGCGCTCCACAGGGCGCTCAACTGTGCGCATAACTGTGCGCAGGTATCCGCGCACTCCTGATGCCTTACTTACATGGATCAGGACAGAACTGTGCGTGCATGAGCTCAGTCACTATCCGGCTGAACATACAAGCGATAGGAGCCATGGCTCCGGCAGTTAAGAAGCACAAGTGCCAATCTCTTTGTGCCGCCTGCCATATTAGGGCCACACAGTCTGACCTTGAATCAGTCCTGTGTCAGCATTGTGAGGAGTCCCGGGAGGGGCTGGACTCTCAGAGCTTCTCCAGTTCGGCCACGACCTCCGGTAGCGCCCCGGACCTAAGCAATCCCGGGCCTGCGTCGTCCCCTGGAGAAGGCAATTCATTGGCCCCTACCCCAGTTCTTCCTGCGCTTTTTATTTATTTATTTTTATATACAGACATTCAATCTGACATTACATCAGTTTACAGTGAAACTGGCATTAAGAGGACATAGCTCTCTTATTATATCTTACAGTATAACTTAGCATCTACATTAACTGGAGTAATGAAATGTTAACATTGTTTGCTACTAAGAACATAATCAATGAGAAACAAAGGTGCAAGGGGGGACCTAGTCTTCAGGAACTTTCATATAGTATAACTTAGCATCAATATTAACTGGATTAACGAATCGTTAACATTGGGCTAGGTATGGACCTGGCTACTTTTTCTTGGCTGGAATACTTTCAGGGCCTTCAAGCCTTTGTTCAGGTGCAGTCGGCTGCTGCCCCTACCCAGTCAGAGCCCTAGCTGGGAGGGCCTCGTCCCCCCAGTCCTACCAGCATACCTTGGGACATGCCTTGTCTCACCAAGGACATCTCGGACAAGAGCCCTGACACCATGGACAACGATGGGGATACAGACTCATTAGAGGATGGGGAAATCCCGCCCGGCCTGGAACCTTACTAGACAATGCTAAGGTTCTTCCACAGAGATGAATTGCTGTCCCTAGTCTCCCAGACCCTGAAGACTCTGTAACCAAAAAGGAACCCCATCTCTATGGAAATCCTCTTACTATTTCCCAGTGCTGGAAGCCATCCAGGAGTTGATTGACCTGGAGTGGGACATCCTGGAAGCCAGTTTTAAAGGAGGTCGAGCCTTGGAGGCCCTGTACCCACTGGATCCGGCGACCAAGAAATGCCTGTGCTTCCCAAAAGTGGACGCCCTGGTCTGTGCTGTCTCGAAGAGGACAACTATCCCAGTACAGGGAGGAGTGGCCTTGAAGGATGTACACAACAGGAGGTTGGAGTCCATCCTAAGCAAGCCTTTGATGCGACAGCAATGACACTGCAGATCACCTCCTGTTGTGCCCTGGTGGTGCGTTCATGTCTGCTTCTCTCTCGAGAGAGAGAGAGAGAGGCTGATAGTTCTGGGGTTCCTACCAGAGAGGTGATGGAACCCACTGCAACCTTCTTTGCAGATGCAAGTTCTGACCTAGTGTGCACCGGCCAGAGGAGTAGCCTCAGTAGTGGCGGCCAGAAGACAGCTATGGTGGACGCGACTTCTAAAGCTTGCCAGTAAGCGGGGAGAATCTCCGGTGCCTCAGCTACCGAAAGATAGGAAGAAATAGTCACAGGGCCCATCACCCAGAAGGAGTCGGGCTAGGGGCTCCCAGCGCTTCCGGACACACAGAAACCTGCTGTTCTAGACATCTCGATTTTCGGGAAGGTCCCAGCCCTTTCAGAACAGACAACCAAAATGAGAAACTGGCTTGGGTTCTGGTTCGACCCAAACTGTACAGCTGGTCTGACCCATCCATGGGATGAGGAGATATAGGGGGCTGGCTATCCCTCTTCTATCAGAGGTGGGTCGAGATCATGTCAGACAATTGGGTTCTGGACATCATATGAAAAGGATACACCCTATAGAATTTCGCAGCATCCCTCGGGATACATTCATGATATCGCCATCCACTTCCAGCACAAAAGACTGGCAGTGGAATCTACGCTAGTAAGGCTCCTCAGTTTGAGGGCTATAACCCTGGTGCCCACACGCCAGGAAAATACGGTGCGTTATTCCATCTATTTCATCGTACCCAAGAAGGGAGGAGTCATTTCGCCCCATCCTGGACCTCAAGAGCATCAACAGTCAACTGCGGATAACCCACTTCTGCATGGAAACTCTTTGCTCCGTCATAATGGCCGTTCAGCCGGGAGAGTTCTTAACATCCCTTGACCTCTCAGAGGCCTACATATCCCAATCCGTCAAGACCACCAGCGTTTTCTGCGCTTTGCGGTACTTGGCCGCCATTATCAGTTCCCCCCAAATGTTCTCCAAAATTATGGTGGTCATAGCGATAGCACTAAGGAAAGAAGGGATCCTGGTACACCCTTACTTAGACGACTGACTGATCTGGGTGAAATCATTGGAAGAGAGACTCCAGGCGACCAGCAGGGTCATGTCCCTACTCCAGGAACTCGGTTGAGTCGTGAACATAGACGAGCAGTCTCAAGCCTTGGAATACCTGGGAGTCTGGTTCGACACCAAACGAGACTGTCTTCCTCCCTTCCTCTAGGATAAGGAAGCTGATGCGGCAAGTGCATTGATTGGCGAACACAATATGCCTAAGGGTGTAGAGCTGTCTCCAGGTCCTCGGCCTGATAGAGTCAACACTGGAAGTAGTGCTGTGGGCGAGGGCACACATGAGACCACTCCAACACTCCCTACTGTCACATTGGAACCCATTATCTCAAGACTACTCGATTTGCCTCCACCTACCGATGGAAGTATGTTCTCAGCTCCAGTGGTGGCATCAGGAAGTTAACCTAAGCAAAGGGGTAAGCCTGTCCCCACCGACCTGGCTAGTCATCACGACAGACGCAAGCCTCCGAGGGTGGGAAGCCCACTATCGGGAATTGACAACACAGGGCCGATGAACCAAGGAAGAGGCGTGCTGGAACATAAACCACCTAGAGGCTAGAGCGGTCAGATTGGCTTGTCTACACTTCAGCCACAGGCTCCGGAGTCAAGCAGTCTGTGTGATGTTGGACAACACGACAATGGTAGCTTCTATCAACCGCCAGGGAAGAACCAAAACCACCAAGTGTCTTTGAATATAGACCCCCTTATGGAGTGGATGGAGCTAAATCTGCAAGGGATTTCAGCCTCCCGCATAGCAGGACAAGACGACATCAGGGCACACTTCCTCAGCAGGGAGAGTCTGGATCCAGGAGAATGGACGTTGTCGGCTAGAGCCTTCCAGCTCCTAGTAGATCGCTGGAGCATTCCATCCATCGACCTGTTGGCCACATCTCTCAATATGAAGGTTCCCAGATTCTTCAGTTGCAGAAGAGATCAACACTCCCAAGGAATTGACGCCCTGGTTCAGACCTGGCCAGAGGGAGGGCCTTCTCTCATAGCCTCTGCTGGGCAAGGTCATCCGCAAGATCGAACGACACAGAGGACTAGTCCTCCTGGTGGCCCCGGACTGGCCCAAATGCCTATGGTATGCGGATTTGCGGAGGCTTCTGTTGCATAGCCCCCTACTCCAACAAGGCCCGATCCTCCATGAGGACCCAACTCAATTTTGTTTTACGGTCTGGCCCTTGAGAGGGCTCGTCTGAAGAAGCATGGATACTTGGCAGGCGTAATCTCCACCTTGCTCCCCTCATGGAAATTTTCGACATCCCTGGCATACATGAGCATTTGGAGAATTTTCGAGGCCTGGTGTGATGAACATGGGGTGCCCCTTCAGATGACCAAGATCCCCATGATACTGGAATTCTTACAGGACGGTCTAAACAGAGGGCTATCCCTCAACTACTTGAATGTTCAGGTTGCGGCTCTCTCCTGTTTCAGAGGCGAGGTGAACAGAGCCTGCTTAGCTAAGCATCCGGACTTGACCTGTTTTTTGAAAGGGGTTAAACACTTCTGACTGCCCTTAAGATGGCCGATTCCCCCTATGGAACCTTAACTTTGTATTGGACTTCCTGGCAGGGACTTCGTTCCGGCCGCTGAGAGTCTCTGTCCCTACGCCTACTAAAGCTGACGACTATATTTTTGGTGGCGATATGCTCTGCTCATAGCATCTCTAAACTACAGGCTCTGTCATGTTGGGAGCCATTCCTCCGGCTGACTCCAGGGACGTTGCAGCTTCGCACCATCCCTTTCTTTTTACCAAAGGTAGTCTCTGAATTCCTCCTGAACCAGTCCATTTCCTTACCGTCCCTAGATAGATGCAAGG
Source organism: Rhinatrema bivittatum (assembly GCF_901001135.1). Classification (NCBI taxonomy): domain Eukaryota; kingdom Metazoa; phylum Chordata; class Amphibia; order Gymnophiona; family Rhinatrematidae; genus Rhinatrema; species Rhinatrema bivittatum. Next base: position 164,541,689 of record NC_042622.1, on the reverse strand, counting down.
ACTTGGAAGACTACTGCCTCCTACGCCTCTTAAATGTTGGCAGGCTGTTGATACGGCCTGGTATACTGAAATTGAAAGGTGAAAAGGATCAGTGGGTGGAGACAGATGAAGAAATGGCAGAATTATTAAATGAATACTTCAGTTCTGTGTTCACTAAAGAAGACCCTGGAGAAGGACCATCGCTAGTTAACAAGAAAATAGAGGGGAATGGAGTAGATGTAACTCCATTTACAGTAGAGAATGTATGGGAAGAGCTGGGGAAACTGAAAGTGGACAAAGCCATGGGGCCTGATGAAGTTCATCCCAGGATACTGAGGGAGCTCAGAGATGTGCTGGCAGGTCCGCTGTGTGACCTGTTCAATAGATCCCTAGAAACGGGAGTGGTGCCGAATGATTGGAGAAGAGCAGTGGTGATCCCGCTCCACAAGAGTGGAAACAGAGAGGAGGCTGAAAACTACAGACCGGTTAGCCTCACCTCAGTGGTAGGAAAAGTAATGGAGTCGCTATTAAAAGAAGGAATAGTGAACTATCTACAGTCGGAAGAATTGCTGGACCAGAGGCAGCATGGATTCACCAGAGGAAGATCCTGTCAGACAAATCTGATTGACTTTTTTGACTGGGTAACTAATGAATTGGATCAAGGAAGATCACTCGATGTCATCTACTTGGACCTTCAGCAAAGCTTTTGATACGGTCTTGCTCAGGAGACTGGTGAATAAAATAAGAAGCTTAGGAGTGAGTGCCAAGGTGGTGGCCTGGATTGCAAACTGGTTGACGGACAGAAGACAATGTGAGATGGTAAATGGAACTTACTCTGAAGAGAGAGCGGTGTTGAGCGGAGTGCCGCAGGGGTCAGTGTTGGGAGTGGTCCTGTTCAATATCTTTGTGAGCGACATTGCGGACGGGATAGAAGGTAAGGTTTGTCTTTTTGCGGATGATACTAAGATCTGCAACAGAGTGGACACACCAGAAGGAGTGGAGAGAATGAGACGGGATTTAAGGAAGCTGGAAGAGTGGTCAAAGATATGGTAGCTGAGATTCAATGCCAAAAAGCGCAGAGTCATGCATATGGGGTATGGAAATCTAAATGAACTGTATTCGATGGGGAGAGAAGGGCTGATGTGCACGGAGCAGGAGAGAGACCTTGGGGTGATAGTGTCTAATGATCTGAAGTCGGCGAAACAATGTGACAAGGCAATAGCTAAAGCCAGAAGAATGCTGGGCTGCATAGAGAGAGGAATATTGAGTAAGAAAAGGGAAGTGATTATCCCCTTGTACAGGTCCTTGGTGAGGCCTCACCTGGAGTACTGTGTTCAGTTCTGGAGACCGTATCTCCAAAGAGACAGAGACAAGATGGAGGCAGTCCAGAGAAGGGCGACCAAAAAGGTGGAAGGTCTTCATCGAATGACTTAAGAGGAGAGATTGAAGAATCTAAATATGTACACCCTGGAGTAAAGGAAGAGCAGAGGTGATATGATACAGACTTTCAGATACTTGAAAGGTTTTAATGATCCAAAGACAACGACAAACCTTTTCTGTCAGAAAAAAATCAGCAGAACCAGGAGTCACGATTTGAAGCTCCAGGGAGGAAGTCTCAGAACTAATGTCAGGAAGTATTTCTTCACGGAGAGGGTGGTGGATGCCTGGAATGCCCTTCCGGAGGAAGTGGTGAAGACCAGAACTGTGAAGGACTTCAAAGGGGCGTGGGATAAACACTGGATCCATAAAGTCTCTAGAGGACATGAATGAAGAGTGGGTGGCTCGCGGGAATGAAGGCTACTACCTGGAGATAATACCCTTATTCAAGAGACATACACACGATTAATGCGACTCCAGCATTGCTCTAAGCTTCAACGGCAAGAGGAAATGTGGAAAAAAGGATTTGCATTCACAAAAAGCGGGGAGTAGCTTGCTTGTTACGGCGGTTACTACCCCAAACCAAATAAGCCTGATACTTCACTTTCAATGCATAACCAGCATAGCTCTCTCCTTCAATGGCAGGGGAGAAAGACTGATACTTCGTGCATATCCAGCATAGCTCTCTGCTTCAACGGCAGGGGGAATGAAGAAAAGAAAACAGACAACAACCAACAAGGACTGAATTTCATAGTCTGGGTAAACAAGTAAGCATGGGTGTAGCTTGCTTATTGCGGTGGTTACTACCCCTAACTAATTAAGCTAGATATTTCACTTAGCTGCAGTTCCAACACTGCTCTCTACATTAATGGTGGGGGTGGAAGGGAAATAGAACCAAAAGGTTACTAAGAGCCAAGAGTAACAGATAAGTAAGAGAAAAAAAAAGTGCGAAGCTTGCTGGGCAGACTGGATGGGCCGTTTGTCTTCTTCTGCCGTCATTTCTATGTTTCCATAGAACATACGGAACCAGTGCGCAAAACAGACCGCCTATTTGTCCTTCACGGCGGAAAGAAACAAGGCGAAGCAGCTTTGTGAGCTACCATAGCCTGCTGGATCAAGGAAGTGATCATGGGAGCCTACGTAGAGGCAGGGAAGCCTCTACCCCTTCAGATGAAAACTCACTCCACTAGGACCCAGGCGGTATCCTAGGTGGAAACTAAGCTACTGTCTCCCAGTGACATTTGCCGAACAGTGACGTGGTCCGCCTTGCAAACCTTCTCCAGGTTCTGCTACTTGGACGTCCAAGCCCGAGAGGACGCAGCCTTTGCGAGGGCAGTGTTAACTGGACCGCAGACAGCCTCCCGCCCTATCCGGGAGTAGCTTTTGTACATCCCATTGGTCCTGAATCCAACTGGCTACACGCTAGGAAATGGAGAAATTAAGTACCTGATAATTTCGTTTTCCTTAGTGTAGACAGATGAACAGCATCCCGCTCACGGTTGCCCGCAAATAGTTCCAAGGGAGCGCACATGAACCTCGTCCCCAAGAGACTACAGGTAAGCTATCTCCCTATCCATGGATCGGGGTTTCTACGAATTGGCTGGGATTCAGCGCTTATGTCTGAGTGTGGGTTTCCGGCCTTCACGTTTTTTAATCAAGTCTTAATCGAGTTTCTCAATGCTTAGTCCACAATGGATTTTGAAGAGAATACTGAATGGCTGAGGTTACTGCAGGGGTATACCTAGGGTGACGTCAGCTTTGAAATCTGCTCCATCTCCATCTGCTAGTCGTGGAGCTGGAAAACAAAATTATCAGGTAAGTAATTTCTGGATCCTCCAAAGTGGTTGTGAGGTCCTGGTGGGGCCATCTCCCCTGGTTTGAGGCGGGCAAGCAGGGGGTTGGTGACCCTTCTAATAGCTCGGTCTTGGAGGTTCATGGGGTGGATATCTAGTGGTCCAGATCACTCATCTCCCATGAGACAGTGGTGGAATCTGCTGCAGTTCTGCACTGCAAGCCCAGTGGAGCAGGGAAGTATCCCTTTATATGGCTTGTTGCTAAAGTTTGGGAAAAGGAGTAGAGGCGGATATAGCCAGTGGTCTGGCTGTTTCCTGATCTGCCATGTGGCTTGTACTCCTGGAACCGGAACCTCTGCACCAAAGGAAAGTGTTGGTTTCTTTATTTGTTCTCAGAGAGTAAAAAAAAAAAAGAGAACAAGGAACTAGTTAGAGGAATCTGTGCAGAATCGGGATTCAGAGGGAGCTACCTAAGCAGTTTGGGGAACTTAGTGATGGGGTTTTTCAGCAGCTTCTCTGCCTGCGGAGGAGACAGGGTGTTTGCTCCATGGCTCTGAGGGACTGTTCCCTTGCTAGTCATTGAGATGTTGGTGGTGCCGCGGGTGTAGGGAGGAACAGCATATGCGTGAGGCAAAAGTGGCATGGCATTTGGGGGTCTGAGTCAAGCTAGGCAAATTTCTATATCCTTGATTAGTGTGCAAATGTGGAGGATCTTTACGCCCTGGTCTGCTGTTGACAGAGTGCAGCTCAGCCTGTTCAGGCTATGGTATTGCATATTTTTGGCTTTTTTATAGAAAGGTTCTGGTCAAGGGACTGGCCTTTAACTCTCTGAGAGTCCAGGTAGCGATATTGGGTTTTCGCCGGGGAAAGGTGCAAGGGTATCCTCTGTCTGCACATATGGATGTTATATGGTTCCTTCTGGGAGCTAAGAACTTGCGTCCTCAGGTGCGGAACATTTGTCTGTTTAGGAATCTGAATCTCGTCTTTAGAAGATTGTGTGATTCTCGATTTGAACCACTAAAGAGAGTTCAGTTTGAACCACTAAAGAGAGCTATGGTTAAGGACTTGACTTTTAAAGTGGTTTTCTTGGTGGCTATTTGTTCAGCCTGGAGGATTTTGGAGCTCCAGGCACTATCATGTCTAGATCCCTTCCTACTGATGCCTAAGCTCCTCCACGTGAGGTGTAGAAGAATCCAAAACCAGAAAAGCTGGAAGCTCCACTGTCTAAGATGGCATGCTAAGACTACCTGAGGAGCTTAGGCTTTTAAATGGGAGGCATGCATTATTGAGGTATCTAAAGGTCACTTATGATTTCCGTAGATCAGGTTACTTCTTTATAATGTGGATTGCTCTAAAGAAGGGAAATAAGCCATCTAAGGCTACAATTATGCGGTGGCTGAATGAAGCGATTAAGTCAACTTATATTTCTAAAAGATGCCCGCTGCCGGGGGATTTAGGAGCGCACTTGACGCGTTCTCAGGCGACTTCCTGCGCTGAGTCATATCAGGTGTCTCTGCTTGAAATTTGCTGGGTGGCTTCTGGGAAGTCTTTGCACACTTTTGCTAGGCATTATTGCTTGGATGTCGGGGCTCTGGCTTCCATGTGCTTTGCTGAGAGTGTTCTACAAGCAGAACTCTCAAAGTCCCAGCCCAGTTAAGGAGAGCTTAGGTACATCCCAGGAGTCTGGACTGATCTGGGTATGTACAGGAAAAAGAAAATTAGTTCTTAACTTTTAATTTTCATTCCTGTAGTACCACAGATCAGGCCAGAGGACCTGCCCATTTACTTGGGGGGGGGAGAGAGTCCACAGCACATACTATTGCTTTGTATATAGCGTGGAGTTGTTGGAGGTTTTCAATGTTGATCGCTTATGTTAAATTGGGAAAAGAGTTTTTCATTGACATTTTAGGCAACGTCACCTTCTTCCAGCTCATTGGAGGGGAGGGAGTTTGCTTAGAAGTTTGCTTAGAATTTGATTGATGTTGCTGTCCTCTTGGCTTGGGTACAGGTCAATACTGAGGACTGCAGGTAGCAGAGTAACAGGCCGATACAGTACAGTGCGCTCCGGCGATTGGACGCGCGTTTTCGATGCGCTAGCTTTACCCCTTAATTCAGTAAGGGGTAATAGCGCGTCGAAAACGCGCATCCAACCCCCCGAACCTAATAGCGCCCGCAACATGCAAATGCATGTTGATGGCTCTATTAAGTATTCCCGCTCGATTCAGAAAGCAAAATGTGCAGCCAAGCCGCACATTTTACTTTCAGAAATTAGCGCTTACCAAAAGGTAGACGTTAATTTCTCCGGGTACCCGGAAAGTGCACAGAAAAGCAGTAAAAACTGCTTTTCTGTGCACCCTCCGACTTAATATCATGGCAATATTAAGTCGGAGGTCCTGAAAGTTAAAAAAAAAAATAAAAATTTGAAATCGGCTCGCGGGTTGAAAACCGGACACTCAATTTTGCCGGCAAAATTGAACGTCTCCTGTCAAACCCACTGAGAGCCGCCGCTCCTGTCCAAAAAGAGGCGCTAGGGATGCGCAGGCCCTCATTTGAATACAGAAGTGTGCGCACAGGAGAGCGGGCATTTGCCCGCAGTCCCGTGACTTTTACTGTATCAGTCCGTAAGTTATTTACAGTGTCAGTGAAACTTTCTCTGTCTCTATCTGCTGGTTGAAAGGCAAAACCCAGGAATCTGGATTGATCTGTGGAACCAAAAAGCACGAAGGAAGGCGATCTATAATAGCCGTCAGGATGAAAGAAAAGAAATAGATGCCTGTAGTCTTAAAACAATCCTTTATTGCAGTGGAGACACAAGGGTAGCCCGACTCTGGCCGAGTTTCGCCGTTTCAAAACGGCTGCCTCAGGGGCTTACAATAATCTTCTTGAATTCATTAGTTATATATGGACTAAGAATATAATGTGATCATATAAAGAGCTGTATGATCTCTTATGTTGCGTCTTGAAGCATTCCCGATAGCAGAACTCCACTAGCAAAGGTTTGCATCTATTTGCATCTATTTCTTTTCTTTCATCTTGATCTGTGGAACTACAGGAATGAAAATTAGCAGGCAAGAACCAATTTTCCTTTATTTCCTTTTTCCTTAGAAGCAAAATAAGCAGATTCTGAGGCTCCAGCGTGAGGGTTTCAGTGCCTGTGTATACCCTGCTGTCTGGGTTTCGGTGGGTGGTTGATCTTTGAATGTTATCACTCTCTCAGAGGTCTCTCAGCCACGGATCCTGCTGTACAGCAGCACACTTCGCTGGATGCAAAACTTCTGGGCTACCTGGACCAGTGTGACACGGCCTATATGTCGTGGGAAACTTTTTAACAACTTGAAACCTAGCAAGAAAAAGCTTGGACAACACTACAAGCAGCTTTCATATACTGCACTCTTCCTACAGCTGCAGGTAATCCATCCCTGTCCCTGTTGTCCCCTGTACTCTTCCAATACCTGCAGGTTACACTCCTCTGTAGCTCTCGTCCCCTGCGCTCTTTCTCTTAGCAGCAGGTGATACTCCTCTGCAGCTACTTTACTCTGCTCTTACTGTATCTCTTACTTTAAATGTAAGTTTGGTATGGGGTACACTGCGCACATTTTGTGTAGAAGTCATGTGGATTGTATGTAGAGGCATGCTTGGTGTGGAATGTATTGTGGATTGCTTGCTTGGCATGGAATGGACTGTGCATAGAATCTGTATTTAGAGCTTGATATTCTTATCTCTTGATTTTTGTTTCTCCTCTAGGTTCATTATTGGGCTTCCTTTGCTCAACAAAGAGGTATTCAGGTGGAGTGTAACCAGGGTCACATATTCACCCGAGGGACCCAGAGACTCATTCCTCAGGGTGAGGCCTGCAGAACTCTGTCATGGGATGAAGGGTGATGTGAAATTCCAGTCTGAGTGTAACTGAGCATCAGGATTCCTGCTCCTACTGGGATATACAATGCTCCTTAATGAGGTTTATGTGTTTTCCTAGTGTGTAGCCAGATGGAACCAGGACCAATGGGTTATACGCACCCCAGCTAGCAAATGGAGACTGAGTCAGATTTCAAAGCTGACATCACCTTAGATATACCCCTGCAGTGACCTCAGCTCTTCAGTATCTCTCCATCTCCTAGCAAATGTGGACGTGCTTTCCCTATTGGGATCGCTATACTCTTTAGAAGAAGAAATTTTACCTTTAAATTGGAGAAAGATTGAGCCCACTCTCCTGTGGTGATACCTAAAGGTCCCTCCCCCAGTTGAGAATTCCTGAGGCGATTTCCGAGATCCCTCAGTGGTGTGCCTTGGTCAGTAGCTGGTTCCCGGCGTGGACTTTGCTGCTGAAGCAGTTGAAAGGCAGCGTTTGTAGGAAGCTGAGCTCGCCGGTGACAGTCAGAGCTCTCTCCCCCCGCAGCTGGAGATAGTCTCTGTACGCAGCCGGTAAGCGCTGAGCCCAGGTAAGTAAAGAGAGAAGAGGATTCCTTCTGATTCAGAGACATTGGAGGTGCTTCGGTAAGTCCTCCTCTGGTCGTCTTGCTCAACATGCTGTACTGACGACGTTCCTGATCCCATTGGAGTAAGGGGAACTAGGCTTATGAGCAAGTTGAGCGGCCCCCCCATTGGGCTAAGCCCCGCTTCAGGCTCTGTGGGCACCCCACGTGGTAGGCCGCAGCAGCACTATCTTGCATGCCTCCATTGCCCATCACAGAGCATCGGTACACGCAGTGCGTGTCAGCTTTGCGCAGCTGCTCTGGGTATAACATCGTGCATACATTTGTGTATACACTCGCCCCAACATTACGCGCATCCATACGCACACTCCTTAGGTGCAGAATTTAGGTAACGGGTGCACAAGGTACCTCACCACGAACTATGGAGGTGCTCAAAATCTGTGCGCAAACGATTTCAAGCGCTAGCTGGCTGAGCTTGAAGTTCCCTGTGCGTACCAGGATCAGTCCAGACAGTGGGTTATCTCCCCCTTCCAGGAGATGGAGTCAGAGAGAACTTTGAAGGATGCTTCCTTATAAGGCAGTGCACCCTCTACTAATCCTCAGTATTCTCTTGACTCCAGCAGATGACAGTGGTGGCTTTTGTTCCCCACTGAGATGACTAGAAAGCTATTTTAGGAATTGTCTCTATTTTCCTCATCTTTCCTTTCTTTTGGATGGATCAAGTCTAAAAAAAAAAAAATCTTTAAATTTTGAATTTTCTGAGGGAATTATTTGGAGAGCTTTCCTGTAGCCTCCGCTCCTGTTTTAGTGGGAGCATTCTATAGCTTGCAGGCTTCACAATGCTTACCTGGCCAGATGGGCCAGCTCTAGGAATTTCTGGCAGGACCTCCTCCTCCTAAGGTACCCAGAATGGCTGATTCCACTGAGGTCTTGGGAAGTGCCTAGACCGTGGGTAGTGCCCAAGGGTCAGCGGTCCCGGGACCAGGGGTACCTCCGAACACCTCAAGCGCTCCGAGGGTCCGTTTGGTACACCCCTCTGCGGGAAGGGATCTGTTCCTCAGCAGGACCTGGATCCAGATGAACCTTCAACTACGGCTTAACTGGAAGGGGATGATCCTAGAGTCCTGCGGATCTTCCAGAAGGATGAGCTGGACCCCCTCATTCCACATATCCTACAGGAATTGGACATTGAGGCCCCTCAGGACCCGCCTGAGCCTAATCCACCAGCGAAGAAAAGGGGACCCCCTTCTGGCTGGTTTACGACCGCTGTGTAGGTCCTTTCCTTCCCATCCCACGTTCCTTCAGCTGTTATCCAGGGAATGGGATTCTCCTGAGACCACCCTCAAGGTCGGCAGAGCCATGGATAAGCTATATCCTCTCCCAGATGATTTCCTGGAGCTTCTTAAGGTTCCCAAAGTAGATTCTGCAGTCTCAGCGGTGACGAAAAGAACTACCATTCCAGTAACGGGTGGTGCAGCCTTGCGAGATCTTCAAGATCGAAAGCTGGAAGTTTAACTTAAGAGAGTTTTCGAGGTGTCCGCCCTGGGGGTCTGGGCGGCCATTTGTAGTTCATTCGCTCAGTGTGCAGGCCTCCGCTAGCTTCAACAGCTGCTCAGCTCCCAGGAGTTGCCTCCTGAGGAAGCACTTCAGGCAGACCACCTGGAGGCCGTCATAGCATATGGAGCAGATGCTCTATATGACATTCTGAGAGTATTGGCCAGATCTGTGGTTTCTGCAGTCTCAGCTACACGCTTCCTCTGGTTTCGCAACTGGTCAGCAGATTCTTCTTCCAAGTCACAGCTGGGATCCCTACCCTTCAAGGGCAAGCTACTATTTGGGGAGGATCTGGACCAGATTATCAAGTCCCTCAGAGAGAATAAGGTACACAAACTGCCAGAGGATCGCCCTCGTTCTTCTAGGTCTTTTAATTCCACTAGAAGCCGATTCAGGAATCAATGTCGTTTCCGCCAAGCAAGGACTGCAGCTCCTCGTCAGCAGTCTTCTCAGTCTCTATCCTGGACTCAGTTCTTTCGTGCCCGAAGACAGCCCCGCTCTGGTCCGACCCAGGGGACATCCTCCAAGTCTTCACAATGAAGCTATGCCGGCCCACTCCTCGATCCCCAGGATAGGGGGACGTCTCTCCCTTTTCTACGAGGAGTGGGTCAGCATCACGTCAGATCAGTGGGTCCTGGATATTCTAAGACACGGTTACACGTTAGAATTTGCTCGGCCGCTAAGAGACAGGTTCCTCTTCTCTCCATGTGGCCCAGTCCAGAAACAACTCATAGTCTGGCAGATACTCGACAGGCTTCTGGCTCTCGGAGCGATTCGTCCGGTTCCCCCCCCCCCCCCTTCCCGGAAGTAGGCCGGGGACATTATTCGGTATACTTCGTAGTTCCCAAGATGGTCAACAGGGCCCTCAAGATTCCCCACTTTTGGATGGAAACCTTGAGCTCCGTGATAGCGGCGGTACACTCCGGAGAATTTTTGGCCTCCCTGGATTTGATGGAAGCTTATCTACACATCTCCATCCTCCAAGCACATCAGCATTTTCTGCGATTCAAGATTCTGGGACAGCATTTCCAGTTCCAGGCTCTACCCTTTGGTCTTGCGACTGCTCCTCGAACCTTCACGAAGGTGATGATAGTAGTAGCTGCCGCTCTCCGGAGGGAGGGAGTCTTGGTGCACCCGTACCTGGACGACTGGCTCATTCGGGTAAAGTCCTCAGCCCAGTGCCACCGGGGGTCGACAAGGTGTTGACGCTTCTTCACTCCCTCGGTTGGGTGGTCAATTTCGCCAAGAGCAGCCTTTCTCCATCTCAGTCTCTGGACTTCCTGTGGGCGTATTTCGACAGTGCTGGGCAAGGTGTCTCTGCCCTCGGACAGGGCTCATACACTCATAGCTCAGATACAGCGATTCATCGGTCTCTCGCTTCCAACGGCGTGGGATTACCTCCAGGTCCTGGGATCCATGGCTTCCACCATCGATCAGGTCCCCTGGGCGTTTGCACATATGCGTCCCTTACAGCGCGCCTTGCTCTCCCGCTGGAAGCCGGTGTCTCGGGACTTCCAAGCCATCCTTCCTCTCCCGCAGGGAGCCAAGGACAGTCTCTCGTGGTGGTTCAACCTGTCTCATCTTCTCCAGGGTGTTCCTTTGGACATCGCGAAATGGGTAATCGTCATGACGGTCGCCAGTCTCTCTGGCTGGGGAGCGGTGTGTCAGATGAGTTCTGCGCAAGGGAAGTGGACGCCGTCCCAAGCAACTTGGCCGATCAGTCGCTTGGAGAGCAGAGCAGTGCATCTGGCATTGAAATGCTTCCTACCTCTCGTCCATCATCGCGCAGTCCGAATACTCTCAGACAATGCGACCACTGTGGCCTACATCAATCGCCAAGGGGGCACGAGGAGCCGGCATGTCTCTCGGGAGACAGACAGGTTGATGGCGTGGGCGGAGACTCATCTCTACCGCCTAGCGGCTTCCTACTTCGCAGGCGTAGACAACGTTCAAGCCAACTTTCTCAGTCGTCAACATCTAGATCCCAGAGAATGGGAACTCTCAGAGGAGGCAGTGAATCTCCTGTTCCACAGATGGGGGACCCCCCTATCTGGACCTAATGGCAACCTCCTGGAATGCCAAGGCAGCTCAGTTCTTCAATCGCAGAAGAGAGTACGGCGCAGAGGGAGTGGATGCCTTAGTCCTCCCCTGGCCCCGTCATGTTCTCCTCTACGTATTTCCCCCTTGGCCTCTGGTGGGCAAGGTGCTCCGGAGAATAGAGTCCTACCAGGGCCCGGTAATTCTGGTGGCGCCGGAATGGCCCTGTCGTCCGTGGTTTGCAGACTTGATCAACCTCGCAGTGGACGGACCTCTTCGTCTGGGTCACCTTCCAAGCTTGCTGCATCTGGGTCACCTTCCAAGCTTGCATCTTTCGCCCAGGCTGATCGTTTCTGTCTTGCGGCCCGCCTTTTGAGAGGCGCCGGCTGAGATGGCGTGGATACCCAGAGGACGTTATCTCGACCCTCCTCAAGGCTAGAAAGACGTCTACCTCCATCTCCTATATCAGGGTATGGAAAGTTTTTGAGAACTGGCGTGCCTCCATATCTGTGTCGCCACAGACTGCCTCGGTGGCTCTGATCCTATCTTTTCTTCAACAGGGACTGGACAAGGGCCTGGCCTACAACTCGCTGAGAGTGCAAGTCTTTGCCCTAGGCTCTCTACTTCATCAACGAGAGGGAACTTCCCTTTCCTCTCACCCAGATATCATCCGATTCCTCAGGGGGGTGAAGCACGTGAAACCCCCCTGTCCACGTTCTTTATCCTTCGTGGAGTCTCAATCTCGTTCTCCGAATCTTGGTCGGACCACCCTTTGAACACAAGTGTTCCGCGACCCTCAAGGATATCACTCTCAAAACTGTTTTCCTGGTAGCTATCTGTTCTGCCCGCAGAATCTCGGAGCTTCAAGCACTCTCGGGCAGAGAGCCCTACCTTCGTTTTACGAATTCGGGAGTTTCCTTGCGCACTGTGCCTGCTTTTCTGCCCAAGGTGGTTTCCGAGTTCCACTTGAATCAGATGGTAGAGCTTCCGTCCTTCTCAGCGGACGCATCAGCAGATCTACACAAGCTAGATGTCAAGCGTATCCTCATTCGCTATCTGGAAGTCACTATTGTTTTTCGCTTGTTGGACCATCTTTTTGTTCTCTGGCATGGTCCGAAGAAGGGGGCCAAGGCATCGAAAACTACCAATCCTTGCTGACTGAAGGAGGCGATCTCAGTGGCCTACATTGGAGTGGGTCGACAACCTCCAGCAGGTGTCAAGGCCCATTCTCTTCGAGCTCAGGCTGCTTCCTGGGTGGAGATGCAATCAGTCTCGTTCCAGGAGATTTGTCAAATGGCAACTTGAAAATCGTTACATACCTTTGCTCGTCATTATCGTCTACACATACAGTCGCTTACTTTTGGCTCCTTTGGCTCTAGGGTCATTCGAGCAGGGCTTTCCGGGGCCTATCCTACGTAGGGAAACTTTGGTACATCCCACTGTCTGGACTGATCCTAGTACGTATAGGGAAAAGAAAATTATTCCTTACCTGCTAATTTTCGTTCCTATAGTACCAAGGATCAGTCCAGACACCCTCCCTGACTGTTTATTGGGTTTGGGATTGCCTCTCTGCTCAAATTGTTCTTCAATGCCTTTTTTCCTTTGGCTGGTTAATGGTTCATTCTGCAAGTTTGTTGTTTGACACTGTTTTGTGCCCATTGCACACTGTTATTTGTTACTTAATTCTATTGTTTTTGATCCATCCTGGTTTTCCTCTTTGCTTTGATATATTCCATACTGAGGATTAGTAGAGGGTGCACTACCTTATAAGGAAGCATCCTTCAAAGTTCTATCTGACTCCATCTGCTGGAAGGGGGAGATAACCCACTGTCTGGACTGATCCTTGGTACTTCAGGAACGAAAATGAGCAGGTAAGGAATAATTTTCTTTTACCATTCCTAATGGCTCCGGCAGCAAAGACGCATAAGCGCCATTCCCTTTGTGCTGCTTGCCATATTAGCGCTACACAGGCTGACCTTGATTCTTACTTATGTCAGCACTGTGGACACCCAGGAAGAGCTGGCCTCCCAGAACTTTGCTAAGCCTGGCTCCTCCCATTCAGAGGAAGTGTCACCCAGGAACTTAACCAGTAGAATTCCGGGGCTGTGTCTGCTATGGAAGAAGGAAATTCAACAGCACCTACCCCAGTACCTCCTGGGCTAGCATGGACCCGGCAGCCTTTTCTTGGGTGGAATTTTTTCAATGCCTTCAAGCCTTTGTACAGGCACAGTCTGTTTCTCCTGCCTCTGTCCAGGCCGAACCCCAGCTGGGAAGTCGTCCTTCTCCGAGCCCTATCGGCAGGCCTCGAGAATTGCCTCGTCTCACTAAGGGTATCCCTGGCAGGGACCCAGACACCATAGACAAAGAAGGGGATCCAGATTCCTTGGAGGATGAGGAAATCCCTCCCTGCTTGGAGCCATATCTGACCGTGTTATGGTTTTTCCATAGGGATGAATTGCCGCCCCTAGTTTTCAGATCCTGAAGACTATGAGTTCCTGGTGCGGACCTTGTGACTGAACCAAAGAAGAATCCCATCCTGGTGTGTCTACGGAAAACCTCTTGCTATTTTCCAATGCTGGATACCATCCAGGAGTTGACTGACCTGGAATGCAATGCCCTGGAAGCCAGTTTTAAAGGTGGTTGAGCATTGGTAGCTCTATACCCACTGGATCTGGTGGCGAGAGAATGCCTGCATTTCCCTAAAGTGGATGCCCTGGTCTGCGCTGTTTGGAAGTAAACAACTATCTCAGTGAAGGGAGGAGCAGCCGTAAAGGATGCGCATGATCATCGGATGGAGTCCATCCTTAAACAAGCCTTTGATACGACAGCAATGACACTACAGATTGCTTCCTGTTGTGCCCTGGTGGTTTGCTTGTGTCTGCTTCTCTCTAGAGGCAGATAACTCAGGGGTGCATTCCTGAGAGGCTAGCGGAGTGGCCTCAGAGGTGGCAGCCAGAAGAAAGCTATGGCTGTGAAATTGGTCAGCGGACGTAACCTCTAAGGCAAACCTCACAAAAATACCCTTTAAGGGATCACTCCTATTTGGAAACAAATTGGAAAAGCTGGCCAGTAAGTGGGGTGAATCTCCAGTGCCTCGGCTACCGGATGATAAGAAAAAGAGGTTACAGCTCCCCTCACCTATGAGGGGTTGGTCTAGGGCCTCCCAAAGCTTTCAGCTCTACAGGAGCTCAACATTTCAGACGTCTCAGTCCTCGGGAAGATCTCAGTCCTTTCAAAGTCAACAACCCAAGAGAGGGTCTGGTTCGGGTTCAGGTTCGGCCTGAACTCCCCAATGACGTTTTGCTGACCTATCCTCAGAACGAGGAGATAGGGGATCGACTATCCCTCTTCTACCAGCAGTGGGTCGAGATCACGTCAGAGAAATGGGTACTTGATATCATACGAGAAGGATACTTGTTGGAGTTCGCTGCACTCCTTGGGACATATTCATGATGTCACAAGAAGCTGGCAGTGGAATTTACCTTAAGGCTCTTCAAATTGAGGGCTATAATTCCAGTACCTACGCCCCAGGAAAATACGGGATGTTATTCCATCTATTTCATTGTACCCAAGAAGGAGGGTTCCATTCACTACATCCTGGACCTCAAGAGCGTGAACAGACATCTATTAGTAATTCATTACCGCATGGAAACTCTGTGCTCCGTCGTAATGACCGTACAACCAGAAGAGTTCTTAACCTCCCTGGACCTTTCCAAGGCCTACATTCATATTCCAATCTGGCAAGATCACCAGTGTTTCCTATGCTTTGTGGTGCTGGACCACCATTATCAGTTCCTGACGCTGCCCTTCGGCCTGGCCACCACCCCCAGAACATTTTCCAAAATTATGGTGTTCATGGCGGCGGCACTGAGGAAATAAGAGATCCTGGTGCACCCATACTTGGATGACTAGTTGATCCTGGCGAGTCGTTAGAAGAGAGCCTCCAGGTGACCAGCAGGGTGACTTCCCTGCTTCAGGAGCTTGGTTGGGTAGTGAACATGGACAAAAGCAGTCTCAAGCCCTCTCATTTCTTAGAATATCTGGGAGTCCGGTTTGACACCAAGCAGGACAATGTCTTCCTCCTGCCCTCACTGATAAGGAAGTTGATGTCCCATGTGCGTCTGTTCATGAACACAATATGCCCGAAGGTGTGGAGATATCTTCAGGTCCTCAGTCTGATGGCGTCAATCCTGGAGGTAGTACCGTGGGCAAGGGTAGACTTGCATCCACTCGAACGCTCCCTGCTGTCACGTTGGAACCCACTCTCTCAAGACTATTCGATTCGCCTCCACCTACTGATGGAAGTATGTTCTCGGTTCCTGTGGTGTCTACAGGAGGCTCACCTAGGCAGGGGTGTAAGCCTGTCCCCAACGAACTGGCTAGTTCTCATGACAGACGCAAGCTTCCAGGGTTGGGGAGCTCACTGTCAGGAACTGACGGTCCAGGGCGATGGACCAAGGAAAAGGCATGCTGGAACATAAATCACCTGGAAGCAGAGCAGTCAGATTGGCGTATCTACAGTTCAGCCACATGCTCCAGGGTCAAGCGGTCCACGTGATGTCGGACAACGCAACTATAGCCTACATCATCAACCGCCAGGGAGGAACCAAGAGCCAGCAAATGTCTCTGGAGATAGATCTCCTTATGGAATGGGTAGAATTGATTCTACAGATGTTCTCGGCCTCCCACATCGCAGGGAAGGACAACACCAGCAGAATTTCTAAACAGAGAGTCTGGATCCAGGAGAATGGGCGCTGTCGGCCAGAGCCTTTCAGCTGTTGGTAGATTGCTGGGGCCGCCCGTCCATCAACCTGCTGGCCACATCTCACAATGTGAAGAATTCCCTATTCTTCAGTCTCAGAAGAGATCAGTGGTCCCTGGGGATCGACACCCTTGTTCAGACCTGGCTAGAAGAGGACTTACTATATGCCTTCCCTCCATGGCCCCTGCTGGGCAGGGCCATTCGCACCATCGAGCACCACAGGGGATTAGTCCTTCTAGTGGCTTCGGATTGGCCCAGACGCCTGTGGTATGCAGACATGCAGAGGCTTCTGGTGGAGACCCCCCTGTGCCTCCCACCGCACAGGGACCTGCTCCAGCAAGGTCCGGTCCTTCACGAGGACCCGACTCAATTTTGTCTTATGGTTTGGCCCTTGAGAGGGCTTGCCTCATGAAACGTGGATATTCGGCAGCAGTAATTACCACTTTGCTCTGCACGTGGAAGATCTTGACGTCCTTAGCCTATGTGCGGGTCTGGAGAGTATTTGAGGCCTAGTGTGAGGAACGCGGTGTTGCTCCTCGAACGACCAAAATCCCTCTGGTTCTGGAATTTTTCAGGACGGCTTGAATGTCCACCCTAAGGTGGCTGAAGGTGCTTTCCCCTTGTGGAATCTTAATCTAATATTGGAGTTTTGGGTAGGGTTCTTCTTTCGGCCGCTGCGCAGTTTTTCCTTATGCTTGCTAACCCTGAAAATGGTGTTCCTGGTAGCAATATGCTTGGCTCATTGTCATGTCGGGAACTGATCCTTCGGATGACTCCAGGAGCATTACAACTTCGTACCGTTCCATCCTTCTTGGCCAAGGTAGTTGAGTTTCATTTGAATCACTCCATTTCATTGCCATCGTTAGATAGGCGCAAGGACACTGAAGAATACAGTCTCCTCCGCCATCTAAACATCAGTAGGCTTTTGGTGCAGTATCTGGAAGTTTCAGAACTGGTCCACAAGACGGACCGCTTGTTTGTTCTTCACAGTGGAAGGAAATGGGGCGAACCAGCTTCATGGGCTACCATAGCTAGCTGGATCAAGGAGTTGGACACGGGAGCTTATGTAGAGGCAGGAAAGCCAGTACCCGTTCAAGTTTAAGCACATTCCACTAGGGCTCAGGCAGTCTCCTGGGTGGAAGCTAGACTGCTGTCGCCCATCGACATCTGCCGAGCGGCGACGAGGTCTTCCTTGCACATCTTTTCCAGGTCCTATCACCTGGACGTTCAAGCCTGAGAGGACGCAGCCTTTGCAAGGGCAGTGCTAACTGGGTCGCAGGCAGCTTCCCGTCCCAATCAGGAGTAGCTTTGAGATCTGGCTGTGCGTCCCATTGTTCCTGAGTCTATCTGGCTACACGCTAGGAAATGGAGAAATTACTTAGCTGCTAATTTCATTTTCCTTTGTTTAGACAGCATCCCACCCACAGCTGCCCAAGAACGATGCCAAGGAATCGGCTGTGAAATGAATATCGATTCCAAGAGATTACGGGTAAACTGTCGCCCAAGCCCTAGTTCACATCTATATCCTTTCTGGGATTCAGCGTTTTGTTTGGTTGAGTACAGTTAGTTATCCATTTTTAATTGTTTTAATCAAGTTTTTCAATAGTAGATCCACAATGGCTTTTGAAGAGAATGCTGAAGGGCTGAGGTCACTGCAGGGGTGTATCTAGGGTGACATCAGCTTTGAAACCTGACTCATTCTCCATCTGCTAGCAGGAGAGCATATAACCCATTGGTCTTGAATCCATCTCTCTACACTAAGGAAAATGAAATTATCAGGTAATTAATTTTTCCATTTCTGAATGATCAATGGGCAGATGTTTACTATTTCTTTTACTTTGTAAAAGAATTTGATGATCTCTTCTTCCTTTTCCCTTCCATCGTCCTGACAACAGCTGGGACAGTGATGCGTCGCCTGATCTCAGAATGGAGCGTCCCGCAGATGGTGAGTGACCTCAGCCTGGTCACTGTACACCTAATGGCGTCCACATGTGATGAGAATGCAGATCATCAGCTGGACAGCCTGGTGAAGAAAACCCACCTGCTCAGCCTGTCTTCTCTGACCTACCAGCGCCACAGCAACCGGACTGAGGTACCTACAATGTTCCCTTTCACACTATTTCTGCAGCTCTGATGCTCCCTGCCAAAGGTACAGCAGCACTAAAGGGGCCCCTCTCACACTGTCCCTGCCTGAGATGCTGCACTGAAGGGGCCCCTCTCACACTGTCCCTGCCTGAGACGCTGCACTGAAGGGGCCCCTCTCACACTGTCCCTGCCAGAGACGCAGCACTGAAGAGACCCCCTCTCACATTGTCCCTGCCAGAGACGCAGCACTAAAGAGGCCCCCTCTCACGCTGTCCCTGCCAGAGATGCAGCACTGAAGAGGCCTCCTCTCACGCTGTCCCTGTCAGAGACGCAGCACTGAAGAGGCCCCCTCACACTGTTCCTGCCAGAGAGACAGCACTGAAGAGGTCCCCTCTCACACTGTCCCTGCCTGAGACACTGCACTGAAGGGGCCCCTCTCACACTGTCCCTGCCAGAGACGCAGCACTGAAGAGACCCCCTCTCACATTGTCCCTGCCAGACACGCAGCACTGAAGAGGCCCCCTCTCAACACTGTCCCTGCCAGAGACGCAGCACTGAAGAGGCCCCCTCTCACACTGTCCCTGCAGCACTGATGCTCCCTCTGTACTGCAGGGACTAAGAATTGGGCTTCATAGCACTGATTCTCTGCTTACTGTTATAGGAGCTCTCTGCCACAGAAGGGGAGAATGCCTTCTATACACACCGGTTGCACCTGGTGGATTTGCGGGCTTCCTGGACCACTCTGAACCGGGACATTGCCTTTGGACTTTATGATGGCTATAAAAAGGCAGCTGTGCTGAAACGGAACCTGTCCACAGAGGCACTGAAGGGATTGAAGATTGATGCACAGCTCCAGGCCAAGAAGCTAAAGCGCAGCTTCTCTCACAACTTCCCAGCTCCCAAGAAAGTGGCAGTTCCAGTAATCAACAGCCAGACCGAGAAGGCATCTTCTGGAGGTGGGGCATTCTTGGGAGATATCTCTGGGAATGCTGTGACTGCAGGTGGGGAAAAGAGCTGTGCCAGGCGCAGGTATAGATTCAGCGCAAAAAAGTTTAGCGTCAAGCATTCAGGGAACGGAAATGGAGGGAGCATGCATGATGGGGGAATGAGGTGCACC
This sequence comes from Rhinatrema bivittatum, assembly GCF_901001135.1. Lineage (NCBI taxonomy): Eukaryota > Metazoa > Chordata > Amphibia > Gymnophiona > Rhinatrematidae > Rhinatrema > Rhinatrema bivittatum. Next base: position 164,522,552 of record NC_042622.1, on the reverse strand, counting down.
AGCCAGGAGAGAGACTTCGAGGTGATCTCAAAACAGAGAAAGTGTGCTAAGGCTCGGGCCAGAGCCATAGGAATGCGCAGGGAGAAGCACAATCTGCAGAAAGCAGTGATCATGCCTCAGCTAGAATATTGTGGCCAGTCCTGGAGGCTGTACCTCCAAATAACTAAAGACAAGGCTGGAGACAGTGTAGCGTCTGCACCAAAAACTACATGAGATGAGATTTATGGACTTAAATATGTTTCCTGTTTATGCCCCAGATTAGTCCAGACAAGTGGGTCTTGCATCCCGTCCAGCAGATGGAGGCAGGAAATAAAACATTTTCAGGCACTGCTGCATAACTGAATGCCATCTGCAAGTCCCTTAGTATTTCTCTGTCTCCAGCAGATGGTAGAAATGCAAATTTGCAGTTCCCTGTACGTACCTGGATCAGCCCAGACACCTGGGTTTTGCCTCCCCTCCAGCAGATGGAGACAGAGAAGTTTTAAAACAACTCTGCCCTTTCCCTGTACGTACCCGGATCAGTCCAGATCGTGGGTTGAGCCTCCTGTCCAGCAGATGGAGACAGACCAAAACTGAAAGGGTATCCTAAATCAGGACAGACCCTACCCTGCAGCCCTTCAGTATTTGTCTGTCTCCAGCAGATGGATCAGCTCACCCTGCGGTCTCCTGATTTGGGCTAGTCAGCCTTCTTTTTCCTTCTTTTCTTGTTGGATCAAGCAAGTACTTATTCCTTCGGGATTCTGGTAGGATTTTTCTAAATAAAAAAAAAAAGAAATTCTTAGTTTGAAGTTTAATTGTTTCAGGGCTGTGCAGGAGACGGTCCTGGCTCTTGCCGGACTTAGGGGGGCTTCGCCCCTTGTGCTGGGCATAGCCTAAGTCCGTGAGTGCTTCCTGGTGTGGGGACCGAGGCTGGTGGCCAGTCATTTGTCGTCCCCCCCCTCCAGCTGCCTAGAGAGCTTGGTGCTCCATTGCTTTTGGCTCAGTTTGGCTTTTTTGAGAAAAAAAACATTTTTTTTCAAACTTTAATCTCTTTTTTTTTCCTGGGGATCGAACCGGCAGCCAGACACGGAGGAGCGTGCAGCTTCACTCCCCTGCCAATTATCCTATTTTTAGATTTTTTTCTTCAGCGCGCGGCTCCTCTTCGCTGAGGATGCCGCAGCCAGCAGCCTGCCTAGCGTGTGGGGAGCCCTCGTCGCGCTTGCCTGCCGGGTGAGGAAGGCCCCTCCTCGGCAGGACAAGCAAATTTAGCCTGGGGACGGAACCCCCAGCGCATGGCCAGGCCGTTCCCGGGTCTGCAAAACGCGGGAACGGCAGCCATTTTGGGGATTTCGGCAGCTCCCAATTCGGAGCTGCCGAGGGCTGCGGAGCAAGAATTTCAAGATTTTCCCCCCTGACTTGAGCCCTGAGGTCCCTCAGGATGTGGTCCCTGACACCCCCCCCCCTCCCAGGAAATCCAAGGCTCGTTTTTCCTCCGATTTTGTTCTCATATTTGGTTAGCTTGCAGGAGGAGGAGGAGGACCCTTCCCCAGGACCCCCCCCCCACCGAAAATTCCGTGCCCCGCGCCGTTACCCGTTTTTCCTGTAGTGGAACCTCAGGGGTCTGTTAGGGTGCGGGTGGTCCCAGGGGTGGCCCCTATCCCTGACCCTCCAGTGGCCCCAGTTACCCCGGATCCGGATCCCACATCAGATTTAGCGAGCGCACTCCCATCCCTGGAGGGGTATGATCCTAGGGTTCTCTGCATGTTTCAGAGGGAGGAGTTGGAGCCCCTCATTCCCTTTGTCCTCCAGGAACTGGGGCTGGAGGGGCCCCCTGTGGATACCCTTAAGGCCTCCTTGCCCAAGGATATGGACCCGGTCCTGGCGGGACTCAGGGCTCTGGCAAGCGCGTTTCCCTTTCATCCTATGCACAAGTTGCTACTCTTGCAGGAATGAGAGGCTCCCGAAGCGGGACTCCGGATGGGGCAGGCTATGGATAAGCTCTATCCCCTCCCGGAGGAATGCTTGGACATGCTGAAGATTCCCACAGTGGACTCTTCTGTTTCGGCGTTCACCAAGCACACCACTATCCCGGTGGTGGGATCAACAGCTCTGAAGGACAGACAGGATCGTAAGCTCGAGGCCCATCTGAAGCGTATCTTTGAAGTCCTGGCCCTGGGAGTCCGAGCGACTATCTGCAGCAGTCTCATGCAGTGGGCAGGTCTCAGGTGGGTTCAACAATTACTCTGCACCCAGGACCTCCCGTCTGCAGAGGCAGAGCAGGCTGAATGGAAGGTGTCATAACATATGGGGCTGATGCACTGTATGACCTCCTCCGCGTCCAGGCAAAGGCGATGATCTCGGCGGTCTCCGCTAGAAGACTCCTCTGGCTCCGCAATTGGTCCACTGACCCGTCCTCCAAGGCAAGGCTGGGCACGTTGCCCTTCAAAGGTAAGTTGCTTTTTGGAGAGGACCTAGAGCAGCTTATCATTCCCTGTACGTACCTGGATCAGTCCAGACAGTGGGTTATGTCCCCAATCCAGCAGATGGAGTCAGCACAAGCTTTGAGGGGGCGTATCCATATATACTACTACCCCCTCTGCAGGAGTTCAGTATCTTCTGACTCCAGCAGATGCGAGTAGGGGAATCAGGCTTCCCCTCCTTTTCCTTTTTCTTCACTTTCTTGCTTGATTATGGCTTGTTGTTGTCTTTTTCTGTGGATCAAGTTTGTATCAAGTTTGTATTAAGTTTAAAAAAAAAAAAAGGCAGAGTTCTTTCAACTCCTGGGGAGTGGCTTCTCTTCCTTGTCTCTTCTCTGCGGCCTTGCTGTTTATTTCTCGTTGCAGCCAGGGGTAAGTTTGTTTTTCCTTTGTAGTTTTTTCCTTCACAGCTCAGCCCCCGGTGCCCGCGAAAGCCGGTGGAGCCGGCCTCTTCGCTCTTTACTCCCTCACCCGCGGCCATTTTACAGCTCCTCATGGGGTGCTGAGCCATTTAGGGAAAGATGTCTGGGGCGGGTCGTGTGGCCGGGAACGCCCCCCCGCGGCACCCTCCTCTATTTTCGGACAGTGGGCAGTGCGGGCCGACCGGGCCCCCCCGCAGCGGTGCTTTTGTGTGCGTGGCCCCCCCCCCCGGTGGCTTTTTCTTTTCTCCTACAGCGATCCCGATGCCGCAGCCGTCCCGCTGTGCGGCCTGCGGAAACCCGGGGTCCCGGATTTCCCGGGAGGGCATCTGTGCACGATGCCTTCCTGGGGGGGAAGGTACCTCACAGTCCCTGACTGATTTCTCTTTTTTGCCCGGGCGGCGCGGGCCGGCCACTCCGCCATTTTTGGCGGGGAACGGCGGCCATTTTACATTCTGAGCGCCCTGAGGCGCAGGCCACGAGGGGGAACGGATCCTGGAGGCCACGAGGGAGAACGGATCCCTGGAGGACTCTACCAGCGGGGGTGTTCCCCCGATTTTGGTGCAGGAAACCAAGCACCCAGAGCCAGGGAGCAGGAACCACGCCGCCCCCGAAGCGCACCCGAGCAGGCCGGGGTTCTCTCCGGAGTTTTATCCTGCTCATGCATACCGCTTATCTGCAGGGGCTGGAAGCACCTGTGGGACCCCCCCCCTCCTAAGATCCCTTGGATGTCGCCCTCGACGCCGGCCCCCCCCGACCCTCCGGGTAGTGGGGCCTCCCGCCTTCCTACCCGGGTCCGATCCACGCCCGCGGCAGTGGGGGCGGTGCCAGACTCAGCGGGACATGGACTTGACCTCCCCGGACGGGGGGACAAGGGGACGGCACGCAGGAGGGGGATGATCCGCGTACCCTACGCCTCTTCCAGAGGGAAGAGCTGGACGACCTCATCCCGCAGATCATCCAAGAATTAGATTTGGACCCGCCTGCACCCAGTAGCTCCGCTGTCGTCACTTCTTCAAGGAAGGGAAGATCCTGTCCTGCGGCACTCCAGCGAGGGCTCGGGCTTTTCCCATTCATGACTCGTTTTTACAACTTCTCACCAGGGAATGGGACACCCTGGAGGCCTCCCTGAAGAGCAGCCGGGCTATGGAAAAGCTGTACCCGCTCCCCCGAAGATTTCTGGACCTCATCAAGGTCCCAAAGGTGGACTCCGCAGTGTCGGCGGTCACGAAGAGGACGACTATCCCAGTGACAGGAGGTGCGGCGTTGCGGGACACACAGGATCGTAAGTTGGAAGTTTTCCTTAAGCGGGGTTTTCGAGGTCTCACTCCTCACGTCTCAGAACCTTCCGTCCGATGAGGCTGCCCAGGCAGATCGGCTAGAAGCCGCAGTGGCGTATGGGGCGGACGCCTCGTACGACCTTTTTCGGGTCCTCGCAAGATCCATGGTTTCGGTAGTGGCAGCACGACGACTACTGTGGCTACGCAATTGGGCGGCTGATACGTCCTCTAAGTCGAGTCTGGGCTCTCTTCCCTTCAGGGGCAAGTTCCTCTTCGGGGAGGATTTGGACCAGATCATCAAGTCCCGGGGGGAGAACGCTGTTCATCGGCTGCCAGAGGATAGGTTTCGACCATCCAGAGCATTTTCTTCTTCTCGGACCAGAGCCAGAGCGCAACGGCGCTACAGGGGATACAGGCAGGCGGGCTCCCGGTCATCCGCCCCCAGGTCTCAGCCCTGGTCGCGCTCCTTTCGCGGGCGTCGGCCCGCACGCACTACTCCCGGAACCGGGAACCCCTATACCAAGTCTTCACAATGATGCCAGTCTCGCCCACTCCCCTGTCCCCAGGATTGGGGACCGACTAACTTATTTCTATGCGGAGTGGGCACGGATCACCTCGGACCAGTGGGTCCTGGATACCATAAAACACGGAATTTGTCCGCCCCCCGCAGGGAAGGTTCATCTTTTCCCCCTGTGGCTCGGACCTCAAGAGAGGAGCGGTGCAGCTGACTCTGGACAGACTCCAGGAGATAGGCACTATTGCGCCCGTGCCCTTCGGAGAGGTGGGCTCGGGCCACTATTCCATCTATTTCGTCGTACCAAAGAAGGACGGTTCCTTCCGGCCTATCCTAGTCCTCAAGGAAGTCAACAAATCCCTTCGAGTCGTTCGGTTCCGCATGGAAACGCTCCGGTCAGTGATTGCGGTGGTGCATCGGGGGGAGTTCCTCTCCTCCCTGGACTTAACGGAGGCCTACCTGCACATTCCCATCCGCCCGGACCACCACCGTTTCCTTCGTTTCAAAATTCTGGACCAGCATTTTCAGTTCACGGCTCTCCCGTTCGGATTGGCGACGGCGCTGCGCACCTTCACCAAGATCATGGTAGTCGTGGCGGCAGCTCTCCGGAAGGAGGGCATCCTGGTTCATCCTTATCTGGACGATTGGCTCCTCCGGGCGAAGTCATTCGATCATGGACGCTCAACGGTGACTCGAGTAGTACGGTTTCTACATTCCCTGGGATGGGTAGTGAACTTCTCCAAGAGCTCCCTCATGCCCTCGCAACGCTTGGGTTTTTTTTTGGGGGCGACCTTCAACACCCTACTGGGCAAAGTCTTTCTGCGCCAGGACAAAGCTCAATCCTTGCGGGATCACACACGACGGTTCTCTGCGTTACCAGAGCCCACCTCCTGGGACTACCTGCAACTCCTGGGAGTGATGGGGTCCACCATCGACCTTGTACCTTGGGCTTTCGCGCACATCAGGACCTTACAGTGGGCGCTCCTCTCCCATTGGAAACCAGTATCGCAGGACTACCAGATGATTCTCCCGCTCCCGCAGAATGCCAGGGACAGTCTGGGCTGGTGTTGGATCCGCCGAACCTGGCCCGTGGCGTGTCCCTCGATCTGCCAAATTGGGTGGTGGTGACCACCGATGCCAGTCTAGCAGGCTGGGGTGCAGTCTGCGATCGAAGCGCCACTCAGGGGACGTGGTCCACGGTGGAGGCGAAGTGGTCAATCAACCGTCTGGAAACCAGAGCGGTCCGGCTAGCTCTGCGACATTTCCTCCCGCTTCTTCGGAACCGGGAAGTCAGAATCCTATCGGACAACGCTACCACCGTGGCTACATCAACCGACAAGGAGGCACGCGCAGCCCGCAGGTCGCGCTCGAGGCGGCGCTGCTGATGCAATGGGCGGAGCGTCATCTCGTCCGGCTAGCGGCCTCGCACATCGCCGGTGTGGACAACGTCCAGGCGGGACTTCCTCAGTCGTCAACTGCTGGACCCCGGAGAGTGGTCTCTCTCCGACAAAGCGATGCAACTTCTCGTCCATCGGTGGGGGGCCCCCCCACTTGGATCTGATGGCGTCGCGCTCTCAACGCCAAGGCTCCACGCTTCTTCAGTCGCCAGAGAGAGCGAGGCGCGGAGGGAGTGGATGCCCTGGTCCTCCTGTGGCCGCCACATCTTCTGCTCTACGCTTTTCCACCATGGCCCCTGGTGGGCAGGATGCTCCGCAGAATAGAAAGCCATCAGGGGACCGTGGTTTTCGTTGCCCCAGAATGGCCCAGGCGACCCTGGTTTGCGGACCTGCTACAGCTGGTGATCGACGGGCCAATCAGGCTGGGGCACCTCCCCCAGCTCCTACATCAGGGCTCGGTATTTTTCGAGCAGGCAGAACTCTTCTGTCTTGCGGCCTGGCTTTTGTGAGGCGCCGCCTCCGGCGTCGGGGCTACCCGGAGGCGGTAGTATCCATGCTATTGCGGGCACGAAAGACATTGACGTCGGCGGCCTATGTTCGAGTCTGGAAGGTGTTCGAGCTGTGGTGTACCAGCCAGGCCACGAGACCCGCTAAGGCTTCTGTACCTCAGATCCTTCAGTTTCTACAGGCGGGGGTGGAAAAAGGGCTCGCCTATAATTCACTACGGGTTCAGGTGGCCGCCCTTGGTTTGCTGTTGAGCGATGGGGGCTCTCTTCTTCAGTATCCTGACATTGCTCGTTTTCTCAAGGGTGTCAAGCATATGCGTCCTCCGTTACGGGACCCTTGTCCCTCCTGGAGTCTTAACCTTGTGCTTCGCTCCCTGTCGGGACCACCGTTCGAGCCGCTGCGCAGTGCAACGATAAAGGATCTCACTCTCAAGACTGTATTTCTTGTGGCCATCTGTTCCGCTCGACGCATCTCGGAGCTGCAGGCTCTGTCGTGTAGAGAGCCCTATCTCCGTTTTCTCCGACTCTGGAGTTTCGCTTCGCCACCGTTCCCTCCTTCCTTCCGAAGGTTGGTTTCTGCATTCCATGTGAACCAGACGGTGGAGTTGCCGTCCTTCTCTTCCTCAGAGCCGAAGTCTCTCCGTCTCTTGAATGTCAAGTGCACTCTGCGCCTCTATCTGGAGGCTACAAATGAGTTCCGGACCTCTGACCATCTCTTCGTACTCTGGGCCGGTCCTAAGAAGGGGTCTCAGGCCTCGAAGACTACCATTGCCAGATGGCTGAAGGCCGGCATTGCTGCTTCCTACATTGGGGCGGGTCGGACTCCCCCACCCGGAATCGTAGCGCATTCTACACGTTCTCAGGCGGCTTCCTGGGCGGAGGTTCGCTCGGTATCCTCGCAGGAAATTTGTAGGGCAGCCACCTGGAAATCGTTACACACGTTCTCGAGGCACTATCGTCTGCACCTCGCCTCTTCGGTCTCTGGACACTTTGGCGAGCAGGTTCTCCGAGCAGGCCTTGCAGGACCCCACCCGATTTAGGGAAGCTTGGGTACATCCCACTGTCTGGACTGATCCAGGTACGTACAGGGAAAAGAAAATTATTACTTACCTGCTAATTTTCGTTCCTGTAGTACCATGGATCAGTCCAGACGCCCACCGCGTTTGGGTTCTTGATCCTGCTCAGCTCTGCGCTACTTCTTGCTCGCAGTGTTCTGTGTCTTCACAGTCGTTTCTTTTCGCTGTTTTTCACAGCTCCCTACAAGTTGGTAGGATGTTTGCAGTTACTTGTTGCGGTTACAATTGTTTTCATTATCTGTTTCCACAAACTTGATCCTTCGGGGGTTTCTACTCGGGCTTTGATATACTTGATACTGAACTCCTGCAGAGGGGGTAGTAGTATATATGGATACGCCCCCTCAAAGCTTGTGCTGACTCCATCTGCTGGATTGGGGACATAACCCACTGTCTGGACTGATCCATGGTACTACAGGAACGAAAATTAGCAGGTAAGTAATAATTTTCTTATTCCTTGGGGGAAAACAAGGTGCATAAGCTACCGGCAGACCGTCCGAAACAATCTCGATCTTTTGCGCCCTCACGTCCTCGCTTCCGGGGGCAGCAAAGATACACACCCCGTGGACGAGGTGGCTCCTCCAGAGGTTATTCTTCCCGGTCTCAATCCTGGTCTCAGCCCTTTCGAGGATGCCGACCCTTTTGCGAGGGATAGTCTCAACGCCCCACCATAAAGCCCTCCACACAATGAAGTTCGGTTGACCCATTCCTCAGTTCCCTTTCTGGTAGGTCGTCTCTCCCTGTTCTTCGAGGAATGGGTCAAAATTACGTCGGACCAGTGGGTCCTCGACATTGTCCAAGACTGTTACGCCTTAGAATTTGTTCGAGATCTACCGGACCTCTTTGTATTCTCCCTTTGCGGTCGTCTCAAGCGGGAGGCGATGGAGCAAACCCTCACCAGGCTTCTGAGTCTGGGCGCAGTGGTCCCGGTCCCGAAGGAGGAGCTCGGCACAGGCCAGTATTCTATTTACTTCGTGGCTCCCAAGAAGGATGGTGCCTTTCAGCCAATCTTAGATCTCAAGAGGGTTAACCGGGCCCTCAAGATCCCTCATTTTCACATGGAAACCTTGAGAGCGGTCATCGCGGCAATTCACCCCGGAGAGTTCCTCGCCTCTCGATTTGACAGAGGCCTACTTCCATATTCCGATTCACCGCGATTACCAGAGGTATCTTCACTTCCACATCCTCAACCGGGATTTTCAGTTTCGGGCACTGCCCTTCAGCCTCGCTACTGCACTACGCACCTTCACCAAGGTCATGGTGGTGGTGGCGGCGGCCCTCCGCCGCGAAGGAGTCCTTGTCCACCCCTATCTGGACGACTGGCTCGTGAGAGCCAAGTCGGAAAGTTTCTGCAGACAGGCGGTGGATCGGGTCCTAACTCTCCTCGCGTCGCTCAGCTTGATAGTGAATTTTCCCAAAAGCAATCTTCAGCCTTCCCAAGTGTTAGAGTTCCTGGGGGCCCACTTCGATACTCGGATCGGCAAGGTGTTCCTTCCTCGTGCGCAGGCTCTCAAGTTGATCGACCAGGTTCGGAATCTGCTCTTGCTGTCTCTTCCGACGGCCTGGGACTACCTACAGGTCTCGAGCTCGATGGCTTCCACCATAGACCTCGTCCCCTGGGCATTTGCTTATATGCGACCGTTACAGAAAGCTTTGCTATCCCGTTGGCAGCTGGTGTCGGAAGTTTCATGTGGTTCTCCCGCTTTCAGCTTCTACTGCCACTACCTTGCAGTGGTGGCTTTCGCTCCCTCATCTCCTCCGGGGAATGCCTCTTCAATCGCCACAGTGGACGATAGTAACCATGGACGCCAGTCCCTCGGGCTGGGGCGCAGTCTGCCAGTCCCAGTCCACTCAGGGGGTCTGGTCTCCGGTTCAATCTCGTTGGCACATCAATCGGTTGGAGGCACGGGCAGTGCAGCTGGCGCTGCAGGAGTTTCTTCCTCTGATAGGCGGCAAAGCGGTGCGGGTTCTTTCCAACAACTCCACCACCGTGGCTTATATCAACCGTCAGGGAGGCACTCGCAGTCGCCTGGTAGCTCTAGAAGCCAGCCATCTCTTCGAATGGGCGGAGCGACATCTGGAATGCCTGGTGGCCTCTCACATAGCGGGCAAGGAGAATGTGCAGGCTGATTTCCTCGGTTGTCAGTCTCTTGATCGGGGGGAGTGGGAACTCTCTGAAGAAGCCATGGATCTGATCGTCGACAGGTGGGGTCCCCCTCACCTGGACCTTATGGTGACCTTGCGCAATGCCAAGGCCAACCGCTTCTTCAGCTGATGGAGGAGCATGGCTCGGAGGGAGTGGATGCTCTGGCTCTTCCATGGCCCACGGACGTCCTCCTATACGTGTTCCCTCCGTGGCCTCTAGTGGGAAAAGTTCTCTGAAGACTAGAACTCCACCGAGGGCCAGTGGTTCTGGTAGCACCCGAATGGCCTCGCAGACCAAGGTTCGCGGATCTTGTCAATCTGGCGACAGATGGACCTCTTCAGCTAGGCCATCTTCCTCGTCTGCTCCGGCAGGGACCCGTATTTTTCGACCAGGCCAATCGCTTTTGTCTAGCGGCCTGGCTTTTGAACGGAGACGACTGAGGCGTAAAGGGTATAAGGAGGAGGTTATTTCCACTTTGCTGCGAGCTCGGAAGCAGTCGACTTCTCTAGCATATGTGCGAGTTTGGAAGGTCTTTGAGACTGTTTGTGCGGAGTCGGGCGTCTCAGCATGCTCCGCTCCGGTTTCTTTGGTCCTTTCCTTTCTGCAGAAGGGTCTCTCCAAGGGTCTTTCCTTCAGTTCCCTGCGCATGCAAGTTTCCGCTCTCGGCTCACTCCTTGGACGGGTCGAGGGTCATCCCTTAGCGGGCCACCCAGACATGGTTCAATTCTTGAAGGGAGCCAAGCACCTACAACCACCCGCTCGTTCTATTTGCCCATCGTGGAGTCTTAATCTCGTCCTCCGGGCTCTCTGTGTGGCCCCATTCAAGCCTCTCCGTCAGGCTACGGTAAAGGATCTCACGCTCAAGACAGTTTTTCTAGTCGCTATCTCTTCTGCTTGATGTGTCTCCGAGATTCAAGCATTATCCTGTCGGGAACATTTTTTGCGTTTTTCCAACTCAGGTGTTTCTCTCAAAACGGTTTGCCTTCTTTGTTGCCGAAGATTTTCTCCACTTTCCATGTCAACCAGTCGGTAGAGCTTCCTGCATCTCCCCAGAAGAGATTGCGGGTACTGCTGGGGGCGATCTTCGTAAACTTTGTCAAACGAGTTCTACTCTGGTATCTCCAGGTCACCAATGACTTTCGGGTCTCAGATCATCTTTTTGTCCTCTGGAGTGGTCCCAATCGAGGCAAACCTGCTTCTAAGACTACTATTGCACGGTGGTTGAAAGAGGCGATTTCCTCGGCCTATCTTTGCCAAGTTCGGGTGGTTCCTGAGGGCTTAAAGGCTCATTCGTTGCGTTCTCAAGCTACTTCCTGGGGGGAGAGCCAATCGGTTTCTCCGCAAGTGATTTGCAGGGCCGCCACATGGACATCCCTGCATACTTTTGCTCGACATTACCATCTGGATGTGCAAGCACCGGTTTTCGGTTCCTTTGGGCGGCAAGTCCTTCAAGCAGGACTGTCTCGGTCCCACCCGGTTTAGGGAAGCTTTGGTACATCCCACGGTCTGGACTGATCCGGGTACGTACAGGGAAAGGAAAATTAGTTCTTACCTGTTAATTTTCGTCCTGTAGAACCATGGATCAGTCCAGACGCCCTTCCCAGTTTTCTCCTCTTACTGTCCACTCGAAGCTTGTTATTGCAGATTCTTGGAAGTCGATACTTCATTCTACGGAACACCGGAATCCTTGGTGGAATCCGGGTGGAACCAAGTATTTGCAGGAGCGTTTAGTTGTACCATGTTCTTTACAAGGTTATTGAGTTGCTTAGTTGAGCTTTTTGGTTACTTGCTTGATCCTACTCATGTTTTGTTGTTTTCTGCTTTGACAATGGTTATACTGAAGGGCTGCAGGGTAGGCTCTGTCCTGATATAGGATACACTTTCAGTTTTGGTCTGTCTCCATCTGCTGGACAGGAGGCTCAACCCACGGTCTGGACTGATCCATGGCACTACAGGAATTAAAATTAACAGGTAAGAACTAATTTTCCTATATACCAAGGTGCCACCCACAGTCCATCAGTATTTCTCTGTTTCCAGCAGATGGAGGTGCAAAACCCACAGTCTCTTCTGATTACCTGATTGTAAAAAAAAAAAAAAAAAAAAGACAGGATAGATCATCTTCAAGTTACCAAGGTGGATGCAGCAGTGTCTGACTTAGATAATAACCACCGCTATTACTAGCAACGGTAACATGGAATAGACTTAGATTTTGGGTACTTGCCAGGTTCTTATGGACTGGATTGGCCACTGTTGGAAACAGGATGCTGGGCTTGATGGACCCTTGGTCTGACCCAGTATGGCATGTTCTTATGTTTTTCTTTTGTTCTTAAGAAAACCACCATCTCAGTCACGGGGGTGATGGCCCTCAAGGACCTACAGGACAGAAAATTGGAGCTTCAGCTCAAGAAGATTTTTGAGGTGTCAGTGCTGGGGGTGCGAGCGGCAATGCGCAGCAATTTTGCTCCGTACGCGGGCCTTCACTGGGTGCAGCAGCTCCAGGCCAACGTCGACCTTTCGGAGGTGAGGCTCTCCAGGCAGGTCGTCTGGAGGCGGTAATTGCTTATAGCGCAGATGCACTTAATGATCTGTTGCGAACTTCGGCCAGGTCCATGGTATCTGCGGTCTCTGCACGCAGGCTTCTGTGGTTGCGGAACTGGGCAGCGGATGTCTCGTCTAAGGCTCAGCTCGGCTTGCTACCTTTCAAAGGCAAGTTGCTGTTTGGCAAAGATTTGGAGGACATGATTCAATCTTTGGGGGAGATTAAGGTTCATAAACTACCAGAAGACCAGTCCAGGTCGAGGGGCTCCTTTCCAGCTCGGTCTCGCTTCCGGGGTAGTAGGAGGCCTCGATCGACTGGTTCATCTTTTCGCCAAAGTTCAAGTAGACAACAGTCGTGGTCTCAGTCCTTTCAAGGCAGATGTTTCAGCAGACCCAGTAACCCCCAGTCGGCCTCTGGAGCTAAGTCCTCGCAATGAGATACTGCCGGTCCATTCCTCTGTACCAGTAGTGGGGACAGACTATCGCTCTTTTTTGAGGAATGGGCCAAGTTGACGTCAGACCAGTGGGTCCTCACTGTGATAAGTCAAGGTTACGCTTTAGATTTTGTATGGCGTCCTCGGGACAAGTTTCTAATCTCTCCGTGCGCGTACCAGGAGAAACGAGAGGCGGTACAAGGTATGCTACAACGCCTGCTACAGTTGGGAGCCATAATGCCAGTTCCGCCCACCGAACGACGGAGGGGCCGCTATTCCATTTACTTCATGGTCCCCAAAAAGAAAGGTACTTTCCAACCTATTTTAGATCTAAAAAGGGTCAACAGATGTCGTTGGGTGCCTTGTTTCCGTCTGTCATCAGTTCGGTGAGAAAGGGATATTTTCTGGCTTCTCTGGACCTCACGGAGGCATATCTATATATAGGCATCAGGTCTGACCACCAGAAGTTCCTCAGGTTCTGCATATTGGGACATCACTACCAGTTCCGAGCTCTACCCTTCGGTCTTGCCACCGCTCCCAGAAATTTCGCCAAGGTAATGGTCGTGGTAGCAGCGCATCTCCGGAGGGAAGGATTGTTGGTACATCTCTATCTAGATGACTGGCTGATTCAGGCAAAATCCGAGGTTCTTTGTCGTTCAGCCATCCACAGGGTGCTGCAACTCTTGAGATCACTCATCTGGGTGGTCAACCTTGCCAAGATTCGTCTGACTCCTTCTCAGTCCTTGGAATTTCTGGGAGCCCTGTTTGACACGAAGCAGGGGAGAGTTTTTCTCACTACAGAGCACGTGGTCAAACTGCAGGGACAGGTGCGGGACTTGCTATCCAAGCCTATTCCCAGAGTGCGGGATTACTTGAAAGTCCTGGGATCCATGACGTCCATCCTGGAGTTGGTGCCCTGGGCCTTTGCCCATATGCGTCCATTACAATCAATATTGGTGTCCTGGTGGAATCCAGTTTCTGAACAATTTCACCTGCCCCTTCCTCTTACGGATTCCGCAAGATACAGTCTCGACTGGTGGCTCGTCTTGGACCATTTGGAGCACAGATTTCCCTTGGTGATGCCCGAATGGACAGTGATCACCACAGATGCCAGTCTCTCCGGTTGGTGAGCAGTTTGTCTGGGGAAGTCAGTACAGGGACAGTGGTCCCGAGAGGAATCTCATTGGTCAATCAATCGTTTGGAGACCAGGGCAGTGGGGCTAGCCTTACAAGCTTTCCTTTCACTCCTTCAGCGGAAGTCGGTCAGAGTTTTGTCTGACATGCAACCACTGTAGCCTATATCAATCGCCAAGGAGGAACCAAGAGCCGGCCGGTGGCAGCAGAAGCGCAGCAGTTGATACACTGGGCGGAGCAGCATCTCGTCAGCACTGCGGCATCCCACATAGCCGGGGTAGACAACGTTCAGGCAGACTTCCTCATTCATCACTGTCTCGATCCCGGGGAATGGGAGTTGTCCGACGAGGCCTTCCAGCTCATATGCAATACGTGGGGCACGCCCTGCATGGATCTGATGGCAACCTTCAAGAATGCCAAGGCCCCGCGCTTCTTCAGTCGCCATAGAGAAACAGGAGCTGAAGGCGTTGATGCTCTGGTTCTTCCCTGGCCAGCGAACATCTTACTGTACGTGTTTCCTCCCTGGCTTCTGATCGGCAAAGTGATCTGGTGAATAGAGCTCCATCCGGCGGAGGTGATTCTAGTAGCTCTGGAGTGGCCGAGACGTCCCTGGTTTGCAGATCTGCTCAATCTAACCGCCGCGGCTCTTCTGCATCAAGGCCCCTTCTGTTTGGAACAGGCAGATCGCTTCTGTCTATCGGCATGGCTTTTGAGAGGCAGCGGCTAAAGAGCAAAGGATATTCTGACGCGGTGGTAGCTACATTATTGCGCTCTCGCAAACCATCTACTTCCCTGGCTTATGTCAGTGTTGAAAGTCTTTGAAGCCTGGTGCTTAGGCCGCGAGGTAAATCCCACTTGAGCATCGGTGTCAGACATTCTGTGTTTTCTCCAAGCTGGACCCTCAAAAGGTTTGTCAAGTAGTTCGCTCAGAGTACCGGTGGCAGCACTCAGTTGTCTACGAGGTAAGATTCAGGGAGTAGCGTTTGCGTTGCACCTGGATGTGGCTCGTTTCCTTCAAGGAGCAAAGCACTTATGCCTTCTGCTCCGCCATCCGTGTCCTTCTTGGAGTCTGAATTTGGTTCTCTCAGCTTTGTGTTCTCTGCCTTTTGAGCCTCTAAAGAGAGCGACATTGAAGGATCTCACGCTGAAAGTAGTGTTTCTGGTAGCTATTACGTCCGCCCGTTGGGTGTCTGAATTGCAGGCGTTGTCGTGCAGGGAGCCTTTCTTACGAATTTCGGATTCAGGGGTCTCCTTACAGACGGTTCCTTTCTTCTGAAAGTGGTTTCTTCCTTTCACTTGAATCAGTCGGTAGAACTTCCGTCTTTTTCAGATTTTGACCAGTCTGATCCAGTTGCTAAGGACTTACGGAAATTGGATGTACATAGGTCTCTGCTGCGATATCTGGAGGTTACAAATTCCTTCCGTGTGTCAGACCATCACTTTGTATTGTGGAGTGGTCCAAAAAGAGGTAATATAGCATCAAAGACTACGATAGCTCGTTGGCTGAAAGAAGCTATAAGTTTTGTGTATTTACTGTGTGGGAAGTTGGTACCTGTTGGACTTCGTGCCCATTCTACACGGTCACAAGCTGCTTCATGGGTGGAATGCCAACAGGTTTCGCCCCAGGAAATTTGCAGGGCAGCCACATGGACGTCATTACACACTTTTGCAAGGCATTACAGACTGGATATTCAGGCCCTGGATTCCTGGGGATTTGGAGAAGGAGTGCTCCGAACGGGTCTCTCCGGCTCCCACCCTAAGTAAGTTAGCTCTAGTAACATCCCAAGTGTCTGGACTGATCTGGGTATGTACAGGGAAAGGAAAATTGGTTCTTACCTGATATTTTTCGTTCCTGTAGTTCTTGTAGTACCACGGATCAGTCCAAAGCCCCGCCCGTTGTATGCACGAAAGTAACGGAGAGTTCTTGCTCAACCCAAACAATTCTCTATAGTGGTAAACCCTTGCGGCCGAAGTGCTTGGGCTGTTAAAGACTTAACATAGTGCTGCAATTGATAGTATGTAAGGCAATGTGGCCGTCTCAGACCATGTATAGAAACCAATTCCGAAAACGGCAGCAAAGCACCAGTAGCGTCTAGGACCTACCCCAATTGTTCCACCCCCCTATCCCGCCAAATCTTGAAAGCCTGAGGATTGTGTTCCCAGAACAAAATCTCAGTTGCCTCGAATCGGTAGCAAGTAGGTGCAGACCTGCAGCAAGGACATGGCTTTCATAACTCTGGCCCAAGTATACCAAATAGGAGACACCAGATACCGAAGCTCCTGGGGAGGAAATTAATTAGCTTTGGTACATTGCAGCACACAGCGAAGATCCAGTGGATCCACTAACGTTTTTTCAGCAGGCTAATTCACAAAATAAAACTCCCCCAGTAACCATTCTTGGATGATCCGCATATTACAAGCCAGGTTATAGACACCCAAATCTGGGACACCCAGACCTCCACCACCCCATTTATTTTGTAGGCGAACAAGGGGAATATGAGCTTTTTTGTGTCGCCAGAGAAAACGCCGCAGCACCATCTCTATTAGGGTTAAATCCTGACGTTTAAGGAGCAAAGGGAGATTTTGAAATAAGTAGAGCCACTTTCGGAGTATGATCATTTTAAACAAATTATTTCGCCTATTAAGGGTTAAGGGTAAATGCGCCCAGGCCCTCAGTTTATCCTGCGTCTGTTGAAGCAATGGAGTGACATTATAATAATACAATTTGGAAAGGTCAGTAGGAAGAAACAGCCCCAAATATTTGTTTGCCCTCTGCCCAAGTTAACGGGAACACGCCCTCCCAATTAACCTTCAATACATCAGGGAACCCCAAAGCCTCAGATTTTTCAGGATTTAATTTCAAACCGGAGAAGGAACCAAATTCAGCAAATAAGCGCAACAAGGCAGTCAAAGACCGGGGAGGGTCCGTTAAAAATACTAATATATCATCCATATAAGCGGCATATTTGAACGTCTCTTGTTGAAAACCCTTGTGAAGCTGAATAGCACAGAGCAAAGGTTCCAACTGAAGTAGAAATAAGAGGGGAGACAGGGGGCATCCCTCCCTCGTCCCCCGCTGCATCAAAAAGGGTGCGGACAGATTCCCATTAACCAAAATATCGCCTCCGGATTACTATATAAGAGGCTCACAGCATCTAGAAACAACCCAGTTATCCCCGCCTGTCTCAAACTAGAGAAAAGATTATGCCATTCCACCCTATCAAAAGCTTTTTCGGCATAAAAGCTGACTGTCAGACAAGGTTCCCACATGTGTTCACAAAGGGCAAGGGCAGTAAGTATTTTCCGGATATTAGTAAGACCATAACGCTTTGGTACAAACCCCACCTGACCTGGTCTCACTAGTAAAGGGAGTAAGTTAGCTAGGTGGTCAGCTAATATCTTGGCCAATAACTTCTGATCTACTGGACACATCTCACAATGCGAAGGTCCCCGGATTCTTCAGTCGCAGAAGAGATCAGCGCTCCCAAGGGATCGACGCCCTTCTCCAGACCTGTCCAGAGGAGGACTTACTGTATGCCTTCCCTCCGTGGCTTCTGCTGGGCAAGGTCATTCGCAAGATCGCATGCCACAGAGGATTAGTCCTGGTGGCCCCGGATTGGCCAAGACACCCGTGGTATGCAGACATTCTGAGGTTTCTGGTGGAGAGCCCCCTATGCCTCCCCCTGCACAGGGATCTTCTCCAACAAGGTCTGATCTTTCACGAGGACCCAACTCAGTTTTGTCTTACTGTCTGGCCCTTGAGAGGGCCCGCCTGATGAAGCGTGGATTTTCAGCTGTAATCGTCACCTTGCTCCGCGCACGGAAGTTCTCGATGTCCCTGATGTACTTGCAGATCTGGAGAATATTTGAGGCCTGGTGTGAGGAACATGGGGTGCCACTTTGGACAACCAAGATCCCCATGATTCTGAAATTCTTACAAGATGGCCTGACCAAAGGACTGTCCCTCAATTCCTTGAAGGTCCAGGTGGCAGCGCTCTCCTGTTTCAGAGGCAAGGTGAACAGAACCCACCTGTCGACACATCCGACTTGGCCCGTTTCCTAAAAGGAATTAAACACCTCTGACCACCCTTAAAGTGGCTGGTCCCCCTATGGAACCTCAATCTAATATTGGACTTCTTAGCAGGGCCTTACTTTCGGCCGCTGCGCACTCTGTCTCTGTGTCTGTTAATGCTGAAGATTGTATTCTTGGTGGAAAAATGCTCGACTCGTCACATCTCTGAACCACAGGCGCTGTCATGTCGGGAGCTGTTCCTCTGATTGACTCCAGGAGCATTGCAGCTTCGCACCGTCCCTTCCTTCTTACATAGAAACATAGAAATGTCGGCAAAAGAATACCAAATGGCCCATCCAGCCTGCCCAGCAAGCTTTCACACTTTTTTTTTTCTCCTCTCTCATACTTATGTTACTCTTGGCATTTAGTAACCTTTTGGTTCTATTTCCCATCCACCCCCGCCATTAATGTAACCTTTTGGTTCTATTTCCCTTCCAACCCCACCATTAATGTAGAGAGCAGTGCAGGAACTGCTTCTAAGTGAAGTATCTAGCTTAATTGGTTAGGGGTAGTAACCGCCGCAATAAGCAAGCTACTCCCACGCTTATTTGTTTACCCAGCCTGTGCAATTTAGTCCTTGTTGGTTGTTATCTGAATATAAATCCACCTTTCTTCATTCCCCCCTGCCGTTGAAGCAGAGAGCTACTCTGGATATGTATTGAAAGTGAAGTATCAGGCTTAATTGATTTGGGGTAGTAACTACCGTAACAAGCAAGCTTACACCCATGCTTATTTGTTTACCCAGACTGTGTAATTCAGTCCTTATTGGTTGTTTGAATATAAAATAATATTTTCTTCATTCACCCCTGCTGTTGAAGCAGAGAGCTACACTGGATATGCATTGAAAATGAAGTATCAGGCTTGTTTGGTTTGGGGTAGTAATCGCTGTAACAAGCAAGCTACTCCCTGCTTTTTTGTGAATGCAAATCCTTTTATCCACATTTCCTCTTGCTGTTGAAGCATAGAGCACTATCGTAGTCGCATTAATCGTGTGTATGTCCATTGAATAAGGGTATTATCTCCAGGTATTAGCTGCCTTTCCCACAAGCCACCCTCTCTTCATTCACATCCTGTAGACTTTATGGATCCACAGTGTTTATCCCACGCCTCTTTGAAGTCCTTCACAGTTTTGGTCTTCACCACTTCCTCCGAAAGGGCGTTTCAGGCATCCACCACCCTCTCCGTGAAGAAATACTTCCAGACATTGGTTCTGAGTCTTCTTCCTTGGAGCTTCAAATCGTGATCCCTAGTTCTGCTGATTTTTTTTCCAACGGAAAAAGTTTGTCGTTGTCTTTGGATCATTAAAACCTTTCAAATATCTGAAAGTCTCTATATCATTTCACCTCTGTTCCTTCTTTCCTCCAGGGTGAACATATTTAGATTATTCAATCTCTCCTCATAAGTCATTTGATTAAGGCCATCCACCTTTTTGTTTGCCCTTCTGTGGACCACCTCCATCCTGTCTCTGTCCCTTTGGAGATACGGTCTCCAGAACTGAGCACAGTACTCCAGGTGACGCCTCACCAAGGACCTGTACAAGGGGATAATCACTTCCCTTTTCTTACTCTATATTACTCTCTCTATGCAGCCCAGCATTCTTCTGGCTTTAGCTATAGCCTTGTCACATTGTTTCACCGACTTCAGATCGTTTGACACTATCACCCCAAGGTCTCTCTCCTGCTCTGTGCACATCAGCCCTTCACCCCCCATCGAATACAGTTCTTTCGGATTTCTGCACCCCATATGCATGGCTCTGCACTTCTTGGCATTGAATCTCAGCTGCCATATCTTTGACCACTCTTCCAGCTTCCTTAAATCCCGTCTCATTCTCTCCCATCTCATTCTCTCCACTCCACTCCTTCCGGCGTGTCCACTCTGTTGCAGATCTTAGTGTCATCCGCAAAAAGGCAAACCTTACCTTCTATCTCATCCGCTATGTCGCTCACATAGATATTGAACAGGATCGGTCCCAACACCGATCCTTGCGGCACTACTTCAGAGTAAGTTCCGTTTACCATCAAACATTGCCTTCTGTCTGTCAACCAATTTGCAATCCAGGTCACCACCTCGGCACTCACTCCTAAGCTTCTCATTTTACTCACCAGCCTCCTGTGCGGGACCGTATCAAAAGCTTTGCTGAAATCCAAGTAGATGACATCGAGCGCTCTTCCTCTATCCAATTCTCTAGTCACCCAGTCAAAAAAGTCAATCAGATTTTTCTGACAGGATTTTCCCCTGGTGAATCCATGCTGCCTCTGGTCCAGCAATTCTCCTGACTGTAGATAGTTCACTATTCTTTCTTTCAGCAGCAACTCCATTACTTTTCCCACCACCGAGGTGAGGCTAACTTGTCTGTAGTTACCAGCCTCCTCTCTGCTCCCACTCTTGTGAAGTGGGACCACTACCGCTCTTCTCCAATCTCTCGGCACCACTCCCGTTTCCAGGGATCTATTGAACAGGTCACTCAGCGGAGCTGCCAGCACATCTCTGAGCTTTTTCAGTATCCTGGGATTAACCCCTTCAGGCCCCATGGCTTTTTCCACTTTGTTTCCCCAGCTCTTCCCATACATTCTCTACTGTAAATGGAGTTACATCTACTCCACTCCCCTCCGGTTTCTTGTTAATTAGCGACAGTGCTTCTCCAGGGTCCTCTTTAGTGAACACCGAACTGAAGTATTCGTTTAATATTTCTGCCATTTCTTCGTCTGTCTCCACACATTGATCTTTTCCACCTTTCAATTTCACTATACTACTTTGGACTTTTCTCCTTTCTCTGATGTATCTGAAAAATGTTTTGTCACCTCGCTTTTACCTCTTTGGCAATCCTTTCTTCTGCTTGACTTTTTGCCTTCCTGATTACTTTGTTTCCCTCAGTTCCACTAGATATTCTTTTTTGTGCTCCTCCCTTTGGGATCCTTTATATTTCTTGAACACTGAAGGTAGTCTCGGAGTTTCAGTTGATCCAATCCATTTCCTTACCATCCCTAGAGAGACGCAAGGTCTTGGAAGACCACTGCCTCCTACACCACTTAAACATCAGTAGGCTGTTAGTATGGTATCTAGAACATACAGAATCGGTATGCAAGATGGACTGCTTATTTGTTCTTCACGGTGAAAGGAAACAAGCAGCTTTGTGAGCTACCATAGCTTGCTGGATCAAGGAAGTGATCACGGGAGCTTATGTATAGGCAGGGAAGCCTTTACCCCTTCAGGTTAAAGCTCATTCCACTAGGGCCCATGCAGTATCCTAGGCAGAAGTTAAGCTACTGTCTCCTGTCGACATCTGCCGAGCAGTAACGGCATCTTCCTTGCACACCTTCTCCAGATTCTGTCGCCTGGATGTCCAAGCCGAGAAGAGGCAGCCTTTGCGAGACAGTGCTAACTGGAACACGGGCAGCCTCCCGCCCGGTTCGGGACAAGCTTTTGTACATCTCATTGGTCCTGAGTCCATCTGGCTACACGCTAGGAAATGGAGAAATTACTTAGCTGTTAATTTCGTTTTCTTTTGTGAAGACAGATGGACTCAGCATCCCGCCCACGGCTGCCCAAGAACGGTGCCAAGGAATCGTCTGTGAAATGAATATCGATTTCAAGAGGTTACGGGTAATCAGTCACTTAGTCCCTAGATCAGGGCATCTATAATCTTCTTGGGATTCAGCGTTTGTGTGATTGAGTATAGTTACGGTTATCAGTTTTTAATCAAGTTTTTTCCAATAGTATGTCCACAATGGCTTTTGAAGATTATACTGAAGGGCTGAGGTCACTGCAGGGGTGTATCTAAGGTGACGTCAGCTTTGAAACCTGACTCCATCTCCATCTGCTAGCAGAGGAGCATCTAACCCTATTGGTCCCGAGTCCATCTGTCTATACTAACGAAAACAAAATTATCAGCTAAGTAATTTCTCCAATACTTAACTGGATGAGTGGCTTGTCTGAGGGAAATCAATGGAGGTATGCCGGCAGTATGTGTGCATGGTGATGGATATGTTGTGGTCCTTGAGCTGGGTTGCAAATTTGGCAAAGTGTCACCCGATCCCTATCCAGATGCAGTAATACTTGGGTGTGAAGTTTGATACTCAGTTCGGCAGAGTGTTTCTCACCTTGGAGAGGATTCGGAAGATATAGTCCCAGGTGGTGTGGATTTTGCAGATGCCAGTGCTCAGGGCTTGGGATTATTGTCCTGGATTCAATGGCATGTATGCTGAATTTGGTCATGGGCTTTTGCCCACATGTGCCCTCTACAGGGGGCGTTGCTGTCGTGCTGGAATCTGTTGTCTGAGGAGTTTCATCAGCCTTAACCGCTGCAGGGTACTTCGAGGTCCAGTCTCTTGTTGTGGCCTTGTCTCCCCAATTTGGAGGGGTGGGCCTGGAGGTTCTGGACTGGTTATAGGGATCATGGATGCCAACTTCAGGGTTGAAAGGCGATCTGTCAAGAACAGATGGCACAAGGACTGTGCTCGCCAAAGGAAGCATTCTTTTCTATCAATTGCTTGGAAACAAGAGCAGTGTGCAGGGCATTGATGGAATTCCTTCCACAAGTCTGAGGTCAAATGGGCAGTGTGTTTTCGGACAATGCGACAATAGTGGCTTATATCAATCGGCAAGGGGGAACGAAGAGTTGCATGATTGCCCAAGGAGCCCAGGACCTTTTTGCCTGGCCAGAGCAACATTGCAGGGGATTGTCGCTTCATATGTTGCGGGTTGGACGATGTGCTGCAAGTGGACTATCTCAGCAGGCAAGAGTTGTACCCAGGAGAATGGGAGCTGTTGAAGGAGGCCTTCGGCCTTATCCTGTCTTGTTGGGGCAGTCCCCGTGATGGTGTCAAGGAGCAATGCAAAGGTAGCAAGTTTCTTCAGCCGCAGTCGACAGGTCTCAGCTGAGGGCATTGGCGCTTGGCTCCATCCATGGCCGACAAGGATCCTGCTGTATGTGATCTCTCCATGACCGTTAATAAGTCGAGTGTTTAGGCGGATCGAGAAGCCTCTGGGCCAGGTGGTACTGGTGGTGCTGGACAGGCTGCGTCATCCATGGTTCACTGATCTGATTCAGCGTGCAGTTGAAGGGTCCTTGAGATTGGCTCATTTGCAGGGATTAAGGCAAGGACTGTTTTCTTGGATCAGGCAGATCACTTTTTTCACGACTTGACTTTTGAGAGCAGGTGCTTGCGACAAAAAGGATATTCTGAGCCTGTGATTTTCAAGGGCTTAGTTTACAATTCCTTGCAGGTTCAGGTTGCAGCCTTGGAGTGTCTCAGAGGTATACTCCAGGGAAAAGGTCATTGGCCTTACATCCAGATGTTGTAAGGTTTTGAAGGAAATCGAGCATCTGCAGCTGCCGCTGCATAGATTGGGTCCAGTGTGGAGTTTAAACTTGGTCTTGCAGGTGCTTTGTGGGCCTCCATTTTGAGCCATTGAAGAAGGCGCAAAGGACCTCACACTGAAGGTGGTATTTCTGTGGCGATTTGTTTGTTCTGAAGGATCTCGGAGCTACAGGCTTTGTCTTGTAGGGAACCATTTCTGAAGGTTTCAGACGAGGTGGTGTCTTTGTGCACGGTACCCTCTTTCCTATCTAAGGTGATATCTTTGACTGTGGAGCTCTTTCCTTCCCAGATTGGTCTGCTGAGTCGCCGGAGGCAAAGATTATATACAGTTTTCGGCGGTTGGATCATTTGTCTGTATTGTTTGGAGGTGCCAGAAATGGATGCAAGGCCTCCAAGGGCACAATAGTGCATTGGCTGAAGGAAGCTGCTATTTTGGCCTACCTTTGTGACGGGAGAAGAATTCCAGATGAGTTGCAAGCGCACCCTACTAGAGTGCAGGCAGCATTGTGGGCCATGTGTCAGTCAGTGTCACCGCAGGAGGTTTGTAGAGTAGTGATTTGGTCTTCTCATCACACTTTATCTTGCCATTACCATTTAGATGTTCATTCTCCAGGAGAGCTGACCTTTGGCAAAAGTGTGTTGAGAGGGGGACTTCCATGGGCCCACCCAGTGTATGGGTGCTTTGGTAATCCCACTTGTCTGGACTGATCTGGGTTATGAGCAGAAAAGGGAAATTGGTTCTTACCTGCTAATTTTTGTTCCTGAAGTACCACAGATCTGTCCAGAGACCCAGTCCCTTGATGGCACATTTGTGTGCTGGCATGCTTACTGGGAAGAGCTGTCAGAATGTATCTATACAGAACCTAAAGAGGTTTGCCAGGTTGTGGTTAGCCCCTTGGGTTGATTTGTGGTTTTTCTGTTTGGGGGGCTTCAACCTTTGGATTTGGTGTTTGCCCTCTTTTAGGGGTTTGTCCAGTTGTTGAGGAGTTCTTACTCTATAATTGGCTTAATTATATATAATTGTCAATACTGAGGGACTGCAGGTAGTACTATTGGTTATATATCAGTGCCTAAAGGTTTTAGTTCTCTGTCTCCAACTGCTGATAGGGATGCAAAATGCACTTGTCTGTACTGATCTGTGGTACTTCAGGAATGAAAATTAGCAGGTAAGTACCAATTTTCCTATACTAATTAGGAGGAACTAAATAAATCGGTGATTTATTGAAAAAAAAAAAGTCTTTGGGAAAAAAAATATCTGTACATCCAATACACATGCACAAGATACATGGTCCATTCCATGTATCTTGTGCGTGTATATGCTGGTAGAGGGAGAAAATGGACGCTCGTAGATTGTGTCCATTTTCCCAACCTCTCCTGGGCATCCGCTGCTAAGGAGGCACTAGGGATGCACATTTGTCCCTAGCGCCTCCTTTTTAGCAAGACTGCTTATTTAAATATTCTATTGCACTCCCAGAAGAGGCGGCAGGGCGCAGATTAGGAAAGTAGGCGCTCAACACTGAATGCCCGTTTTCCACGTGCATTTTTTGGATCGGCCTGTTTATTGCAAATTATACCTATGATGGGGCTTATGAGCACCACAACATCCCAAAGAACCCCTAAATAGCTGGAAAATAAACATCTAATTTACAATTTATAAATGCCTGAAATCGGAAGCTCCATGTATACCTCAGAGGGAATGATCAAGGGAATATGACAGATTTTCAGGTACCTCAAAGGTATAAATAATGCTCAATAATTAAACCTTTTTCCAGAGGAAAGAGTGCTGTAGAATGTGAGATTAAGGCATGGGACTTCAAGGAGGTAAACACAAGAGCAACAACAGAAAATATTTCCTCACAGGGAAGGGTAGTGAATGCATGGCATGGCATGGCCTTCCTGGGGAGGTGGTGGCTGGGATGATTGTGTATATACTCTACATCTTGAGTAAAAAGCACTGTTCTAGATGAACATGGTACAACCTGCTCGAAAGTGGCTTAGAAGTTGTATTGACAGTCGTTCTCCTTTAGAGGCGGATGCTGATTGGCCCCTAAGAGCCTCTGCTCTTAGGAGGTCCTGACTATTCTATAGCCCAGGGTGAGTGAGCAGATGGCAAGGATGTTATGATTAAGAGGCTCTTTCTTAATTCCAGGGGCCTACATGTTACAGAAGCTTATCGAGGAAACAGATAGGTTTGTAGTTTTCACAGAAGATGAATCTGGAGTCGGTGAGCAGCTGTGTGGCATTGCGGCCTGTCAAACTAATGACATCTTTAATCGCAACTGGCTCATTGAGCTTGTGAACTGCCAGGTACTGGATGCATGGAGATGGTGAATCCTAGCCCACTTCACACATACAAAGCAAAAGATTGAGAGAGAAGCACCATGTGAACTGTGAGCTCCTCCACAGCCAACAGTCCTGCATCGTTCACTACAGCTCTTCCTGCTGGAAGAAGCTGGGATTGCAAGAGCTGTGAGCTCCCCTCAGCTAGTGCTCCTGTGCTATTCCCTACAGCACTTCCTGCTAGGAGAGGCTGGGACTGCAGGAACTGTTAGCTCCCAAATCAACATCCATTTTTGTCTGTTGTTTTGGTGTTCCCTGATTGTTGTTTGCAGCTCTCTTCTTGTTCCTGGTTACAGATGGTGCTGCGTGGTGCAGAGACTGAGGGATGTGTGATTGTTTCTGCAGCCAAAGCTCAGCTGTTGCAGTGTCAGCATCACCCTTCCTGGTATGGTGATGCTCTGAAGCAGAAGACATCGTGGACGTGTCTGCTGGACAGTATGCAGTACTTTGCTACCACAGAAAGTAGCCCTGCTGAGCGAGAGGACGGACAGCTGTGGCTGTTGGTCAGTCCGTCCGCATGCTCCAAAGCTGCTGCTGTCTCACCTATCTGAGCGCCAACTCCTTACCAGGTTCTGGGAGAAGTCTTACAGCTGTCCCTAGATGGGGTTATTAGTCTGCAGTCCTTGGGGTTGGTGTTTTAGCCAGGAGGAGGTGGGGATGGTATGTACTGTTAGGAACTAGAAGTGGTGGAAGGAGCCGTTATTAGATTTGTTTTATAGGTGTGCACTTTAATTTTTTTTTGTTTAGTTATGTTTGTCATTTTTCATTTCACTTATGCTTTATTTTGTTTTATTTCACTTGTTTGAAACAAAACTAAATGCAGGAGTCAGGGTCCTCCCACCAACTACCAAAAAAAAGCTTAGTGCCAGCACCCCAGATTTAAAAACTGAAGCGTCCCCTATTTACACTGTAGCCATCTTACCCCATTCATGAAATCCATAAGATCAAATGGGCAGGAGCGATTTATTTGATTTATATTCTGCCTTTCAGCCACTTCCTAGGTGTTCCTACCTCACTGGGCTGGTATTTAAAAATGACATTGGCTAGCCTTTAGGAATTGCAGCTACTCATTTAGATATGTGGATCCCACGGATGGAGTAAGATTGGGGAATGCTTTTTTCAGTGGGGCCAGAGTTTGTGTAAGCTTGTTTGAAAATGAAACAAAAGCAACAAAATTTCATTTGCTTTCATTTTGTTTCATTTTCAAAACGAAATGAAACAAGGACATTTCATAACAAATCAGTTAATTGTCCACATATATCTCTAATAGAAAATTTCTCTGCTGCTTTAACTCAGATAGATGTATTTTGCAAGAATTAGCCAACATTGTAAATGTGTAGTATTGTATGATTTTGATTGTATTGTTATTTTAATTATGTATGTTTTATTGTAAACCGCCTAGACGATCAGGTCCCTGCCCAATTCGCGGTATATAAAAACTTTAAAATAAAATAAACTTTTAAATAAATAAAAATAAATACATTTCAAATGGAAGCATATTCTTAATGCATTTCATGGGAAGTTGGACATTGTAGGAGTGATCTGAGATGTTTGTTCCGTCTTCATATGCAGGTGAAGAATATCGAGGAGCATCGACAGAGGAGTCTGGATTCTGTACAGGAGCTTATGGAGAGTGGACAGGCAGTGGGAGGCATGGTCAGCACTACCACAGGTCAGCACTGAGCCAGACCTTGCTGATAGAGGTCTATAACCTTCATTTGACATATCTCTGTAGTGAAAGAGCTAAAGAGGGGTCTGTTCTCTTTCCTTAGAGAGCAGAGCTTTCCAAAGTGTGTGTCGCGACACTTTAGTGTGTCGCCTGCACTGTGCCGGTGTGTCGCGCAAGCCCGGTGCACATGATGGGGTGGAGCAAGTGGTATACCGAGGAGAGGTCAGGGGGAGCCAATGCGGCCGCTGGTGGACCTCATCCCACTGGCGGCTGAGTAGTGAAATATCGCTGTGCTGTGCCGGAGACACACAGCAGGAAGATCGGTAGGGCCGTGGTGGAGCTCACGTCACCATGGCCCGAATAAAAAGGTCACGTCTAAACGTGCAGGTGCTCCTCCTCCTTCCTGCCCGCGCGGCCTTGGAAGAAAAATGTTGCCGGAGCCGCGTGGGCGGGAAGGAGGAGGAGCATCAGCCATGTGCAGAAGAGGAGCAGTGTTGTTGCAGTGGGCTGAGAAGAGGAGGAGGCCCGGTAGCAGGGCCGCCACCGCGGATCGGCCTGAGAAGATCAGGGCCGCCACCGCGGATCGTTCCGAGAAGATCAGGGCCGCCGCAGAGCCCATCCTGCAGCGACCTGTGAAGAGGAGGCCCGGAATTAAGAGAGAGGCTGAGGGCCCATAGAGTGTGTGGATGAGATGAGATGAGATGAGAGATTGTGTGTCTGTGTGTGAGAGTGAGGACCTGAATGTTTGCAGAGACAGCATGTGAGAGCCTGTGTGTGTGAGAGAGAGACAGTATGTGACAGTGAGAGCCTGTATGTATGAATGATTGTATGAGAGAGAGCATGTGACAGAGCCTGTGCTTGAGCAAGACAGCATCTGGGAGTGAGAGAGAGCCTGGGTGTGTGAGACTCAGACAGCATGTGCAAGAGAGAGACTGTGTATGAATGATTGTATGAGAGAGAGCATGTGAGAGCCTGTGTGTGTATGTGTGTGTGAGAGAGAAAGCATGTGAGAGTGAGTCTGTGTGTGTGTTTGAGGGAAGAAGATAGATGGAGAGAAAAGAAATAGGAAAAAAGAGGAATTGGCAAAAAAATAAGAAAGGGAAGGTGGAACAAAAAAGCTTGTGACCAACCGATTAGAAAACTAAGATCAGACAGCAAAGGTAAAAAAAAAATAAATTACTTTTTACTGATTGGCACATGTAATCTTTGGTAATGTGCAAGAGTAGCACTTTCTCTATGCGGATCTCACGATATACAAGATCAACATGGAGGAAGTGGAAACCCACGGGGCCTGCACAGAGGAGGCAGCAGAATGGGCTTCAGTGCCAGTAGCAGCAATCAGCGCCTCCCCGATAGCCATGCGGCATCATTGACAGTGGCAGCAGAGGAATGAGAGAGGCTCCGAGGTTGCTGGCAAAAGAAAGAGAGGAGCATGTGTATGAATAGGAGTCTGCCTGGGGGTGTATGTGTGTGAGTGCATGGGTGCCTGCCTGAGGGTGTGTCTGTGTATGAGAATGAATGGGTGTCTTCCTGGGGTTTGTATGTGTGAGAATAGGTGCCTGCCTGTGTGTGGTGTATGTGTGTTTGAGAATGAATTGGTGCCTGCCTGGGGGTCTGTGTGTGTGAGAATGAATGTGTGCATGCATGGGGGATGGTGAGGGAGTGGTGTGAAAATGAATGGGAGCCTGCCTGGGGGGTCAGTGTGAGAATGACTGGGAGCTTGCCTGGGTGTGTGTGTTTGTGTGAGAATGATTGGGAGCTTGCCTGCGTGTGTGAGTTTGTGTGTATGTGAGGGAGCCAGAGAGAGTGAGAGCATGAGTGTGTATGAGAAAATCCAGGGGAGTAAGAGTTTGTGTGGGGGTGTATGTGGAGGGGGAGAGAGTGTCTTAGAGCCTGAGAGTGTGTCAGTGTCTGTGAGAGCGAGAGGTTATGGTGGGTATAAGAGCATGAATGTGTATGTATGTGACAGTGTATGTGTGAGAGAGAATGGACATGTGAGTATGTGTGTGAGAGAGAGGATAACCTAATCCTTGACAATATCAGGGTGACGGGAAATCAAGAGCTCCCACGTATGGACAGCAGGGGCTTTTTAAAATCCTTATTAGTTTTAATTATTGGGTGTTTGATATATGTGCTGTTTTGAAATATTTTATTAGTGTTTGTAAAAAATGTATATGATTTTAATTAATAGAAATTCTATTTGTCAGTAGTTTTAAAATATTCTTTTATTAGTATGGTTTTACTATTATAACTGATGCTTTATGTTTCTTGATTTTATTTGTTTTATGAGGAACGGTGGTTCTGTTTTTCCATTGTTAATACACAGTCGGGCTTCTTAGGGTTTCCATTTCAGTTTTTGTCTAATTTGTGCTCCTTTATTTTGTATTCTGTATTTGGTGAGGGTCTGTCTCTACTCTGTGTGTGTGACCATGATGAGAGATTCTGCTAGCATAGGGATCTATAGCAATCTGATTTGTTTTGTTTCCTCAGTAGGTGGTGTATTGGTATTCTAGGACCCAGTGTAATATTTACCCTTGCTTTTTCACAGGTAGGGTTATTGTTGTTTGAGTCCTTGGTGTTATTACTGTTATGTTACAATGGGATTGCAGTATAGATTTTGAGTGTCTTTTTTGCGGGGTTTTGTGTTACTTCACAATGTGCCTGGCAGTGGAATGTATTTGTGCTGCTCTTACTGTGAGGTGACACCAGAATTTGAAAATCTCTTTTAGTATGATGAGCTGGAAGGGAAACATCCAAGCTCCATTGTTTGGGGGAATTTCAGTGGATGCACAGAGTTACAGAACTGGAAGTGCAGGATTTATATTGACATTCTGTCCCTTCCTATAAATTTCAGACTTCACTCTTATAGCCACATAGAATTAGTTGAATGAGGCTATCAAATAATTTTATACTGTGAAACTGGCCAGCTTTTTAAAATTACGCAGAATACCCTTTGGACTTTTTTTATTAACACCAAATATTCAAAAGCTGTGTTCATCCCATCAAGCTCATATATCTCATTAAAGAGGTAAATTGAATAACACAATAACTTTGATTTATTATTGCTACTCATAAATTATAACAATAACATTAATCTTGGAATATTATATATATTTAATATAAATGAAAGGTTTTCACAAAATAGGTTGTGTCGTGAAACATTTTATTATGTATATATTTAAGGAAACATACATAAATTGTCGAAATACATTTCGTTCGTTTAACCTTTAACCTCTGGTTTGCTAGTAGACTGAATTACTGTGTCACAAAATTATGTTTGTCTAAAAAGTGTGTCACCAACATGAAAAGTTTTTGGAAAGCTCTGCCTTAGAGCCTCTGTAACACTGTATGTAGCTTAACACTGTGTATGTTGTTCCTGAACATACCCAAATCAGTCCAGACCAGTGGGTTTTGCATTCCTACCAGCAGATGGAGTCAGAGAACAAAAACTTTGGACACTGCTACATAACCGAGAGTGCCACCTGCAGTCCCTCAGTATTTCTCTGACCTCAGCAGATGGTAGAGATGCAAACCTGCAGTCTGTTAGTTAAAAAAAAAAAAAAAGATGATTGTTAGGGAAAGATTTTTTCCTAGGATAGGTAATTAGTAGGGTTGCTTCCTGAAGTGTTAGGCACCTTCGTGGGCCATCCCTCAGTGGAAGCCGGGAGTCTGGGGAGTTGGTTACCCTTGCCTGTGTCTCGCCTGCATCGATGCCAGTGACTCGATAGCCAGGGGCCCCTGGTTTCCTCGAGCACTGAAGAGGCTCCTCTTGCTCCTTTCCCCAGGCTCTTAGCAGTGTCAGTATAAAGTTAAAAAAAAAAAAAGAAAGCAAAAAAGAAGCTTTTCCAGGTAGGCAGAGTTAATTTGGGGAACGGGCCAGGCCGTTTCGTCGGCAGGCCAGTTGGAGTACTGAGCTTAACCCACGGGTCCTCACGATGGCCCGGGGCTCCGGGTAGGTTGGCGGGGGGGGGGGGCAGGCCTTCATGCGCGGCCTTATTTTATTCGCGCCGGCAGTTCTCCTAACAGCATTTTCGCGCCTGCAGGGAGTTTTCTATTTTTGGCTCCTGCAGTCGCGCTAAGGTTTCTGGCCTGATTTTTTTTCTTTTTTCTGATGACCGCATGGCTGTTCGATCTCTGTGATGGCACCTCGGCCCAAGTTGGGAACCTGCCGCACATGTGGAGCGTCTGGGCAGGCCATAAACGCCAGTTCCCTGTGTGCTGCCTGTTCTTCAGGGCAGGAGGGACCTGCAACCAGACAGGGGCTCCGGTCCTCCACGCTGCGGTCCTCCTCGGCAGGGGAGAGGGAGGACCGGATGCCGAGGGAGGATGCCGAGGGAGGATGAGGCCCCCTCCTGTTCTTTCCCCAGTGGACCAGATTCTCGTTTTTGGGGATGATTCTGGGCTACCAGACCCTCCTGTGGGAGGGGGAGGTGTTGATTTGGGGGAGTTTTGCCCTGAGTTTGTGCTGTTGCTGCACCAGGCGTTCCTAGCTGGAAGCAGGAGATCCTGAAGAGGGCAGCGCAGCCGGACCCTTTGGTGGAACCCCCACCAAAGTGGATACCTATGGGTTCTCCGGACCGCCATCAACCTACAGGGGCTTGTCAAGGGGCTCAGGGTGAGGATAGGTTGCTGGCCCCACCCAGGAATCCCTCGGACCCCGGGGCTGATCACCCCAGATATGGGTGATGGGAGTCAAGACAGCCCGGACCAAGATGACCTCCCTCCCTCAGAGGGCGATGATCCCAGCGTCGTACGCTTGAAGAGCTGGACCTCTCATTTCCCAGATCTTAGAGGTACTGGGGATCAAAATTTCACAAGAGGAATCATACAGCGAAGGTGTCAACCCTATCCTGGCTGGGATTCGGGGACTGACGACTTCCTTCCCACTGTCTAAGAAGGTCTGCAAGCTGGTGACCGGGAGTGGGACTCACCAAATACGGGTTTAAAAGTGGGAAGAGCCATGGCAAAACTTTACCCGCTGTCGCAGGATGTTTTGGATCTTCTCAAGATACCGAAGGTGGACACGGCGGTGTCTGCCGTGACTAAGACCACCACCATTCCTGTGGCTGGGGCGGCTGCACTGAAGGATATTCAGGACCGCAAACTGGAAATTCACCTGAAGCGAGTCTTCAAGCTATCAATGCTGAGTCTCAGGGTGGCGATTTGCACCAGTCTCATGCAGAGACCCTGTCTTTGCTGGGTCCAGAAGGCATCTGCAAACCCCAGTGCCGACGGGGGGTTGTCTTTGCATGCCGCACATTTGGAGGCAGGAATTGCCTATGTTGCAGACACGTTGTATAACTTGGTGTGGCCCTCGGTGTGTAGTATGATGTCTGCTGTTACGGCTCGTAGACTACTCTTGTTGCGTAATTGGTCAGCAGATTTATCTTCCAAGTCTCAACTCTGTAACCTCCCCTTTAAGGCAAGCTTCTCTTCAGGGAGGATCTCGACCAGTTGGTGAAGTTGCTGGGTGAATCCAAAGGCAACCGATTGCCAGAGAATAGGAAACCTTCTGGGAAGGTTTGTCCTCCGCGGGCTCGCTTTCGGGATTCTTGCCGATTTCGCCCGGGTAGGTCTTCAGCTCTGTTGGGGTCCTGACCGGACTCGGGACGTCAGCGGTCCATTTATGGAAGTCGACGCCCAGGCAGAGAGTCCATGGGTCTGATCGTGGAAAACCTGCTCAATGAAGCCAGGGGCACCCATTATGTCGTAGAAGCTGTCTGAGGCAGATTGACGAGCTTCTACATGGAGTGGGAAAAGATTACCTTGGACCGATGGGTCTTAGAAGTGGTCCGGGATGGTTATGCACTTGAGTTTTCTCGCCCTGTGCGGGAGGCCTTTGTGGAGTCTCGCGTCGCTTCGCGGGTAAAGCGCGAAGCAGTACAGGGGACTCTGCAATGGCTGCTCGAGCTCTGGGCCATAGTTCCAGTTCCCCTGGCGGACCAGGGCAGGGGACGGTATTCGGTCTACTGTATGGTTCCTAAGAAAGAGAGCACCTTTCATCCAATCCTGGACCTGCAGAAAGTGAATAGGTACTTGTGAGTTCCTGAGAGACGTTGAGAACTGTGGTGGCCACGGTATGCAGAGGAGAGTTTCTCGCGACGCTAGATCTCACCAAGGCATATCTCCACATCCCGATTCACCGGGCTCACCAGAGATTCCTCCGCTTCAAGGTGATGGGTCAATATTACCAGTTTCAAGCTCTTCCTTTCGGCTTGGCGACAGCTCCACGTACTTTCACCAAGGTTATGGTGATCGTGGCGGCGTTCCTGCGCAAGGAGGGAGTCCTGGTTCACCCGTATTGCGACGACTGGCAAATTCGAGCGAAGTCTCAGGAGGACTGCGTATGATCGGTTCAGAGGGTAATGCTCACCTTGCAGTCACTCGGCTGGGTCATAAATATCCAGAAGAGTCACTTGGAGCCCATGCATTCGCTGGTTTACTTAGGGCACTCTTTGACACCTGCCGCAGCAAGGTTTCTCTGGCAGCGGACCATGTAACAAAGTTGCAGGATCAGGTTCACGCCCTGCTGCAGAGGAAGACTCAGACGGTTTGGCATCACTTACAGGTTCTGGGATCCATGGCCTCCGCCTTGGATTTGGTCTCGTAGGCTTTTGCTCATTTGCGTCCGTTACAGCGTGCGCTGTTATCGCGGTGGAGTCCAGTGTCGGAACGGTTCCATGTACCGTTGCCTCTACTTCCAGAGTCAGTCTGTCATGGTGGCTTTCACGCAGCAACCTGGAACAAGGAGTGGATTTGGATCCTCCAAATTGGGCGATTGTCTCCACGGATGCCAGTCTATCCGGATGGGGGGCTGTTTGTCTCAAGAAAGCCGCACAAGGGCTTTGGTCTCCAACGGAAAAGTCCTGGTCCATCAACTGCCTCGAGACGAGGGCTGTCTAACTGGCCCTCAGCATTTCTGCCTCTAGTAAAGAACACAATGGTTTGAGTGTTCTCAGACAATGCGACGACGGTGGCTTACATCAACCGGCAAGGCGGGACACGGAGTCTCGCAGTGGCATTGGAGGCGAGGCTATTGTTCGCTTGTGCGGAGCGCCATCTCAAAGGAATTACCGCATCGCATGTGGCAGGAGTGGAAAATGTGCAGGCGGACTTCCTCAGCAGGCAACAATTCGATCAGGCGGTGGAGCTGCCAGGATTTCCGCAGTGGTCCAGGGATTCCCCTCAGGACAGGGAGCTTCATCTTTTGGATGTGCTTCGTGTTCTTTTACACTACCTTGAGGTTACTAATGACTTCCAGCGGTCGGATCATCTGTTTGTCTTGTTTGGGGGTCCTAAGAAGGGTGACAAGGCTTTGAAGGCGACGATTTTGCGCTGGATTAAGGAGGCTATCTCTTCAGCCTATGTTGCCCGCGGGCGTCAAGTGCCTGTGGGTCTGAGAGCTCATTCCACTAGATCCCAGGCTACCTCCTGGGTTGAGTGTCAACTTCTCTCGCCTCAGGAGATCTGCAGAGCGGCGGTTTGGTCTACCCTTCACACTTTCACCAAGCATTATAGTTTGGATGTTAGGGCGCACGATGAATCATCCTTTGGTGAGGATGTTCTGCGCGCGGGTCTTTTGGGTTCCCACTCAGTCTAGTGTGGCTTGGGTACATCCCACTGGTCTGGACTGATCTGGGTATGTTCAGGAAAGGAAAATTGGTTCTTACCTGCTAATTTTCGTTCCTGTAATACCACAGATCAGGGTGAACAAAGGAATAGATGCCAAAAGTCTTGTAAAATTCCTTTATTGAAGTGGAGACAAAGGGTAGCCCGACTCTGGCCGAGTTTCGCCGTATCGAGACGGCTGCCTCAGGGGCTTATGTGTATTCTCTTCAATTCACAAATTGAACAATTTGTGTATGGAGGATCATATATATCACTATATGACCAGCAAAAGTAATATATCTTTTGGACGCATTCACGGATCGATCTCCACTTGTGCGGACAAATGTGAATTGAAGAGAATACACATAAGCCCCTGAGGCAGCCGTCTCGATACGGCGAAACTCTGCCAGAGTCGGGCTACCCTTTGTCTCCACTTCAATAAAGGAATTTTACAAGACTTTTGGCATCTATTCCTTTGTTCACCCTGACGGCTTTTATAGATTGCCTTCCTTTATACCACAGATCAGTCCAGAGTCCCATCCCCTTTTCAGATTTCAAAAGACTACCTTGAAAATTGATATGTTCTGAAGAAACAATTTGGTCCTTTTGCAAAGGCTCCAGAATGAGCAAGTTCCGAGGTGGTCTAGTGTTTTTTGTTTGTATCTCTTGTGGGCGAGGGGTTGGCTGTTGCATTTGGTTTCCAACCCCCTTCGCCCTTTAGTAAAGTTTAGTGGTTTGGGCTTGGGTACAGGCCAGTACTGAACGACTGCAGGTGGCACACTCTGTTATGTAGCAGTGCCCAAAGGTTTTGTTCTCGGACTCCATCTGCTGATAGGAATGCACAACCCACTGGTCTGGACTGATCTGTGGTATTACAGGAACAAAAATTAGCAGGTAAGAACCAATTTTCCTTTACCTCTCAGCAGTGTGTTAAATGTCGACCTTATAACTAGCATCCATCAATTAAAAAGTACCAATTTGTATGCTAAAAAGTACATTTCTATGGAAGTGCCTCTGTGTTGTACCCATGTTCTTCCATTATGTTCTGACTCTTGAGTCCTGATTCTACAGACTGGAACCAGCCTGTAGAGGCCCAGCAGAGTCAGCAGGTGCAGAGAATCATCTCTCGTTGTAACTGCCGGATGTATTATATCAGCTACAGTCATGACATTGACCCAGAACTAGCCTCGCAGATCAAGCCACCAGAGATCCCAGAGAACCAGAAGGAAGATCTGCTGAAGAAACAGGAGGGTGTGTACAAAATGCATTGTTGAGGGGCTGTAAGGAGCTAAGAGGGGAGATTCCACGTTGGAGTCAGGTGAGCTGTAATGTTGGGAGCTGTGTGAACAGACTTGGGATGTAAAGATGGGAAGTAGAGTTGAGGGTGGGTATTTTTTTTTAATGTATTACATATTTTCTTTTCCGTTTCCAGCAAGTACATGTACAAGGCGGGTTACAGCTTAATACATATAACATCAAGAAAAAAATCCAATATATCCATTAAACATACACGGTAGAAATGAAAGAATAGCAGAAAATTAAAGAAAATTTGAGCTAAAAAAATCTCTCAACAGCCTGCAACTTGGACATCAAATTAATTATGCAGGAACTCAAACAGCTACCATGGGGTAAACCTCATGAAATAAAAATGCTTTTTAGTTATTTTCCTTAAATGTTAAAATATCTGGGATTTTTTTTTAGTGCTATAGGCAGACTAGTTAGATCACAGCTCCTGCTGTTGAGAAAGCTCAGAGTGAAGGAAGAGGCAGTGTCTGGGGTTGAGTGAGGATACTCAGGGTAAGCAGTGGCAGTGTTGGGGGTTGGGTACTGGAGTAATGGGGTAATGGGTAAGAGGAAGCAGAATCGGGGAAGCAGACTTGGGAGTAATGGGGTGGTGGTGTTTTGGGTCAAATGAGTACACTTGGATAAAAGAGAGATAATGTTAGAGAAGCAGATTTGGGAGTAATAGGGGAGGTGGTGTTTGGGTTTGGGTGGCTACACTTGGATAAAGGAGTGGGTAGTGCGCAGGTTAGAAGATCCCTCAGGTTTTGCCCAATTCCTTACACCTATGCTGAGTGTTGGAGTATGAGCTCTTGCAGTTACTAATGTCAGCTTATGAGAACCAAGCACGCAGTTTTTTACCCTCCCCTCTTTTCCTGTCTTTTATATTCCTATATAAATAGCAATAATACTCAGTGAGTGTAATTATAGGTAAAAAGTATTTAATTTTCTTAGCTGTAATTTATTTTATTTATTTATTTGAAGCTTTTTTATACCGACTTTCGAAGGACATCACTTTTGTTTACATGTAATGGGTGGAGAAACAATACATAAAACATAGTAACTGTACAATACATAAGACAAAACATAAAGCAAAATAACATGGTATAATTGGATAAGGAGCAAAAAATGCAAAAAACATTATAACATAATAAGATAATATATTTCTTTTAGCAGTAATAAAATGGATTACAGTAGAACAGAGTATAAAATACAAATAAGTGTTTAAGAAACTAGGTACAAAATTGGTGGCAGTTACTTCCCTGAGAGATCTCTGAACCTGAATTGATTGTCCAGACAGGCAGGTAATCAGGCAATTGGGCACACAAAAGCTATTACTGCAGACAGGATCTCTAGAAACCAGTCTCTGCACAGGGATAGGAAATCATGGATACAGCTATGGGAGCCTTCACGCGCAAACTTGTCTGTAGCTTGCTGGCTCTTGGGTATCCAGCTTCTTGTCACAGTCTTTTATGCCTAATGGGCGTGTCACTCATCTCTAGGATTGCTCCTCTTGCATTTCAAATTCTTTGTGCTTCTCGCCTGCCCCTCAGCCCCATTCTCTGAATTGCCATTTCACTCCTTTCCTGTTTTACTCTTTATTCTACTGCTAACAATATAAACAATTATAAAATTAGTAAAACAAGCTTCTGCAGCAGAAATTCCTGACTTTGCATTAACCCTTTCATAGCATATTTGTTCTTCTGTGCGCGATCAAACATTTAACTCTTTTTGTTCCTCTGTTTGTGATCAAGCATTCTTTTAAACACATCCCATTAACCATAAGAATATAAGTTATCCCAGGACAAGCAGGATGCTAGTCCTCACATATGGGTGATGGAGCCCTATTGCGGAAAACTTTCTGTCAAAGTTTTTAGAAACTTTTGACTGGCACTCTGAGCCCACTGAGCATGCCCAGCATGCCATGATATTCTCAGCCACAGGGGGTCTCCCTTCAGTCTTCGTTTTTCCGCGCTGCTGTTGGCATTGCAGAGCAGGAGCCTGTGTGAGTTTTCTCACAGTTTGTCTGACTAAAAATCAGATTTAAAAAGCATTTATTCTGTCCCACATCGGGGTCTCTCATGTTACCACCGGCTGGTGAGTAAATTTAGTCTCTTTTTTACTCTTTGGAGTAAAAATAAATTTCTCATTCCCTGTACGTACCAGGATCAGTCCAGGACACCTGGGTTGTGACTCCGCACCAGTAGATGGAGACAGACTAAAACTTGTGGGCGGAGCATATATGCCCCTGTGCCAGTCACAGCCCCTCAGTCTTACTCTGTCTCCAGTAGGTGGTGCAGGTCTGGTCACAGCCCTGTCGGGCCTGATTCTGGTTTTGTTGTCAGGTTCGCTTTTGGCTTTTATTTTCTATTAGGCCTATTTGGGTTTTTTTCTGCAAATTGAGGTTTGTTTAATTGTTTAGTTTAGTCCCGGTTGCCCTGCCTCCCTGGGGAGTTGAGAGGTCCTGAGGGGACTACCCTCCCCAGGTTGAGGCCGCTGCTAGGGTCGAGGACCCGGCTGGTCTAGTAGCAGCGTCAGGGGTGACACCGGGGAGCCCGGTTCACTCACCCCTGCAGGACATAGGGCTTTTCAGTACCAGGGACAGCGTTTTTTTTTTTTCTGTAAAAAAAAAAAAAAAAAAAGTGTTTTATTTTTATTTTCTGTCGGCTCTCCGTTTCCTGGCGTTGCGCTCCGTTCCACTCAAGGGGGGGGCATCGTCGGCAGGGGGGAGGTTGCCGTTTTCTGCCGCGGTGATTTTCTAATTTTTTTCAGCGTCCCTCATTGTTTTTCGGCGCGTACTTTTCTTTCCCGCGGTTTCAGCCATGCCGCGCGGCTCGCAGTGCAGGGCCTGCGGCTCGGCGCGCGCGCGTCTCTCCCGGGACGGCCTTTACTCGGACTGCGTCCCGGGAGACGAGGGATCATCGGGGGCACCTCGGGGGGCCCGTTCCCGGGTGGCACGATCGCCGTCGCAGGTGGGGGAAGCCCCTGACAGGCCTTCTGATCCTTTCCCGATTTCTGCGGGAGTGGCGGCCATCTTGTCCACCGGCCGGGTAGTCTCGCGCGAGACGGTGGGGGGGCCTCGGTCTTGCCCCCTGAGCTATCCCCGCAGCAGGGTGCGGCGGGGGAGGGCCCCTCGGAGGGGCCCCGGTCCCGGGGGACTTCGGAAAACGATTCCTCGGATTCAGGCGAGTTCTCAGAGGTTTTGGTGCTTTTGCTGCGCAAGGTGCTCCGATATAGGCGAAGTAAGCACAGCCGGGGGGACGCCTTGCGCGCGCGCGCGCGGGTCCACCGGTCCCCGCCGAAGAAGAAGCCGGCCAGGAGGGCGGCGAAGGTCGCCCAGGGCGCGGACCGGAGCAAGCGGCTTCTGCGAGGGGTGCCGCAGGACTCGGAGTCCGAAGAATCCGCCGGGGCGGACACGGAGGCCTCTGAGGAGCCCGGGCCGGGACGGCAGCGTCAGATGGCTCCGCGCAGCCCAGTACAGGGAAAGGAGCACAGGCCGTCGACAGGGATGACCCCAAGGTGGTGGCCATTCTCCAGGAGTTGGGGATTGAAGCCCCTCCGGTGGTGGTCCACCAGGAGGCAAATATGGATCCCGTTCTGCTCGGGCTCACAGGGCCGGCGGTCGCTTTTCCTTTTCATTTTCGGCCACGGATATCCTCTTCAAGGAATGGGATACTCAGGAGTTGGGTCTGAAGGTCAGCAAAGCCATGGACAAGCTTTACCCTTTGCCGGAGGACGCGCTGGAGCTCCTCCGGCTTCCAAAGGTGGATTCGGCGGTGTCCGCTGTCACGAAGAGGTCTACCATCCCGGTCACGGGAGCAACAGCCCTCCGGGATATTCAAGACCGGAAGTTGGAGGTTCAACTCAAAAAGATTTTCGAGGTTTCTGCCCTAGGAGTGCGGGCCGCCATTTGCATGAATTTTGCTATGCGGGCTAGTCTGCGCTGGGCTCAAGTCCTTCAGGCGAATGCGGATCTCTCTGCAGAGGAGGCTTCTCAAGCAGACAGGTTGGAGGCGGCCATTGCCTATGGGGCTGATGCTCTCCATGATCTTTTGCGCACCTCAGCTCGCTCCATGGTGGCAGCGGTGTCGGCGTGGCGTCTTCTTTGGCTGCGCAACTGGGCAGCGGATGGCTCTTCCAAGGCTCACCTCGGGGCATTGCCATTTAAGGGGAAATTGCTATTCGGCAAGGAGTTAGACGATTTGATGGTTTCCCTGGGTGAGAATCGAGCGTTTAAGCTGCCGGAGGTTAGGGCCCGGCCGCGATCTTCCTTCTCAGGAAGAGCCCGGTTCCGGGGGCCCAGGAAGTCCAGACCGCAAAGATCCTCTGGACCCACGTATAGACCGTCCTCCTCGCGGAACGTTCAGTGGCAGCAGTCCTTTCGGGGCAAACGTTTTGGCCGGCAAGGAGGGGCTCCATCTGGTGCGGGGTCCAAGCCTTCACAATGAAGTTCGGCCGGCCCATCCCTCCTCGCGTCCTCGGCACGTTGTTCCAAACGTGGGGGCGCGTCTCTCCTTCTTCCTCGAGGAATGGGCCAGCATGACGTCGGATCAGTGGGTCCTCGACGTGATAAGACACGGCTACGAGTTAGATTTTGCTCGCATCCCAGCGGACAAATTTCTGGTCTCACCCTGCAAGGATCCCAAGAAGAAGGCGGCGGTGCTAGACACCATCCAAAGACTAGAAAGCTTGGGAGCCATCTCTCCGGTTCTGGCCGATCAGTACGGCAAGGGCCGTTACTCCATTTACTTCATAGTCCCCAAGAAAGACGGCTCTTTCCGCCCCATTCTGGATCTGAAGGGAGTCAACAGATTTCTTCGGGTCCCTCATTTCAAGATGGAAACCATTCGTTCCGTGATCGCGTCAGTGCGCCCCGGCGAATTCCTGGCGTCCCTAGATCTCACAGAAGCAAACCTTCATGTGGGCATCCATCCAGCGTATCAGCAGTTCCTGCGGTTTTGCATTCTGGGCAGGCACTTCCAGTTCCGGGCGCTCCCGTTCGGCCTGGCGACAGCGCCTCGGACATTCACGAAAGTGATGGTGGTCGTAGCGGCGCAGTTGCGACGGGAAGGCCTGCTGGTTCACCCTTACCTCGACGATTGGCTGATCCGGGCGAAGTCTCAGAGTCTGTGTCGGCAGGCGGTGGCCAGGGTGTTACAGCTCTTGCAGTCCCTGGGCTGGGTGGTCAACTACAACAAGAGTCATCTCGAACCTTCTCAGTCCTTGGAGTATCTTGGAGCCCTTTTCGACACGAAACGAGGCAAGGTGATTCTCTCTCAGGAACGAATATGCAAACTGCAGTCTCAGGTACTACGTCTTCTGTCGCTACACCGGCCACGAGTCTGCGATTACCTGACGGTTCTGGGATCTATGGCATCCACGCTGGCGTTAGTCCCTTGGGCGTTCGCTCATCTACGGCCGCTGCAGTCCTCATTGCTTTCCTGCTGGAAACCAGTTTCAGAGGAGTTCTATCTACCTCTACCTCTCGAGGGGAAGGCGCGATCCAGCCTGAGCTGGTGGCTGGATTCCACACATCTCTCCTGTGGCGTGTCCCTTATGGTGCCCGACTGGACGGTGGTGTCCACGGATGCCAGTCTTTCCGGCTGGGGGGCAGTGGGCCAAGGGAAGTCGGTTCAGGGTCTGTGGTCAGAGTCGCAGACCCGGTGGTCTATCAACCGGCTGGAGACCAGAGCGGTCCTTCTGGCGCTGCATGCCTTTCTACCCCTAGTACGCGGACGGGCGGTCCGGGTATTGTCGGACAACGCTACCACCGTGGCTTACATCAATCGCCAGGGCGGGACAAGAAGTCCTCTAGTGGCGGAGGAGGCACGGCTCTTGATGCTCTGGGCAGAGCGGCATCTCAGCCATCTCGCTGCGTCCCACATCGCAGGAGTCGACAACGTACAGGCGGATTTTCTCAGCCGTCACCGCCTGGATCCCGGAGAGTGGGAGCTGGCGGACGAGGCGTTTCTCTTCATCTGCAAGACT
The DNA here is from genome assembly GCF_901001135.1 of Rhinatrema bivittatum. Classification (NCBI taxonomy): domain Eukaryota; kingdom Metazoa; phylum Chordata; class Amphibia; order Gymnophiona; family Rhinatrematidae; genus Rhinatrema; species Rhinatrema bivittatum. Next base: position 164,480,376 of record NC_042622.1, on the reverse strand, counting down.
TGGGGAACGCCCCACATGGATCTGATGGCCACGTGGCACAACGCAAAGGCTCCGAGATTTTACAGTCGACGTCGCGAAAGGGGCGCAGAGGGAGTCGATGCGTTGGTGCTTCCCTGGCCGGCGGGAGTGCTTCTGTATGTGTTCCCACCGTGGCCCATGATCGGCAAGATTCTGCGGCGCATAGAATTGCACCCGTCCAACGTGATCATGGTGGCGCCGGAGTGGCCGCGCCGTCCCTGGTTTGCGGACTTAGTCCAGTTGTCGGTGGCTGCACCCCTTCGACTTCAGGGGTTCGCGGGGCTTCTTCGGCAGGGCCCCGTCTGTTTGGAGGATGCGGATCACTTCTGTCTCGCGGCATGGCTTTTGAGAGGTATCGCTTGAAAAGAAAAGGCTACTCTGATGCGGTCGTTGCTACATTGCTGAGATCCAGAAAGCAGTCTACATCCCTAGCTTATGTTCGGGTCTGGGTCGTCTTTGAGGAATGGTGCGTGGAGCGGGGTCTGGATCCCACTTCCGCTTCTATTTCCGATATTTTGGCGTTTCTCCAGGCGGGGCTCGCCAAAGGCTTAGTGTGCAATTCCCTTCGGGTTCAAGTGGCGGCGCTTGGGTGTTTGCGAGGTAAGGTCCGGGGAGTCTCTCTGGCTCTTCACCCGGATATCTCCCGTTTTCTTCGGGGGGCTAAACACCTCCGTCCTCCTTTGCGCCTCCCTTGCCCGTCTTGGAACCTCAACTGGGTGCTCTCTGCCTTATGTTCCGCGCCGTTTGAACCCCTGAAACGTTCTACGCTCAAGGATCTCACGTTAAAAACTGTATTCCTGGTGGCGATTGCGTCGGCCCGTCGTGTTTCGGAATTACAGGCATTGTCCTGTAGGGAGCCCTTCTTGCGCATCTCCGATTCCGGGGTTTCCTTGCTGACGGTTCCTTCCTTTCTTCCTAAGGTCGTGTCGGCTTTCCATTTGAATCAATCGATTGAACTCCCCGCTTTCGCGGTTGGGGAGTCTTCGGACCCGAAAACGAGAGACTTGAGAAAGCTAGATGTGCGGAGGTCCCTTCTTCGCTATCTTGAGGTTACCAACCCGTTTCGGGTGACGGATCATCTGTTTGTGTTGACTTCGGGCCCAAAGAAAGGTTCTGCGGCGTCCCGCACAACCATTGCCCGTTGGCTCAAGGAAGCCATTGGTTCCGCGTACATTCTGTGCGGAAAATCGCCGCCGGTGGGTCTTCGAGCTCATTCGACGCGGTCTCACGCTGCGTCTTGGGCGGAATCTACTCAGGTGTCGCCTCGAGATTTGCAGGGCGGCTACCTGGAAGTCGTTGCATACCTTCATTAAACATTACCGGTTGGATGTTCAAGCTCCTGAAGCTGGGGGTTTTGGAGAGAGGGTACTCCGAGCGGGACTCTCTGCTTCCCACCCTTGGTAAGTTAGCTCTGGTACATCCCAGGTGTCCTGGACTGATCCTGGTACGTACAGGGAAAGGAAAATTAGTTTCTTACCTGATAATTTTCGTTCCTGTAGTACCAAGGATCAGTCCAGGATCCCGCCCACAGTGCTGCGCTATAGTAACGGAGAGTCCGCTCATTATTGTTTTCAGTGCGCTGACCCCTTGTTTATTCGTTCTCCCGGTTGGAGAGTCTGGTTCCTGTAGGGGTGTTGGAATTTTTTTCCGTTTAAATAGCAAGTTTGTATGGTTAGCTATGGTTGCCTTATGGCTTTTCTACTTTGACATTACGTATGACTGAGGGGCTGTGACTGGCACAGGGGCATATATGCTCCGCCCACAAGTTTTAGTCTGTCTCCATCTACTGGTGCGGAGTCACAACCCAGGTGTCCTGGACTGATCCTTGGTACTACAGGAACGAAAATTATCAGGTAAGAAACTAATTTTCCTTTTTTTCTCTCATTTTCATCGACGGCTGTCGGCGAAAATATGGCCACGGGATTTAAAAAATGTCCCAACTGTAATCGGACAATGTCCATTGCAGATCCACACCTCGAGTGTGTCCTTTGCTTAGGTCAAACACACGACGTAACAACCTGTCCCAAGTGTGCTGAAATGACCGCGAAGGGTAGAAAGGCCCGCCAAGAAAAGATGGAGCCTTTATTCCATCTATAACTTTTGCCTTCCCCGTCGACGTCTACGCAATCGTCTCTGGCCGGAATCTCGAAGCATTTAATACTCAAAAAGCGTCGTCCGGAAGGCTCGGGGGATCGTTCATCACCGACCCCATCCGTAGCATCAACGAGGTCAGCGGTGGAACCTCGACCAAAGCATCGGCACCGACACCCATCGATCCCGGAGGCACTTCTCTCCCCAGAGAAATCGATCGCAAAAAGGCCTCGACTCCAAGAACCACCAAGGCCTTTGACGCCGAGGCCTTCACCACCCATCGATGCACCGATCATCGAACCTCCACAGGGCCCTGTGGAAGGACCATCAACACCTCCACTGCCACCACGTGTAGCTGCTCTGCATGCACCAGCTATCACAGAGGAATTGACGGATTTTATCCGTCAAGCGGTGCTCCAAGCATTAAAGGACCAGCATCCGTCTATGCTTTCACCGACGTCGATACTGGTGCCTACACCGATGCCGGTACCATAATCGATGCCAGTTCCTGCACCGAAGTCTGCACCGATACCGAGGCAGCCATAAATGCTGATGCCCATACCATTGCAGATGCCCGGCCCAATACTGGAACCGATTCCATCGATGCTGATGTCACCTGGGGCTCCAGGACAGCCGGAATTAGCACTGTTCCAGCTTTTGATGAACAGATTCGACGCAATAGTCTGTGCTCTACCATTGATTCCGACCAAGCCACAAGAAGATGTCCCTGGACGGATACCATTAGATGATCCACAGCCAGGTCCTTCAGGGCTTTCTCGACCGCCAAGGTCTTCTCCCACGTCTCCACGTCAAGACGACCCATACGATTCCTGGGAAGAAAGATATACAGATAACTTCTTCTGAAGGATTTATGTCTGATCCTTCTCCTCCAGAAGAAAGAGAGAAATCTTCACCGGAGGATTTATCCTTTACAAATTTTGTTAAGGATATGGCAGACACCATACCATTCACTTTGGTAACAGAGGAAGACACAAGACAGCAAACACTGGAAGTCCTTCAATTCATGGACTCTCCAAAAGAAGTCTTGGCTATACCTGTCCACGAAGTTCTCCTAGACTTACAGCACAGACTCTGGGAGCATCCATGCTCAGTGCCATCCATAAATAAGAGAGTGGACACCGCTTTTTTGGTACAAGCTATCCCCGGATACCAGAAATCGCAACTGCCACATCAATCAGTTGTTGTGGAGTCTGCACAAAAGAAGTCTAAATTAATAAGACCTCATTCCTCCACTCCTCCAGGCAAGGATCACAGATTCCTGGACTCCTTGGGCAGGAAAATCTATCAAGGGGCCATGCTAAATACAAGGATTGCATCATATCAGTTATATATGACGCAGAGAAACCTGTGGAAACAGATGCAAGATCTCTCAAATTCGTTACCACAGCAGTATCAAGAAGCAGCTCAAACAATAATACATAAAGGACTTGAAGCTGACAAGCACAAAGTCCGAGCCGCTTATGACAATTTTGAAACTGCTTCCAGAGTAGCGGCCTCCGGCATAAGTGCACGTCGCTGGGCATGGCTTAAGGCCTCAGACCTCAGGCCTGAGGTCCAAGAAAAATTGGTTGATTTGCCATGCATAGGGGACAACCCCTTTGGCTCTAAGGTGCAGGATGCTGTAGCCCAGTTAAAGGAACATACAGAAACCCTGCGTCAATTGTCGTCAGTTCCACAGGACTCTGCTGCATCTTCATCTCACCGCCCTCCTAGGAAGGAATCTCGAAGGCCTTTCTACAGGCAGAGGCATTACTATCCTCCAGCATCATGTCCGCAGCAAAGATCTCAGCCCAGGCAACCTAGAGCTGCTAGGCCTCAACCTCCACCACAGACGGGACATGCTGCAGGCCATTACCAGAGACCAAAGCCATCTCCACAACCAGAGCTACCAGTAGGAGGCCGAGTTTCCTCCTTTTACAACCATTGGATACAAATAACAGACCAGTGGGTACTCTCCATAATATCTTGAGGTTACCAACTCAATTTTGTCTCAGTTCCAAGAGATTCTCCTCCAAAACCTCTTCCATTAAGCGAAAATCACATAATTCATCTACAAGCAGAATTATCCACCCTTCTGAGAGCCAGGGCTGTAGAACCGGTGCCCCGGACACAGCAGGGCAGAGGTTTCTACTCCCGTTATTTCCTCATTCCAAAGAAAACCGGAGGCCTACGTCCCATCCTAGACCTCAGAAATCTCAACAAATTTCTGAAGAAAGAAAAGTTCAGGATGGTTTCTCTAGGCACCATGCTTCCACTTCTTCAAACAGGAGATTGGCTTTGTTCTCTAGATCTACAGGACGCTTACGCTCACATTCCAATATTCCCTTCTCATTGCAAATATCTGCGCTTCCTGTTGGGTCATCAGCATTTCCAGTACAGAGTACTACCATTTGGACTCGCTTCAGCTCCCAGAGTTTTCACCAAATGCCTGGCAGTAATATCAGCACACTTACACAAGGAAAGTGTCCACTTCTTCCCCTATCTGGACGACTGGCTAATCAGGAGTCAATCTCAACAAGCAGCAATAACTTCTCTCAATTGAACAATTGCTCTACTTCACTCTATGGGATTTCTCATCAATTATCAAAAGTCCCATCTCATTCCGTCTCATCTGCTTCAATTCATCGGAGCAGAATTGAACACCATCCTCTCAAAAGCCTTTCTACCCGATGATCGGGCAGAGACACTTGCCCTATTGGCAAACTCGCTACACTCAAAGAAACAAGCAACAGCTCAGTTTCTGACCTTACTAGGTCACATGGCCTCCACAGTTCATGTCACTCCTATGGCAAGATTAGCCATGAGAATAACCCAATGGACTTTAAGATCACAATGGATCCAAGCCATTCAACCACTGTCTTCTCCAATTGAAGTAACCCACCAGCTACGTTCATCTCTACTTTGGTGGGCGCACAAAGACAACTTGCGCAAGGGCCTGCCCTTCCAACAACCAGTCCCTCAGATAACTTTAACTACAGATGCATCCACTTTAGGTTGGGGAGCTCACATAGACAATCTCCAAACCCAAGGTACTTGGACAAAACTCAAAGCAACGTTTCAAATCAATTTCTTGGAACTTCGAGTTATACGTTATGCTCTGCATGCGTTCAAGGACTGCCTTTCACACAAGACTGTTCTCATTCAAACGGACAATACAGTAGCCATGTGGTACCTGAACAAACAAGGAGGTATGGGCTCATATCTCCTTTGTCAAGAAGCCGCACAGATTTGGGGCTGGGCCGTAACACACTCAATGTTTCTCCAGGCCACTTATCTGGCAGGCATTCACAACGTAGTGGCAGATCGACTCAGTCGTCAGTTCCAAACACACAAGTGGTCCCTGGATCCCTTAGTAGTGACCAGGAGTTTTCAACGTTGGGGCAACCAACAATAGACCTCTTTGCATCACACCTGAATCACAAAGTGGACAAGTTCTGCGCTCTGCACAGACAGAAACACCAGCCAGCCAAGGACACCTTTGCTCGCCCTTGGAACTCAGGCCTTCTATACGCGTATCCTCCCATACCACTCATAACCAAAACTCTAGTGAAGCTACAACAGGACAAGGGGTCCATGATACTCATAGCCCTGTATTGGCCTCAACAAGTATGGTTTCCCACACTTCTAGACCTCTCGATCAGAGAACCAATTCGCCTGGGTGTAGCTCCCACTCTCATAACTCAGGATCAGGGTCGGTTGCGCCATCCTAACCGTCAATCCCTATCCCTGACAGCATGGATGTTGAAAGCTTGATTTTACAACCACTCAATCTTTCAACCAATGTATCTCAAGTGCTTATAGCTTCATGTAAACCTTCAACACGAAAGAATTATTCTTTGAAATGGAAAAGGTTTACTTTGTGGTGCACCCAAAAGAACATTGACCCTTTCTCCTGCCCCACAACTTCTCTACTAGACTATTTATGCCATCTTTCAGACTCTGGTCTCCAGGCTTCATCTGTCAGAGTACACCCAAGTGCAATCTCAGCTTATCATAACAAGATGGGAGATGCACCAATATCCGTACATCCTCTTGTCAGTAGATTTATGAGAGATTTAATTCACCTTAAACCACCAATTCGGCCACCTGTCACAGAATGGGACCTGAATCTAGTCTTAACAAGGCTCATTCGTTCTCCTTTTGAACCCATGACTTCCTGTGATCTTAAATTTCTCACATGGAAGACTATCATCCTCATAGCCATTACATCGGCTAGAAGGGTTAGTGAGTTACAAGCACTTGTCACGTACTCACCCTGTACAAAATTTCTACATGACAGAGTGGTTCTCTGTACACATCCAAAATTCCTCCCCAAGGTAATTACGGAATTCCACTTGAACCAGTCCATAGTTTTACCCACATTCTTTCCAAGACCTCATTCTCACCAAGGAGAACAGGCCTTACATACCTTGGACTGTAAGCATACGCTAGCATTTTACTTAGACCGCACTGCAGTCCACAGGAAATCCACTCAGCTCTTTGTATCTTATGATCCAAACAAACCGGGAAAAGCAGTGGGTAAACATACTCTTTCCAATTGGCTAGCAGATTGCATACAGTTTTGCTATGAAAAAGCAGGCCTTCCTCTCCAAGGACGAGTAAAGGCACATTCAGTAAGAGCAATGTCAACCTCAGTTAGCACACTATTGTTCAGTGCCAATTCTTGACATATGTAAAGCAGCAACATGGAGTTCTCTTCACACCTTTGCAGCTCATTACTGTTTGGACAAAGAAGGACGACAAGATTCAGCTTACGGACAATCTGTCTTAAAGAACTTGTTTCCAGTTTAATCCCAACTCCTTCTACATACAACCTGCTGTGATCTTCGGCTACCTCATTTTCACCAACAATACTTCAGTGTTGCTTCACTACAAAATGACTCAGCCTCTAGCTTGCTAATCACCCATATGTGAGGACTAGCATCCTGCTTGTCCTGGGATAATGCAGAATTGCTTACCTTGTAATAGGTGTTATCCCAGGACAGCAGGATGTAGTCCTCATGAAACCCACCCGTCATCCTGCGGAGTTGGGTCCGATACGTTTTATTACGGTATAGAAAAGTTTTTAAATAAATAAATTTATTTTTTGTTAAAGCTTACTGCTACATACGAGACTAAAGAGAGACCCCTGTGGCTGAGAATATCATGGCATGCTGGGCATGCTCAGTGGGCTCAGAGTGCCAGTCAAAAGTTTCTAGAAACTTTGACAGAAAGTTTTCCGCAATAGGGCTACATCAATGATGTCACCCATATGTGAGGACTACATCCTGCTGTTCTGGGATAACACCTATTACAAGGTAAGCAATTTTGCTATATGCCTTGCTGGGTCAGACTAAGGGTCCATCAAGCCCAGTTACATGTTTCCAACAGTCGCTGGGACCGCCATCTCAGAATCCAAAGTTTCAATTAGAGCCGTTATATCCACTGATGGTTCTTCAACAGGCTGCAACACTTCCATACCTTCCCCCTGTGTTTGTCTCCCTTTTATACAGTGGTAGGTAATATATTTTTAAAGTAGGAGGAATTGCATTCCCTGGTACTTGTAATATTTCAACCAGGTATCTTTTAAACATATCTCTCGGGGAGATTAATGGCACTTTGGGAAAGTTTATGATTCTTAAATTTTTATTCCTATTAGTGTTTTCTAAGTTCTCAACCTTTAGTGCCATATTAGCATTATATTTCAACAGCGCAAGCTGGTTTTGTTGCACAGAGTTTGTTTGAACTTTAATCGAGGTTCCCTGTACGTACCGGATCAGTCCAGTCTCCTGGGTTTTGCCTCCGCACCAGCAGATGGAGACAGAGCAAGATTTGACTGGCTCTTTCATAAATACCAGGGTGCTACCCACAGTCTGCCAGTATTACTCTGTCTCCAGCAGATGGTCTGGGTGCTTTACTGACAGTCTGAGCTGATCCTTAAAAAAAAAAAAAAAAAAAAAAGATAGCTTTGCAGAGCTTTGTTTGGTTACTTTTATTAATTAAGTTTAAAAAAAAAAAAAAAAGAAAAAATCATAAGACTGAGAAGGCAGAGAATTAGTCCCGGAGCGTCCAGCGACGATCTTAGCCTCCCAGGGGGTTGGCAGGTCCTGAGGGGACCATCGCCCCTGGTTCTGTAGGCTGCTGGTGCTGAGGGTTGAGGACCCTGACTTTGTCTTTTGACAACCCAGCCGGGGGTGATACCGGGGAGCCCGGATCACTCACCCCAGCTGGACCGCTTCAGGACCCGACGTTGGACAGCATCACAGGTTTGGAAAAAAAAAATGTAGCAGGACGTGAATTTTGGCGGCTCTCTGATTCTTTTTGCTGCGGCAGTCGGCTGTTCGCGTCTCTTCTCCCCTCGCTCTTTACTTTTTTCTCTACAGCCCGATTTCATAATGCCACGTGGTTCGTGCTGCTCGGGGCGCGCACGCCTCTCGCGGGATGAGCTGTGCTCAGCCTGCATCCCCGGAGGTGAAGGGACGTCGGGGTCGGTTCGGGGGGTGGTCGTTCGGCACAGAACGATGGCGGTCGCGATCGGGGAGCTGCCTTCTCCTGCCTCCAGGCAGTTGCCGGTGGGCACGGGAAAAAGCGCCATTTTGGATTCGGCCTCCTTCGTGGCACCGCTGGCGCTGGGGGCAAGGAATTCCCCGCCCTCCCTCTCTCCCCAGAGACTGGTTCCACGGCCTGTTTCACCAGTAGGAGCAGCAGGGGGAGGGCAAGGGGACGATACAGGGACGGATTCTGACGTTTCATGTTCCTCCTTTTCCTCAGAATTTATCCTGGCTATGCATAGGGCCTTTAAGGCGCACAAAGCCTCTAAACTGTATTCTCCTAAGTCCAGGGGCTTTGGACACCCCCTGCAGGCAAGGGTCAACCCCGGTCGGGGGACCCGAGGGGCCTTCTAGGGCAAAGTGTCCATTACGGGCTATTCCTCCCTGGGAGGATATGGACTCAGCCTCGGAGTCTCCAGATCATGAGGATCAGGATGGGCCGCCCCCGCGGGGGAGACGGCGATCAGTCGCAGTGGGGCGACGCAGCAGAGCCATGTCTCTGAGGACGGTGATCCTAAGGTGGTCCGCCTCTTCCGCAGAGATGAGCTAGGACCCCTCATTCCTGCTATTTTGGAGGAGTTGGGAATTGCTGCGCCTCCCGAGGAGTCTCGTCTCGGCTCGATGGACCCAATATTGTTGGGACTGAGTGGCCCTCCTACGACATTTCCTTTTCATTTTTCGGCTACAGACCTCCTCTTTCACGAGTGGGATACCCCGGATTTGGGGCTGAAGGTCACAAAGGCTATGGATAAGCCTTATCCTCTGCCTGAGGACACCCTGGAAGAGCTTCGTGTTCCAAAGGTGGATGCGGCTGTTTCAGCGGTGACAAAGAGGACTATTATTCCGGTCACGGGGGCCACGGCCCTGAAGGATCTGCAGAATCGGAAGCTGGAGGTCCAGCTTAAAAAATCTTTGAAGTATCCGCTCTAGTGGTCAGGGCGGCAATTTGTAGCAATTTTGCTCTGCGGGCAGGACTGCGTTGAGTGCAACAACTGCTCGCCAATGAGGGCCTTTCTGAGGAGGAAGCCCGACAGGCGGGCCATCTCGAGGCGGTAGTGGCTTATAGTGCCGACGCGCTGTACGATCTCTTGAGTACTTTGGCTCTTTCCATGGTCTCGGCCATCTCGGCGTGACTATTATTGTGGTTAAGGAACTGGTCCGCGGATGGAGCCTCCAAATCCTGGTTGGGGTCCTTACCCTTTAAAGGCAAACTTTTATTTGGAAAGGAATTGGAGGATATGATTCAGTCACTGGGCGAAAATAAGGTTCATCAATTCCCTGAGGACAGAACACGCTCCAGAGGATCCTTCTCGGCTAGGTCCAGGTTTCGGGGAACTCAAAGCTCATATCCTCGTTCTAGTGCCTCTTCCTCTTCCTTTCGTCCTGCAGGTGGCCGGCAGCAGTCACAGGCTTTTCGAGGAAGGCGTTTCGGTAGACCTGCTTCCTCCCTGTCAGCTCCCGGCGGTAAGGCTGTGCAATGATGTCCGGCCGGTCCATTCCTCCGTCCCGAAGGTAGGGGGCAGATTGTCTCTCTTTTACAAGGAGTGGACCACAATCATGTCAGATCATTGGGTACTCTCCTTGATAAAACACGGTTACGCTTTAGATTTTGCACGTCGTCCCAACCCACGATTTTTCCCGTCCCCATGCGGGTATGCCGACAAACGTCAAGACCTTGCATCGGCTGTTGGATCTGGGAACAATTGTTCCGGTCCCTCCTCCAGAGCAGCAAAGAGGACAATATTCCATATACTTCGTCGTTCCAAAGACGGAAGGGTCCTTCCATCCCATACTAGATCTAAAGGGCATCAACAGATGCCTTCGGATCCCATGCTTTCGCATGGAGACATTGCGTTCCGTCATTGCTTCCGTTCGTCCTGGGGAGTTCCTGGCTTCACTGGATCTGACGGAGGCATAATTGCACATCGGGATCAGGGAGGATCATCAAATATCTCAGATTCTTCGTGTTGGGGAAGCATTACCAGTTTCAGGCGTTGCCGTTTGGTCTGGCGACAGCTCCCAGAATATTCACCAAGATAATGGTGATAGTTGCTGCACAACTTCGACGGGAGGGTTTGTTGGTGCATCCGTACCTGGACGATTGGTTGATTCGAGCAAAATCTGAAACCCGGTGCCATACAGTGATACACCAGGTGCTACAGATGTTGAGGTCCCTCGGTTGGGTGGTCAACACAGCCAAAAGTCAACTCATTCCCTCTCTGTCGCTGGAGTTTTTGGGAGGTTTATTTGACACCCGTCAGGGGGAAGGTCTATCTCACCTCAGATCGCAGTCTCAAGTTGCAGGGGCAAGTCCGGTCCTTGCTGGAGAAGCAACTGCTGACGGCTTGGGATTACTTGCAGGTGCTAGGGTCCATGGCTTCGACGCTGAAATTGGTTCCTTGGTCTTTCGCACACATGCGGCCCTTGAATTCGGCATTACTTTCCCGCTGGAGTCCGGTGTCCGAGCAGTTCTACCTTCCATTACCATTGACGGACCTGGCACGATCCAGTCTAGTTTGGTGGCTGTGTTCAGACAGTCTGCTCTGGGGAGTTCTGCTGGTGGTGCTGGATTGGATGGTGGTCACCACGAATGTGAACCTCTCCGGCTGGGGAGCGGTGTGCTTGCGGAAGTCAGTGCAGAGGCTCTGGTCCCTGGTCGAGTCTCTGTGGTCGATCAACCGCTTGGAGACCAGAGCGGTGCGCCTGGCGTTGCAGGCCTTCCTCCCTCTGATTCAGGGGAAGTCTGTCAGGGTGCTGTCCGACAATGCGACTACAGTGGCCTACATCAATCGTCAGGGGGGGGACCAGGAGTCGTCTGGTGACGTTAGAAGCTTGCCTGTTGATTCATTGGGCAGAACGGCACTTAGCCAGCATAGCCAGGTCCCACATAGCAGGGGTCAACAACATACACGCAGATTTTTTGAGTCGAAATCAGCTCGACCCTGGAGAGTGGGAACTTGCGGACAAGGCTTTTCAACTCATCTGCGACAGATGGGGCACGCCATCCATGGACCTAATGGTGACCTTCAAGAATGCCAAGGCTCCGCGCTTCTTTGCTCGTCGAAGGTAAATGGGGGAAGAGGGCGTGGACGCTTTGGCGTTGCCCTGGCCGACGACAGTCCTTCTGTATGTCTTCCCCCCTTGGCCGCTGATCGGCAAGGTACTACGTCAAATAGAGAGCCATCCATCAGAGGTAATCCTGGTGGCTCCCGAGTGGCCCCGTCTGCCGTGGTTCGCGGATCTTGTCAATCTCGCGGTGGAGGGCCCACTGCGTTTTCCGTTTCTGCCGAACCTCCTTCACCAGGGGCCTGTTTGTTTCGATCAGGTAGATCGTTTTTGTTTAGCGGCATGGCGTTTGAGAGGCGTCGTCTAAAAGGTAACGGTTATTCAGACGCAGTGGTGTCCACTCTCTTGAGGTCGCGTAAGGTGTCAACTTCCTTATCATATGTGCAAGTTTGGAAGGTTTTCGAATCGTGGTGCGTTTCGCGTGCGATTGTCTCCACTCGGGCGTCCGTTTCCAGTATTCTAGCCTTTCTACAGGACAGTTTAGTCAAGGGATTGTCCTGTAGCTCCTTGCGGGTGCAGGTGGCAGCCCTCGGTTGTTTACGCGGGTCTGTAGACGGGAGGACTTGGCAGCGCACCCCAATGTTGCCCGGTTTCTGCGGGGGGTAAAACATTTATGCCCTCCGCTAAATTCTCCATGTCCATCCTGGAATTTAAATGTCGTTCTTAAGGCTTTGTGTGCGCCCCCTTTTGAGCCACTGAAGAGGGCGACGCTAAAGGATCTCACATTGAAGGTAGTATTCCTGGTGGCAATTTCCTCGGCATGCCGGGTTTCTGAACTTCAGGCATTGTCCTGCAGGGAGCCTTTCTTGCGGATCTCTGAGTCCGGAATTAGTTTGCGGACGGTCCCATCTTTTCTGCCAAAAGTAATTTCCTCCTTTCATTTGAACCAGTCGGTGGAGCTACCATTGTTTACCGACCTGGATAGGTCGGATTCTTTTTCGAAGGATTTACGAAAGCTGGATATCCGTAGGGCGCTACTGCATTATCTGGAAGCTACCAATGGTTTTCAATTGTCAGATCATCTCTTCGTCCTTTGGAATGGACCAAAGAGGGGTAATATGGTGTCCAAAACCACCATCGCCCGTTGGTTGAAAGAGGCCATAAACTCCTCATAAGAACATAAGAAAATGCCATACTGGGTCAGACCAAGGGTCCATCAAGCCCAGCATCCTGTTTCCAACAGTGGCCAAACCAGGCCATAAGAACCTGGAAAGTACCCAAAAGCTAAGTCTATTCCATGTTACCATTGCTAATGGCAGTGGCTATTCTCTAAGTGAACTTAATAGCAGGTAATGGACTTCTCCTCCAAGAACTTATCCAATCCTTTTTTAATCACAGCTATACTAACTGCACTAATGACATCCTCTGGCAACAAATTCCAGAGTTTAATTATGCGTTGAGTGAAAAATAACTTTCTCCGATTAGTTTTAAATGTGCCACATGCTAACTTCATGGAGTGCCCCCTAGTCTGTTTATATCCGAAAGAGTAAATAACCGATTTACATCTACCCGTTCTAGACCTCTCATGATTTTAAACACCTCTATCATATCCCCCCTTAGCCGTCTCTTCTCCAAGCTGAAAAGTCCTAAACTCTTCAGCCTTTCCTCATAGGGGAGCTGTTCCATCCCCTTTATCATTTTGGTTGCCCTTCTCTGTACCTTCTCCATCGCAACTATATTTTTTTGAGATGCGGCGACCAGAATTGTACACAGTATTCAAGGTACGGTCTCACCGTGGAGCGATACAGAGGCATTATAACATTTTCCGTTTTATTAACCATTCCCTTCCTAATAATTCCTAACATTCTGTTTGCTTTTTTGACTGCTGCAGCACATTGAGCCGACGATTTTAAAGTATTATCCACTATGATGCCTAGATCTTTTTCCTGGGTGGTAGTTCCTAATATGGAACCTAACATCATGTAACTACAGCAAGGGTTATTTTTCCCTATATGCAACATCTTGCACTTGTCCACATTAAATTTCATCTGCCATTTGGATGCCCAATCTTCCAGTCTTGCAAGTTCATCCTGCAATGTATCACAATCCGCTTGTGGTTTAACTGCTCTGAATAATTTTGTATCATCCACAAATTTGATAACCTCACTCATCATATTCCTTTCCAGATCACTTATATAAATATGTTGAAAAGCACCGGTCCAAGTATAGATCCCTGAGGCACTCCACTGTTTACCCTTTTCCACTGAGAAAATCGACCATTTAATCCTACTCTCTGTTTCCTGTCTTTTAACCAGTTTGTAATCCATGAAAAGACATCGCCTCCTATCTCATGACTTTTTAGTTTTCTTAGAAGCCTCTCATGAGGGACTTTGTCAAATGCCTTCTGAAAATCTAAATACGCTACATCTACCGGTTCACCTTTATCCACATGTTTATTAACCCCTTCAAAAAAATGAAGACTTCCCTTGGTAAATCCATGTTGACTGTGTTCCATTAAACCATGTCTTTCTATATGCTCTACGATTTTGATCTTTAGAATAGTTTCCAATATTTTTCCTGGCACTGAAGTCAGGCTCACTGGTCTATAGTTACCCGTATCGCCCCTGGAGCCTTTTTAAAATATTGGGGTTACATTGGCCACCCTCCAATCTTCAGGTACAATGGATGATTTTAACTAATAGATCAGAAATTTCATTTTTAGTTCATTCAGTACCCTAGGATGCATACCATCCGGTCCAGGTGATTTGCTTCTCTTTAGTTTGTCAATCTGGCCTACTACATCTTCCTGGCTCACAGTGATTTGGTTCAGTTCGTCTGACTCATCACCCTTGAAAACCATCTCCGGAACTGGTATCTCCCCAACATCCTCATTAGTAAACATGAAAGCAAAGAATTCATTTAGTCTTTCTGCAATGGCCTTATCTTCCCTAAGAGCCCCTTTAACCCCTCGGACATCTAATGGTCCAACCGACTCCCTCACAGGTTTCTTGTTTTGGATATATTTAAAAAAAATCTTATGAGTTTTTGCCTCTATGGCCAACTTCATTTCAAATTCTCTCTTCGCCTGTCTTATCAATGTTTTACACTTAACTTGACAATGCTTATGTGTTATCCTATTTTCTTCAGATGGATCCTTCTTCCAGTTTTTGAAGGATTTTTTTTGGCTAAAATAACCTCTTTCACCTCTCCTTTTAACCATGACTGTAATCGTTTTGCCTTCCTTCCACCTTTCTTAATGTGTGGAATACATCTGGACTGCGCCTCTAGGATTGTATTTTTAAACAATGTCCATGCTTGTTGAACACTTGTAACCTTTGCAGCTGCACCTTTCAGTTTTTTTTTCTATTTTCCTCATTTTATCAAAGTTTCTCTTTTGAAAGTTTAGAGTTAGAGCTGTAGATTTTACTTATTGTCCCCCTTCCAGTTATTAGTTTAAATTTGATCATGTTATGATCACTATTGCCAAGTGGCCCCACCACCGTTACCTCTCTCACCAAATCCTGCATTCCAATAAGGATTAAATCTAAAATTGCTCCCTTTCTTGATGGCTCCTGAACCAATTGCTCCATGAAGCAGTCATTTATTAAATCCAAGAACTTTGTCTCTAGCAAGTTCTGATGTATGTATGTTTGTTTGTTTGTTTATTTATTTATTTATTTAGGATTTTTCTATACCGGTGTTCATGTAGGGCTATATATCACATCGGTTTACATTGAAACAAACAGTGTTGCGTAAAAAAGCATTACATAGAACAGGGGATACGTGAACTGGGATCCAAATGTACAAAACTGGGGTTAAAAGCAAATACAACTGCTAGTAATACTGCTAGTAATACAAACTGCTAGTAATTCAAATTGATTGAGTACAAACTGCTATTAAGATTCATGAACGTCGCATGAAAACAGAGAGAATGGGTTATACGTATAAAATGTACCAACTGCTGTTAGGATATTCTAGAAATGCGCTGAAAACAATATATATAGTTAAGTGAACATCATACAATTTAGTTAGTATTAAGTTAAGTTTAACTGTAAATGGTGAGTTGATATTAATATAAAATAATGAGTGAAAGTTATTTAAACTAAAGGCATAGGCATTTAGCTGTATCCTAGAGCGGGAAGAGGATCCCGAGGATAAGACAGGGGTGGGAGGGGGAAACCGACCTGATGGAGAGCCGGGGTGTGATGGGGGGAGGGGAGGTAGTTACGAGAGGGAGGAAGAACCCATTTACCCAGTCAATATTGGGGTAATTGAAATCTCCCATTATTATTGCACTGCCAAATTGGTTAGCCTCCCTGATTTCTCTTAGCATTTCATCATCTGTCTGACGATTTTGTCCAGGTGAACGGTAGTATACTCCTATCACTATACTCTTACCCAACACACATGGGATTTCTACCCTTATAGATTCTACTGAGCATTTAGTCTCTTGTATGATATTTATCCTATTGGACTCTATACCCTCCTGGACATAAAGTGCCACACCCCCACCAAGTTGATCCTCCCTATCATTGCGATATAATTTGTACCCTGATATAGCACTGTCCCATTGGTTATCCTCCTTCCACCAGGTCTCTGTGATGCCAATTATGTCAATGTCATCATTTACTGCTATACACTCTAACTCTCCCATCTTACTTCTTAGACTTCTGGCATTGGCATACAGACATTTCAAAGTGTGTTTTTTGTTTGTTTTAACAACCTGCTTTTCAGTTGTTAGGGATAATTTGGAAATCATTAGCTTTGGTGATTTTTTTTTTACATATAGGGACATGGACTATGTTTACTTTAAACCTCTTTGTTGGGATGCCCTAACACTCCTGTTTCATTAGTATCCTTCAAGGATACATTTCTCTGAATCATGCACTGAGTTGACTGTCTGCTTTCCTCCTTGTTCTAGTTTAAAAGCTGCTCTATCTCCTTTTTAAAAGTTAGTGCCAGCAGCTTCGTTCCACTCTGGTTAAGGTGGAACCCATCCTTTCGGAAATGTCTCCCACTTCCCCAAAAGTTTCCCCAGTTCCTTACAAAACTGAATCCCTCTTCCCTGCACAATCATCCCCTCCATGCATTGAAACTCTGGAGCTCTGCCTGCCTCTGGGGACCTGCACGTGGAACAGGAAGCATTTCAGAGAATGCCACCCTGGAGGTTCTGGATTTCAGCTTTCTACCTAAAATCCAAAATTTGGCTTCCAGAACCTCTCTCCCACATTTTCCTATGTCGTTGGTGCCCACATGTACCACGACAGCTCCCCAGCACTGTCTATAATCCTATCTAGGTGATGCGTGAGGTCTGCCACCTTCGCACCAGGCAGGCAAGTTACCAGGCGGACCTCACATCCACCAGCCACCGTGCTATCTACATTTCTAATAATTGAATCACCAACTATGATGGCCGGCCTAACCCTTCCCTCCTGGGCAGTAGCCCTGGAAGATTTGTTCTCAGTGCGAGAGGACAATACATCACCTAGAGAGCAGGTCCTTGCTACAGGATCACTTCCTGCTACACCAGGGTGATGTTCTCCTACGGGGAGACCTTTCTGATCTAAGGCAGCACTGGGGCTGCCAGACTGGATTTGGGACTTGGCTACTATGTCCCTGAAGGTCTCATCTATGTACCTCTCTGTCTGCCTCAACTCCTCCAAGTCTGCTACTCTAGCCTCCAGAGATCGGACTCGTTCCCTGAGAGCCAGGAGCTCTTTGCACTGAGTGCACACATACAATTTCTCACTGGTGGGTAAAAAATCATACATGTGACACTCGATGCAAAAGATTAGAAAGCCCCCCTCTTGCTGCTGGACTGCTGCCTTCATCTTAGTTTTATTGAGTTCCTAGTTAAGTTTAGGATACTAAGGGAGTTGGAATTAGAGTACTTTAAATTTACAGGTGAATTTACTAATTAATCAGATAGTGTCCTACAAGGGGATGATTAAACTTTCAATAAGGGCTGGTACAATAGTATGATTTAGATTGGACCCTGATTTTTCATTCTCTTGACTGTTTGCCTGCAGTAGGAGAAAACTGTATAAACGCAGCGTTTCCGGCCTTGCGGTTCACACAGTGGTTTTAAAGCAGAGGGAAGCGCTAATCACTATCATAGCAAGGAGCTGAGCAGAAATCCACAGCTTCTGAGACACAAATTCCTGCCTTTGTATTAAACCTTTCACAGCATGCTGCTTGTTCTGTGTTCGATCAAACATTTAACTCTTTTTGTTTCTCTGTTTGTGATCAAGCATTCTTTAAACACAACTCTGCATCCATTAAGCCTTTGCAGAATGCTTCTTCCTGAGTGTGCTTTCGGCACTGCACAAGAAGAGGTAGTGTTGGAGAAGCAGAATCTGGAGTAATGGGGGAGGTGGTATTTGGGGTCAGATGAGTACTGATGGATAAGGGAGAGGTAGTGTTGGAGAAGCAGACTTGGGAGTAATGGGGGAGGTGATGTTAGAAATTTGGTGAGGATCTTTATGAGAAGAAGCAAGAGATAATGAATGTTAGATGGAGGAAGGCAATGGCAGGGATGGGCAGGTGACAGCTTGTGAGTTGGCCTGAGACACAGGTGAGATGACAGGACTGTCATGAGGATATTTATTCTGGTTATTTGTTGTCCCTGCAATTAAAGGAGCTGCCGACACCTTCACCCTCATCCACCATGACCTGGAGATATCCACCAACCCTGCACAGTATGCCATGATCCTGGACATTGTAAATAACCTGTTACTGCATGTGGAGCCCAAACGAAAGGTACAGTGCCTCCTGCTGCTGCTGGAGCTTGTGGGGAAGGGGCAGGGTCCAGAGCAGGCCTGTGACATTGTTGTGGTTCTCTGAAAATAGCCACTTAAAAGCTAACAGCTGTAGAGAAAAGCTTTTTATTAAATGCTATTAAATGTCTTAGACAGTTAAGGTACTTTATGAAGAAGCAGAGTGCAACACAAGGCATCAGCATAAACTCCCTCTGAAATGATTTTACTGATAAATCTTTATATAGAATTTACAGCTGTATATTTCCAACCCCTAAACTAGGTTACATAATTATCAATATTTCTATGATTGCTTATAACAGCCAATTTGTATGGCCATATAGTAATTTAATTCTTGACTCGTATGTAAATGTTTTCTTGGAATTTTGCGGCATTAGCATCCTTGCGTCTATTCTAAGAATGTTTTTTATAATCTTAGATGGAATGTCAATTGGCCTTGTCCTTGTTCTAGATAAACTTCTATGACCCTATGGCCCAGTTCTTTCTGCATTTTTGTCTAGCTTATAGCGTGTTACGGGTTCAGACCGCTCACACTGGTATCCTGCCCAGGGGCTCTGACCTGGGGGGGGGGGGCTAATCTCACATAAACACAATTGCTGGGATTATACCTGGGGGCTTGAACCCAGGTCTTATCCCCTACACAAAAAGCCAC
Organism: Rhinatrema bivittatum; assembly: GCF_901001135.1. NCBI lineage: Eukaryota > Metazoa > Chordata > Amphibia > Gymnophiona > Rhinatrematidae > Rhinatrema > Rhinatrema bivittatum. The sequence goes on along the minus strand of NC_042622.1, from coordinate 164,461,282 downwards.
GCCCAAACTTGGATTCAGTATGTCACGGTTCCAGGTAAGGATGTAAGTTTATTTGAGCAATAGAAGGATAGAACAAATAAAATCAGATCGTATAGAAAAAGTAATGGTAGATAATAGCAATTTCTACATAAGACACAAAAAGCTTACATTTCCAAAGGCTCAGCCATACCATCACGTCCAGGGCTTTCTCTTTCCCTCTCTCTTTCTCGCTGTCTCCCCTTATACACTACAAACGCTTGTGGAAGAAGCGATGTTCCCTCCCTCTGAGTTCTTATCAGTTTTTCAGACACAGCTGTGTGGCCTTGATTCTCTCTCTCAGGCTTCAGTATAAGTTATTCCCTGTACATACCCGGATCAGTCCAGACAGTGGGTTGCGCCTCCTTTCCAGCAGATGGAGACAGAGAAAAACTTGAAGGGTATCCTGTATCAGGACAGTGTTCCCCCTGCATCCCTTCAGTATTTCTCTGTCTCCAGCAGATGAAGGTGGCAGAACCTGTGGTTCCCAGTCTTTTAGGCAATTTCATTCTTTGAGGAAGTTCTTTTCTTCCCTCATCCTATATTCCTTAAGGATCAAGCAAGTGTTTTGAGAAAAAGAATTTCAAGCAGTTAAAAAAAAAAAAGTTTGATTATCAGGAGAAGCAAAAGCCTGTCTCCTCACTTGATTAGTTCAGCCTAGGACTCTTTCCTGGTGGCCCATTGCCTGGCTCCGGGGTGATACTGGTGGTCCAGACCCTCCCCCATTGAGACCCCTGAGATGTGACATGCCTCGGGTCCATTGCTGACAGAGAAGCTAATATTCCTCTGTACCTTTAAAAAAAAAAAAAAAAAAAAATCATAAGAGAAAGCAGTAAATATAGCAAGAAGGCCAGCAGACTTCGGGGGGGGGGGGGAGGAGCGGAGTGCAAGGCTATTATCTTCTCCTCCCACTCGCAGCCAGGCACAGCAGGGGTTTCAGCGGCAGTTCCTCCCCCCCCCCCCCCCCCCCCCCCTGTTGTTACTATGCCACGATCTCCTTTCTGTGTGGCATGCGGGGAGCCTGCCTCGTGGCCCTCCCGCGAGGGAGTTTGTTCACATTGTTTGCCTGGCGGGGAGGGGTCCTCTTCGGTGCCAGAGAAGTCAGCGACCCGTGTTCATGCCGGCAAACGCGCTGCCAGGCTAGCCCCGTCCCTGCAAACCGTGGGAATGGCAGCCATTTTGTCCCCAGATCTCGCGGCTGATTCGTTGCCTGATGGGGGAAGGGATTCTGTTTTCAGCATTCACCCCTGGATCTAAGCCCCATGGATCTTTCTGCTGCGGTCCCTGACCCCCAGCACGATGTCCCCCCTCCAATGCCAGGTATTATCACAGATTTTGTGCTTTTATTGCACAAGGCTTATGTTGCTAGCTTACAGCAGCAGGATGAACCCTCCCCAGACCCCCACCTGCAAAGGTTCCTAGGTTGTCTTTAGAACAGGGACCCAAACTCCCTGATTCTCAGGGGACGAATCGGGTTCAGACCATACTGGAAGTCCCGGACCCTCCAGATCCTTCTAACCTTCCACCTCAGCTTCCAGACTCCGACCCAGATGCAGATACTTTGAATCAGAATCCACCGGTCGAGGGAGACGACCCACGGGTTTTACGCTTGTTCCAGCGGGAGGAGCTGGACCCGCTCATTCCCTTTGTTCTAGCCGAACTAGGAATAGATGCCCCTCCGGAGGAGACCGCAAGTATCCCGGTTTCCAGTAACGTGGACCCTGTCCTGGCTAGACTGAGAGCCCCCCCCCCCCCCCACACACATGTTTCCATTTCATCCTATGCTAATGCAGTTACTACTCAGAGAATGGGAATCTCCTGAATCCAGCTTACGGGTAGGCAGAGCAATGGCCAAGCTCTATCCCCTACCAGACCAATGCCTAGAGCTGCTCAAGGTCCCTAAAGTGGATGCTTCGGTTTCCGCAGTCACCAAAAGAACCATCATTCCGATGGTGGGAACAATGGCTTTAAAGGATCTTCATGATCGTAAGTTGGAGGTGTATCTCAAACGAATTTTTGAAGTCTTGGTGCTAGGCGTGCGAGTGACAGTCTATAGCAGTCTCATGCAGCGGGCAAACCTTAGGTGGGTTCAACAACTACTCAGCACCCAGGACCTCCCGTCTGCAGAGGTGGAACAGGTGGAACGTCTGGAAGCTGCGGTTGCGTACGGTGCTGATGCCCTCTATGATCTCCTCAGAGTGCTGGACAGATCCATGGTTTCAGCTGTCTCGGCCAGGCGCCTCCTCTGGCTGCGAAATTGGGCAGCGGACTCCTCTTCTAAATTACAGTTGGGCACTCTCTCCTTCAAAGCTAAATTCCTCTTCAGGGAGGACCTAGAACAGCTTATCAAATCTTTAGGGAAGAACAAGATTCATAAGCTTCCTGAGGATCGCCCTAAACCGTCCAGATCCTTTTTTCCTTCGCACTCCATTTCAGGGGGCAGCGCAGGTACAATAGGTCACGGGGGGCTCCACAAAGAAACCCCTCCACAAGATCTCAATCGTGTTCTCATTCCTTTTGTGGACGCCGTCCATTCCCTCAAGGATCCGCCTCAAAGTCCTCTCAATGAGATGCAGCCGGACCATTCCTCCGTTCTCAACTTAGGCCGGCTCTCCCTTTACCACGAGGAATGGGTCAAAATTACTTCGGATCAGTGGGTCCTCGAAGTAATAAAATGAGGCTACGTTTTAGAATTTGCTCAGTCTCTCCCAGATCTCTACCTAATCTCTCCTTGCGGACCCCTTCGGAAGCAGCATGTGATGCGCCAAACTCTTGACAGGCTGCAGCAGCTCAGAGCCATCATCCCGGGCCCCCCCCCCCCCCACGGAGCAGGGGTTAGGCCAGTATTCCATTTACTTGGTGGTTCCCAAAAAGGACGGCTCCTTTCGACCAATTCTGGACCTCAAGAGAGTCAACAAAGCACTCAAGGTCCCCCATTTTTGGATGGAAACCATGCGGTCGGTCATAGCGGCGGTACGCACCGGTGAATTCCTAGCTTCTCTGGATTTGACGGAGGCTTATCTCCATTTCCCGATCTGCCTGGAACATCAGAAGTACATACGCTTCAACATCCTGGGGCATCATTACCAGTTTCGGGCGCTTCTGTTTGGCCTAGCTACCACCTCCTGCACTTTTACCAAGGTAATGGTGGTGGTGGCGGCCTCCTGGACAACTGGCTCATTCGGGCGAAATCAGAGAATCTCTGCACTATGGCAGTCAACAAAGTTTTGTCGCTCCTCAGCTCTCTCGGTTGGGTAGTCAATTTCTCCAAGAGCAGTCTCAAGGCTTCCCAAGTCCTGGAATTCTTAGGAGCACGCTTCGACACACGAGCGGGAAAAGTTTTCCTTCCTGAGGGCTGGGCACACAAGCTCATGGCTCAAGTTCGACATCTATTATCTCTTTCCATGCCCACAGCCTGGGACTTCCTGCAGGTCCTGGGCTCTATGGCTTCAACTATAGATTTGATTCCATGGGCCTTCGCACATATGCGTCCTTTACAGAATGCTTTACTATCCCGCTGGAAGCCAGTCTCAGAGGAGTTTCAGATGCCTTTACCGCTCTTGGACTTTACCATCTCCAGTCTTCAGTAGTGACTGTCGCTCGACCACCTGCTAAAGGGGGTGCACCTGGAAACCCCTCAGTGGATCACTGTTACGACGGACATCAGCCTCTCCGGCTGGGGAGTGGTTTACCAGGCTCAGTCTACACAAGGACAATGGTCCCCAATCTCAATGGCACATCAATCGCCTGGAAGCCCGAGCAGTTCACCTGGCGCTGAAGGCTTTCCTGCTCTTGATCCGTCACAAAGCAGTTTGGGTTCTCTCTGACAATGCCACCACAGCAGCTTACATCAATTGCCAAGGTGGAACCAGGAGTAGTCTGGTAGCCCTGGAAGCAAGCAAGTTGTTGTCTTGGGCGGAATGGCATTTGGCGCGATTGGCAGCCTCCCACATTGCAGGGAAGGAGAATGTCCAAGCCGATTTCTTAAGTCGTCAACACCTAGACCCCGGAGAGTGGGAGTTGTCCGAAGAGGCGATGGCTCTTAACATTCGCAATTTGGGCACTACCCACCTGGACCTAATGGCCACTCAGAAGAATGCGAAGGCTCCCAGATTCTTCAGTTGCAGAAGAGAGCACAGCTCCGAAGGGGTGGACGCTCTGGTGCTACCCTGGCCTCGCGACATACTCCTCTACATGTTCCCACCCTGGCCTCTGGTGGGGAAGGTGCTCAGAAGAATAGAACTCAAGGGGCTGGTCATTCTCGTGGTGCCAGAATGGCCCCGAAGACCATGGTTTGCGGATCTAGTAAACCTCGCGACGGAGAATCCTCTTCACCTCGGTCACCTCCCAAACCTTCTACAGCAAGGTCCAGTATTTTTCAATCAGGCGGATCACTTTTGTCTAGCGGCCTGGCTTTTGAGCGGCGGAGACTAGGGAAGAAAGGTTATAGAGAGGAGGTTATTTCCACTCTGTTGCGCGCACATAAGACTTCTACCTCTCTCGTTTACATCCGGGTTTGGAGAATGTTTGAGACTTTGTGTGCGGACTCAGGAATCCCGGCGCGCAGGGCCCCAGTTTCCCTTGTCCTCTCTTTTCTACAGAATGGCCTCTCCAAGGGTTTGTCTTTCAATTCTCTTTGGGTCCAAGTTTCGGCTCTTGGTTCCCTTTTAGGGCAGGTTGATGGTTACACTTTGGCGGCCCACCCAGATGTCATTCGGTTCCTCAAGGGGGCGAAGCATTTGAACCCGCCTGTCCGGGCTACATGTCCGTCATGGAGTCTCAATCTGGTGCTTCGTGTCCTATGCGAGGCATCATTCGAACCCCTCAGACGGGCCACACTCAAAGACTTGACTCTTAAGACAGTTTTTCTAGTCTCTATTTGCTCAGCCAGGAGAGTGTCCGAGCTCCAAGCCTTGTCTTGCAGAGAGCCATTCCTTCGCTTTTCTGATTCAGGTGTCTCATTCAAGACGGTACCATCTTTTTTACCAAAGGTCGTTTCCTCCTTTCATTTAAATCACAGTGGAGCTACCTACCTTTTCTCCAGAGGACACTGACAACACACATGGCAAAGACTTAAGGCGCCTTGATGTGAAACGTGTCCTGCTGCGATACTTAGAAGTCACGAACGAGTTCGAGTCTCAGATCATCTTTTTGTTTTATGGAGCGGACCCAATAGGGGGAATAAAGCATCAAAGGCTACCATCACTCGCTGGCTAAAGGAGACGATTGCCTCGGCTTATATTTGTCAGGGCTGGCCGGTCCCGGAAGGTTTAAAAGCCCATTCACTCCGGTTGCAGGCTACCTCTTGGGTGGAAAGCCAGTCTGTCTTCCCACAAGAGATATGCAGAGCAGCTACTTGGAAATCTCTTAATACTTTTGCTCGTCATTATCGCCTCAATGTACAGGCGCCAGTTTTTGCTTCCTTCAGCAGACAGGTGCTTCGAGCGGGACTATCTGAGTCCCACCCTACTTAGGGAAGCTTTGGTACATCCCACTGTCTGGACTGATCCGGGGTACTACAGGAACGAAAATTAGCAGGTATGGACCAATTTTCCTATTGCTTGCTTTCTCATCATAGACTTAGTGGAATAACTAAATAAACACCTTTCCTGTTTGTAAACATTTCACAGTGCAAGACAGAAAACAGGAGTTCACTCAGAGGTTGGCCTATGGCCTTCAAACTAGTCTGTGTCTGGGTGAAAACTCTGAATCCATACGACCTATCCTCTAGATATATATATCCTCAGCAAAAAGTAACAAAAAATGACTTCAACATAGCGTCCCACTGTCTCGGAAATTAAGTACGAGGTTGTAACGTAAAAGTTATGTTACAATGTTATATTTGTTAAAGGCTGCCCATGATCAAAAATCAAAAAATTAGAACAGGATTAATGACTTCATGTGTGATATGTCAAAAAGTGTTTCACTGTGACTAAGGGTCTATGAACACCCACCTTGACATGGTACTTTAATCTGAAAAAAGTTCTGAGGCTGATCTGATAGCAGTGTGAGAGATGCTGCAGAGGGGTTAGGAAGAAAAGATTCTCCTTGTAGATGGTAAATTCTAAGGCAGAATGATCACACCTGAGAGAAGAGATGGTATGAGAAGATCAAGGAGTGGTTGACTGCTTCTCAGCTAAGTGTCCATACTGAAAACGTAAGTGTTTTGCATTTTGCGTGCAGAAATCCAAGGGAGTAATACATGGTGAGTGAGTTACTAACGTTTGCAAAGAAGGAAAGAGAATATGGAGTGATTATATTTAATGATCCTGTTCGTATCCCAGATCAGTCCAGACAAGTGGGTTTTGCATCCCTACCAGCAGATGGAGGCAGAGAACTAAAAACTTTTGAAACACTGCTACATAACCGAGAGTGCCACCTGCAGTCCCTCAGTATTTCTCTGTCTCTAGCAGATGGTAGAGGTGCAAACCTGCAGTTAAGAAGAAAGAAAGAAGGGACAGAAGAAGAGAAGTTACAAGATGCTCCCTGAGGTGTTCCCTGTATGTACTCATATCAGTCCAGACTCCTTGGTTTTGCCTCCCTTCCAGCAGCTGGAAACAGAGAAAGTTTTGCTGATGCTGGCATATATCCTGGTGTGCTACCTGCAGTCTACCAGTATTTCTCTGTTTCCATCAGATGGTGGTGGTGCAAAACCTGAAGTCTGAAGACAAAAAAAACCAAACCTAGTATTAGGAAGATTAGGTGAAGAGTTCCTTCCAGAAGGTCAATAGTTCCTGGTAGGGCCATCCTTTCTGGTAGAGGAGTGGACGAGTGGGGGGGTTTGGAAACCCTTTTCGGTCTCAGTCCTTTTTGCCGCTGAGAGGGGAAATGATTGGTGGTGCCAGTTCCCTCTCCCTCTCCTCCAGGAGGACAACTGAAATCAACAGCCTGATGCAGGGAAGTGTTTATTGGACATATAAAGTTTAAAAAAAGAAAATGTAAGAGGGTTGTATGTTTTTCCTGCTGTTCTGTATGCCGGGGTTGAGTGGGACTTGTTGCGCACAGCACTTTGCAAGCTGTTTGCCGGGGCTCCACTCCCCATGCCTAATCCTCCTTGTATCGTTGGTTGGGCGCATGTGCAGCTTGATAGCAGCCATGCCGCATGACAGTCAGTGCACAGCTTGTGGAGAGGCATGTGCGGGTCTGTCACTTGTTGGTACTTGTACCCAGTGGGGTAGTTCGGGGAGGCTGGAAAAAACATTGGGCAGGCACCGGATGTCTGCGGAGGCCACGGGAAGTGCCGATGTAGCTGAGGGGGACCCCTTCCTGGTTTCAGCGGGAACGGCAGCCATTTTAGCTTCTTTAGCTGAGAAGGCGGGAAAGGAAGCTGCCCTTCCCTCACTGTTATCTCCAGCCAACAGGAAGCCTGCAGAGGCCCGAGGGTCCCGGGAACTTTTGTCTGAGGAGGATGAAGACCAGGATTCAGGATTCGGATGATTCAGGATTCGGATGATCCAGCTGAATTTTCCCTAGATTTTGTTTTGCTAATGCACAAGGTGTATTTGGCCAGGAAGGCTGTGGGATGCTGCCCTTTAAGCCCCAAGGGTTCTTAGGATCCATGCCCTATTAAGAGGTCCAGAGGGATTCAGGCTAGGGGGGCAACCAGGGTTCGGTGAGTCCTGGATCAGGTCTCTTGTTCAGTGGAGGCAGATGAGTCTTCAGAAGATTCAGAAGGGGGAGACGCTCAGGCAGAGGATCCTCTGGTGATAGATCTTGCTCCAGACCTTCAGGATCCGGATGAAGAGAGGGCCAGCCTGCTACAATGGAAGGCGATGATCCGATGGTGGTTCGCCTATTCCACAGGGAAGAATTGTGGACCCGGATTCCCTGCTTTCTTAAGGATTTGGGAATCCCAAGAGATGAATTGGATCATGAAGAAGTGGACCTAGTCATGGAGGGCTTAAGGGGTCCGGCTAAGGCTTTCCATTTCACATATCCATAAAGAAGCTGGTGCTCCAGGAGTGGGAGACTCCAGACACAGGTTTGAAGGTTGATAAAGGTATGTAAGAATTATATCCGTTGCCAGAAGACTCATTTGAGTTATTGTGGATGCTTCGGTATCAGCGGTGACGAAGAAGACAACTATCTCTGTGGCGGGGTCTGCTGCACTAAAGGATATTCTGGATAGAAAATTGGAGGTCCACCTCAAAAAGATTTTTGAGGTGTTTGCTTTGGGCATTCATGCTGCGGTGTGCAGCAGTTTTATGTTTCTGGTCGGTTTACACTGGGTGCAGCAGTTGCAGTCTGATAAAGTTATGTCAGCATCAGAGGCTGAGCGGCTGGAAGCCATAGTGGCCTACAGAGTGGATGCATTATATGAACGCATCCATGCGTCCTCCTGGACTATGATGTCCTCAGTCTCAGCCAGGCGGCTCCTTTGGTTGCAGAACTGGTTGGCGGATGTTTGGTCTAAGTCTCAATTAGGAGCGTTACCTTTTAAAGGGAAGCTTTTTTTGGAGATGATTCAGAGGAACTCGTGAAGCAGCTGGGAGAGAATAAAGGACACAAGCTTTCGGAGGATAAGCCAAAGATCGGCAGAGGTTTCTCGTCGGTATGGCCACTTTCTTGGACAAACCGGAATTTTCAACAATCTCTTCATCTCCCTTATTCTTTTAAATGTGGGCTACCTGTAAGCCAATTTTTCCGCGCAAAACATATTTGTTCTACAATGATGGTCTTTGAGATTCAAGCTTCTATATTGCAGATAGATTTTTGGAACGTGGGTACCCTAAATCAGCAATCAAAAAGGCTTACAAAAGGGCAAAATATTCAGATAGGCAGAGTTTGTTGCAGTATAAACCTACTAAACATGATCCACAGCTTGTTTGTGTATTCAAACAATCGGTTGCTACAAATGTGATTGCTTCATCAATACGCTGTCATTGGCATGTGCTAGCACTTCATGATATTTTCAAGGAGACACCCCTCATTGTTACAACTCGAGGGGCTAACATCAAAGATAAACTTGTTCATGCTCAATCTTTGCTGCATTCCCAGGTTTCAATTGAAAGTTTAGCACGAGAGCAGTGGATTTGCTCCCGCCTGAGAGAAGTTAAACAGCTGGGCCTTAGACCGGCGGTAGTGGTGCAAAGGCTCTTGTGGCTGCGAAATTTGTCGGTGGATGTTTGGTCTAAGGCCCAGCTGTTGAACCTCTCTCAGGGGGGAGTTTCTCTTCGGGGAGGATTTGGAGAAGCTCATGAAGCAGTTGGAAGAGTCAAAAGGCAAAAAGTCGTCTGAAGACAAGGAGGGTTCTAGAAAGTCCTTTCTGCTCCGAGCCCATTTTCGAAAGGCTAGGAAATTTTGAGCGGGCAGAGCCCCTGCTCAAGCATCGCAGAAACAGAGTTCAGGCAGTCAGCAGCCTTTTCAGAATCGGCACAGATCCCCAAGAGACAGTGGTCCCAAGGGAAGACTGGAAGTAAGGTCCGACAATGAAGGTGTGAGGGTCCACTCCTCTCAGTAGGCTATTGGAGAGAGCTTTCCCTCTCTTTTTTTTATGAGGAGCGGACCAGAATAACATCTGACCAGTGAGAAGTAGAGGTGGTAAGAGACAGTTACGCCTTAGAATTTTCTCAGCTGCTCAGGGATGTCTTTGCAGTTTCCTGCTGGTCTCCCAGAGCAAATGGATGGCAGTGCAGGACAAGCTCCAGCGCTTACAGCTGCTATGCCTCATTGTTCCAGTGCCCCCTCAGGAGTGCAGCCCTTAGAGGTGGATATCCCGGAGATCTTGGATTTGCTGCAGTGCGGGTTATCTAAGGGGGTTAACTTATAATTCCCTTCAGGTCCAGGAAGCAGCTTTGGGTTCCTTACGTGGCAGAATTCAGGGAAGACTGCTGGCGTCTCATCCGGATGTGGCTCATTTCCTGAGCGGGCAAAGCATCTGCGTCCTCCGGTGTGGAAGATCTGTAAGGCGTGGAATTTGAATTTGGCGCTTCAGGTGCTGTGTGGGCCCTCTTTTGAGCTAATGCAGAGGGCATTGTTGAAGGATTTAACCCTGAAGACTGTTTTTCTGGTGGCCATCTGTTCAGCTAGGTGAATTTGAGTTGCAAGCGTTGTCGTGTAGGAATCCTTTCCTCCGTTTTTCGGACTATGGGGGTTTCGTTGCGCATGGTTCCTTTGTTTGCCGAAGGTAGTGTCCTCTTTTCACCTTAAATCAGGTGGTCAAGCTTCCGGCCTTTTCGAACTTGCAGCCGATTCTTCGATGCCTAGGGAACTTCACTTATTGAATGTTTGTCGGATCCTTTTGCAATATCTCAAGGTCACAAATCCCTTTCGGAGCTAGGATCATCTGTTTGTCCTGTTCAGCAGAGTAAAGAAGGGGAGATAAGGCTTCCAAGGGCATCATTGCTCACTGGTTAAAAGAGATGATAGCTGAAATTCCTGTATTTGTTTTCCTCAATACCAGTTTATATCCCTGCTTCTATTCTTCGTAACTGGCAGCGCAGGATTTTTTATTTTATATGGCGCAGGCGACCCCCCCCCCCCCCCCCCCCCCCCCCGGCTACCCCGTGCTCTTCTCTTTTTACCAAAGCCGCAGGGAGGTTTGGGGGTACCTAACATTCTGCGGTACTATCAGGCTGCGCAACTACGAGCTCTCCTGGATCTTAACCGCACTACCTCTCCCAAACAGTGGGTTCAACTCGAACAGGCTATGGTAGGTTGGATGGCGGTCACCGCTATGCCATGGCAGCCGCGGGATGTCTGGGGACCTGTGCGGTGTATCCCATGGGCCCTTGAGACCACACTGAGAATTTGGGGGCAGACACGCAAACAGCTCGTAGGAGATTATCATTACTTCTATCAATCGTCTTTAGCTTTCAATGACCGATTTAAATCGGGCAGCAACTCCTCTTACTTTCACAGCTGGCGGGAGAAGGGGATATTCACTATTGAGCACTTCATTTCCCAGGGGTCAGTCCTATCAGTGGAACACTTAGCTATTAAATACAACTTGCCCCCCCCTAAGTTTTCTAGCATATGCCCAAATCACTCATTTTATCCGCACCCTACAACGAGCAGGCTCCCTCCGGCCAGGCAGATCTATCATAGAGTCCTACTTCCTTTATAGTGACCTTCTCAAGGGGGCCATTTCTAAGCTCTATCAACTATTTTTCCCACTCGGCCTCGAACAGTGCAAATTTGTCCAACAATGGGAGGCTGATCTGAATACCCAACTGGGGCAACAAGCATGGGGTGATATCTTGAAATTGGCTAGACAATGCTCGATTTCAGCTAAGCTCCAGGAAAATTGCTATAAAATGGTGTACCAGTGGTACCACACCCCTGATAAATTACATAGATTTTATCCCCTCATCGACGATAAATGCTGGCACCAATGCGGAGCAGTGGGTACCTATTTACATATCTGGTGGCACTGCCCCAAAATTGCCTCCTTATGGAAGGAGATATTTGACTGGCTCAGCAACATACTGGAATTACATATTGGCCCAAGTGTTCCAGTGGCATTGCTACATGATTTTCCCGACCAGGTGCCCAAGAAATATCACAGGGTTTGTGCCCAATTGTTTATTGCCTCTCGCAGCCTGATAGCCGCTAACTGGAAATCTGGGAATATTCCCTCGCTCACAGAGGTTAAAGCTAAATTCTTCTCCTACTATCGCTTAGCCCATTTGACAGCTGCCCGCCATCACCGTTTGGCTGCCTTCAACATCTCTTGGAAGCCCTTTGCCACCGTTTTAGGCATGGGATAGTCGCTATTATTGTTGGTCTGATATTGGGATGATACTGCATTACCCTTAACAGGCAATCCTTCCTATGGTGTATGTATAATCTCTCATAGGACTTTGTATTAGATGTGATACTCTATACTAATCAGGTTGATTTGTCTATTTATACAGGCAGACTGTGGATGTACGATATCTATTTACCAAACTATGTAACCATAGCGGGCGGATGGATAAAGAGCTGTGTAATGGTACCCTGTTAGGGGGAAGGAGGGGGGGAGGGAGGTTAGTTCTTGGGATCGTTATTGGGGTTTGAACGATCCTCTGTTCTGGAATGTTTAATGTCTGCTTTCTCAGCTAATGTTATGGTTATTTGTTACACTAAGGATATAAATAAAAATTGTCAAATTAAAAAAAAAAAAAAGAGATGATAGCTTCGGCTTAAATCTGCAAGGGCTGGCTAGTGCCGGAGCGGTTGCAAGCGCATTCCACTAGGGCACAGGCGACCTCGTGGGCGGAGTGTCAACGTTCTCCGCAGGAGATCTGTTGTGCAGCGACATGGTCTTCTTTTAACACTTTCACCAAATATTACCGTTTAGATGTGCGTGCTCCTGAGGAAGCGATGTTTGTTTGGGGAGAGTGTATTGCACAATGGGTCTTTTGGGTTCTTACCCAGAATAGAGGGGCTTGGGTACATCCCACTCATCTGGACTGACCTCTGAGAGAACTCCTATTTACTGTCTTGCACTGTGAAATGTTTACGAACAGGCAAGAGTCTGTTTTAGTTATTCCAGTAGGTCTATGATGAGAAAGCTAGCAAATAAAACCTGAGAGAGAAAGAAGGCCACACAGCTGCAGCTGAGACTTGATAAGAAATAAGAGGGAGGGAACATCACTGCTTTCACAAACATTTTTAGTGTATAAGCAAAAATAGCAGAGAGAGAGGGGAGAGAGCTCTGCATGTCATGGTACAGACTGATTCTTTGGAAACATGTAAGCTTTTTATATCTAATTAGCAATTTTTATTATTTACCATTACTTCTTCAGTATAATCTGATTTTATTTTGTTCTATCCTCCTATTGCTCAAATAAACTCACTGAATCAAATAAACTGTATTGAATCAAAGTTTGTGTGTGGCTCTTTGTGTTGGGAATTAGCTCCTGGGTTCAAGCCCCCTAGTATAATCCCAGTAATTCTGTGTGTTTATATGGGATAAGCCCCTCAGGTAGCCCCAGTGTAAACCTCAGTGAGATTAGCCCCCCTTCCCCCACGTCAGAGCTCCTGGGCAGGATATCAGTGTGCAAGGTCTGAACTTGTAACACATAGGTACTTGCATAGCCAGATCTGTGTGGCAGGCTCAGTACTGTACAGTAATAGAAACATAGGGAATCACATAGCCAGGTCTGTGTGGCAGGCTATGCATTCTTTGTGTTAACCAGGTTGGCATGGCAGGGAGTCATCAGGAAATGCCACGGAGACCTAGGAGACTGGATGATTGGGTAACAGCCTCACTAGTATTGCTAGTTGTGTGGTTTATCCTTATGATTGGAAGTGTGAGAGTAGGGATGCTGAGTGTGAACTAGAAGGGGAATCTTGCATGTTCCATAGAGGAAGTTGAAAAATACCATCTTGCATAAGAAATGCTGACCTACAAGTTGTCATGCTCTGTGGCTGACAGCAGAGATATTTCCTTGACAATGTAGACTGAATGGACCTATTGATCTTTTTCTGTCATCATCAACTGTTACTATGTGGAGCTTGTAGGCAAAGGATAGGATCCAGAGCCTGAGAGCTTTGTGCTTATGTCAACTTCAGTTCAATGTGTCTGCCTCTCTCATCTAACTTTCTCAGGAGCACAGTGAGAAAAAGCAGCGTGTGCGATTTCAGCTCGAAATCTCCAGCAATCCCGAGGAGCAGCGCAGCAGTATCCTTCATCTGCAGGAAGTAGTAAGACAGCATGTAGCACAGATTCGCCAGCTGGAAAAACAGATGTATTCTATTATGAAGGTGAGACCTGTAAGGGTTGAAGAGCTAACCCTGGGAGAGGGATGGGAGTCACAGGCTATAATCATATTAAAATTCACCTTTTAGTCTTTGCTGGACGAAAGTAAAAACGAGGTTCTGCTGGACATGAACCAGAAACTGCAGTCGCAGCTGTCCCAAGAAAAATCAGACTTACAGCAGAAGAGTGAGGAGCTGAACATTCTCATCAGGTAACCAAGAGGGCGCGTGGATTCCTCCCCTTCCATACCCAGGGAGAGTGTCCCCCTCCACTTCTTTTTCTGGAGATGCTGACCCTTGGAGGGACAGGATGAATTTGGCTGAACTGTGACTCTGGTCTACAATGCATTGTGAAAAGCCAGGTGATATCTGAATAGTGTCCTGGAGATATCTGTGTGTGTGGCACACTGAAGGGGGCAATCTGTCTGTTTTTGTGTGTTTATGCATGCGCATGCATGTCGCACGCTTAAGGGGGCATTCTCTGTACATACCTGGATCAGTCCAGACTCCTGGGTTTATGCATCACTGCTAGCAGATGGAGACAGAGAAAGTTTAACTGACACTGCCTCATAAACCCCAGTGACACCTGCAGTTCCTCAGGATTTCTCTGTCTCCAGCAGATGGCAGAGGCTGTAGAACCTGCAGTTCTGCGCTTTTCTTTTAGGATGGTTTACTTTTGAGCCTTCCTCCTGGGGGTTTTATTGGTTACTTCAGGTTTTCCTGTGATACCTACCCCCGTCTGGTTGAGGCGGACAGGCCGGGAGTTGTCACCCTTTTGTGTGCCCGTCTGTGCGCCCATGGGGTGTACATCTGGTTATCCAGATCCCTCCCCTCACGAGGCCGCTCAAGCGGCTGCAGGCTCCATGGGGTTTTTTTTCATTTCAGTTCTCCCTGTTTCCTGAGACTGCCTGTTTCTTTTTTATATAGGCTTTAAGTCTGTTAGTTTTTTGAGAGAGTTTTTGAAAAAAAAAAAAAAAAAAGAAGGGCAGCAGCTTAGCAGTGTGGGCAACTTCCTCCTCAGCTTGCTGGTAAGATCAGCCCGTTTCGGGGGGGGACGGGGACGTTTCTTTTTCTAAATTTTTTCTTGGTTTCCTCCTTCGATTCCTTCCCCTAGCATGGCCCGTGGTGCCGCGTGCAGAACCTGCAGTTCGGCACAATCGTGCTTGAATCGGGCAAATCTCTGCGCGGCTTGTTCTGAGGGCACGGAGGGCTCCTCTGGAGCTCCTCTGCCCGCAAAGCGGCGTTGCAGTTCGGCCGATTGCGCTCCTGAACTCGGCAGGGGCTCTGTCCTCTGTCCTGCTGCTTTTTCCTCAGACGGCACAGGAACGGTGGCCATCTTGGATTTTTCGGCGGCTATTCCCGCACCATTGGGGAGCGTGAGGGAGGGTTCACCATGTTTGTCCCCGGCCCGATCCAACTTTGCTGGTGGTCGGGGGGGGGGGGGGGGGGAAAGCTGCGATTATGACCGTTCCTGCCATTTGTCCTGAGGGGGCTGGAGCAGGGAGAGTATTTTTCCCCAGAATTCGTGCTGCTGCTTCATGATGCTTTTTTGGCCAGTCAGCAGCCCTCTGGTGCTAAGACGTTGGTCAGGCCCACTCAGGCACAGCCCAGGGGGGGCAGCTGGGGCTCCTTCTATTCGGGCTGGTTCTGGTTTGGCCCATCTGAGCAGGTCTGCTACGTCCCTGGGTCGCAGGCTTTTTGATCCCCCGGGATCTGGCTCGGATGGTTCTGATCAAGCTCCCAGGGATACTGGGGACGAACCTGTCCATGGAGAACTGGCAGGTTCGATTGATCCGGTGACCGATGATACCACTGTAGGGGACAACCTGGGGATCTCTCCTCCCACGTCAGATGACCCGAAGGAGGTTCGCTTGTTCAAGAGGGAGGAATTGGAGAGTTTGCTCCCGTTAGCCTTTCATATGTTGGGAGTTAAAATGCCCCAGGGTGATACGGATTCGGAAGGTATGGACCCCATCCTTGATGGGGTGAGGGGTCCCCCAGCTTCATTCCCATTCTATAAGTTTGTTAGGAAGTTAGTTGACGTGGAATGGGGGACTCCAGATGCTGGTCTGAAAGCTGCTAGGACCATGGGAAAGCTTTATTCGCTTCCTGAGGAGGACTTGGAATGTTTTGCTCTCCCTAAGGTCGATGCGGCGGTGACTAAGAGAACCACTATTCCCGTGATTGGTTCCGCGGCATTGAAAGATAAGCAAGATCGCAAATTAGAGGTACACCTCAAGTGGATTTTTGAGGTTTCTACTTTGGGGTTACAGGCAGCATTTGTTCAAGTTTTATGCAGTGTGTGTGCCTCTGCTGGATGCAACAGATACAGGCGCACCTTCCGAAGGCGGGGGAATACACGGACACAGCTGAGCGTGTTGAGGTGGCTGTGACTTTTGGGGCGGATGCTCTCTATGACTTGGTGCAAATGTCCTCTAGGGCTATGGCTTCGGCGGTAGTGGCTAGGAGGTTGCTCTGGCTGCGTAACTGGTCGGCGGACATCTCCTCAAAAATGCAGTGAGGCTCCTTGCCTTTTAAAGGTCGCCTCTTGTTTGGGGAAGACCTTGAGCAACTGATTCAGTCTCTCGGTGATAACAAGCCTCTCCGTTTACCCGAGGACAAGCCCATAGCTAACAGATTCTTTCAGGTTCGGTCTCTGTTTCGCTCCGATAGGAGATCAAGACCAGCAAGGTTTCCTCTTGCCTCTCCGAGATCATTCCCGCCTTGGGGGCAGTCCTTTCGGGGGGCCACAGGAGGATCCGCATCCGGATGTAAGTCCTCACAATGAAGCGAGGCCGGTCCACTCAGTCATTCCTATTATAGGAGGTCGCTTGACTCAATTTTACGGCGAGTGGGCCAAGCTTATGCAGGACCAGTGGGTTCTCAGTGTGGTAAAAGATGACTACGTTTTAGATTTTGCTTGACCCATTCGCAAGCTTTTTCTAATTTCCCCCTGCGGTCCAGTCAGCAAGCAGGTGGCGGTGTGGGAGACCTTAGTGTGTTTCCAAAGCTTGGGAGCAGTGATACTGGTTCGCCCCGCGGAACTTCGCACGGGCCACTACTCTATCTATTTTGTGATTCCAAAGAAGGAGGGCACTTTCCGGCCCATTCTGGATTTGAAGAAAGTGAATGCCGCTCTCAGTTTCCCGCTTCTGGATGGAGAACTTGCGGTCAGTTATAGTGGCTGTGCGCAAGGGGGAGTTTCTTGCATCCTTGGATCTCATGGAGGCCTATCTGCATAGTCCAATCCACCTAGACTCCCAGCGCTTTCTCCTCTTCATGGTGCTGGGCCAGCATTTTCAGTTTCAGGCCCATCCTTTCGGACTTGCCACAACCCACGCACCTTCACCAATGTGATAGTGGTGGCAGCTGTGGCACTTTGGAAGGAGGGAGTCCTGGTGCACCCATATCTGGACGATTGGCTTATCAGCGTGAAATCAGAAACTCTCTGTCTTCATTCAGTCAGCAGAGTTCTCGAGGTTCTTCAGGTCTCTTGGCAGGGTAGAGAACCTGGCAAAGAGTCATTTGTCTCCGATTCAGTTCTTGGAGTACTTAGGTGCTCGGTTCGACGCTCTGCAAGGTGTATCTTTCGGAAGAGCGAGTGCTGAAGGTGCAGAATCAGATCTGCCGGTTGTTGAATTTACGAATTCCCAAAGTATGGGATTATTTACAGGTTCTAGGCTCCATGACTTCAACGTTGGAATTGCTTCCATGGGTATTTTTCCATATGAGGCCATTGCAAAGGGCGCTTTTGGTGCGGTGGAAGCAGATTTCAGAAGAGTTTCACTTGCCGTTACTTCTCGAGGGCGTGGCCAGAGACAGTCTGTCATGGTGGCTTCAGACCCCCAATCTTCTTCACGGGATGGACCTCGAAGTGCCGGACTGGGTGATAGTTACTACTGTCGCCAGTCTCTCTGGCTGTGGGGCGGTTTGTCAACATCGATCAGTCCAAGGTATTTGGTCTGCGAGAAAATCTGCATGGTCTATCAACCATTTGGAGACCAGGGCGGTCCGGTTAGCTTTGAAGGAGTTCTTACGGTTGATAAAAGGGTGCTCTGTGTGGATTCTTTCCGACAATGCAACAACAGTGGCGTACATCAACCGGCAGGATGGTACCAAATCAGCTGGTAGCTCGGGAGGCAAAAGCCTTGATTCATTGGGCGGAGTCTCACATAGCCAAGGTCGACAGTGTTCAAGCGGATTTCCTAAGTCGGACTCGGTTAGATCCAGGCAAATGGGAATTGTTGGAAGCTGTGATGCAGCTCATCACAGATCGTTAAGGCTCCCCTCATGTGGATCTGATGGCAACTCGTCAGAATGCCAAAGCGTTTCGCTTCTTCAGTCGAAGGCGACAGCATGGGGCCAAAGGTGTTGATGCTCTAGTCCTGCCTTGGCCACAGGGGGTTCTGCTTTGTGTTCCCTCCTTGGCCATTGGTGGGCAAGGTGTTGCATTGCATAGAGAAATATCGCGGGGAGGTGATTTTGGTTGCCCTGGAGTGGCCGAGGCGTCCTTGGTTTGCGAATCTCATCAACATGGCAGTGGATGGCCCGCTTTGGTTTGGTCATCTGAAGGGCCTTCTTTGTAAGGATCCCATATTTTCAGAGAAGGCCGATCACTTTTGTCTAGTGGCTTGGCTTTTGAGAGGAGGAGATTAAGGTGGAAAAGTTATTCGAAGTCTGTCGTCACCACCTTATTGCAAGCCAGGAGAAAGTCTACTAATCTGGCTTTCGTTAGAGTATGGAAGGTGTTTGAGTATTGGTGTGCTACTCGTGGAATTAGTACCCTACAGTCCTCCATTCCCGATATTTGTCATTTCTGCAGGCTGGCTTTGAGAAAGGCTTAGCTCCTAGCTCCCTTAGGGTTCAAGTGGTAGCCTTGGGCTGCCTTCGTGGCAAGATTGAGGATTCCGTTATTTCAGCTCATCCGGATGTTGTCAGGTTCCTCAGAGGAACTAGGAATTTGCGGCCTCTGGTTAGGAGAATTTGTCCATCCTGGAACCTTAATCTAGTCCTCCATGGTTTGTGTGCAGCTCCTTTTGAGCCTCTCCGGAGAGCGACGTTAAAAGAATTGACTCTCAAGGTAGTTTTTCTAGTAGCGATTTGCTCTGCTCAGCATATTTCGGAGTTACAAGCTTTGTCCTGTTGGGATCCTTTCCTCCAAATTTCGGATTCGGAGGTTTCTTTAAGGATGGTGCCTTCCTTTCTGCCTAAAGTGGTTTCTACTTTTCATGTCAACCAGATGGTGGAACTTCCGGCCTTCCCAGCGATGGATGCATCCATTCCACATGTGAAAGAACTCAAGCAGTTAGATGTTTGGGGGGCTCTATTGCGCTATCTCGAGGTGATGAATTATTTCAGAAGGTCTGACCACCTTTTTGTTTTGTGGAGTAGCGCAAAGCGAGGTTTCAAGGCTTCTAAGACTACTATTGCGTGTTGGTTGAAAGAGGCCATTGGTTCCACCTACATTGCTGCCAGTCGAGAGATTCCGGTGGGCTTGCATGCTCATTCTACGCGGTCGCAGGCAACCTCCTGGGCGGAGGCACAGCTGGTGTCTCCTCAAGAGATTTGCAGGGCAGCAACTTGGAAGTCGCTGCATACTTTTGCACAACACTATCGTTTGGATGTGGGAGCTTCGGGTTCTCCTTCCTTTGGCAAGAGTGTTCTGCGAGCGGGACTCTCCAGGTTCCACCCTAAATAGGAGGCTTTGTTACATCCCAGGAGTCTGGACTGATCCGGGTACATACAGGGAAAAGAAAATTGGTTCTTACCTGCTAATTTTCGTTGCTGTAGTACCACGCATCAGTCCAGAACCCACCCGTTTTGATCTTGAGGTGGAGAGTCGCCCGCTCAGCTCTAATGTTGTCTTTTAAATACAGATGATTACAAATTTGTTTGAAGCAGTTTTCAAAGTTTTTTTCAATAATTTTTTGCCTCATTGTTTAGGGCATTGAAATTTCTGCTTTGTTTTGGTACAGATCTATACTGAGGAACTGCAGGTGGTACTGGGGTTTATGAGGCAGTGTGTCAGTTAAACTTTCTCTGTCTCCATCTGCTGGCAGGGATGCATAAACCCAGGAGTCTGGACTGATCCGTGGTACTACAGGAGCGAAAATTAGTAGGTAAGAACCAATTTTTCTGTGTGTGTGTGTGTGTGTGTGTGTGTGTGTGTGTGTGTGTGTGCACATGTACATTTGATTCGCATGCTGAAGGGGACATTCTGTGTACATATATGTGTTGCACACTGAAGGGGACATTCTGTTGGGGTGTATGTGTGTCTTGCACACTGAAAGGGAACTCTATGCCTGTGTGGGTCGCACGTGAGGGGATGTTCTCTGTGTGTGTGTGCGTGCATGGGTTGCACACTAGGCGGAGATGGGGATGTCTGTGTGTCTCTTATACCTACCTATTAGATAAGATTTTAATTTCTTAGGTACCTCAGAGTGTGTGTGAATCTTTTTCTGCCCTGTGTACTTCATCACATTTTAATTTTCTAAATTTCCAGATGCTTTAAGGATTTCCAGCTGCAAAGGGCAAACAAAATGGAGCTGCGTAAGCAGCAGGAGGATGTTAGTGTGGCCAGACGAACAGAATTTTACTTTGCACAGGCTCGGTGGCGCCTAACAGAGCAGGATGGACAGCTGGGGATCGCAGAGCTGGAACTGCAGCGTTTCCTCTACAGCAAGGTTTGCTGATGTTGCAAATGGGGTCATAGGTCATCCTTTCTTATGGCAGGTCAAAGGGAGGGGAGAGGACAGCTGCAGGTGGTTCCTAGAAACAGGGGCTCATTCCCATCCTCATATGGGTTGTGCTTGATGTCCTGGCGTGGGATCCCAGGCTGTGTCACTTGAGGCTCAAATGCTTTGGGAGAGTTTGAACCCTAAAGACTGGATGTAGGATTTCAGATAATTAATTATTGTATAATAACTGAAGCTATGTGAATAATATAATGGACAGGGACAGTTGTTGGAGAATGCTCAGACCCATGCACTCACTGTAGGATCTCTGGAGCAGGAGAGCTTTACATGTGCTGTGTCCTATGTGCACAGGTGAATAAGTCGGATGACACAGCAGAACACCTGCTGGAGCTGGGCTGGTTCACTATGAACAATCTCCTTCCCAATGCTGTGTACAAGGTAAGTATCCAGGGAAGAGAAGAGGGACAATGCCTTCCTCTCCCCAGGCCTGAGAGGGGGAGAGCCCTCCCAGACCTAGGATGGAGAGGGTTGGGGATGGTGGAAAGCAGGTGCAAACTATATCCAGGGCATGGGATGAAAGGAAGGGGAATGCTTCTCCCACGATGGAAGAAAGAGACCTTCCTAGGACTCTGGGATGGAGAGGTGAACTCCTCCTAAGACACAGAATGCAAGAAATTGGAGGGAGGGGTAATTGAACCTCACAGGGCCTTTGGGTGAAGTCCCTGGGTCTACTGGAGAGTTTAATGCTTGGTGTGCTCCTCCTATGCTCTGCAGGTAGTGCTCCGTCCTCAGAGTCCCGGCCAGTCTGGTCGACAGCTGGCACTTCGTATCTTCAGCAAAGTACGGCCTCCTGTAGGAGGGATCTCTGTGAAAGAGCACTTTGAGGTGAGGCCAACCAGCATAGTGTTATGCATTGTGATTTCATACATTTCTGCAATCTTTTTTCTTGTTTACAAATAGCTTTTTAAGCAAAAATACATTTCCTAGTGTATAGCCAGATGGACTCAGGATCCGTGCGTTATGTGTTCCTCTGCTAGCAGATGGGAGATGGAGTCAGGTTTCAAAGTTGACGTCACCCTAGATATACCCATGCACTGATCTCAGCTCTTCAGTATTCTCTTCGAAAAGCCATTGTGGACATATAGAAGAACTTGATTAGAATTTGGATACAACTTGATTAAACCCTTGGTTAACAAAAACTTGATTTCCTAGCATGTAGCCAGTGGGTTATGTGTTTCTCACAAGACAAGCAGGATGGTAGTCCTCACATATGGGTGGCATCATCAGGATGGAGCCCAATCACGGAAAACTTCTGTCAAAGTTTCCAGAACTTTGGCCCCTACTGGGCATGCCCAGCATGGCACTAACCCTGCAGCCAGCAGGGGGTCCCCCTTCAGTCTTCTTTTTTCTGCGCAGCAGTAGCCTCACGGTAAAGAAGCTCTGAAGAGATTCCTGACAGGAATTTTCCTCACGGAATTATCCTGGACTGATCCTTGGTACTACAGGAACGAAAATTATCAGGTAAGAAACTAATTTTCCTATTGCCCCACAGGGGCTCCCTCCTTTAACTTTCTCAGTCCGCGGTACTCCGGTAAGTTTTTACCCGTTTTCCGTCGATTTACCATCGAGTTTGGCCCTCACGGCCTACTGGCCATCGACCGTACCGCGGCTCGATTTTTTGCCATGGCGTCGGGGTTTCGTCGGTGCCCGGACTGTACCCGCACCATATCTATCACAGACCCCCATAAAGTCTGTGTAATGTGTCTAGGACGCGAGCACGATGTCTTGACTTGCACCAAATGTGCCCTAATGACACCGAAGGGTCGCAAAGCCAGAATGGAGAAGATGGAACTTCTCTTCCGTGCTCAAACCCCGACTGTCCATTGCATGGACGTCTTTGGAACCGGCACCGTCAACTTCGCGCCAGCATCGACCACCGACCGGCATCGATGACATCTCGGCCATCGACCCCCCTCTACTCCCCCTCAGGATCGAGGGGATCACAGGGAGAAACATCACCATCGACACCGTAAGACTCGGACCATTGAGGGAGCGAAATCATAGACTTCGCCATCGTCTGAGCCGCTGTCGAAAAAACCCCGTCCAGGAAAGGCACTGACCATTCCTGCGACCGGGTCACTGAGGCAGCCCTTACCTGATCGGGGATCGGGAGCCGCGACTCCGCCTTTAACGGTGGTCCCTCCGGTAATGCCTCTGCCTCCTCCTTCTGTTCCGGAGCCGGGGCTGCTTGCTCCAGGTCTCTGAGAAGAACTGGACCAGATGGTTCAGGAGGCCATCGACAAGGCGATGCAACGTCTTCAGGTTCCTCTGACACCGGCACCGCCTGTGGAACCGATAATCGACCTGATTCCGGCAGCGCTGGCACCACTGCTATCCAGGATGGAGGCGCTTATGACTGCTTTTCCACCGATGGATCCCAGGTCTCCGAGGGCTCCGATGCCCTCCCCACTGACAGCATCATCGGGAGGAGAAACACCGTTCTGCATCCCTCCATCGGGAGTTTTGTCTCAGCCATCGATGCCAATATGTCCCTCGCCACCGACCCATCCATCGGTGCCGATATGTCTATCGGCGCCACAGAGTCGTCCCTCGATGCCTGCACCGGTGCCTTTGATGCCATCATCGGTGCCTCCGATAATTCCTCCGATTCCTTCGGAGCCTAGACCGGGACCTTCAGGTATCCAACCACCCTGTCCCCCTCTAGTTCCTAGAGGGACGGGTGCTGATCCTTAAGATACCTGCGCTGATGATACTTCAACAGACACCAATGATTTACCTTCACCACCTTCACCCACTGAGAGTAAGAAGCATTCTCCTCCAGAGGACCTCTCCTTTATAAACTTTGTGAAGGAAATGTCTGAATTGGTTCCCTTTCAATTACAGACGGAACAGGATGATAGGCAGTAGATGATGGAGTTACTCCAATTCCTGGATGCCCCCAAGGTAATCACCTCTATTCCCATCCATCAGGTCCTTCTCGATCTCCTCAAGAAGAACTGGGAACATCCTGGATCAATTGTTCCAGTACACAGGAAACCTGGTGCAGTCAGCCCCAGGTTTTCAAAAATCACAGCTTGATCACCACTCCGTCGTGGTAGAGTCTGCACAAAAGAGGGCAAAGAGGTGAAAGCCTCACTCGTCTGTTCCTCCTGGAAAGGAACAGAAGTTCCTAGATAACATTGGTTGCCGAGTATTCCAAGGGACCATGCTCATCTCCCGAATTGCTGCCTATCAGCTTTTTATGACCCAATATAACAGGGTCATTTTTAAGCAGATACAGGACTTCTCAGACTCCCTGCCTCAGCAATTTCAAGAACAATTACAAACCCTAGTAAACAAGGGTTTTGAGGCAGGCAAGCATGAGATTAGAACATCTTATGACATTTTTGACACTTCTACCAGAGTGTCTGCAGCTGCTATTTCGGCGAGACGATGTGCCTGGCTCAAATCTTCTGACCTTCGCCCAGATGTACAAGACTGGTTATTCGACCTGCCTTGTGTCTGAGATAATCTGTTTGGCGAACAGATTCAACGGACGGTGGCAGAATTAAAGGACCATCATGAGACCCTAAGACAGCTCTCTTTGATGCCTTCCGAATTCTCTTCAAAACAGCCCTTCAGAAAGGACTCTAAGAAGTCATTCTTCCGCCCGAAGACGTCTTACCTGCCACCAACCAGATCCCGTGCCACGAGACCTTATAAAAAATCGCAGTCTCGTCAAGCCCGTAAACAAAAACCACAAGCAGCTCCTCAACCAGGACCTGCTTCAGGTTTTTGACTTCCACCTAGAGAGCAGCAGCCAGATTCCTCTGTCGCACATACCAGTGGGAGGTCGAATGTGCCACTTCCACAACATGTGGCATTCAATCACATCTGACCAATGGGTATTGGCAATCATTGCTCAGGGTTACCATCTGAATTTTCTCGCCCTGCCACTGGAGTCCCCACCTCTACAGACATGGAGAACATCTGAACACTCCATTCTTCTGAATCAAGAAGGCTCCCTCCTCCAGTCGAGCAATAGAACCCATTCCACACTCTCAGCAAGGTCTAGGGTTCTATTTCCGGTACTTCCTTATCCCCAAAAAATCGGGAGGCATCCGTCCTATTCTGGACCTATGGGCCCTCAACAAGTACCTCCAGCGAGAAAAATTCAAGATGGTCACCTTGGGATCACTTCTTCCTCTTCTACAAAGAGGAGACTGGCTCTGTTCTCTGGACCTCCAGGTCGCTTACACCCATATTGCGATTAGTCCAGCTCATCGCAAGTACCTGAGGTTCCTAGAAG
Organism: Rhinatrema bivittatum; assembly: GCF_901001135.1. Lineage (NCBI taxonomy): Eukaryota > Metazoa > Chordata > Amphibia > Gymnophiona > Rhinatrematidae > Rhinatrema > Rhinatrema bivittatum. Next base: position 164,436,580 of record NC_042622.1, on the reverse strand, counting down.
GCCCCAAGCACTATCAATACTGAGTGCTTCCATTCGGCCTAGTGTCTGCACCACGAGTCTTTACAAAATGCATCGTAGTCATCGCAGCCTTCCTCAGGACACAAGGTGTTCACGTCTAACCCTATCTGGATAACTGGTTTATCAGGGCTCCCACTCAGCAAGCTGCTCTGTCGTCCCTCAATCTAACCTTACATACTCTAATTTCGTTAGGATTTCTCATCAATTACGACAAATCCTACTTAGTCCCATCTCAAACCTTGTCGTTCATTGGGGCAGACTTTGACACCTTACAGGCAAAGGCTTTCCTGCCTCGACAATGAGCACTGACTCTTGTATCTCTTGCTCACCAGCTGCAGTCTCAGCACTCTGCGACTGCATGCCAATTTCTCGTCGTCCTGGGACACAATGCGCCCTCAGTCCATGTCACACCAATGGCCCGCTTGGCCTTGAGACTCATGCACTGGACTCTGAGGTCTCAATGGACTCGAGCGATTCAGCCTTTGTCTGCCATTGTCCACGTCACCGACTCACTCCATCTGACTCTCGCCTGGTGGAAAAATCAGACCAATCTCCTCCAGGGATTGCCCTTCCAGGTTCCAAATCCTCAAATCATTCTCACCACCGACGCTTCCAACCTCTGGTGGGGAGCCCACGTAGCCGATTTGCAGACTCAAGGCTCTTGGTCTCCAGAGGAAGCCAAACACCAAATAAATTTCCTGGAACTTCGAGCAATCAGATATGCTCTCAGGGCTTTTCAGGATCGCCTATCAAATCAGGTCATCCTGATTCAGACGGACAACCAGGTGGCCATGTGGTACATCAGCAAGCAGGGAGGCACGGGCTCCTTCCTTCTGTGTCAGGAAGCTGCGCAGATTTGGGCGGAAGCTCTCTCTCATTCGATGTACCTCAGGGCCACCTACTTGCTGGGAGTGGACAATGGGCTGGCAGACAAGCTGAGTCGCGTCTTTCAACCGCACGAGTGGTCTCTCAACCCCTCAGTAGCGAACTCCATTTTTCAACAATGGGGATATCCTCGAATAGACCTCTTTGTGTCACCACAAAACTGCAAAGTGGAAAACTACTGCTCTCTCATTCGCAGCAAACTCTCTCGACCCAGAGACGCATTCTCTCTCTCGTGGACAACCGGTCTGCTCTATGCATTCCCTCCACTTCCTCTTCTCTCAAAGACTCTCGTGAAGTTACGTCAGGACAAGGGAACCATGATCCTGATAGCACCTCACTGGCCACGCCAAGTGTGGTTGCCAATACTTCAGGATCTCTCCATCCGCAGGCACATTCCCTTAGGAAAGGACCCGCTTCTGAACACTCAGAATGACGGAAGCCTACGCCATCCCAATCTTCAAGCCTGGTCCCTGATGGCATGGATGTTGAAAGATTAATCCTTCAACCACTTAACCTTTCTGAACCAGTTTCCCGTGTCTTGATTGCTTCATGGAAGCCTTCCATGAGAAAATCTTACTCTTACAAATGGAAAAAGTTCATGTCATGGTGCTCTTCTCAGTCCCTTGACCCCTTTCCTGTCCAATCCCAAAGGTTCTGGAATATCTCTGGCATCTATCTGAGTCAGGTCTAAAGACTTCTTCCATCAAAATGCATGTCATTGCGGTAGCTGCCTTCCATAAAGGTATTGGGATGTCCCTTTATCAGTACAACCCCTTGTAACACGCCTTTTGAAGGGCTTGCTTCATATCAAGCTTCCACTACGTCCTCTGGCCCCTTCTCGGGACCTTAATCTGGTTTTGGGTCGGCTCATGAAACCACTGTTTGAGCCTCTTCACTCCTGTGACCTTCGATATCTCACATGGAAAGTGATTTTCTTTTTAGCTATCACTTCAGCTCGCAGAGTTAGTAAATTTTAGGCTCTAGTTACCTATCCGCCTTACACTAAACTTCTGCAGCACCGGGCAGTACTCCGCACTCACCCTAAATTCTTACCTAAGGTAGTTTAGGATTTTCATCGTAATCAATCCATGATACTACCTACCTTTTTTCCCAGGCCCCATGCCAACCCAGGAGAGCAGGCTCTGCATACCCTTGACTGTAAACGGGCTCTAGCAGTTTACCTAAACCGTACAACTGCCCACAGGGAAAGCACTCAATTGTTCGTCTCTTTCCACCCTAACAAGTTAGGGAAGCCTGTGGGTAAGCAGACTCTCTCCTCCTGGTTGGCGGACTGCATATCCTCCTGCTATCAGCAAGCGAGCATTCCATTCCAAGGCCGTGTTAAAGCACACTCTGTGAGGGCCATGGCGACTTCAGTAGCACACCTACGATCGGTGCCGCTTCCTGACATTTGCAGGGCTGCTACCTGGAGCTCTCCTCACACTTTCGCAGCCCACTATTGCTTGGACAAAGCCGGAAGACAAGATTCCATCTTCGGCCAGTCTGTCCTTCGTAACCTGTTTACAACGTGATGTACGAACACCCTTCCGCCTGCCCGGTGGGATTCAGGATGCCCTCTACCAAATTCCACCCCAGTTGTTGTGCCTGTTGCACGCCTTTGGGTACATTTGGTGCATGTTCGGACATCCTCAGCTCGGTACTCACCCATATGTGAGGACTACCATCCTGCTTGTCCTGTGAGAAAGCAAATGTTGCTTACCTGTAACAGGTGTTCTCACAGGACAGCAGGATGTTAGTCCTCACGAAACCCGCCTGCCGCCCCACAGGGTTGGGTTCGTAACATTTTGATATTTTATATCCCTGAATCAGAAATAAAGAACAGTGCCCTCCGGACCACCCTTGTTTCCAGACAGTTGATTGACCAGGATGCTTCCATCAGAGACCACTGCCCTTGGGCTGTAGATCCTTGACATATCGCTCCCCAACCACTCAGACTAGCATCTGTGGTTACTACCACCCAGTCCGGAACCTCCAAATCCATTCCCTTCTCTAAATTGGACCGTGACAACCACCATGAGAGACTGGACCTGGATTCCTCCTGGAGCGGTAATGGCAGCTGAAACTCCAACGAGACAGGACTAACTTCTGAAGTGGATGCATGTGCACAAACAACCATGGCACCAAATCCAGCACAGAAGCCATGGACCCCTAGTGCCTGAAGATAATCCCAGACCTTGGGGACAGACAGGTCCCTCAGCTGAACCACTCACAACTGCGAATTGAGCACCCTTTCTGGGGTAAGAAACCCCTTGGCTAACCGAATGTCAAATCATGCTCCTTTACGGAACCAGGATGCGCCTCTATATGTTCGACCGAATTCAGAGGTCAAGGAGGAAACACGTACAGCAGGATCCCCGACGGACAAGATTACACCAGAGCATCCAGGCTCACTGAACCAACTTCTCTTCTGCGACTGATAAACCTCTCTGCCTTTGAGTTGAACCGTGTCGCCATGAGGGCCAGCTGGGGACAAATGCAGTTCCAAGCCTTGTGGGACAATTCCCATTCCCCCCGGTTCCAGTTGCTGCCTGCTAAGGAAGTCTGCCTGTATGTTTTCCACCCTTGCAATATGCGAGGCCACTATGCCCTCAAGATGGCGCTCTACCCACACAAACAAACGCCGTGCCTCCTTGACCGTTAAAGTATGCCACCATTGTCGCATTGTCCGAAAACACGCAAAGCTGAGTCCATGGTGACCACTACCCAGGCCAGAGATTTGAACTCCATTCCCTTCATCAGATTGCACTGAGACAGCCACCAATAAGTAGACCTGGATTCTTGCAACAGGGCAAAGACAGATGATATTGTCCCAACAATGGGTCCCACCTGGACAACAGAGCGCGCTGCAGAGGTCTCATGTGCACGAACGCCCATGGAGCTGTTAACATTATTATCTTACACTTCTGATTTAATACCAAGGTAATGTATATTTTTATTTTTATTATACTATCTCTACCCTAACTATACTACCTCTCTAGTGTTTAAATTTTGATTATTTAGCATACTATTTAGTTTGCTATGTTAATTATATTATGAAATAATGTATTTACTTCTTTCTTCTTTGGAAATGCAAATAATTTTAAATGATTAATTGCTAACTACTGTAAACCGATTTGATATACTCACATGAAAAGTCGGTATATAAAAATTATTAAATAAATAAATAGATGGAATCAAATCTAACATGGATGCCATGGAACCGAGCACTTGAAAGTAATTCCAAGCCATTGACAATGGAAGACAAAGCAGGCGTGTTACCTGTGCCTGCAACCTCCTCACTCGGTCTTCCGACAAGAACACCCTGCCCTTCCTAGTATCAAATAGAGGCCCCAGATTCTACAAGGATTGGGATGGAACCAGATGGCTCTTTGACATATTTATGACCCAGCCTAGTGATTGCAAGGTGTTCATCACTGCTAAAGCTACCTCTCACACTCCTCCTCTGACTTTGCTCGAATGAGCCAATCGTCCAGGTATGGATGAACCAGAAATCCTTCCTTTGTAGGGCCACAGCCACCACCACCATCACCTTGGGGAAGGTATGTGGCACCGGCACCAGCACCAGCCCGAAAGGATGGGCCCAAAACTGAAAATGCTGACCCAGCACTATGAAACGAAGAAACTTCTGATGGTCCATCCGAATCAGAATATGAAGATATGCCTCTGTCAATCCAGGGATGCTAGACACTCTCCTTTGTGGACTGCTGCTACAATCATGTGCAGTGTCCCCATATGAAAACGCAGCCCCCAAAGGGTCCTGTTCATCTTCTGCATATAAAAATGGGACGGAAGGTACCCTCCTTGGGAACCACGAAGTAAATGGAGTACCTGCCCTGCCCTTGTACATCCCCGCGGCATGGGCACTATGGTATGTAGATCCAGTAACCTTTGCAGTGTCCACCACACAGCCTCCCGCTTGCTGCTACAAACCATGTGAGACTCAAGGCCTCCCTAACAGGGCACAAAACTTCGAGAGCATAGCAGTCTCATATGACCTCTAGCACCCAATGGTCCAAGGTAATCCTGGTCCACTCCACGTAAAAGCTGAATAAGCTGCCCCCTACGGCTTCTGTGCAGGAGTGGGACACCCTGGATTCCTTGTGTTGACTTTCCACCACTGGCCGCCTTGACCGGCATCATCCCTGGAGCCTCTACGGCCTCCACAAAAGGACTGCTGGCAGTTGCCCCTCGACTTCGTAGACGCATTGGAGGTGGTCCTACCAGACCAAAATCTCCTCGAATCCCAGAACTGGGTTCAAGGTGGGAACACGCTTATTCTCAGGCATCCTGTTCCCCTTAGATTCCCTCAACATCTTCATCAGCTGATCCAAATCCTTCCCAAAGAGAAGCTTCCCTTTAGCCTTCAACCACATGTCCACTGACCAGTTGCGCAGCCACAAAAGCCTGCGGGCCGCCACAACAGAGACTATATTCTTGGCTGACTTGCGAACCAAATCGTAGAACACATCGGCTACATAAGCCACCCCAGCCTCTAAACGAGCTGACTGCAGGACACCATCTCCTGTTGAAGCCGGATCCTGTGCTTTCTGCACCCCACACAGACAGGCCCTCTGCATCAAGCTGGCATAAACGATGGCTCAAAAACTCAGTGTGGGGACCTCAAACATCCGCTTTAGGTGAATCTCCAATTTGCGGTCCTGCACATCCTTCAAAACAGCAGCCCCTGCCACCGGGATGGTCATCTTTTAAGTGACCGCCGACACCACAGCATCCACCTTCGGTACCAGCAGTATCTCCATAGTCTCCTCCATCAGGGGATATAGCTTCCCAACTTCCTGATCTTCTTAGCTAAAGGAAAGCCTCAGCCCATCCAGGAACGGACTCCCTCGCTATCCGACTCCTCCTAAGTCACTTTAACTCCCAATTGCTTCAAGACCTGGGGAATAAGAGGGCATAGTTCCACTTTCTTAAAATGGACAACTCGAGGATCATCCGCCTCTGATATTTCATCTGGATCCGGGTCATCTTTAGCCACTTCCGGGTCCACACCCGGTGTCGCAGACATGTCCGCGTCTGGAACAACCCCCTGGTGGTACAAAGGGACATCCTGCAGATCATCCATGGCATACCCCCCCCCCCCCCCGCATCCGCATCTCTGGGGTTTGACTCTGCCTGACGCAGTCCCAGACGATGCAGTAGGTCCCTGGACCCACCTGCGGCCATCTTAAACTTCTTCGATGCAGATATGGGAGGCCCGACTCTCGCCTGCTTTCCCTTTGCCCCCTTCCTTGCCAGGAAGGCTTTATGCATCAAAAGGATAAATTTTGGCGAAAATCCCTCAGGGCCATCCATCCACTGCTCCAGGCTTTTGTCGGAATCCCTCCCCCTCATCAGAGTCCCCCTGAACCACTGGAGAAAACGGGTAGAGGGGAATCTCTGGGTTCCCTAGTTAAAAAGGACTCCTGCCTGTGGCCCTCTACAGATCCAGCTGCCTCGCAGGGCCCCCCTGGACCTCTCAGCCGCCGACACAGACATCCCCCTGAAGGGTGGGAAATCCTTCCCCGTTGGACCCCCACTGAGGAACCTTTCTCTCCTGAAGTGCAACCAGGACAGAGGAAGCGAGAATTCAAGCATGTGGATTCCAGCCCACACGCACAGCACACTTCTCTGCGCTGTTCAGACACCATACCACATGCTCCTGTACCAATGACCGCCCTGCAAACATCACCAGCCTCAATTGCTGCTCTGGCGGGCGCTTTTTTTTTGTTAACCATGCTGCGCTATTTCCCACAACACGGAACAATCAGCCAGGCTCCACCACGGAAAAGACCGCTGCTCTCCGGCTTCAGAGACGCGCAGGAAAACAAACACAGCTGCACCAACTGCTGCCGTGCCTCCCCCGCTACAGGCTTGGCCGCTAATGCCACTCCTCCTGGGACACACGCGGACCAGCGCAGTAGTTACTTTGTCTGCCAAGGCCTTTCTCATAGCTGTACTTTCCGCCCCCCCCCCCCAAGCAACCAGCTGTTTGCCTTTCTGCTCCTTTCTTTTCTTTTCTTTTTTTTGGAAACTTTAAAATCACAGATACAAAGACAAAAAACACACACAGGGGTACTTCCCTGATTCTAGGGCCTTGCAGACAGAGGCCTCAGAGACCCTGAGGGAACCAGTCCCCTGGCTTTCAGGGCCCCCGGCACGTTGCGGGTGAGCACAAGGCAGGGGTCCCAACCCCTCAGATACCCAGCTCAACCTGAGGGATGGTCCACCAAGGACCTCAGCGAGCTTCCTCCGAAATTCTCTTACTTCGATTTCTCTCTTTCTCTTTCTTAATCTCAGACTGCAGGGTTGCACCTCTACCATCTGCTGGAGTCAGAGAAATACTGAGGGGACTGCAAGGGCCACTCTCTCTTATGTAGCAGTGCCTCGAAGCTTTGTTTCTCTGACTCCATCTGCTGGTAGGGAGGCAAAACCCACTTGTCTGAACTGATCTGGGTATGTTCAGGAACTGTTATGTGATGCCTATTGACCTCATTAACAGATACCATAATACTTATTTTATCAATGTTTCTTAGCAAACCGCTTTGAATTTTGACTAAACGGTCTATACATTTTTAAATAAATAAAATACACTGCTCTTCCTTGCAGGTAAATGTGGTGCCTCTCACCATCCAGCTGACCCACCAGTTCTTCCACAGAATGATGGGCTTCTTCTTTCCTGGTCGCAATGTGGAGGAAGAGGATGTTGGGGATGAAGAGGATAAGTCTAAGCTTGTTACCACGGGTAGGTGGTGGGGAAATTTCATGGAGCTTGTGAGTGTGGCAGTGGCAGGATAAGATGATGGTACATTGGTACAGGCATATGCCTGGGTGGCGGGTGCATTGTTGAGATTGTGGTGAAGCTCAGTGCTCTGAGTCTTCAAAGGTGGTGAAGCTCAGTGCTCTGAGTCTTCAAAGGTGGCAGTGTTTTACTAGATCATATCACATTGCGAATCCCTATGCTCTGAGCCTGTGAGCATGGCAGTTTCAAGGTAAGATGATGCTCCTACCACTGTGCATAGTGGTAGGAGCATCATGCTGTGAACATGTAGTGGACACTCCTATACTTAGGTCTTGTTGTGCTCTGTACTCTGGAAATGAATGCTGGGACAGACTATGGTTTGTGAAGGGTTAACCTACGTGTCTCTTGCAGGGATGCCAGTGGTGAAACCTCGCCAGCTGGTGGTGGCTGATGACTCTGTCTCACTTGGCCCAGGGAAAGGAATGTCTCAGGGTTTAAATCGAACCACAGGGGGCAGAAGGTCATTCCGAAAAGCCCCCGAGGTAAAGCCACATCCAAGTTTTGAATAAATAAGTCTGTGTGCTTTCCATACAGCCACAACCTTCCATTTTATAGAGCCTCCTTCACAGTGTGCACTGGGAATCACCTTGATCAGGGGTGAAGGCCACATCTGGTCCTGGGCTGACCTTTAACCTAGATGGCACCTGAGTGGGCCTGCTTGGAGCCCTCCTTGCTTCTGCCAGTCATTTAAAATTTCAATGTGACTCTTCAGAGACAAGAGGTCTCCATCCAGTGCCTGCAGACTGCAGCCAGCTTGTCCTGTGAGCTTGGTTTCACAGTGCAATTGAGTACAGCGTGGGACCAGGAGTCGAGGCTCTTGCTCTTGCTGTTCTGACACTGTAGCAATGGTGAACCTGTGCCCACCTCTGCCTGTGATCTGTTAAATGAAGGCTACTCAATGTTAAATGTTTCTAGGGTTTCTGTCTTTTCAGCATCCCGTGGATGACCTGGATAAAATGAAAGAGCGCGCTGCCATGAACAACTCCTTCATCTACATTAAAATTCCACAGGTGCCTCTGTGTGTCAGCTACAAGGTCAGTTCCTTGGGATGGGGGGTGCTCATTTTGTACCTTGTGCATAGCCTCTGTGTAAACATCACACCCTGATGTCCAACCACATCTGAAAATACTGTGCGTAGTTCTGGCCCCTTCTCTCCTCTTTCCTCCTGTACCACACCTAGAAACGGTAGAGAGACAGACAGCAAACAGAATTAAGGGGTATGGAAGGACTCTTAAAGATCAGAACTCTTCAACTTGGAAAAGACAACTGAGTAGTTTGATTATAGTGGTATGTAAAATTGTGAAAGTAAATTCTATCACATACCAGTCAGGGACATTCTCCCAGGACAAGCAGGATGGTAGTCCTCACAGATGGGTGACATCATCAGATGGAGCCCTGCCACGGAACACTTTTGTCAAAGTTTCTACAGGTTTGACTGGCACAGTGAGCATGCCCAGCATGCCACCAACCCCATGGCCACAAGGGATCCCGTTTCAGTCTCTTTTTTTTTTTCTGTGCAGTGGTTGTCTTGTGGATAGTGGAGCTCTGTGAGAATTTTTCCTCACAATTTACTCACGGAACAATTCAAAGTTTTTCTTCAAGTTTTTCCCTGCTCTGGGATCCCCCATCACACACCAATTCCTCCGGCATTCGGTAAGTCAGTTTCACGCTTTTGCAGTCTGTTCCAGCTGTCTACCTCCCGGTGGCCAACGCCACCAACCGCACGCTGCCTCTCTTTATCATGGCAACTGGTTTTCGGAAGTGCCTGCAGTGTACAAGGACTATGTCCATAATGGACTGACAGGACTTCTGCGTCCTGTGTCTCAGGCCTTCCCATGATGTCCGTCTGTGTCCCAGCTGTGCCCAGAAGACTCCCAAAGGCCGGCGCACCCACCTGGACAGGATGGAGCACTTGTTTGGTTCTAAGCAATCTGCTCCATTGACTCCGGTGCTGGGTGCATCGAGTTATAGGGATCAAACTGACTCGGGACTTTCCCCATCAAAGCCCCGCCGAGAAGACCGAGGAGTGGGAGACCTCCCCTCACTGGCATTGAGCCAGTGGAAGACTTCGGCATCGTCGTCCACAGCGCCGGAGAAGGACCGGGCCAAGCACTATGGGAAGCATCGACACCGGCACCAATGGTGCCTCGGCCGAACCCCTTCCAAAGAGGCCCTGGGGAGAGGAGGCCTCATCCTCCTCTGGACCCAGGAGCCCAGGGCATTCCCCATCAATTTCGGTGCCGGGCACCGAACCTCCGCAGACCTCCGTGGATGCTCCGGTGATGCCCAGCCTGCCTCCTATTCCAGGGTCAGTTTTGTCCGCACCCTCGTTCCGAGAGGAGTTGGACTGCGTGGTTCAACAGGCAGTGCTTAATGCCCTTCGGGGTCTCCAGCCGCCACCGACACGGCCCCCATTCCAGCATTGGAACCGGCACTTTTCATGTTGGCGCCTCTACTGGAAAGGCTGGATGTGCTGCTCAGTGCCTTGCTGATGCAGCCCGTGCTGACAGGCCCCTCTGTGCCCTGCCAACCACTGGTGCCTCTTCCCGTCTTAATCCCGTTTCTAGGCTCCTCGGAGGAGGAAGATGCAGCTCCTCGCCCATCTCCACGGATGGAACCGCCGTTGCCGGATCCCATTCCCTGGCCATCAGGCCTTCCGGGACCTGCGATGTCCATCGCAGGTCCCGGTGCCCTTGGTGCCAGCACCACTGACCATCGGTGCCCGCGCCCTATACTCTGGGTTTTAGCCTCCCTCCTCAACCTGGGCACTTTGCCGGTGAGGAAGAGGCCCCTTATGACCCATGGGGGGGACGCTTCCTCTGAGCATTCCTCGGAGGCCTCTGAGGACCTTCTGTCAGAGTCTACACCCCCCCAGAAGCGAGACGGCGCTCATCTCCAGATGATCTTTCCTTCACAAGTTTTGTCTGGAAGATGACGGAAACCATTCCCTTCCAACTTTCAACAGAAAAGGATGCCCGCCACAATATGTTGGAGGTCCTACAGTTTGTGGACGTTCCTAAGGAGGTGATGGCTGTATCGGTTCATGAGGTTCTTCTGGACCTCCTTCACCGTCTCTGGGAACATCCAGGTACTTGTGCCTTCAGTCAATAGGAAGATGGATGCCACCTACCTAATACAATAGGCCCTAGGCTTTCAGAAGAGCCAGTTGCCACACCAGTTGATGGTATTTGAACCAGCCCAGAAAAAGGCCAAGAGGACCCGCCCTCACTCCTCCACCCCTCCAGGAAAAGACTAGAGAGCCTTAGACATCCTCAGTCGAAGGGTTTTCTAGGGTTCCGTGCTTATCGCTCGCATGGCGGCATACCAGTTATACATGAAACCAGTATGACAGGAACCTCTGGAAACAAGTCCAGGAGGCCCTGCCACAGCAATTTCTGGAGGGCCTAGAATCCATCCTCCAAAAAGGACTGGAGGATGGAAAACATGAAGTGAGAGCAGCCTATGACTTTTTGAAACGGCCTCAAGGGTCTCAGCGGCAGGCATTAGTGCTAGACACTGGGCCTGGCTAAAAGCCTCCAACTTTCATCCGGAGATCCAAGAAAAACTGTCCAACCGCCCCTGTACAGGAGAAAACCTGTATGGGGACAAAATCCGAGATGCAATGGCCCAGCTCAAGAATCACCATGAGACCCTGCATCAGCTATCAACTACCACCTCTGATGCCTCTTCAGCGACCCGTAGAGGTCCACGTAGGGATACCAGGAAGCAGTTTTACAAGCAATGGAGATATTACCCTTCAGCCTCCCGTGCTCATTCAGCTCGGTCCTCCCAAAGAGGCCATCCTCACCAACAAAGAGCACCTAGAGCTCAGCCAGCCCCCCCAGCCAGGTCCTGCATCTGGCTTTTGACTGGCATACAGAGAGCAGAAACCTATCCCCTTTGCCTGCACTGACCAACCCACCTGTGGGAGGTTGTCTCTGCCAATTCGTCAACAATTGGTTCCCAATTACCACCGACCACTGGGTATTATCCATCGTAGCACGAGGTTACCGCCTGAATCTCCTCACTGTTCCTCCAGACTCCCCACCCTCCCTGGTGTGGAGCCTCGTGGAACATGCTTCTACCCTCTAGTTAGAATTCTCACTCCTGTTACGGTCCAGACCCGTGAATTGGTTCCCCAGACTCAGCGGAGATGAGGGTTCTACTCCCGGTATTTCCTCATCCCAAAGAGAACAAGCGGCCTCCATCCCATCCTCAATCTTCAGCCTTAAACAGGTTCCTTCGCAGAGAATGGTTCAGAATGGTATCCTTGGGCACCCTACTTCCGCTTCTGAATCAAGGGGAATGGTTGTGCTCTCTGGATCTACAAGACGCTTATGCACACATTGCAATTTTTCCACTTCATCGCAGATATCTGCGCTTCGTTTTAGGCTACCGACACTTCCAGTACAGGGTTCTCCCCTTTGGGCTAGCCTTCGTGCCCCTGGCAGTGGTGGGAGCACATTTGTGCCGGAACGGGGTACATGTGTTCCCATATCTAGACGATTGGCTCATCAAGAGTTCGTCGAAAGAGGAAGCTCTTCAGTCCCTCAAAGTGACGTTAAGCCTCCTCCAGTCACTGGGTTTCCTCTTGAACTACCCGAAATCCCAGCTGACTCTGTCTCAGCGACTGACCTTCATCGGAGCAGACCTGGACACCACGGTGGCCAAGGCATTCCTTCCCAGCGAACACATAGCCACCCTGGCCGAGCTAGCCACATTCATCTGTTGCTGGCGGATGGCTTCCGCCAACCTGCTCCTGAAGTTGCTGGGTCACATGGCATCGTCGGTGCACGTCACCCCAATGGCCCCCCTAGCCATGAGGATCATGCAATGGACCCTGCGGTCTCAGTGGCACCAAGCCACTCAGAAACTCTCGGCAGTGGTCCAGATAACCAACCCGCTCCAGCACTCCCTCGTCTGGTGGGCTCAGGAATCCAACTTGAGCAAGGGACTTCCCTTTCAGCCCCCGGTTGCTCAGGTAACCTTGACCACGGATGCCTCCAACCTAGGCTGGGGAGCCTATGTGAACAGCCTACAAACACAAGGGATATGGTCGAGAGCCGAGGCGGCCAGGCAGAGAAACTTCCTGGAACTCCGGGCGATGCGGTATGCCCTCTACGCATTCCAGGACTGCCTATACAACATGGTCGTCTTGATCCAGACATCAACCAGGTAGCCATGTGGTACTTGAACAAACGGGGGGGTGGGCACAGGCTCTTATCAACTCTGCCAAGAGGCGGCACAGATTTGGGCCTGGGCCCTGTCTCGTTCCATGCTCCTGCGGGCCGTCTACCTGGCAGGCCCTGAGAATGTAGTAGCGGACCGCCTCAGCCGGACATTCCAGCCCCACAAGTGGCCCCTGAACACCTGTGTAGCGGACAGGATCTTCCGCTGGTGGGGTCAGCCGGACGTAGAACTCTTTGCGTCCTCGCAGAACCACAAGGTGGAGCGATTCCGCTCCCTACACGGGGTCCAAAGGAGACCAGCCGTGGATGCCTTCCCCAATCCTGGAGTGTGGGCCTCCTATATGCGTACCCTCCGATTCCGCTACTAGGCAAGACTCTCGTGAAGCTACAGCAGGACCGAGGCTCCATGATTCTCATAGCCCCGCATTGCCCACGTCAGGTCTGGTTTCCCCTTCTCCGTGACCTCTCTGTCTAGGAGCCCATTCACCTGGGTACCTCGCCCGACCTCATCATGCAGGATCAGGGCAGGCTACGCCACCCAAACTTCCAGTCGCTGTCCCTAACAGCGAGGATGTTGAAAGACTAATACTACGGTCCCTCGACCTTTCTGATAATGTCTCACAAGTCCTAGTAGCTTCGCATAAGCTTTCCACGCGGAAATCATACCAAGCAAAGTGGAGGAGGTTCTCGTCCTGGTGCACAGAGGAGGGTCTTGATCCTTTCTCTTGCCCCGCTCCTAGGCTTTTGGACTACCTCTGGTGCCTCTCAGAGTCTGGTCTACAGACTACCTCAATCCGGGTACATTTGAGTGCCATCAGCGCCTACCACCGCAGAGTGGGCGACACTCCAGTATTGGTGCAGCCCTTAGTGGGGCACTTCATGAGAGGCTTACTACAACTGAAAGTTCCACTATGTCCCCCTGTTGTGGCCTGGGTCCTCAACTTAGTGCTGGTGTGGCTTATGCGGTCTCCGTTTGAGCCCCTGCACTCCTGCAAGTTTAAGCACCTCACCTGGAAGGTCATCTTCCTAGTGGTGGTTACTTCTGCTCGTAGAGTCACTGAGCTGCAGTCCCTAGTGACCTATCCACCTTACACAAGGTTCTTCCACGACAGGGTAGTACTGCACACTCACCCTAAGTTCCTTCCTAAGGTTGTGACTGACTTCCACCTAAATCAGTCCATCGTGTTGCCCACCTTTTCCTGAGGCCACATTCTCATCCAGGTGAGTGGGCTCTGCATATCTTGGACTGCAGGCGTGCTCTCGCCTTTTATCTAGACCGCACCGCAGCCCACAGGCAGTCCACCCAACTTTGTCTCCTTTGACAAAAATAGACTCGGAGTTGTGGTGGGCAAGCAGACCCTGTCTAACTGGGTAGCAAACTGTATTGTTTTCTGCTACCAGCAAGAAGGCCTTTTGCTCAAGGGATGAGCAAAAGTGCACTCAGTGAGGGCCATAGTGACCTCAATAACACACTTCCGGGCAGTCTCTGTTGCCGAAATCTGCAGGGCTGCGACGTGGAGCTCCCTCCACACCTTCGCAGCCCATTACTGCCTGGACAAGGATGGACAACGGGACAGCGTCTTCGGCCAGTCTGTCCTCCGTAATCTGTTTCCAGTGTAAGAACCCAACTCTTCCTACCTAGGGCCCAGTATGATGTTCAGGCTGCCCCGTTGTGTAACAAGCACAACAGGGGTGCTGTTGGCAACGTTATTGAGTGTCTGTTGGCCCAGGGTGTTCCGGAGCAGCCTGCAGCTTGCTATTCACCCATCTGTGAGGACTACCATCCTGCTTGTCCTGGGAGAAAGCAGAGTTGCTTGCCTGTAACAGGTGTTCTCCCAGGACAGCAGGATGTTAGTCCTCCCGAAACCCACCTGCCATCCCACAGAGTTTGGTTCGCCTACGTTTTGTAGTTTTATTTTTCGCTCGTACTTTTCTTCTATAAAACGCGACTGAAGGGGAACCCCATGTGGCCACGGGATTGGTGGCATGCTGGGCATGCTCAATGTGCCAAAGTTCTAGAAACTTTGACAAAAATGTTCCAGGACATGGCTCCATCTGTTGATGTCACCCATCTGTGAGGACTAACATCCTGCTGTCCTGGAAGAACACCTGTTACAGGTAAGCAACTCTGCTTCGCCCCAATTTCAATACACCCTAAACCATGACTGCTGGAAACTGGAATGGTCTGCACACGCCGTTTCATATACACTCCCTCTGAGCACCTGCTTGCTGCCTGTCGCTGTTGGAGACAGGACACTTTGTTGTTATGTTCTTACACTAAGATTTATTGATCTCCAAATATGTTTTGAAATATTGAACTCTGAAATAGCAGCAATAAGTTTTCTAGGGAGAATGGGATCAGTTTTTTAATCTCTGGGCTTGGAATGTAGCGCACGCCTCCATGTTTGTTTTTTAGCTTTTGGTGCCAGATTTCATAAGCACTGTTCCCTATATGTACCCAGATCAGTCCAGACTCCTGGGTTTTGCCCCCCCCCAGCATGTGGAGACAGAGAAGTTTTCAAAACAAAACTCCGCCTTATATAGGATGGTGCCACCTACAGTCTGCCAGTATTTTTCTGTCTCCAGCAGATGGTGGAGGTGCAAGGCCTACAGTCTTCTGATTGCTTAGTGGAGTAGGAGTAGTGAATTCTGTGAGTTTTAGAGAGTTTTCGATCAGTAAAACTTTTTTACTTTGATTTAAAGAAAAAAAAAAAAAAGGAGCAGTTTCTGTCCTGAGCCTTCCAGGGGGTTTGTAAGGTCCTGAGGGGACCATCCCCCGCTGCTTGTTGAGGCAGCTGCATTACAGGGTCGAGGGCCCTCTTGCTCCAAGCTATCAGCTTTAGGTGCGACACCGGGGAGCCCAGTTCACTCCACCCAGCCGAATCAGGACTGTGGACCACTGCTGGGCAAGTCTTAAAATAAAAAAAATATATATATATATTTTTTTTTTTTTAACTTTATTTTCTGTCACTGTCACCAGCGCTGCGACTCTCTTCCGTCCCTGACTCGGCGCTTGGACGGATAGCGATTATTTTTCTATGTTTTTACAGAATTGAATTTTAGCTTTCTCAGGCCCGCTGCCCAATGCCACGCTTGTCTGCGTGCCTCGGCCCACGCTCGTCTTTCCCGGGAAGGGCTATGCTCGGCGTGTCTTCCCGGGGGGGGGAGGGATCCTTTGGGGCCGCGAAAATGGTTAAAGGCAAGGCTGCCCGAGCTCCTTCAGTGTTAGCTGCGTCGAGATCAGCTGAGGCAGATCCGTTCCCGCTGAGCGCGGAAACATAGGCCATTTTGGAGTTTTAGATCAGCGACTCGTGCAGCTATGGGGGAGGGGATTCTCCCACCTCCTCTCTCCCCTCAGCCAGGGTTTCCTGGAGGGAGCGAACCTTTACAGCCTCTCTCACCTGCAGTGGAGGATAGCCCCGAGGGGGCTTCTGACTCGTCCTCCTCTTCCTCCTTCTCCTCGGAGTTTATTTTATTTCTCCATAAGGCTTTTAAAGCCAGGAGGAAAGGGAAGCTGCAGGCTGGGGGTAAAACTTCCTCTACTGGTCTTAAGTCTCTTTCTCAAAAGCGGTCTAAGTCTAAGGGAGTCTCTGGGTCCTCCAAAGCTAAGTGCCCTTTGCATACAGGGGCTCATCAGACCTATACTGATTCCACGGGTCAGGATATGGACCCAGGGGATGAGGACCCGCAGGGCAAGCCTCCGATAGGGGTGGATACAGACCCTGATCAACATCCACAGGATCCAGCACGAGGCTCTCACATTGTGGAAGGAGACGACCCTAAGGTGGGCCGTCTGTTTAGCAGGGAGGAGTTGGCTCTGCTTATCCCTGCCATACTCGGAGAGCTAGGCATAGATGGACCGCCAGAGGAGTCCAGGCTAGGGGCCATGGACCCAGTGTTCTTGGGTCTGAGGGGCCCGGCTTCTTCCTTTCCTTTTCATTTTTCTGCCATGGACTTGCTATATAGAGAATGGGATACCCTGGATCTGGGATTGAAAGTTAGCTATGGATAAGTTATATCCACTTCCGGAGGAAGCAATTGACATAATGCAGGTGACCAAGGTGGACGCAGTGGAGTCCGCAGTCACCAAAAAGACCACAATCCCAGTTACAGGTGCTACAGCCCTGAAGGACCTGCAGGATAGAAAGTTGGAGCTGCAGCTCAAGAAAATTTTTGAAGTCTCGGCACTGGGAGTGCGGGCAGCTATGTGCAGCAATTTTGCCTTGCGAGTGGGCCTTCGCTGGGTTCAGCAGTTACAGGCTAATGCTGGTCTTACCGATGCAGAAGCACAGCAAGCAGGGCATCTGGAAGCTTCGATCTGTTATGGACTTCGGCCAGATCCATGGTGTCGGCAGTCTCGGCTCGACGGCTCCTGTGGTTAAGAAACTGGTTGTCGGATATTTCCTCCAAGGCTCAACTGGGGTCGTTGCCTTTCAAAGGTAAATTGCTTTTTGGCAAAGACCTCAAGGATATGATTCAATCCCTGGGGGAGAACAGGGTTCACAGACTGCCAGAGGATAAGCCCAAGTCGAGGAGCTCCTTTTCTTCCTGGTCTCGATTCAGAGGGAATCGGAGATTTCGTCCGTCCAGAGCTCCAGCTTCTTCCTTTCGGCAAGCGTCCGGTCGCCAACAGTCCTGGTCTCAGCCCTTTTGTGGCTGACGCCTTGGCAGAACTGGGGCTACCCAGTTCGCATCTGGGGCCAAGTCTTCCCAATGAAGGGACGCTGACCCATTCCTCAGTTCCAGCTGTCGAGGGCAGATTGATCCTGTTTTACGAGGGTCAAGGTGACGTTGGACCAGTGGGTCTTACTGTGATAAATCAAGGTTACGCTTTAGATTTTGTACACCGCCTTCCGGAGCGGTTTCTGGTCTCCCCATGCGGTTACGAAGAGAAATGACAGGCAGTACAAGATACCTTGCAACGCCTTCTGCAACTCTGCGCCATCACCCCAGTTCCTCAGGCAGAGCAGCGAAAAGAACGTTATTCCATTTACTTCGTAGTCCCCAAAAAAAGAGGGGTCCTTCCGACCCCTTCTGGATTTGAAGCGAATAAACCGCTGCCTCAGGATGCCACGTTTTCACATGGAGACGTTACGGTCAGTCATTGCCTCAGTAAGAAAAGGAGATTTCCTAGCGTGTAGCAGATGGACTCAGGACCAATGGGTATAGTGTACTCCTGATAGCAGTTGGAGACGGATCAGATTTCAATCTGAAGTCAGCCCTAGTACATATACCCCTGCAGGAAGTGCAGCTCTTCAGTATTTTCCGTCTCCATAGCAGTTAGGGATTCTATGCACGCTAGCACAGCGGTAGAGTAAATTTTACCAAAGAAATCCAAATTAAGAAGAAATCTTACCTCTACAGACGAGCCCCGCTCTCCTGCGGTGACACCCGTTGGGTCCCTCCCCCAGTCTAGATTCCCGGGGTGATATCCGCGATTCCTCGGAGGTAAGCCTCGGTCCGGCGGCTGACCCTCGGCGGGGACCTAGCCCCCCGACATCAGGTGAGGCTGAGAGGCAGCGGGTGCAACCTCGAGCGCAGCGGTGAAGGCATTTTCCCTCTCCCCCCACAGCCAGAGACCGCCCGGAACGAAACCGGGTAGCGCCGAGACAATGTAAGGTAGAAATCTATTTAAAAGTCTCCGGTCTCCGAAGCTCGAGGAGACTCACAGGTCGCCAGCCAGGACCAGTGCCACCGGGTTGATCTGCCCTAGCAGGTCTAGACCCCGGTCAGATCCGAGGGTCCTCCCACGTGGAGACCCTCCGAGGTGGTCGGCATATTGTCCGCGTGGTTGCCGTCACCATTTTGGCCCTGTTCACCGATCTGTCCGCCGTCTCAATCTGTGCGCACAGAGGCCAGCCGTGCGCACAAATCCCTCGTGCACACAACGTCGTGCACACAAGTGCTGGGAGCACAAGCGAAGCGCATAGCCACGCACTTACTATGCTGTGCGCATAATTTCGACCCATGCGCACAACAGCGGCACATCGCTCTGCACGCGCGCACCAAACCTATGCGCACAAACCATGGCGCCACCTGAAAATAAGCTCAAAGCTCAGGGTCTTTGCCCATCATGCCACATTAGAGCTACACAGCATGAGGAGGCCACGGCCCTGTGTATACAGTGTGAAGAGGCCCTAGGGGACCCAATTCATGGCCCTCCCCAGCCGGTACCGGACCCCAGCCTCTCGAGCAGTACGCCGGACCTAGCATCACACAGTGGGACCCCCCCTCAAACGGGGCTCCCCAGGGACTTGGCACCCCCTAGTCTAGACCCAGCTTCTATCTCCTGGGTGGAATGCTTCAAAGGTCTGCATACCTTCATCCAAATGCAACTGGGGCCTCCTACAATGCGGTCACAGGTCCCACCAGAGGACCTCAAAATGCCAGGACCCTCTATGCCCAGGGAAGTGATCCCACCGCCCAGGAGCCCCACTTTCGGGGACACAGACATCTCAGATGAGGAGTCAGAACCCCTGGAGGAAGGGGAACTCCCTCCGGGGACAGAACACCATCGAACCATGAGACGCTTCTTCACCAAGGAAGAACTTCCAGACCTGGTCACACACAACTTAAAAGAGCTTGCCATCCTGGGCACAAGTGCCTCGGGGGAACCTAAGCTGAACCCATTTTTGGAGGGACTTCGTCATACCTCCCGTCATTTCCCACTTTTACAAGCCGTCCAGCAACTAATTGACCTGGAATGGGATGCCCCAGAAACCATGTTCAAAGGGGGCCGGGCTCTGGTAGCCATGTACCCTCTGGACCCTGCCGCCAAAGATCTCCTGGCATGTCCGAAAGTGGATGCCATGGTCTGCGCGGTCTCGAAGTGCACTACTATCCCGGTGGAGGGAGGAGCAACACTCAAGGATGCTCAAGACAGATGTCTGGAATCTATCCTCAGTCCTTTGACGTCTCCGCTATATCTTTACAGATCGCGGCCTGCTGTGCCGTGGTTACACGCGCTTGCTTAGCACAGACCAGGAACAACACTCCTGGGGAAGCCCTGGAACCAGCCGTATCATTCCTCGTGGACGCCGCTTCGGATCTGGTACGCACAACAGCTAGAGGAGTCTCATCCGCCATGGCAGCCAGAAGACAAATCTGGCTCAGAAACTGGTCAGCCGACGCATCCTCCAAAATGAGACTCACATGGATGCTTTTCAAGGGAACGCTCCTGTTCTGAAGCGAACTAGAGAAACTAGCCAACAAGTGGGGTGAGTTCCCACTGCCGCGGCTACCGGAGGACAGGAATAAGAGAAACCAGCGATCCTTCCCCCGGACCTCCAGGGGCAGAGGATCACAGCGCTTCAACCCATATAGAAGTTCATATCAAGCGGCCCACCCCGCAGGCCTGAGCCAGTCCTTTTGGAACAAGCACAATAAAAGGGGAGCCAGCTCGGGCCCAGGCCCCAGCCGCACCCCACAATGAAGATCAGCCGACCCATCCAAAGGAAGAAGCCATAGGGGGCAGACTGGCCCTATTCTACCAAAGATGGGTCGAGATAACTTTGGACAAGTGGGTCCTATCCATCATTCGAGTGGGATATTACCTGGATTTCCACCACCACCCTCCGGACAAATTTGTGGAATCTCCCTGCCACGACCCT
Source organism: Rhinatrema bivittatum (assembly GCF_901001135.1). Classification (NCBI taxonomy): domain Eukaryota; kingdom Metazoa; phylum Chordata; class Amphibia; order Gymnophiona; family Rhinatrematidae; genus Rhinatrema; species Rhinatrema bivittatum. The sequence continues at coordinate 164,416,058 of NC_042622.1, read as the reverse complement.
TCCAAGAGAATGGCAGTGGAAGCTACACTGACCAGATTACTAGCCTTAGAGGCTATAACACCGGTGCCTCCACAACAAATTAATACTGGCCATTATTCCATCTATTTTATTGTTCCCAAGAAGGAAGGAATGTTCAGACCTATCCTGGACCTCAAGGCGGTCAACCGTCACCTGAAGATTCCTCGCTTCCACATGGAAACCCTACGCTCGGTAATAAGGGCGATACAACCGGGAGAGTTCCTTACCTCCCTGGATCTGTCGGAAGCCTACCTACACATTCCAGTCCATCAAGAGCATCAGCGTTTTCTATGCTTCTCAATCCTGGACAGTCACTACCTTTCGGGTTAGCCACTGCACCCCGGACGTTTACCAAGAATATAGTGGTGGTGGCAGCAACACTGAGGAAGGAAGGAATCCGCGTGCACCCTTATCTAGACGATTGGCTGATCAGAGTGAAATCCCCAGAGGAAAGCCACCAGGCAACCAACAGAGTCAAAACTCTACTGGAGAGCCTCAGGTGGGTGGTCAACACAAACAAGAGCTGCCTACAGCCTTCCCAATCTCTAGAATACTTGGGAGTCTGGTTCGACACCAAACAAGACAAGGTCATCCTGACACCGACAAAGAGATCAAAACTGATGACCCAGTTACGAACCCTGATGAGCGAACCTCGCCCCACAGCATGGGATTACCTACAAGTTCTCTGCCTCATGGCATCCACACTGGAAGTAGTCCCATGGGCATAGGCTCACATGAGACCCCTACAACGCTCACTACTATCACGATGGAATCCACTGTCTCAGAACTACCCCGTACGGCTTCAGCTCCCGGATAGAGTTCGGGCCCATCTATGAAGGTGGCTACAAGAAGCCCATCTGAGCCAGGGAACGAGACTATCCTCCCCAACTTGGATCCTACTCACCACGGATGCCAGCCTACAAGGATGGGGAGCACACTGCCAGGAGCTAACTGCCCAAGGGCAATGGAACAAAGAAGAGTCGGGATGGAATATCAATCGCCTAGAAGCCCTGGCAGTCAGACTAGCCTGCCTAAGGTTCGGTCACAGACTCCGAGACAAAGCGGTCAGAGTAATGTTGACAATGCCACAACAATGGCCTACATCAACCGTCAGGGAGGAACCAGAAGCCAACAGGTGTCTCTGGAAATAGACCCCCTAATGTCATGGACAGAAGTGAATCTTCAAGAGATCTCGGCTGTCCACATTGCCGGGAAAGACAATGTCACTGCGGACTGCCTCAGAGAAAGTCTAGATCCAGTAGAATGGAAACTGTCAACCACAGCATTTCAATTGATAGTAAACCGTTGGGGAACACCAACCATGGACTTCTGGCAAACTGGTCCAACGCCCAGGTACTCAGTTTCTTCAGCCACAGGCGGGAACCCCAGTCCCAGGGAATTGATGCCCTGGTACAGACCTGGCCACAGGAGACTCTGTTATACGCCTTCCCGCCGTGGCCCCTATTGGGCGCAATCCTCCACAAGATAGAACACCACATGGGGCCAGTACTTCTAGTGGCCCCGGACTGGCCAAGAAGACCGTGGTACTCAGACATGCGAAGACTGCAGGCAGGGAACCCCCTGCCGCTACCTCCACACAGAGACCTGCTCCAACAGGGACCAATCCTCCACGAAGATCAGCTCGATTCTCTCTTACAGTCTGGCCATTGAGAGGACTCGCCTAAGGAGGAAAGGATACTCAGGGGCAGTAATTGACACCCTACTCCGAGCACGCAAGTTCTCCACATCCCTAACATACATAAGGATTTGGAGAGTATTCAAATCCTGGTGCGAGGACCACGACATCATACCACACTCAGTCAAAATTCCTGCGATTTTGGAATTCCTACAGAACGGACTACAGAAGGGATTGTCCCTCAACTCCATCAAGGTACAGGTGGCAGCCTTGTCATGCTACGGAACCAAGAGCAAGAGCAGCAGCATAGCCTCTCACCCGGATGTCTCCCGCTTCCTGAAAGGAGTCAAGCACATCCAACCACCCCTAAAGTGGCCGGTGCCTCTTTGGAACCTTAATCTGGTCCTAGAATTCCTAGCAGGAACCTCCTTCAGACCTATCCGCGGCCTGTCTCTCCGACTATTAACATTGAAGACAGCCTTCCTGCTGGTAGTCTGTTCAGCCCGTCGTATATCTGAGCTACAAGCACTGTCCTGCCGAGAGCCGTTCCTCAGACTCACCCCAGGAATCATCCAGTTACGCACAGTTCCGTCGTTCCTCCCCAAAGTGGTGTCTCACTTCCATCTCAACCAAACCATCTCGCTACCATCGCCAGATGAGCATAAGAATTCGGAAGAGGCTCGAAGTCTACGCCATCTCAACATCAGCAGACTCCTAGTCCGATACCTGGAAAGGTCGGAATCCATACAAAAGATGGACCATCTATTCGTCCTTCACAGCAGGAAGAAGCAGGGGGAAGCAGCCTCGCGAGCAACCATAGCCCGCTGGATCAAAGAAGTCATCAAGATGGCCTACGTGGAAGCAGGCAAGCCACCGCCTTTACAAGTCAAGGCCCATTCTACTAGAGCCCAGGCAGTGTCCTGGGCAGAAACCAAGATGCTGTCACCCGCCGAGATCTGCAGGGCAGCGACATGGTCCTCCATCCATACCACCTCTAGGTTTTACCGCCTGGATGTTCAGGCTCAGGAGGACACAGCATTTGCAAGGGCAGTGCTAAGTGGGTCACGGGCAGCCTCCCACCTGGTTCGGGAGTAGCTTTTATACATCCCATTGGTTCTGAGTCCATCTGCTACACCCTAGGAAATGGAGAAATTACTTACCTGATAATTTCGTTTTCCTTAGTGTAGACAGATTTACTCAGCATCCCACCCACGGCTGCCGGTACTCATGGAATTCTCGGGGGACATCCCGGGAGCGAGTGATTTAAGGGTAAGCCATGCTTTCCTTCATCTAGGACACCCATCCTACCGGGTGTCGACGTTTCTCGGTTGAGGGCACTGGCGGTCTCCAGCTATAGCCAATTCAACCAGTTCAAATTAATCAAGTTAACCAAGTTATAAAGTTAACCAAGTTATAAAGTTAACCAAGTTATAAAGTTAACCAAGTTATAAAGTTAATCAAGTTATTCAAATTAGTCAGTCATACATATATCCACAATGCTTTTCGAGGAGAATACTCAAGAGCTGAACTTCCTGCAGGGGTATATGACGTCAGATTGAAATCTAATCCGTCTCCAACTGCTATCAGGAGTACACTATACCCATTTGTCCTGAGTCCATCTGTCTACACTAAGGAAAGCGAAATTATCAGGTAAGTAATTTCTCCAGTTTCTGGCATCACTGGACCTAACAGAAGCGTATCTTCACATAGGCATTCGAGCCAACCACCAGAAGTTTCTGATGTTCTCTGTGATGGGTCACCATTTTCAGTTTCAAGCTTTGCCCTTCAGTCTTGCCGCCGTGCCCAGAACGTTAACCAAGGTAATGGTTGTGGTGGCGGCTCATCTGCACAGAGAGGGGTTCCTGGTGTATCCATACCTGGACGACTGGCTAATTCGGGCAAAGTCTGAGTCGCTTGGCCAGTTAGCAATTTGCAAAGTGCTTCAACTCCTGTGATCACTGGGTTGGGTGATCAACTTAGCCAAGAGCTGACTGGTGCCCACCCAGTCTTTGGAGTTTTTAGGAGCTCTATTTGACATTCAACAGGGGAGAGTGTTCCTTACCTCTGACCAAATTGTCAAGCTACAAGGACAAATGCGGGACTTACTGGCCAACCGTCTCCCCAGAGTGCGGGATTATTTGCGGGTTCTCGGTTCCATGACTTCCATCCTGGAGCTGGTGTCCTGGGCCTTTGCTCATATGCGTCCTTTACAGTTAGCGTTGCTTTCGCATTGGAATCAAGTCTCCGAACAGTTTCATTTTTCTTTCCCTCTTACGGATACGGCGCGCTCCAGTCTCGATTGGTGGCTTATCTCAGACAACTTATCCCGAGGAGTTCCCCTGGAGGTTCCCGAATGGACAGTGGTGACCACGGACACCAGCCTCTCCAGTTGGGGAGCGTTTGCTTGAGGAAGTCGTGCAGGGACAGTGGTCCCAGGAAGAATCTCAGTGGTCGATCAATCATCTGGAAACCAGGGCAGTGTGGTTAGCATTGCAAGCGTTCCTCCCTCTCCTCCAGGGGAAGTCAGTCAGAATTCTTTCCGACAATGCAACCACGGTGGCTTATATCAATCGCCAAGGGGGAACCAGAGCCAGCCAGTGGCCATGGAAGCCCGGCAGCTGATCAGCTGGGCGGAGAAGCATTTAGTAAGTATTGCAGCGTCTCTCTTAGCAGGAGTCGACAACGTTCAGGTGGACTTTCTCAGTTGGCACCTCCTCGATCCCAGGGAATGGGAGATTGCAGACAAAGCTTTCCAGCTCATATGCGACATGTGGGGCATACCCCGCCTGGATCTCATGGCAATGTTTCAGAACGCCAAGGCTCTGCGCTGCTTCGGTCGCCGCAGAGAAACAGGAGCAGAAGGGGTAGATGCCCTGGTGCTGCCCTGGCCGACCGACATGCTGCTGTACGTCTTCCCTCCTTGGCCGCTGATAGGCAAAGTGCTCAAGAGAGTGGAGATACACCCAGCAGAAGTCAACCTTGTAGCTCCAGAGTGGCCGAGACGGCCTTGGTTTGCGGACCTGGTCAATCTGGCAGTGGCGGATCCCCTGCAGTTGCCACTGCTCCTGGACCTTCTCAATCAAGGGCCTATGTGTTTGGAAGAGGTCGATCACTTTTGTCTAGCGACATGGCTTTTGAGAGGTGCCACCTGAGGAGCAAAGGGTATATGAACGTTGTGGTGGCAACACTTCTCCGGTCGCGCAAGACATCCACCAACCTCACGTATGTGCGCGTGTGGAGAATCTTTGAATCTTGGTTCGTGGACCGGGCGATTGTTCCTACTCTGTCGTTGGTGTCGGATATTTTAGGTTTCTTACAATCAGGACTCACCAAGGGCTTATCGTGTAGTTCCCTGAGGGTTCAGGTGGCAGCTCTTGGTTCTTTGCGCGGTTCCATTCAAGGCATGGCGTTGGCTGCTTACCCCGATGTGGCAAAGCATTTACATCCCCCGATCAGGCACCCTTGGCCTTCTTGGAATCTGAACTTGGTTCTCTCAGCTCTGTGTATGGCGCCCTTTCAACCTCTGAAAACGGCTAAAATAAAGGATCTCACGATAAAGGTGATTTTCCTTATCGCTATCACATCTGCTCACAGGGTATCTGAGCTCCAGGCTCTATCCTGTAGGGAGCCGTTTCGGATGCTGGTGTGTCCTTGCGGACAGTTCCTTCCTTTCTTCCGAAGGTGGTGTCTGTTTTTCACGTGAATCAGTCAGTGGAGCTTCCATCTTTTCCCGTTTTGGACTGGTCAGACCCTATGTCTAAAGACTTACGGAAGCTGGATGTTCGGGCATTGTTGCGTTATCTGGAAGTTAGTAACGCGTTTCGTGTGACGGGCCATCTTTTTGTGCTGTGGGCAGGTCCGAAACAAGGAAATACGGCATCTAAAGCTATGATTTCGCGCTGGTTGAAAGAGGCTATAGGCTCGGCATATTTGCTGCATGCTAAGCCTGTACCGTTTGGTCTTCGAGCTCATTCTACCCATTTACGGGTGGAGTGTCAAATGGTCTCACCGCAGGAGATCTGCAGGGCGGCGACTTGGAAGTCTTTACATGCCTTTGCCAGACACTACAGACTGGATTTCCAGGCACCGGGTGAAGGAGGTTTTGGAGAAGTAGTGCTTAGAGCGGGCCTCTCCAGATCCTATTCCAGGTAAGAAAGCTCTGGTACATCCCAGGAGTCTGGACTGATCCAGGTACGTACAGGGAAAGGAAAATTAGTTTCTTACCTGATAATTTTCGTTCCTGTAGTACCACGGATCAGTCCAGAGTCCCGCCCAGGGAACATTTGTGAGTAAGGGAGAGTCTGCTCAGTTATTGATTTTGTTTTCAGATCTGCAGAAATTGGATTGACCATCCTCAAGTGGTTCTACAGGTTCAGTTCCTAGTAGGCGTAAGTGAACCGGTTATTTCCTTTTGTTGTTGAAGGGTTATTGTACATAGTTATAGTGTTTTTTTGAGAGCCATTCTGCTTTGACATTGAGTTATACTGCCGGACTGTAGGTGGCACCATCCTATATAAGGCAGAGTTTTGTTTTGAAAACTTCTCTGTCTCCATCTGCTAGAGGGGGGAGGGGGAGGCAAAACCCAGGAGTCTGGACTGATCCGTGGTACTACAGGAATGAAAATTATCAGGTAAGAAACTAATTTTCCTTTTTGTGGGCTAACACCTTGCTCCCCGACAGCAATGTGAACAGGCCAAATCAAGAGAATTAGACCTCTGGTTAAAAAAAAAAAAGGAACCGCTACTGGGGGTGAGGGCTGGCTCCTCTGTGCACTAAGAAGGGATTGTAATTGGCTCATGGCTCAGATCTTACACAGAAGCAGTGCATTAGATGGATGCCTTGGTAATGTTTCTGCTGTTGCTGGAGCCACCTGTCCTACCTGTGCTTGCTTTTCAGGGTGAGAAGAACAGCGTGGATTGGGGAGACCTGAACCTAGTATTGCCCTGCCTGGAGTATCACAATAACACCTGGACCTGGCTGGACTTTGCCATGGCCGTTAAGAGGGACAGTCGCAAGGCCTTGGTTGCTCAGGTAGAGAATGAGTAGCGCCCTCTCCAGGTGTCACTTTACCACTTTGCCTTCAGGCCCTCTTAAGCAATCTGGACCCTCTTGCATGAGATGTGAATTTGATGGTCCAGAATCCCTTCCCTTCATGAGGCTGCTGAAGCAGCTACAGGCTCAGGGCTGCTGTTTTCTTTTAGTTGGTCCCTTTTTTATATGTTTGATTTTATTTTTTTTTATGCTAGCAGCTCTGTTCCATTCCAGAGAGTTAAAAAAAAAAGAACAAGGAACTAGATAGAGGAATCTGTGCAGCATTGGGGTTCCAGAGGTGAGCTACCTTAGCAGCTCGGGGAGCTCAGCGATGGGGTTTTTCAGCAGCTTCTCTATCTACGGAGGAGACCAGGTGTTGGCTCTGTGGCACTGAGGGATTGTTCCCCTGCTTGCCATTGAGGTGCTGGTGGAGCTGCGGGTACGGGGAGGAACAGCATGTGCATGCAGCAAAAGTATTCGGGAGTCTGCGTCAAGCATGGTCGTACCAGTAGAACAAGCCTCACAGAGGACGGCGTGTAGCACTGAGGCTTTCCCTGTCAGCATGGAAACAGCAGCCATTTTCTATTCTCTAGCAGCGTCGCTGGGAGAGGCAGGGGAATCCCCTCCTCAGCTATCGTCAGCAGTTCCCTGTCCTGCAGAAGTGCAGAGAGGCACTTGCACTGAAAAGGAGTAGAGGTCCTCTGCCGGTTTTAATTTGCTTAAGCACAAAGCATGTTTAGCGAGATGCTGGCTCTTGGCCCCAGTCTTCATGGATTCTCGGCCAGTCAAGAGGCCTGAACTGTTGAGAACTCTTCAGGCTGATGATTTTCGATGCTGGTTGTTAAACAGATCCGGACCTAAACACACTGAAGATTCAGGCAGGCTTTACTTAACTGTGATGTAAGCCACTGCAATGGTTCTTTTCTCGCGTACGAAGGCGTGTGCGTGCATTCTCACCGCATGGCGGTTGCATGTGCTGGGACCTGTGCACGTAATGCCATGGCCTAGATTTGAGCACGTAAATCTGCGGCCTAGACTGGAGCATGTATTTGCTCGGGTTCTTGTGCGCGTACGACCATGGCCTATACGAGCACGTATTTACACATGCACTTGTGCGCACACGACCACGACCTAGTCTTGAGCGCATATTTGCATGCGTCCTGGAAAGGTGTGCTGCTATGCCCAGGTAGCATTGGTGTGCGCACAGGAGGCCACCTAGAGCTGAAGTTCAGGAGTGCTAGGCACCAGGCGAACAGGTCCAAGCACCTTACTATGTGTGAGGCTTGCCGTCTGATAGCATTTCAGTCCTCACTCTTTTTCCGTTTGTGTCAGTGCTGTTTAGATGCTCAAAGCAATTTGACTACTACAACTTTTGCCTATGTTGGGATATCCCCTTGGCCTATGGTGTCTCTGGAAGGGGAGTGGAGTGGAAGGTGAGGCAAAGGTCAGTTCTCCCTTTGTCCCGAGGGCTGAAGCTTCCCCAAGAGAGGTTGGAGAGAGCAAGGTTGAGCCTATGGACTCTGGTATAGATCCATCCTCCTCCTCCTCCTGGGTGAAATGTTTCTAGGGACTCCAGACCTTTCTTCAGGGGTGCCCAGTGAAGCAACATACTATGTAGGGATCACGTGCTTAGTCTTCACATTTGAGAGTCACGGCATGCAAATGCAGCAGGGAGGCTGTCCCTGGTAATGTTCAAGGGGTTGTGGATCATGAGACATCAGAGAATTTCAATGGGGAATTGGCTTTCTCACTTTTAGAAGAGGGAAAAATTGCATATGATTGAGAGCCGCTTTGAACTCTGCTCAGACTTTTCTTTTTTTCACGGAGATGTCTTGCTGAGTTTGTTGGCTCAGACCCTGAACACGTTTGGCGTGGCCCGAGTCTGTTGTCTCAGACCCTGAATATGCTTAGTGTGGCCAGAGGTCAATTTTAAGTAAAGCATCTTGTTTCTTCCCCCCCCCAATCCAATTCAAGAGATATTGAATTTAAAGAAGGTAAATGCAACTCTCAAGGTTCCCCGTTCCCACATGGAAATTCTGAGGACCAACTCTGAGGCTTGTCATAGCACGGTACACAAGGGAGAGTTCTTGGCATCTCTCGCCTTGATAGAGACATATCTGCATCTAGCCATCAGATCAGAGCACTAGAGATTCCTGAGGTTCATGGTCCTAAGGGAACAATTTTCTGTTTTGAGCCCTTCCCTTCGTCTGGCGACGGCTCTACGTATCTTCACCAAGGTGATGGTGGTGGGGGCAGACGCATTACAAAAGGAGGGTGTGTTGTTTTATCTGAATCTGGATGACTGGCTTATTCATGCAAAATCAAATGACCTCTGACAATCAGTACAAAAGGTACCGATGCGCTTCAAGTCTCTAGTATGGGTGGTGAACCTAGCAACGAGCCATCTGGGAGCTCAGTTCAACACACTAACGGAGAGTGTGTTTCTCACGGATAGAGATTGCTGAAATTGCAGAGTCAGATTAGGCTTCTGCTAGAGCTTTCGGTGTCCAGGGTCTGGGACTATTTACACGTCTGGGTTCTATGGCATCGACATTAGAATTCATGCATTGAGCGTTCACACATATGCGGCCTCTGCAGGGGGCTTTTCTCCCACTGGAATCCGTTATTGGAAGAGTTTCATCTTCCTCATCCGTTAGAGGGGGAAGCCAGGGACAGTCTTTCATGGTGCTTCCTTGCACCAGTCTCAAGCATGGTGTGGAATTGGAAATTCTGAATTGGATAATAGTCACCACCGATGCAAACCTGTCTGGATGGAGGGCAGTGTGGCAAGATCAGTCTGTGCAGGGCCAGTTGAAACAGGAGGCCTCATGGCCTAACAATTGGTTAGAGACAAGAGCGGTGCATTTTGCGTTGCTTGCTTGACTGTCAAGGTTACACGGCCTTCCAGTACAGATCCTATCAGACAAGGCAACGAGGGTGGACTACATCAACCATCAAGGCAGAACCAAGAATCAGGCAGCGGCTGGAGAGGCACGGAATTGATTCTCTGAGCAGAACAGCACTTGGAGCGGCTGGCGGTGTCTCACATTGCAGGAGTGAACTACATTCTGGCGGATTTTATCAGTCAGAGAAAGTTAAATCCCTGGGAATGGGTGCTGTCAGAGGCAGCGATGTGTCTCATCCCAGCTCGTGTGTTGTCGATTGGTCGTGTCCGACGTGTGTTGCTAGTGGGGGGGGGGGTCACTGCTGGAGCAGGCGCCTGCGTCTCTGCTGAGGGGGGGGGCGCGGTCCCTCTGCCGTCCTGTCTCTTGCTGGGAAGGGTTCGTGTCGTGAGTGCTTGATTTCGCTGCCTTCTTTTTCCCCCTTGCTCAGGGACCCCCCTGGAGCTCCACTTTTCTGCTGTTCCCCGTTCGCGATCTGGGTCCCCGTCCCATCTTAATCACCGCAGGTATAGTACTCACTGTGTCCTTGTGCTTGTAACGAAAGACCTGTTGCAACCGGAGGCTGCATCTCCTCACTCGTCTGCTTTTCCCTTCCGGGATCGCTCACGCTCTGATTCCATTCACCAAGTGGTTTGTTTTTTTTGGTTCCTGCTGCGCTGCAGCCGGTCCTCCAAAGCTGATCGTGGCAAAGGCAAAAAGGGGCCGGCTGCAGCACGATCCTGTCCCTTTATTCGCCGGCCGGCGTCATCAGCCTGCGACTGCCTACACCAGTGACGCCGGAACGCCCTCAAAGGGGCGGGCCTCGATCCTGGCATCAGGATGATGCTGCTGCCGGAACACCCACAAAGATCAGGTCTTGGCTACCCCGACGTCATTGGTGCGCACCGGTGACTCGCCCCGATGACATCCCCCGATGGCGCGTGCCAGGATTCTCCTCCCGGCCTCAGGTAATCCGTGGGCTCCGTTTATTCGGGCCCACCCAATACTGAACAAAGAGAACACCAAGGTATCGTGGTTTTATAGCCACTGAACAGAACATGGTACAAAGGAATCAGAGCTCTGCTGCTATGGGCTTGAGGGATTCTTCTTTGTCTTCCCTCCCATGGCCTCTGGTGGACAAGGGATTTTGGTGGCTAGAGAAACATCCAGGCAACGTGATCCTGGTAGCTCCAAAGTGGCCACATTGACCATGCTTCCCAATTCTGATCAACATGGCCATAGATGGGTCCCTGAGGTTCGAACATCAGTCTGCTGTTTTCCAGCAGGGCCCAATATTTTTGGGTCAGGCGGCTCACTTCTGTTTCACGGCATCTCTTCTGACAGGAGACAACTGAGATGGAGGGAATATTCCAGAGCAGTTATTTCCACCTTCTACATCCTTGACATATGTGCAAATTTGGAGGATCTTAGTCCTGGTCTGCTGTTGACGGAGTGCAGCCTCAGTCTTTCAGGCTATGGTGTTGCATATTTTGGCTTTTCTATAGAGTGGTTTTGTTCAAGGGACTAGCTTTTAATTCTCTGATTGTCCCAGTAGCAACACTGGGTGGTCTCCGGGAAAAAGTACAAGGGTATCCTCTGTCTGCCCATCCAGATATTCTTTGGTTCCTTCAGGGAGCTAAGAACTTGTGTTCTCAGGTGCTGAACATTTGTCCATCTTGGAATTTGAATCTAGTTCTTAGAGGATTGTGTGAGGCTCTGTTTGAACCACTAAAGAGAGCTAAGGTTAAAGACTTGACACTTAAAGTGGTTTTCTTGGTTGCTATTTGTTCAGCCAGGAGAAAGTTGGTGCTCCAGGCACTGTCGTGTTGAGATCCCTTCCTATAAATGTCTGATTCAGGGGTATCTTTATGCATGATGCCTTCTTTTCTGCCTGAGGTAGTCTTGGTGTTCCATCTTAGTTAGAAAGTAGATCTTCTAGCTTTTATGGATTTGGATTCCTCTACGCCTCATGTGGGGGAAGCTTGGACTCTAAGATTGGAGACTTGCATGATTGAGGTATGTTAAGGTCACTTAGGATTTCCATAGATCGCATCTCCTCTTTGTAGATCATATCACCACTTTGAACTGTGGAGTGGTCCAGAGAAGGGAAATAAGTCTTCTAAGGCTTCAATTGTGCGGTGGCTGAAGGAAGCAATCGAGTCGACTGACATTTTAAAGTGTGCCCATTGCTGAGGGGTTTAGGGGTGCACTTGATGTGTTCTTGGACGACTTGCAGCGCTGAGTCACAGCAGGTGTGTTCACATGAAATTTGCTCAATGGCTACTGGCAAGTTGTTGCACACTTTTGCTAGGCATTATCGCATGGATGTTGGGGCTCCGGCTTCCATGTGCTTTAGTGAGTGTGTTCTATGAGCAGAACTCTCCACGTCCCACCTGAGTTAAGGGGAGCTTAGGTATATCCCAGGAGTCTGGACTGATCTGGGTACGTACAGGGAAATGAAAATAGATTCTTATCTGCTAATTTTCTTTCCTATAATACCTCAGATCAGTCCTGAGACCCGCCCATTTACTGGGGGAGAAATCCACCACTTGTACTGTTGCTTTGTATGTAGTGCACAGTTGTTGGAGGTTTTCAATGCTGATCGCTTATGTTAAATTTGGGAAACAAGTTTTCCATTGCCTTTTTGGGCAACTTCACCTTCCTCTGGCTCATTGGAGGAGAGGGAGTTTGCTTAGAAGTTTATGGTTGCTGCTGTCATCTTGACTTAGATACAAGTCAATACTGAGGTAATGCAAGTGGCACACTGTGTTATGTACAAGGGCCAGTGCAACTTTCTCTGTCTCCATCTGCTGGCAGGGAGGCAAAACCCAGAAGTCTGGTACTACAGGAACAAAAATTAGCAGGTAAGAACCAATTTTCCTTACTGGAGGTTAATGCCCTATCTAGGAAAAGATTAAAAGCCTGAAGCAAAATTGAAGGAACCATAGACATGGCATTAAGTGCTAGTAAAAGCCCTTTTCAGAGGGTATTATTGGTTCTGAAATGGGTCCTACTTCTGGTATTTTGGGTTGGTTCAGTGGCAGAAGAGTCAGGTTTGATTGCTGGACTGCTAGGGCTGGGGTGTTCACAGACCTCAGAGGGAAAGAAAGTCTCAGCAATTGCACAATGGTGACACCTAATGGCCAGAGTCAAGGGCTATGCGTATCAGATTCCAACGAGAGCCAGTTTGTAGCCACCCGCTAAGGACTGTCACTGCGACAGATGGGCTAAGTTGTGAATGAAACCTTAAGTAGAACCAGTTCTGATTGAACTGGAAGCCCAAAGGAGCAGGAACAGGTAATTTTGGTTAGTAAGACTTGAGTATTTCCAAGGGATTATGTACTGTGCTCGGAATCTGAGCAGACCAGGTCATGGCATATAGTTTTCTGGTTCTAGTGTCTGCATTCCATTAAGCACTTGTATGCCTGCCATTTTGTCGTCTTCATGGTCTGTTAATTTGTTCTCCCAGGTCATTAAAGAAAAGCTGCGCCTGAAACCTGCTACAGGGGCAGATGGCAAAGGGAAGTTGGAGGTAAAGGTGGAGGGGAGCCGCCCTGAGGAGCAGGAGGAGGATAAGAAGGCCCGGCTGCTGATTGGACTCAGCATGAGTGATAAAAACCCCAGCAAGAAATCCATCTTTGGGAGACGGAAGTAGGAAGGAGCCAGCGGGGGAGCTGCTGCTTCTCCTAAGTACCAGGGAGTAGCAGATGGAAACCAAACTTTGTTTAAATGCAGAGAAAAGGATTTATAGCAATCTATGACTTAGATTGGTGATGGAGTATGGTTCTTGGGGTTCTTGGGGCTCCTGGAAGGAGCATTCGGAGGTGCTTCCACCCCTCTCTTCTGCTGCAGGGAACTCTGCGCTAGGGATCTGCAGCCTCATCTGAAGCAGACAGAAGTTTTACTTTTACCTTTTGGGTCTTTCTCAGCTCTGTCATTTTATTTTAATGCACTTGTGAGTCAGGGCATCCCCGAATGGTGAAAACTGAAGGGAAGAGTAAGTAGAGGAAGTTCAGATTAAGAAAACATGACTGAGCTTCTTCCATTCTGCTGTGGTTCAGGAAGCCCGCAGAGTCGGCCAGGGTTGCACTGTTCACACACCGATGCAGAGGGATGAAGGGCAGAGTAGAATAATGTTAATTTTATGACCCTATGAATGAGCCTAGCCCCCCAGATGTGGAAAGCTTCCAGGTACTTCATGCTTCAGGGCCAGTGGCACATAGAGCCAAAAGATTTTTCTCATTGGGCAGGTGGAAGCAGGCATCGCTGGTCCCTGGCTCCCTGAGCTTTAGCCAGAGCTGGGTGCAGTGAAGGCCAAGCCCTGAGATTTGCTTCTTTTGTGGGCAGGGGAAAGATGCAGGGCCTAAGCAAACTTTTATAGATTTTTATCTCCCACTCCCCTCCCTTGCACAAAGGTTGTATTAAAATAATGATTAATGATGCAAAAGTGCTTAAGGTGATGTTTATTTTATTTTTTATAAATCTCTGTAAATATTTATAGAGACCTTGGACCATGCCCTGGTTTATTCTTTGTTGCTGCACAGATGTATAAACTCTCTCAGATAAACCATTTGCACTTTTCAGGAAGGACTCATTACTTTGTATATGGTTGAAAAGCAACTTGTTACATTAAAAAAAAAAAAAAATTTCCACCAACCTGCTGATCATTGACCTTTCTGTGTGTGTCTCTAGTTTTTAACTTTTTTCTTGCCATTTCTTCCTCCCCCAGCAGAGAGGGACTTGTCATTCATGAATAATTGTGTGGGTAGGGCTAGCAGAAGGCTATTAAAGTGGAACAGGATTAGAAGAGCCTGTGACCTCTAAAGATGGGATTATAGAGTGGGACAGGGAGGGGAGACTGGAACAGGTCTGACAGCTTCTGCAGACAGTACCACAGGATGGGGGGGCCATGCACAAGGGGGCCAATGCAATACTGTGCACAGTGGCTAGCGCACAGCTTAACATGAAAACCCCCAAGAAGGTTTTTTTTTCCTCCGCGAGCTCGATTCCGAGAAACGGTGCGGTTTCTCACTAGCAGGAGCCCTGGGCTTATGGTGCAAAAAAAAAAAAAAAAAGCTGAGTTTGAGCAGACAGCAGTCCTTTCAAGCCCAACACAGGCTTCAGAGGAACAGTAGGCCTCAAGGGGGAGGCAGAAGTAAGATTGATCATTGAAGGGTAGGCTGGTCCGCTCCTCTCCAGAGGCTAGTGGAGGAAGGCTGTCCCTCTTTTACGAGGAGTGGACCAAGGTCACGTCGAGCCAGTGGGTCCTGGAGGTGGTGAGAGACAGCTATGGCTTGGAATTTTCTCATCCACTCAGGGACGCCTTTGTAATCTCCCACTGCATCTCCCGGGCCAAGCGAGAGGCGGTGCGGGGATGTTGCAATAGCTACAGTTCCTGAAATACCCAGATCAGTCCAGACCAGTGGGTTGTGTATCCCTACCAGCAGATGGAGTCAGAGAGCAAAACTTTGGGCACTGCTATATATACGAGAGTGCCACCTGCAGTCCCTCAGTATTTCTCTTACTCCAGTAGATGGTAGAGGTGCACTCCTGCAGTCTTAGTTAATTTTTCAGTGTAGTTAGAGAATTTTTTTTTCTTTTTGATCTCATTTGCTTCCTGAGGTGTTAGGCACCTTCGTGGGCTATCCCTCAGTGGAAGCCGGGCGTCCAGGAGGGTTGGACACCCTGCCTGAGTTTTGCCCACTCCGACTCGGGAGGTGAAAGCCAGGGGCTCCTGGTTTACTCACCCTCGAAGCTGCTCCCTCGACCCCGCATTTGGCTGGCTCCATAAAGTTAGTTTAAAAAAAAAAAAGTTCCCTGTACGTACCGGATCAGTCCAGACTCCTGGGTTTTGCCTCCGCACCAGCAGATGGAGACAGAGCAAAACTTGTCAGGCTCTGCATATATACCAGGGTGCCACCCACAGCCTGCCAGTATTACTCTGTATCCAGCAGATGGTACAGGTGCATGATCCACAGCCTGAATTGGTTTAAAAAAAAATAGTAATGTTGAGACATAGGTTGGTAGTTAGTTAGATTCTTGTGGGACTTCTTTCTCTCATTTAAGTTTTCTTTTACAAAAACAAAAAAAAGATGAAGCCAAGCAGGCGGGCCGCCTCGAAGCGGTCGTGGCTTATAGTGCAGACACCCTATATGACCTACTAAGGACGTCGGCTCGTTCCATGGTCTGGACTGTCTCGGCCAGGCGGCTGTCGTGGTTGCGCAACTGGGCTGCGGACGGTGCCTCCAAGTCGTGACTGGTTTCCTTGCCATTTAAGGGCAAGCTCCTGTTCGGGAAGGAATTGGATGACATGATCCAGTTGCTGGGGGAGAACAAAGGATACTGACTTCGGAGGATAGGTCGCGGTCCAGGGGGTCCTTCTAGACCAGGTCCAGGTTTCGAGGAAATAGGAAGTCTTGTCCCCCTCGCCCTAATACCGCTTCCTCCTCCTTTCGTTCGGGGGGGGAGTAGGCAGCAGTCTCAGTCCTTTCGCGGTAGGCTTTTTGGTAGACCCACTGCTGCTGCTTCGAACCCTGGGGGTAAGTCGGCACAATGATGTCCAGCTAGTCCATCCATCCGAACTAAAGGTAGGGGGCAGGTTGTCTCTCTTTTACGAGGAATGAACCACAATCACGACAGACCAATGGGTTCTCTCTGTGATAAATCACGGTTACGCATTAGATTATGTTCGCCTGCCCATTCCGAGATTTTTTCCATCCCCATGCGGACATGCAGACAGGCAGCGAGTGGTCCGTCAGACGTTGGTCTGGCTGTTGGAACTGGGGGCCATCATCCCAGTGCCCACCTCGGAGCAAAGAAGAGGACATCACTCCATATACTTCATCGTTCCAAAGAAAGACGGATCCTTTCGACCCATCCTAGATCTAAAAAGCGTCAATAGGTGTCTGCGGATTCCTCGTTTTCGCATGGAGATGCTGAGGTATGTGATTGCTTCCGTACGGCCAGGGGAGTTTCTGGCATCTCTGGATCTCAGGGAAGCATATTTGCACATCGGAATCCGGAAAGAGCATCAGAAACATCGTTTCTGCGTTGGGGCAGCATTACCTGTTTCAAGCGTTACCATTCGGTCTCGCAACAGCGCCCAGAACTTTCACCAAGATAATGGTGGTGGTAGCATCCATACCTGGACGATTGGTTGATCCGGGCAAAGTCCGAATCGCTTTGTCGGTCAGCGATACAATGGGGTCTACAGTTGTTACGCTCGCTCGGCTGGGTAGTCAATATTGCCAAGAGTCACCTCAACCCCTCTCAGTCACTGGAGTTTTTGGGAGGGTTATTCGACACGCAGCAGGGGAAAGTTTTTCTCTCCATCGAAAGCAGTCTTAAATTGCAAGGCCGGGTCAGGGCCTTACTACGGATGCAGCCACCGATGGTTTGGGACTATCTACAGTTGATAGGGTCCATGGCATCAAAGTTGGAACTGGTACCCTGGTCTTTTGCGCATATGCGACCCTTACAAGCGGCGTTGCTCTCCCGCTGGAGCCCGGTATCCGAGCAATTTCATTTCCCATTACCCCTGACGGCCCTGGCACGCTCCAGTCTGGAGTGGTGGTTATGTGTGGACAATGTCCTTCAGGGAGTCTCGCTCGTGGCCCCGGAATGGACGGTGGTGACCACGGATGCGAGTCTATCTGGTTGGGGGGCAGTATGCCTTCGAAAGTCCGTTCAGGGGAGCTGGTCTGTGACCAAGTCTCGCTGGTCGATCAATCGCTTGGAAACCAGGGCGGTGCGTCTGGCGCTACAGGCTTTCCTCCCCCTGGTTCAGGGAAAGTCGGTCAGGATACTCTCCGACAATGCGACCACAGTGGCCTATATCAATCGTCAGGGGGGGACCCGGAGTCGCTCAGTGGCGTTGGGGGCTCGTCTGCTCATTCAGTGGGCGGAACGGCATCTTCTCAGCATTGCCACATCGCACATAGTGGGAGTAGACAACATTCACGCGGACTTCTTGAGTCTGCATCATCTCAATCGCGGGGAATGGGAGCTTGCGGACAGGGCATTCCAGCTAATCTGCGATAGGTGGGGAATGCCGGCCATGGATCTGAATGCGACCTTTCAAAATGCCAAGGCCCCACGCTTCTTTGCCCGTCGAAGGGAGTGGGGAGCGGAGGGGGTGGATGCCTTGGCGCTTCCCTGGCCGATGTTTTTCCTCCCTGGCCTCTGATAGGCAAGGTGCTTCGTCGAATAGAGAGTCATCCCTCGGAGGTAATTCTGGTGGCCTCCACAAACCACGGGTGATGTGCCGAGTGGCCACATCACCCGTGGTTTGCAGACCTCGTCAATCTGACGCAAGAGGAACCTCTGCGTCTCCCGGCGCTACTGAATCTTCTTCATCAGGGACCCGTCTGTTTCGATCAGGTAGATCACTTTTGTCTAGCGGCATGGCATTTGAGAGGCGTCGTTTAAAAGGCAGGGGTTATTCGGACACAGTGGTTTCCACCCTTCTTAGATCGCGCAGGTTGTTGACTTCTTTGTCATATGTACGAGTTTGGAAGGTTTTCGAATCGTGGTGCATTTTAGCGCGCAATTCGGGCCACTAGGGCGTCTGTTTCTAATATTTTAGCCTTTCTGCAGGATGGCTTGGCCAAAGGTCTGTCCTGTAGTTCGTTACGAGTGCAGGTGGCCGCCCTCTGTTGCTTACGTGGTTCAGTGGAAGGGGGGATGCTGGCATCACATCCAGATGTTGCCCGGTTTCTGAAGGGGGCAAAGCATCTACGCCCCACTCGGCTTGCTCCGTGTCCATCCTGGAATTTAAACTTGGTGCTCAAGGCTTTGTGCGCGCCACCATATGAGCCAATGAAGAGAGCGACCTTGAAGGATCTTACGCTGAAGGTAGTGTTTTTGGTTGCAATCTTGTCAGCTAGACGGGTCTCTGAGCTTCAGTCTTTGTCCTGCCGGGAACCTTTTTTCCAGATTTCTGAGTCCGGAGTTAGCATTCGTATGGTTCCCTCTTTTCTACCAAAAGTAGTTTCTGCTTTTCATTTGACCCAGTCGTGGAGCTCCCATCGTTTTCTGCTTTCGACGGTTCGGATCCTTTTTCCAAGGAACCAAAGAAGTTGGATGTGCGAAGAGCTCTCTTACGCTATTTGGATGTTACTAATGGATTTCGACTGTTGGACCATCTCTTCGTCATCTGGAAGGGTCCCAAAAGGGTAATATGGTGTCTAAAGCCACTATTTCACGATAGTTGAAGGAAGCCATTAATTCCGCATACCTTCTAAGTGGTCGACCCTTGCCTTTGGGACTGAAGGCGCACTCAACTCGTTCCCAGGCGGCCTCTTGGGCAGAGTGTCATCAGATTTCCACTCAAGAGATCTGCCGGGCAGCGACTTGGAAATTGTTGCATACTTTTGCCCGTCATTATCGGCTGGATGTGCAGAATACCAAAGAGGGCAATTTCGGAGCAGGCGTCTTGAAAGCGGGTCTCTCCGGGTCCCACCCCAAGTAGTTTAAGCTCTGGTACATCCCAGGAGTCTGGACTGATCCAGTACGTACTGGGAAAAGAAAATTAGATCTTATCTCTGTTAATTTTCGTTCCTGTAGTACCAAGGATGAGTCCAGAGTCCCGCCACTTCTGCATTAAGTTCGGAGAGTCCACTGTTCCTAAGGCTGCTCTGAGATTTTTTGAGCTGGAAGATTCCTTTACATGAGTTTTTCTGTTCGGGTCAAGTTTTTTGTTGGGGATAGTGACCCGAGGGTTCCCCGGTTGATCTTCATGTATATAGTTTCCTGACAACAGGAAACCCTGGTTCACCACTGAACTGAAGCTGCTTAAACAAGAACTAAGAAATAAAGAACACACATGGAGAAAAAACCCATCCCCCACAACATTAGCTGTATACAAAACCACTCTCAATGCCTACAGGATCAACATTCTTAAAACAGAGAGATTTTTTCTCTAAAAAAATACATCATTTCATCTTTGATTCGAAAGCACTCTTCTCCTACGTTTCTGCCCTCACTAAACCATCCCCACCTACCATTCCAGATGATCAAGCTCTCAACAAAGCCTCCGAACTAGTTGATTACTTCAAGGAAAAAATTGATAAATTGACTGTCTCTTTCTCTTCATCTACTTCTTCTCCTCCATCTCCACCCAATACTCCACCCAAACTAAATACGACTCTAGAAACTTTCGAAACCACATCAGCTCTTGAGATTGAAAATATTCTCAAGAAAATGAAACCATCCTCTCATCCCTTAGACACAATTCCAAACAACCTCCTCATCGCTATAAGGAATACCATTTCAAAGCCAATTGCCAATATCATTAATTGCTCTCTTTCCCAAGGTCTAGTTCCTGACCAACTTAAACTAGCAATTCTTAAACCTCTTCTTAAAAAACCTAATCTTCCGGCCACAGATCCAGCTAACTTCCGCCCAATAGCCAATTTGCCAATGATCGCCAAAATTATGGAAAAGATAGTCAATAGACAACTATCAGAGTACCTTGAAGAAAACTACATTCTCGCACCTTCCCAGTACGGTTTTCGTAAATCGTTAAGCACTGAATCCCTACTTATCTCTCTCACCGACAATATTCTAACTAATATGGATAAAAAACAACCTCACCTCCTTATTCTTTTAGATCTCTCTGCGGCCTTTGACACTGTCAACCATTCATCCTTATTACAAGGTCTGATAGACATAGGCATTAAGGGAACAGTACTCAGCTGGTTCAAGTCCTTCCTGGTTAATAGACAATTCAAGGTAAAGATAAACAACAAAGAATCTCACCCGGTCCCAGCAAATCAAGGAGTCCCTCAAGGTTCCTCCCTCTCTCCAACCCTTTTCAACATTTACCTTCTCCCTCTCTGTCGACTTCTTAAAAATCTAAACCTAACACACTACATTTACGCGGATGACATCCAAATAATCATCCCAATCTCAGAATCCCTTCACAAAACCTTGATTCACTGGAATAATTGCTTGCAACTAATCAATCATCTTCTATCCAGTCTCAGCCTCATTCTCAACAACAACAAAACAGAGATCTTAATTATCAATCATGACGTTAATAACAATCTAATATACCCAGCTGTCCCACTCAATTCTACCACTCCTATAATTAATCATTCACCATATGTACGTGATTTAGGCGTCATGATAGATAATCAGCTTAACTTCAAAAAATTTATAAGCACCACCACTAAAGACTGTTTCTATAAACTTCTTGTCCTGAGAAAATTGAAACCACTTCTCCACTTCAATGATTTTCGGATGATTCTACAAGCCATTATACTAACAAAAATTGACTATTGCAACTCGCTCCTTTTTGGCCTACCAACCTCATCCATCAAACCCCTCCAGATGATTCAAAACTCTGCAGCTAGAATCCTTACCAATACGAATAAAAGAGACCACATAACCCCCATACTAAAACTCCTCCACTGGCTGCCTATTAAGCAAAGGATTCTCTATAAAGTATACACAGCAATTCATAAATCTATTTACAATATATCCCCACTCCACTTAAGCACCCAACTACGTTTTCACTCTTCAACTAGACCTATCAGAGGAGCTTATAAAGGCACACTCTATGTTCCTTCAACAATATCCTTACATCAGAAACGTACCATTTCTTTAGCAGGACCTGTCCAATGGAACATGCTCCCACCAGACATCCGCCTTGAGATCTGCTTTGCTTCCTTCAAAAAGAAAATTAAAACCTGGCTCTTTAGCCAAGCTTTTCCAGAACTTTGATTATTTTTACCTCCAGCTATCAAGATTTTCTCACCATCGCAATCCCTTTTGCAGATCACATTTATCTTAGACAATTACGCCTTATTTTATGATTTGATTTCTCAGAGACTTTGCAAGTTTATCAGTGTTATTATTCGAATCTGTTTTCCATGTTTTCCAAGTTCTATAACCTTGTTATATGTACCGCCTCTTGGCATAATTTTTATGTTTCAATGTTAACCGATGTGATCTGTATTTTAATACAGGAACACCGGTATATAAAAATCTAAAAATAAATAAAAATAAATATAGTTAGTTTGCAGTGGGAGTTATTCTGCTTTGACATTACGTAATACTGGCAGGCTGTGGGTGGCACCCTGGTATATATGCAGAGCCTGACAAGTTTTGCTCTGTCTCCATCTGCTGGTGCGGAGGCAAAACCTAGGAGTCTGGACTGATCTTGGTACTACAGGAACGAAAATTAACAGAGGTAAGACCTAATTTTCTTATCTAGTTAAAAAACAAAACAAAAAAACAGAACTGATCGGCAGTTTTCTTCTGAGGGAAGAAGTCGACACCAGGGGGGCCTGCTGATCGGTGGCCAGTTGGGGGAGCATGTCAGTCTTGGTTTTTCTTTCCCTCAGCTCCCGGGGATCCAGGGTGTTTGTGGAGGGAGGGGGTAAGTTTGCCGTGTTTGGCCCAGGATTTCAGCACCCGCCGCGATTGACAGAGCGGCAGTTGCGTCAGAGGCCTCTCAGAGTTTTTCCTACGCTGCCTCCTGTAGTTTTCAGACTGCATGGCTCCTCATTCTAAAGCCGGCAGCCTGCTGCGTGTGTGGAACTCGCGGGCAGGCATTAGATTCGGCGTCTCTTTGCTCTGCCTGCTCCTCCGGTATGGAATGTTCGTTGGGACCGCCCCCCCACCTCGCGGGGGGGGGGGTTGCCTTGCACCGTGGTACACCGGAGGAGGATTCCTCTCCCATTTTGGCCCCCATAGGGGAGGATCCTTCATTGGGGGCTGGGGAACCGGCACCACAGGACCTCCTGGAGGGGGAGGGGGAGACCTGGAGGATTTTTCTCCGTTTATTTTGCTCTTACATCAAGCCTTCCTAGCCAGGAAGCAAGCGTCGCTTAAAAGACCTTGGCAAACGATGGATCCCTCTGAACCTCCTTCGAAGTAGGGACGGTTCGCAGACTCGCAGCAGCGGGCGGTGGACTGATCTCGCCCGGTGAGTGACATTCCCCGGGGATCTCAAGAACCAGGTTCTGGTTCAGGATCAGCACTGGTTCCGGGTTTGGGGCTAGGAGCAGTGCGGACCCGGACCTGACATCTGATCTGGAGGACATGGATCAGGATGACCTGAATGGGGACGACCTCCCGTCTGCAGAAGGAGATGATCCCAGCATTGTCCACCTTTTCAAGCAATATGAGCTGCAGCCCCTTATTCCCCAGGTATTAGAGGTTCTGGGCCTTAAGGTCTCCCTGGAGGAATCCGATAATGAAGGGATTAATCCAGTACTCGATGGGATACGGGGTCCGACAACCTCGTTCCCTCTGCCCAAGAAGGTCCGCAAGCTCGTGACCCGCGAGTGGGACGCTCTAGATGCGGGGTTGAAGGTGGGTAGGGCTATGGCAAAGCTCTATCCACTGTCTTCAGATGTTTTGGACCTGCTGACGATTCCAAAGGTGGACGCGGCTATCTCTGCAGTCACGAAGAAGACCACAATACCCATAGCTGGATCTGCCGCTTTAAAAGACAAGCAAGACTGCAAACTGGAGATAGAGTTGAAGCAGGTCTTTGAGGTGTAGCTGCTTTGAGCCTTCGTGTGGCAGTCTGCGTTAGCCTTATGCAGAGGGCGTGTCTGTGCTGTGTTCAAGAGGCTGGTTCCAGTGCCGGGGATGGCGGTGATTGTGTGCTGCAGGCTGCCCGCTTGGAATTGGGTATTGCACATGAAGCAGATGCACTTTACGATCTCGTTTAGACCTTGGCATGAACCATGGTGTCTGTGGTGGCAGCATGTCGACTTCTCTGTTTGCGGAATTGGGCAGCGGACTTGTCCTTAAAATCCCAGCTTTGTAACCTTCCCTTCAAGGGCAAGCTCCTGTTCGGGGAAGATCTGGATCAGCTGGTTAAGCTGCTCGGGGGGTCCAAGGGCAATAGGTTGCCAGAAGATAGAAGATCTTCCAAGAAGGTTTTCCCCCCTCGAGCTAGTTTTCGGGATTCTCACCGTTTTCGAACCTGCAGATATTCCACGCCATCTGGTCCTAAGCAGTCTCCGGGGCACCAGCAGTCCTTTCGCGATGGTCGCCATTCCGGTAGGGACTCTGGTCACCTCTGTGCGGGAGGCAGTAAGCCCACTCAATGAAGCCAAGAGCACCCATCCCGTCATCGAAGCTGTCTGAGGCAGATTATCCAGCTTCTACACGGAATGGGCAAAGATTACCTCAGACCACTGGGTCTTGGAGATAATCAGAGACGGCTACGCTCTTGAGTTCTCGTGTCCAGTTCGGGAGGTGTTCATGGAGTCCCACGTGGTCTCCCGCAACAAGCATGAGGTGGTACGGGAAACCCTGCAAAGGCTGCTCGAGCTCAAAGCCATTGTCCCAGTTCCGGAAGCACAGCAGGGACGGGGACGGTACTCGATTTATTTTGTGGTTCCCAAAAAGGAGGGCACGTTTCATCCCATCCTCGATCTGCAGAAGGTCAACCATAGTCTTTGGGTCCCTCATTTTCGTATGGAAACCCTGAGGACGGTAATGGCTGAGGTGCGAAAAGGGGAGTTTCTAGCGTCCCTGGACTTCACAGAAGCGTATCTTCATATACCGATTCGGCTGAGTCACCAGAGGTTTCTGCGCTTCAAGGTCTTGGGGCAGCACTTCCAATTTCGAGCCCTCCCATTTGGTCTCGTAACAGCTCCTCGGACTTTCAGCAAGGTGATGGTGGTGGTAGCTGCCTTTCTTCACAAGGAGGGGATTTTAGTCCATCCTTACCTGGACGACTGGTTGATTTGCACGAAGTCACGGGAGAACTGCGAGAGATCAGTTCGCTTGGTGATGTTCACCTTGCATTCGCTAGGGTGAGTCATCAATGTGCAGAAAAGTCACTTGGAACCTGCCCAGGAGCTGGTTTACTTGGGAGTGCAATTCGATACCTTGAGTGGCAAGATGTTTCTGGCGGAGGATCGACTGACAGTTACAAGGCCAGATCCACACTCTGCTGCTGAGGAAGAATCCCACAGTATGGCATCATCTGTAAGTCCTGGGATCCATAGCTTCCACCTTGGATTTGGTTCCATGGGCGTTTGCTCACTTATGACCATTACAGCGTGCGCTGTTGTCACGATGGAGTCCGGTGTCGGAACAATTCCACCTTCCAATGCCGCTGCTTCCAGAGTCAGTCTGTCGTAGTGGCTATCGCGTGACAATCTGGCCAGGGAGGTGGACTTGGACCCTCTGAAATGGCTGATAATCTCCACCGATGCCAGCCTGTCCAGTTGGGGTGCAGTGTGTGCAGACAACTCCGCTCAAGGTCTCTGGTCGCCGAAGGAGGGATCCTGGTCCATCAATCGACTTGAGGCAAGAGCTGTTCGAATTGCCCTTCAAGCATTACTACCCTGGATCTAGGGCAGAATGGTACGGGTGTTCTCCGACAACGCGACAACAGTGGCTTACATCAACCGGCAAGGTGGGCAAGAAGTCCCGCAGTAGCACTCGAAGCGCAGCTCCTGTTTGCCTGGGCGGAGCATCATCTCAGGGGAATTGCCGCTTCCCATGTCGCAGGAGTGGAGAACTTGCAGGCAGACTTCCTCAGCAGACAGCAACTCGATCCAGGAGACTGGGAGCTGTCTCTCGAAGCATGGAATCTCATTTGTGCCAGGTGGGGCATCATAGCTTAAGTATTTCACTATTTCTTAATTGCGATTTTTGCTCAATGTCAAAAAAATGACTTCACATTGTCCCACCTGATTCTCTTTAATTCCAAAAGCGAATCCTTATATTTACGTGCTCCCAACGTAGCCGCGTTTCAGACGATGTCCTTCATCAGGGGTTGTTTGTAAAGATCATCAAGAAGCTTGATCATATGTGTACACTCCTTCATGGTCGAGCACCAACTGATGCTCCAGATTTTGACATCTTTACATTTAATAATGGTCACCTTGGTCAGATTGTCATCTTGTTGTGGCATTGTATGTTATATAGATTTTTCAAGCAATTTAAATATGCCATCTTTGGGAATGTTCATTTCTTATATTTTTGTATTTTGCTCTTTCTTTAGTATTCCATTGGTCAGAGACTTTAGTTTCTTAGGCGATGTTGATTTTATCTGCATGTTTCTGTTTCTAATTTGTAGTCTCTTATTTCTGTATTGGGTAAGGGTCTGTCTCTGTTTTGCTGCCGCTAGCAGCCCCATGTGGCTTGTACCCAGTGGTGTACCAAGGGTCTCCGGCACCCAGGCGCTAATGCATTTGTGTGCCTCTTCAGCACTCCCCCAATCCCTCTTGTACTATTGCTTAAGGCCACATAAAATCAGTGGCATCTCTAGACAGAATAATTTGGGGGGAGGGAAGGAGGGAGTCAAAATGACATTTCCTCAACACACCCACTTCCATAGCATGGCCCCCTGCTTTAAAATTGGCTATTAAAAAAAAAGGGTTTTCTGCATCATTTTAAAAAGCTGGCCAGTTTCACACCTCTAGTAAAACTACTATTACAATTATTTGATAGCCATATACAATTAGTTGAATAAAGCTATGAGAGTGAAGTCTGGCTTACTTCCTGTATAGTTTCCAGTCACAGAACATATAGAAAGACATGGTTTAATGAAACAAAGTCAGCATGGCTTTACCTAAGGCAAGTCTTGCCTCACAAATCTGCTTTACTTTTTTGAAGGAGTTAATAAACATGTGGATAAAGGTGAACCGCTAGATGTAGTGTACGTGCATTACAAAGTGGTTAAAAGACAGGAACCAGCGTGTAGGATTAAATAGACAATTTTCTCAGTGGAAGGGAGTGGGCGGTGGAGTGCCTCAGGGATCTGTATTGGGACCCTTACTTTTCAATATATTTATAAATGATCTGGAAAGAAATATGATGAGTGAGGTAATCAAATTTGCAGATGATACAAAATTGTTCAGAGTAGTTAATTCACAAGCAGATTGTGATAAATTGCAGGAAGACCTTGTGAGACTGGAAAATTGGGCATCTAACTGGCAGATGAAATTTAATGTGGATAAGTGCAAGGTGCTGCATATAGGGAAAAATAACCCATGCTATAGGTACACAATGTTAGGTTCCATATTAGGTGCTACCACCCAAGAAAGAGAACTAGGCGTCTTAGTGGATAACACATTGAAATAGTTGGTTCAGTGTGCTGTGGCAGTCAAAAAATAAACAGAATATTGGGAATTATTAAAAAGGGAATGGTGAATAAAACTGCAACTGTCATAATGCCTCTATCGCTCCAGCGTGGGACTGCACCTTGCATACTGTGTACAATTCTGGTTGGTGCATCTCAAAAAAGATATAATTGTGATGGAGAAGGTACAGAGAAGGGTGACCAAAATGATAAAGGGAATGGAATAGTTCCCCTATGAGGAAAGACTAAAGAGGTTAGGACTTTTCAGCGTGGAGAAGAGATGGCTCGGTTTAAAGTAACTACTAGCTTTTTTTTTTTTTATTTTCTAATGCAAATAAAATATGGAACACTTTATTCTTTAAAAATTGTTCAAGGTGCTTGTCCTGGACATATAGTCGTCCTGATGTGAATTGCTAAATACAGTAGCTTTATTATGGTTTATCAAAGACTTATCCTGCTTTCTTGTGTCCTTAAGGCAGACCTGGCCAATTGGGGTTTCAGGATTACAGCGATGAAAATGCATGAGATATGCCTGCATACATATGTCCCAAGGTGCAGTTATTTAAGGAATCTGCTACAGCGGCATACACCAATTCGAAATTTACGTTTAGCAGAGACTATTTTATTTGAGGTGCCGGTGGTGAGACCAATAAAAAGCGAGGGGTTTTAAAAGAATGTTTTCGGTAGGCGAGTCATTGATGTGGAATTCAGCTTAATTTTTAATCAGATTGGAGATTAATTATGCAGCTTTTAGAAAGAAGGTGAAGGCACATGCAAGCTAATCAGTGAAAGATTATGCTATATTATATTTGTATTTTAATGTGTTTTCAATGTTTTATTTAATTTTATATGTTGAAAACTGACCTGGTCAGCTTGTTGTTTTGTGCGGTATTTAAAAACTGTGAAATAAATATATTAGGCTTCCTGTTCATGCATATTAATTACAGGTATTCTGAAGATCAGACCCGTCATGTACACCTGCAATACAGGACGGGAAAGCGCAGCCTCTTTATTTATTTATTTATTTTATTTATTTAAAGTTGCTTATATACCGATGTTTGTTTGCACATCGCATCGGTTCACAGTAAACAGTAACTCATGGGCAGAGCCCTTACATAAAACTGAGAATAAATATGTAACTATAGGGAGAAGCCCTTACAAGAAACAACTGAGTTACAAAAACAAAAAAAAAAAAAAATAAAATTAAAAAAAAACAAAAAACCAAGGGGGGGGGGGGGTCGTGGTAGAAAGGCATAAAACAATGGATAAGGGGATAGGGTAGGGGAGGGGTCATGGGTAGAGAAAGGCATAAACAATGAATTTATAGGGCCTATAATTTATGTACAACAAACAAGAATAAAATCAATATAGTACAATGTACAAAGAAATCTACCAAGGCTGAAAGCGTTCCCACCCAATAGATTCTTCAGACGCGGCAGTGGCAATGCCTTTCAGGGCTGCTGCTGCCGCCTCTGGAGATGCAAGCTGTGTATTGGCATGTTATAAATAAATAAATAAGCGCTGCCGAAGACTAAAATTAAGTTCTGCAATGAAACTTAGGGACAGATTTGCCCATAAAAAGAACGTCAAAAAGCAGCAAAATAGCTAACGCACCACATGACGCGTTTAGGAAGCGGCGGCCTCGGTGCCGCCCCTGCGCGTCTGAAAGACGCAGACTAGGCGAGCGTTCCAAGCCTCGCTATGGATTTCTTCAGGCTTCACCAGTGACGTTAGGGAGCGCGAGCCAATTGAAAGACGGGCGGCCCGTTAACAGAAGATTTGAAGCTGGATGCCGAAGTCTGTGTTGTGAGGGGAACTTCAGTGCGAGGTAAGCACGGATTCCATCCCCTCTCTGCTGGTATGGTGAAACGGGGAGAGGGATATTAGGTCTTGGTTCTCGCTATAAAGCCGCTGACCTGGCCCGTGCTTCCAGCTCACTTTGCACCGTGCAGGACCCAGAAGTGGTCTCTCGGTTTCTCTCCCGTGGAAACTTTGTCTCTCCAGAACGGTGTGCGTGTAATGTGGCTCGGTGGGACGGGCCTAGGCGCTGAAAGCTATTCCAGGCTGGCAATAGAGTGGATCCACCGCTGAAGACTGATAACATGAGAAGTGCCCTGCGGGCTAGCATTCCGTCTCCAAGAGGGGCCAATCCTTAAAAGTAGATCCACTTCCTATGTCAAGTGCTGGGTCTCCCCGAGTCCTCTCGTTAATACAGGGTTGCCAACTGTCCCGTTTTGGAGCAGACACCCAGGTTTTCAGGCATTCTGTATAGTGCCCAGTCAGAAGTACCGACTGGGCACTAACTAGTTTTGCAGGTGGATCCTGCTTTTTCCCATAGCCTCTTAGGCTCCAACCTGCTTTTCTCTTCCTCTATCTCAGGAGAGCTGTGCTGTATCCCTGCCTCCTTTCCCATGCTGTGATTGGACAGCACAGGGAGAGGAAGTGGTGCACAGCACAGCCCTCGGCTCCCAGTGGTTCTGCAGATACATAGATACACTGTTTAGGCAGTTCCCTGACAGGATCTAAACCTTATGCAAATGAGGGGTCCCATTCAAACCCCTCCCCCGGTCCTCAAGTGACCAGTCCTGGTCTATGGAAAAATTGGCAACCCTATGTTAATATCTCTTTAGGGACTTTTCCTCCAGGAACTCCTCCAAACCCTTTTAAACCTAGCTATGCTAGTTGTCTTGACCATATCTTCTGGTGACGAATTCTTCGGATTATTTGAAAAAAAAACAAAAAACCCAACCTAGTCCAATTGGTTTTAAATCTGCTTCTTGTTAGCTTAAAAGGAATAATCCATAGTCCTTGTGCTATTGAAAGGTAAATAACTATTCCCTGCTTACTTGTTCTACTCCAATCACAATATTGTAGAACTCAATCATATCCCCCCTCCCCCCCCCCCACCAGGTGTGTCTCCTCCAATCTGAAGACTCCTAAGCTACTTAGTCTTTCTTCATAGGAGACCTGTTCCATCCCTTTCATCATTTTTGTTGCCTTTCTCTATACTTTTTTTAGTTCTGCTATAACTCTTTTGAGATGGGGGCTACCAGAATCACACACCATAGGATCTGTACAGTGGCAGATTTATTTCTTCCTGAATAATTCTAAGCATTCTATTTGCTTTTTTGACCATCACTGCATGCTGAACTGAGGATTTCAATGTATTATGTAAGTATCTCTCCAAGATCTTTTTCCTAGTTGGTTATTCCTAATGTGGAACCCAACATTCGGGCTGATACAGTAAAAATCGCGGGAGAGCGCCAGCTCTCCCGACGCGAGATACAGTAAATTAATTTATTTAAATTAGGGTCTGCGGCAAAAAGAGGCCCTAGGGACACTAGCGCGTTCCTAGCGCCTCTTTTTTTGGATAGGAGCAGCGACTGTCAGCGGGTTTTGTTGGCGTCTGTTCTCGAGCCGGCAAAATTGAGCGTCCGGTTTTCAAGCCGCGAGCCCATTTAAAAAAAATTATTATTTTTTTTTAATTTTTTACTTTTTTAACTTTTGGGACCTCTGACTTAATATCGCCATATCGCCATGATATTAAGTCGGAGGGTGCACAGAAAAGTGGTTTTTTACTGCTTTTATGTGCACTTCCCCGGCGCCAGCAGAAATTAACGCCTACCTTTGGGTAGGCGCTAATTTCTTAAAGTAAAATGTGCGGCTTGGCTTGACATTTTACTTACTGTATCGCGCGGGAATACCTAATAGGGCCATCAACATGCATTTGTATGTTGCAGGCGCTATTAGGTTCGGGGGGGGGGGAGGGGTGTTGGACGCGCGTTTTCGTCACGCTATTACCCGTTACTGAATAAGGGGTAAAGCTCGCGCATCGAAAACGCGTGTCCAATCACGGGTTAACAGTGCGCTCCGTCGGAGCTCACTGTACTGTATCAGCCTGATTGTGTTTTTAAAGTTGGGATTATTTTTCCTTTCTTAGTGTCCAGTCAGATGAATCCAGAACAAGTGGGTTGTGCACCTCTACCAGCAGATGGAGACTGAGTAAACTGATGTCATAGTGTGTGTGTGTATATATCCCTGCAGTGACCTCAACCTGCCAGTGTTCTCAGTCTCCAGCAAATGCTGGATGTGCATCTCCCCACTGGGGATTTTTATTTTAAAATAAAGGAGAATTGAGGATAAAATTTGCCCCATTCTCCTGCACTGATACCAAATGGTCCCTCCCCCAGTTGAAAATTCCTGAGGTGATTTCTGTGCTCCCTCAGATGTGTGACTTGGTTCAGTAGCTGGTTTTGCTAGCGTGGACTTAGCTGCTTGAGCAACTGAAAGGCAGTGGGTGCAGGAAGCTCAGTGCGGCAGTGACAGCTCATGTCCTCTCCTCCTGCAGCCGGAGACTGTCTCTGTGCTCAGCCAGGTACAGCTGAGTAAGGGCAAGTTTAAAAAAAACAAAGAGAGAGAGAGACCTAGCAGGAAGCTTTTTGTTGTCCAGATTTCCTCCTCCCCCGGTCTCCGTGCTCGCTGCGCTGGTCCGACTTTTGTTCCTCTCTGTGGGAGGTTGAGGGATCGTGGGCAGCCTGGTAGGTTGAACAATCTCCTTAGGCTAGGCCCCGCTCCAAGGCTTTTCTCTGCGTGCCGTGTGGTAGGCCGCAACAGCTTTTCGCGTGCTTTCTAAGGCTGCCCTCTATAGGATTGTCGGTCTGGCGTGTGCATCTTGTGCGTCAGGTTGGGCGCCCAGTCGGGCCTTGTAATGTGTGTGCACCCACTTTAAGCAATGCATAGTGGCTGCATGCTTACCTATGCGCACAAGTGGTACTGTGCGCTTAAGTTTTTTGTGTGCTTAATTTTTGGCTACCTAGGTTAGTGCCTAGGGGTGTGTGCGTAAGTGTTGGATGCATAATTTCTAGGTGCCTATTTGAGTGCCTATCTAAAAAAAAAAAAAAAAAAGCAAACCCCCCCCCCCCCCCCCCAAAAAAAAAACAGCTAGCTGCATGCCTTTGACTGCCACTCAGCGTGTTGTTGGCCATCATGGTGCCTGTGACTAAGAAGCCTAAGCATCTTTCTCGTTTATATATGGGCATCTCAACAAGGAGTGCCTGCTGATTTGTGCCAGCGCTGTTTGGAGGCTCAGGGTGAATTGTCTTCTTCTGATTTCACTAAGCCTGGTTCTTCCCAGCCCATATTTTATTTTATTTATTTTTAGATTTTTATATACCGGTGTTCCTATATGAAATAAAGATCACATCGGTTTACATTGAAACAGAACATGAAAATTGCCAAAAGGCATTACATAGAACAAGGTTATGAAACTTGGAACAGTGTACATAAGTTCAAAATTTAACAATAACGTTGTAACATTGATGACCAAAAGATAAAGGAGAAAAAAAAAAAAAAAAGACTTAAACAATTAAGTTGACAGGTCTTATTGAGCATAAAAATTATAACGTATAAGTGAGAAAGTCTCAATCTCACATCGTCCCATGCATCCATCTCTTCAAATAGTTCTTCTAAAGGAGTGGGAGATACAGTTCACAAACTGGAACATGTTCCACCTCCATTGTCTCCGCCAATACCAGCTGAACCATCATCACAACATACTGGTAAAACCATCATGCCTCCTAAAACGAAGGAGGCTTTTTGGCAATTATCACAATCTCTTGCAGGTTTCTTTGAGACTCTAGAAGCCTCTTTCAAAATGTCAAATCAACCATCAATGGACTCTGAAGAACCGAGAGTTCATCTTTCACCGGAACCATCAATAGACCCTCCAGTACCACCGGCTCCAGACCGGTCTCCATCTCCACTTACAAAACAGGACACACATGGGGGTTCCACATCTCCTCCTACATCCTCGACGGGGTTTTCTTCAGATCCACAAGAACAACCACAAGAACCATATTCTCCGCCAGAAGATCTCTCATATCCACGGTTTTTGGAGAAGCTGGGTACCATCCTACATTTAGATGTACAAAAGGCATCAGATCCAAGATCAGAGACCTTGTGTCTTCTAAAAATTTTTGATGTTCCAGGAGAACCCACTTCATTACCACCACAAGACTCGTTACACAGTGTTCTATAAAAATCCTGGGAAACCCCTCAATCTGACGGCGGTCTCACGCAAAACAGACATCAAATTTTGATTGAGGAAAGACCCGCCATATGCGCTACCACAATTCCCTCATGCATCCATAGTAGTAGAATCGGCGATGCAACGATTCAAAAAATCACTCCACATATCCACTGACTAAAGCAATAGGTATTTGGACGAGTTTGGCAGAAAAGTGTACCAAAAGGCGATGCTAAACACTAGAATTATGCATCACCAATTTTATATGGTACAATATTTATATGAATGTATCCAAGCCACGAAAGGTATGCTCTCCTCCATGGCAGATCAAACACCGCAAACGCTCCATGACATGGAAGAGTGCTCCTGGCACCTCCTCCATTCAGTATATGAAGGACTGGAAACATCATCGAGAGCGTCAGCAACAGCCATAGCAGCCCGAAGAATGGCATGGTTACGTTCCAGTTCCATAAGAAGATTTGCACGAAAAACTAGCAAATCTGCCGTGTACGGGAGATAACCTATTTGGTAACCAGTTTCAGGAGACGGTAGAGAAGCTAGAAGATGACGCTATAGCAGTACAATCTTTGCAATCACAACCTGCTTACTCTGCCTCACGACACTATTTCCCTTATAATCGTCGATCCTCCTACAATCGCAGACCTTATAGGTCTTGGAGAAGAGACGGCTGAGAGGGGATATGATAGAGGTGTTTAAAATCATGAGAGGTCTAGAACGGGTAGATGTGAATCAGTTATTTACTCTTTCAGATAATAGAAAGACTAGGGGGCACTCCATGAAGTTAGCATGTGGCACATTTAAAACTAATCGGAGAAAGTTCTCTTTTACTTAACGCACAATTAAACTCTGGAATTTGTTGCCAGAGGATGTGGTTAGTGCGGTTAGTATAGCTGTGTTTAAAAAAGGATTGGATAAGTTCTTGGAGGAGAAGTCCATTACCTGCTATTAATTAAGTTGACTTAGAAAATAGCCACTGCTATTACTAGCAATGGTAACATGGAATAGACTTAGTTTTTGGGTACTTGCCAGGTTCTTATGGCCTGGATTGGCCACTGTTGGAAACAGGATGCTGGGCTTGATGGACCCTTGGTCTGACCCAGTATGGCATGTTCTTATGTTCTTATAGGTCTTATCAATCTTTCTGTCAACAAACATACCCACCTTATCAACGACCACAACAGCAACAACAACATACCCCTCTTCTCAAAGTAGGGGCAAACCCTGAAATCAAAGACAACCAAATCAACAACCGGCAACTACGGTTAAAACAACTCAGTCTTTTTAAACATACAGCCACCACCACAAAAGTTAACATCTCCGGGAAGAATCCATTCTTGCCTAGCAGTGTGGAGCAGATTACTACAGATCAGTGGGTTCTGGAGATAATACATTACGGTTATCAACTTCAATTTACAACGAAACCAATTCAGAGATCTCAGTCACAACTAGCGGAAGAGATTGCAAGCCAATACAGTCAACAGGCCATCAAACAACTATCCCTGAAACAACAAAACTCAGGATTTTACTCCCTATACTTCCTGATACCCAAGAAATCAGGTGGCCTCCGACCCATCCTGGATCGTCGAGAACTCAACAAATTCCTGACCAAAGAGAAATTCAAAATGGTATCCTTAAAGTCAATTCTTCCTCTAATTCAACCCAACGACTGGATGTGCTCCAGCGACCTGAAGGATGCACACACTCACATGCCAATCCATCCATCCTCTTGGCATTACCTATGTTTTCGGTACAAGCATCAGCACTACCAGTACAAAGTACTCCCCTTTGGATTATCGACTGCACCCAGGGTGTTCACCAAATGCATGGTAGTGGTGGTGGCTCATCTCAGACAACAGGGTATGACAATCTTTCCTTATCTGGATGACTGGCTCATAATAGCATCGACTCTGGAGATATTGATTGATCATCTCCAACGAGTAATACAATGTTTACAAGCATTAGGACTAGTGATCAATTTTCAGAAATCACATTGTGTAGCAGGATGAATTAGCCATGCTAACCTACCCTCCTCCCTGGCAGTCACTGTCTTTTCGACTACACTACAGCTTAATCACAGACTGAGAGAATCTGTTACTTTTCCCGTCGATAGCAGGGCTGAATTAGCCATGCTGTCATGGGAACTGTCTATCAGGGCCCGGGAGGCAGAGCTTAAGTAGCAGAGTGTAGATCTTTGAGACTCTGCGGCTGCGCGTGAGTTCCCGCGCAGGATAACTGATTCTCCTCAGTCTGTTTTCTTCCGCGCGTGGGAACGCACGCGGAGCTTCATTCTCCTCACCATAGTTCTATTTTTTTTTTTTGAAAAATGATAAAAAAGCCGTCTGGATTCAAGCCGTGCCCCTGCGGTAAGATCATGTCCGTCACAGATGGGCATGATCGATGCTACCGTTGCTTGGGGCCAGAGCATATTCAGACGGATTGTGAGTATTGTCGAAGAATGTCACCTCGAGCCCGGCGTCACCGGCAATATAGAATGTTGGAACTAAAATTAACTAATAGGCCATCGACCATTCACTCTTCGCCAGGAACAGGGGCGCGAACGCCACCACAAAAACGAAGAGCTTCTTCCCTGGACCAACAACCCTCCGGGACCGGAGGTAAGCATAAGGTGCGGGATATCCAGGGCTCTGGATCCCAATGTGAAAGGCCTCTGGGAATCAAAGTTCATGCCGCTAAGGCTCACCATCACTCAACAGGCCCTGAAAGGCCGGAACGGTCAAAATCGCATTCGACCTGGGCGCCAATATTAACAGAAGGATGGGCGCATAGAAAAAGACATTCGGAATCCCGAATGAGGCCGACAGAGCCGAGTCACAAAAAACCAAAACCAGGGAACCCGGCGCCGGGGATGAAAACACTGGTGCCGAGTAATATGGAGCCGAGTCCGAGACGACCGGCGCCGAAAGCTCCGGAGCCGAGAAGAACAACTCCAGGAGATCCGAAGCCGGGGCCGATAAGATCGGCGCCAGAACGTCCGGAGCCGGACAAACCACCGGCGCGGGGAACTCCGGAGTCGGAACGGAGCCGACCAACGCAAAGAGACCCGGAGCCGGGACCCAGTGCTTTGGCGCCGTCAGCGTCGGATACGACTCTAAACAAGTTGCCACAACCTGTGTCAGAGCACAGAAAACTATCGAGACACACACGCAACTCTTCACGAGACACAAGTCATTCATCATCAAAACGCTCACGTTCCAAAAGAGGAATTTCGGCGAATAGCGACAAGTCACATAGAAGATCAGGTCATCATAGACCTTCTTCATCTCTTTCCAGACACGCCGGTACACGCAGACGACATTGGTCCTCGGACGGCGCAACAGATAAATCGCTGGATTCTGCTTCTTCTAGTATAGATGAAAGAACGAGACTTGCAGGTAAACGGACAATTCCCATATCATCGTCATCATCTTCTCGATCGCTCACTGGGTCCTCTAACACAGAACCCTCTCAGCTACAAAGGGAAAGACCGAACTCACCAGGTCATCAACCAGCACACCCAAGACCACACTTATCACCGGTCGGCTCACCTGAGTCTTGTCACAATATGCCACCACAGACCCAAAAGGCTTTTTGGGATCTATCACACTCACTGGCGGGGTTTTTCGAAACCCTCCAATCTTCATTTGTCTTACCTCCAGAGGACAAACTAAAATCCACACAACCGACTGGAGCACAAAAGCTACCAGAATGTCCTCCACAGGCACCAGAGATACCGCAGCCATTATCGCCAAACCATTCTCAAGGCTCACAGGATGACATCATAGACTCACAATCTTCCCATTCTTCCTCCATGGGCTACCCCTCAGACCCACCAGAACAACCGTCCAAGCCCTATTCTCCCCCGGAAGATCTTTCCTACCCCAAATTTGTAGAAAAGATGGGAGCTATTTTAAAGTTGGAAGTACAAACATTACCATAACCCAGGGCGGAAACCTTAGGGTTACTAAAGATATTCGACACACCGGGGGAACCAACCTCACTGCCCCCGCATAACGTATTACACAATGTCCTTCAGAAATCGTGGGAAACTCCCTTTGCTATCTCAGCGATTTCCAGAAAAACGGATTTAAAATTTAAATTACAAAAACCATCCACGTATTCTACTCCTCAACTACCACATGACTCCATTGTTGTCGAGTCAGCGTTGCAGAGAGCTAAGAAATCAAAAACGCATGCCTCAAATCCACCCGGCAAAGATAATAAATGCTTAGACGATTTCGCAAAGAGAGTCTATCAGAATGCTATGTTAACATCTCGCATATGTCACCATCAATTCTACATGGTCCAATACATGTATGAGTGTGTACAAGCAACAAAGGGAATGTTTACTTGTTTAGGAGACAGCACACCTTCACCCATCATTGACTTGGAGGAGTGTTCCCGACACTTGTTGAGAACAGTCTATGAAGGATTTGAAAACTCCTCTTGAGCATCAGCTACTGCCATAGCGGCACGCAGATTAGCTTGGCTGAAAGCTAGTTCAATTAGAGAGGACTTACATGACAAACTAGCTAATCTCCCATGCATGGGAGATAACTTGTTTGGCGATCGCTTCCACGATACAGTCAGCAAATTGAAGGAACAAGCGTTAGCGGTTCAATCCCTAACCACGCCAACACCCGCCAAGAGATACTATCAATCGGGACGTCGACAATCTTTCCCGAGACGACAATATAGAAATTACCAACCTTTTCGGATGCAATCATATCCCACGTACCAAAGGCAGGCTCATCAGGCACCTCAACAACATCAGAGGAGAGGAAAGCCTCGTGGTCAAAGGCAACAACCTCAGCAACCAACATCAGCTCCTGTAAAGACCTCACAAACTTTTTAATGGCCAGGCCACCACCACCCTCGACAGCAGCGCCTCCAGGCAGGATCACGGCACGCTTCTCGGTTTGGACATCGATAACAACCGATCAATGGGTATTAGATATAGTGAAGAACGGATACCAGCTTCAATTTGTCAACAGCCCCAGTATCCCGCATCTAACTTACAGCGACTCCAGAACACCACAACCTCAACTCTCACAGGAGATCGCTCATTTATATCACCAGAGAGCAATCCGATACATACCCCCATCGGACTGGAACAAAGGGTTCTATTCCCCTTACTTCCTTATACCCAAAAAATCAGGGGGCAACCGACCTATCCTGGACCTCAGAGAATTGAACAAATGGATAGTTCGGGAAAAATTCAAGATGGTTTCGCTGAAGTCTATCCTTCCACTATTACAACCCAAGGATTGGATGTGCTCCATAGATCTAAAGGAAGCGTACACACATATTCCAATCCACAGATCCTCTTGGCAATACCTGTGTTTCCAACATCACAATCAACATTATCAGTACAAGGTTCTTCCATTTGGTCTTTCGGCAGCGCCGAGAGTTTTCACCAAATGTATGGTAGTGGTGGTGGCCCGTCTCCGACAGCAGGGTCTGACAGTATTTCCATATCTAGACGATTGGTTAATAGTAGCACCAGACCGACACTTTTAAAACAGCATCTCACTATAGCGATCAACTGCCTACACAACTTGGGATTACTCATCAACTACCCAAAGTCCATGTTACAACCGACGCAGGTTCTACATTTCATAGGAGCTCGCCTGGACACCATTTGTGCCAGAGCATTCCTACCGGAGGACAGACTGGTAACGATACGATGTCTCCTTCGGTCACTACACAATACCCGGTACCCAACGGCGCGCAATATTTTGACCGTCTTGGGACACATGGCGGCGGCAAACTTCACTGTACCGAACACGAGACTACACATGAGAAGACTACAATGGGGTCTCAAACGGCAGTGGAAACAGCATGTTCAACCATTGCGCCACCGGGTAACACTAACCATTCAAATGAAAAAGGATATCGAGTGGTGGCTCCTGGAACATACGTTAACCAAGGGTGCACTATTCAATCAACCACCTCACAATGCAGTCCTCACGACGGATGCATCCCGGAGAGGATGGGGAGTGCACTTAGACCTCCTGGAGACCCAAGGTCTATGGTCCCCTACGGAACAACAATTTCAGATAAATCTCCTAGAACTAAGAGCAATACGCAATGCCCTGAGAACCTTTCAGCTACAGCTACAGGGTCGAAGGGTGATGATTTACACCGACAACCAGGTAGCGATGTATTATATAAACAAACAAGGCGGGTCCGGTTCATGGTCCCTCTGCAGGGAAACTCTTCAGATTTTCCATCATGCACACAGATATTCCATCCACCTACAAGCGACCTACCTGCCAGGTCTAGCGAATGACAGAGCAGACAAACTAAGTCGGATTTTTCACCCACACGAATGGTCACTCAATCCAGAAGTGACTCAACAACTTTTCCAGCGATGGGGTACCCCGACAATAGACCTCTTTGCCACAGAGCAGAACTCCCAACTTCCACAATTCTGCTCGATACGACCGAGCTCAACCCGCCTCGCACAGGATGCATTCATCATTCCGTGGACAGCGAATCTTCTATACGCTTTTCCACCAATTCTGCTGATCACCAGAACTCTTCAGAAATGCATGTTGGACCAAAGCCAATTGATCCTCATTGCCCCGAACTGGCCCAGACAACCGTGGTACAGTTATCTCTTGAGGCTGTCGATCGACGACCCAGTCAGACTGCCAAACAGACCAGATCTTCTCCTTCAGGAAGGAGGCCATCTCATTCATCCAATCCATTCGTCACTCCACCTGACTGCATGGAGATTGAACAGACACTATTGACTGCACAAGGTGTGTCGGAAATGGCACAATCAGTCATCATAGAATCGCGAAAACCGTCGACTAGACGCAACTATACATTCAAATGGAAAAGATATTCCAATTGGTGCATGGGAAAAGGTATTCCACCTATAGATTGTTCGCCAATCCTCCTATTGGATTATCTCCATTCCCTATATGACTCAGGGTTGGCTACGTCATCCATAAGAGTTCACCTCAGCGCGATTGCAGCATATCATCGACCAGTGAATAAACATTCCATTGCGGAACATCCATTGTTGTCCAGATTTGTCAAAGGTCTGTTACATCTTCGTCCACCGACCGCGAAACCACCGGTTCCTTGGAACCTGAATATCATTCTAGAACAATTAATGCTTCCACCATTTGAACCCTTAGAATCATCACACATTAAATATCTAACCTGGAAGGTAGTACTTTTAGTTGCAATAACCTCTGCACGACGAGTAAGTGAACTGCAGGCTCTCGTTCTCTATGAACCATATCTTCAATTTCATCATCAAAAGGTGATCCTTCGGCCTCACCCGGCCTTCCTGCCAAAAGTAGTTTCAGCCTTCCATCTCAATCAATCCATTGAGTTACCCATCTTTTTCCCGAAGCCTCATGCCAACGACAGAGAGCGTTTATTGCATACAGTAGACTGTAAAAGAGCTACAAGAGACGAATTCACTCCGTTGACAGAGTATCGCAACTATTCGTTTCTTTCAATCCAAACGCACCAGGACTACCTGTAGCGAAAAGGACAATTTCAAATTGGATTGCTCAATGTATCCACTATTGTCATAATAACGCAAAGGTCTCACTTCCATCCCGACCGAAAGCTCACCAAGTTCGCGCCATGGCCACTTCCATTGCACATCTCAGGAATGTGTCCCTGATTGACATTTGCAAGGCAGCCACTTGGTCCTCCCTACATATGTTCACTTCTCATTACTGCATAGACAAACAGTCGGCAACAGACGCAAAACTGGGACAGGCGATTCTTCACACATTGCCGACTTAATTATGCGACTATCACTTTTGTTTATCACGCATGAACATTGGAAAGCGTGATTGGAGCTTGGGACTCCCATGACAGCATGGCTAATTCAGCCCTGCTATCGACGGGAAAAAGCAAGTTTGCTTACCGTAAACGGTGTTTCCGTAGATAGCAGGATGAATTAGCCATGCTGACCCACCCACCTCCCTGATAGTCGCTTTTTTCATCAGCTACGCTCAAGCTTTACTACAGACTGAGGAGAATCAGTTATCCTGCGCGGGAACTCACGCGCAGCCGCAGAGTCTCAAAGATCTACACTCTGCTACTTAAGCTCCGCCTCCCGGGCCCTGATAGACAGTTCCCATGACAGCATGGCTAATTCATCCTGCTATCTACGGAAACACCATTTATGGTAAGCAAACTTGCTTTTCCTGTGCGGGAACACACGCGCAGCTGCAGAGACTAAAAAGCCAAACCTCTACTTAATGAAGCTCCGCCTCCTGGACCTGATTGACAGATCCCATGACAGCATGGCTAATTCATCCTGCTATCTACGGAATAAGCAAACTTACTTTTCATAAATGTAAATGGTAAAGACATTTTTTTATCTAGAGTCCACTGCTAATTAAAGACATACTCTAGTAAATCTGTGCTACAGACTCCGCGAGCTCTGCCAAGTCTGAGACAGAAATCATTCCTAAAGCACCAGCTGGTTTCCCAGACCTGACAACTGAAGAAAAAAAAATGTTCCTTTTAAACTCTTACATTTAAGAGACTGCAGTTTTTATCTGAGTAGTGCTGTACTATTTTTTTCAGGTCAAAAATGATTCAGAATAATTAAAAAAAAAAAAATTCTGAATGGGTCAGAGTATATTGATTTTCATACTTTTTTTTTTAATTTTATTTTTAAAGGTAAGGGAGAATCAGATACCATGTCAGTTCCAGGTATTTAGGAAAGTTAGTTTGAGAAATAGGAAGATAGAAGAACAAAATATCAAATTATACTGAAGAAGTAATGGTAAATAATAAAAATTGCTACATAGATATAAAAAGTTTACATGTTTCCAAAGGATCTGTCTGTACTATTACGTCCAGAGCTCTCTCCCCTCTCTCTCTGCTATTTTTCCTTATATGCTAAAAATGTTTGTGAAAGCAGTGATATTACCTCCCTCTGATTTTCTTACCAAGTCTCAGGCGCAGCTGTGTGGCCGTCATTGTCTACCAGGCTTTAATTGCTAGCTTTCTCATCATAGACATACTGGAATAACTAAAATAGACTCTTGCCTGTTCGTAAACATTTCACAATGCAAAACACTAAATGGAGTTCACTCAGAGGTTGGCCTGTGGCCTTCAAACTAGTCTGTGTCTGGGTGTAAACTCTATCCTGTCCTCTATATACAGCCTCAGCAAAAGTAACAAAAAATGACTCCAACATATTCCACCCCTGACACCTGCTAGATGAAAAATTTCCTAATCTATAGTTATATTAGT
Source organism: Rhinatrema bivittatum (assembly GCF_901001135.1). Lineage (NCBI taxonomy): Eukaryota > Metazoa > Chordata > Amphibia > Gymnophiona > Rhinatrematidae > Rhinatrema > Rhinatrema bivittatum. The sequence continues at coordinate 164,374,146 of NC_042622.1, read as the reverse complement.
GTCAGATTTAATTTGAACAATGTGTATTACTTGTTGGATATATATATGCATTAAACACTGGTCCCCTTAGGACTAGCAAATTTAAAAGACCAGGGCTACTACCATATTTACAAGAAAAGCTAAATCCATTAACTCATTGGTCGCTCTGTGCAATTGGTCAGAATACCCTTATCAAGAATACCTAAACCCCATCTAAGCTACATGGCCCCGAAGTTTAACTGATATAGAGATCTGCCCAATTTAAAGCATTAGCAAGGCATGCCAGGAGTGTCCACAGTGATTAGTCTTGGCATCTTCTGTCATCAGTTGCAATCTCCATGCTGGTGGCTGTGTGTGGTTGGCCTCACTGACTTCTGGGGGATGCCCAGCTCATTAGGATATATAGGCCACTATCAGGCCTATGCGCTCAGTATAGCCTGTGTCCACATATGCAGTTATTTGGGTGCCTCTCCACCCCTCAAAGTATCGTCTCAGTCTTTGCTCAATGGCCTCTCCAACTGGCAGCGTACAGCCTGCTAATCTCCTTATCTTTTAGGTATCTGGAACAGTTAAACTCAGGTGTAGCACATATTCCCCCACCCCCTGGTGATACAAAAACAAAATCCCTGTTTCAAAAATCTCTTCTAGTTCTTTCTACACACACATACAGAGACACACACACACACACAAAATTACTATCTGGGTGTCAGATTGACGTACAAATACCATATTCTGCTGAACCATTAATGCAGTGAACAGCAACTATGGAGCAATAAAACTGCATCAATTCAGACTATATCATTAATGTGAAAATCAAAAATAGTATCTGCAAGTAACAATGTGACTAGGTATTAGTTAAGTGTATCATCATTTCATCATGATAATCAGTTATTACTTTTCAAAGATAAAGATAGCTTCATAAAACAAAAACAGTGTCTAAGGCCACTCCCATGGAATAAGGAAATTTTGAGCATTTCAGTCCATAAAATGTATTCAAGATGCCAGAAGTCTAAGAAGTAAGATGGGAGAGGTAGTGTATAGCACGCTGCAATTCTGGGACTCCTGCTTAGCCTCCATCAACGTCCTCTTAACCAAGCTCCAACTCGCACTCAACACAACCAAAACAGAAATTCTCCTCATATCCAACAACCCTGAACTCACATCTCAAACCTCACCCAACGTCCTTACCCCCTCCCACTCCCCCCTTCCACACTCCCTCCCCCTGGTTCCATCCGTAAGAGATCTAGGTGTAACATTAGACCAACACCTCAATTTCAAACCCCACATAAAATCACTTCTAAAAGGGGGTTTCTTTAAACTACAAATTCTCAAAAAAATAAAACCCCTCCTCCACGCCAAAGATTTCCGTCTAGTTTTGCAGTCCACCTTTCTGTCAAAACTAGACTACTGCAACTCCATCCTCGTAGGCCTCCCACACGCTACCATCAAACCCTTACAAATCCTGCAAAACTCCATGGCAAGAATAATCACTGACACCCGAAAAAGAGAACATATCACCCCAGTCCTAAAGGATCTACATTGGCTCCCCATCCCCTTCCGCATAAAATATAAAACCCTCACCGTCCTTCACAATGCTCTCTATAACAACAACCCCTCCTGGCTCAAGGAAATGCCACGCTTCCGTACATCCAATCGCCCATCCAGAACCATCTTAGCTGGCACCCTCCACACCCCACCCCTCAAAACTGCTCATCTCTCCTCCACCAGAGACAGAGCATTTACCATTGCGGGACCCACCCTATGGAACTCACTCCCCACCGCACTCCGCCTCGAACCCTTCCTACTCAACTTCAAAAAAGGCATCAAAACATGGCTCTTCCTGCAAGCCTACCCCGACTCTAAGTAAACCTAACCCCCTCCCCTGCCTCACCTCCCTACAAGAAAAGGTTAACTATGCAACCTAATAAAATGTAAGGATTTTGTTAATGCTGTTATCCCTCTTAGAATATTGTTAAGACAGTTATTTCAGTTCCTATCCACTTTTCTCCCTTCTCTCCTACTCTTGTTCTTCTCGCCCCTCAGGCTCTAAATGTCTCCCTACCCCCCCCCCCCCCTCTCTCCCGTTTCCTCCTCTGCTCCCCTTCCCCCTTCCCGGTTATTTGTAATTTCTATTTTTTTTTCTCCAAGAGTTTATTGTGAACCGGTATGATGTGTCCCACGAATATCGGTATATTAAAAGTTCATAAATAAATAAATGATGAGATTGACATGCTTGGCATCTCAGAGGCCTGGTGGAAGGAAGATAACTAATAGGACAGTGCTATATCAGAGTACAAATTAAATCGCAATGATAGAGAGGATCAACTTGGTGGGGGTGTGGCACTTTATGTCCGGGAGGGTATAGAGTCCAACAGAATAAAGATCATACAAGAGACATCCTTGTCTCCTTCCTCCCCCAGTTCTACAACCTTGTTTTATTGTAACTTTTGCTTCCTCCGCACTTGTTAAAAGAACAGTTTTTGCACCCCCTGTTATCTGTAAACCGGCATGATATGATCTTATCATGAATGCCGGTATAGAAAAACCTTAAATAAATAAAGACTAAATTCTCAGTAGAATCTATATGGGTAGAAATGCCATGTGTGTTGGGTAAGAATATAGTGATAGGAGTATACTACCGTCCACCTGGACAAAATGGTCAGACAGATGATTAAATACTAAGAAGAATCAGGGAAGCTAACCAATTTGGCAGTGCAGTAATGGGAGATTTCAATTACCAAAAATATATCAGAGCAAACTGCACTTTAAAATAATGTCACATCAAACGAAAAGTGCAGGAAAAGGATCAATCCTGACAAAAGACTCCAAATAGATTTCAAAGTTGATAAAGATTTTTATTCATTTATACGGCAACTCCACTGATTCAAATCCCAAGCAAGCTTTACGGCGTCCCCCGACACGGTCCCGTGTTTCGCCTAGGGCTACATCGGGAGGATAACACCAACAGGGTTTCTCAATAGAAAAGCTAAAACAAATTAAACGAGATGTCAGGATGCTATATAGGACTTACGCCGACTAAGATACAATCAATGATTATACACCATAACTCTTACCTGACAGCTTGGATTTCTGAAATCCAAGCTGTCAGGTAAGAGTTATGGTGTATAATCATTGATTGTATCTTAGTCGGCGTAAGTCCTATATAGCATCCTGACATCTCGTTTAATTTGTTTTAGCTTTTCTATTGAGAAACCCTGTTGGTGTTACCCTCCCGATGCAGCCCTAGGCGAAACACGGGACCGTGTCGGGGGACGCCGTAAAGCTTGCTTGGGATTTGAATCAGTGGAGTTGCCGTATAAATGAATAAAAATCTTTATCAACTTTGAAATCTATTTGGAGTCTTTTGTCAGGATTGATCCTTTTCCTGCACTTTTCGTTAGATTTCAATTACCCCAATATTGACTGGGTAAATGTATCATCAGGACATGCTAGAGACATAAAGTTCCTGGATGGAATAAACCACTGCTTCATGGAGCAATTGGTTCATGAACCAACGAGAGAGGGAGCTATTTTAGATTTAATTCTTAGTTGAATGAAGGATTTGGTGAGAGACATAATGGTGGTGGGGCCACTTGGCAATAGTGATCATAACATGATCAAATTTGAACTAATAACTGGAAGGGGGACAATAAGTAAATCTACAGCTCTAACACTAAATTTTCAAAAGGGCAACTTAGATGAAATGAGGGAAATATTTAAGAAAAAACTGAAAGGTGCAGCTGCAAAGGTTGTGTTCAAAAGGCATGGACATTGTTTAAAAATACAATCTTAGATGCACAGTCCAGATGTATTCCATGCATTAAGAAAGGTGGAAGGAAGGCAAAACAATTAGCAGCATGGGTAAAAGGTAGGTGAAAGAGGCTATTTTAGCCAAAAGAGATCCTTAAAAAACTGGAAGAAGGATCAATTGAAGAAAATTTATTTTATTTATTTATTTATTTATTTAGGAGCTTTTATATACCGATGTTCATGTACTGGTACATATCACGTCGGTTTACATAAAACCAAAGTAGGAAATTACATCAAACAATAAACATCGAACAATCTAACATTGTGTCAGACAAGAGGTAACAAGTCACAGGTCAAACAACATGAGAACTTATAGATTATGCTGGGGAACTTTTGGATGGAGCTGGGGACAACTTAAAGGTTAAACTTCAAATTAAAATTGTTATTACAAAATCAAATAAGAGTCAATAAACAGAGTCAATAACAGTCAAAATATCAAATAAATAACATTAACAATCAAAACAGTCGGAAATTACAACTGACTTATTAAACATGGGTGTAGATAGATGTAAAGTAGAGCTAAACAGGGGAGTTAAGGGCTACGGCGTCCGGGTTCTAACATGATGGGGTGTGACAAGGGTGAGTCAAAAACCTAGGGAGAGATCTTTAAGTGAAGGCTTTTGTAAAAAGCCAAGTTTTTAGCTTTTTTTCTGAACGTTCGATTACAGGTTTCGAGACTAAGTTCCGTGGGGAGTGCATTCCATAAGGTAGGACTAGCAGTCGAGAAGGCTCGTTTAAGTAGTGACTTAGCAGGAGGTGTGTATAGAGTGCCTAATAAGCAGGATCTGATGGGTCTCAGTGATGCGTGGGGACGAAGAGGGTCGCTTAGATCAAGCGAAGTTTGGGAGTGAATGGTCTTGTGGGTTATGGTTAGAACTTTGAAAATGATTCTCTGTTTAATAGGGAGCCAGTGAAGGTTTTTTAGAATAGGTGTGATGTGTTCACCTCTCCTAGAATTAGTCAGAATCCTGGCGACCGAGTTCTGCAACATTTTTAGTGGTTTGGTTGTAATAGCGGGTAGGCCAATTAGCAGAGTGTTGCAATAATCGATTTTTGAGAATAGAATTGTTTGGAGGACTGATCTAAAGTCCTGAAAATGGAGGAGAGGTTTCAGCCTTTTCAATACGTGTAGTTTGTGAAAGCATTCCTTTGTTGTGTTTTTGACAAATTGTTTGAGATTCAGATTATTGTCGATGGTGACACCAAGGTCTCTGACATGTGTGGGTAGGATCCAAGATGGTGTGATTAGATTGCTGGCGGCCTGAAGGTTGTCATCGAAATTGATCAGCATAAGTTACGTTTTTGAAGTATTGAGAACTAAGTTGAGGCTAGTGAGTAGGGAGTTTATGGACTGTAGACATTTGTTCCTGAAGTTGATGGTGTTGGATAAAGATTGAGTGATCGGCAGCAGAATGTGGACGTCATCGGCATATATGAAGTGAGTGATCTTTAGGCTTGAGAGCAGATAAAAAAGGGGGAGAAGGTAGATGTTGAACAGGGTTGGGGAAAGGGAGGATCCTTGGGGGACTCCGAGAGTGGACTTGACTGGGTGAGAATCCTTGTTGCTTATTCTAACCTTGTATGTCCTTTTGGTAAGGAATGATCTGAACTATTCTAGGGCTGATCCAGAGATTCCAATGTCAGAGAGCCGGGTGATGAGGATCGAGTGCTTTACGGTGTCGAATGCTGCAGAAATATCTAAAAGAGCCAGGAGGTAGGGGGTCTTTTTCTCCAGTCCAGAGAGGACTCTGTCAGTGAGATTAAGAGGGATTCCGTACTGAGGGATTTGCGGAATCCGAATTGGGTTGTTGTGAGAATCTTGTTGTCTTCTAGGAATTCTGACAGCTGTTTATTAACTATTCTCTCCATGAGTTTGGCGATAAATGGTAGGTTAGCGATGGGACGAAAATTGGCTGGGTCTGCAGGGTTCAGGTTGGGTTTTTTGAGGAGAGGTTTGAGGGTGGCTATTTTTAGTGTGTCTGGTACTTCTCCTTGAGTTAACGAACGGTTGATGATCTCTGCTAAGGGCTTCGCAATGATGTTTGGGATGGAGAGTAGAAATTTGGATGGTATAGCATCTATCGGATGGTTGGAGGGTTTCATCTTTTTGAGAATAGATTCAATTTCGAGTGAAGAAGTGAGTTCGAAGGATTCTAGGTTCGCTTTCTGGCTGGAGGGAGGAGAGAAGAGAGAGGGCGGTTCTATGTTAAGCATAGCCAGAGGTGCTATTAACTTCAGGATTTTGTTTTCAATGAATTGTGCAAGTTCAGTGCATCTAGATTGAGCTTGATTGTCAGGGATAACCGGGGAGGTGGGTTTAATGAGCTCTGAGACATATGAGAACAGTGCTTTGGCATCAAAAGAAAAATTGTGAATTTTGTGGGCATAAAAATCTCTCTTTGTGCGATGGATGTTATTTCTGTAGCTGTGCATCAGGGTTTTGTACTCATTTAGTGTAGCGTTGGATGGTCTCTTACGCCATGCGTGTTCTTTTTTTCTCAGTTCTAGTTTGATGTTTTTTAGTTCTTGAGTGAACCATGGTTTTTTGTTTCTATGGGTTGGGTCGAGCTCTTTAGTTTTTAAAGGGCAAAGTTTTTCTGCCACCTTGTTTGTAATGCTGTGCCATGTGGAGATGGCTGTTTCTGCGTCTGAAAGGTCTAGGTTGGTGAGTTCTGAAGAAAGATGAGGTAAGGTCTTCCATAGAGCAAGAGTTCCTATAGTGGATTGTGGTTTTAGTGGTTGTTGACAAAGGGTTGTCTTTGATACAGAGATCCGTTGTAATCATTAGATGGTCTGACCATGGGATAGGGGAGCAAAGAGGGGGGGATGAAGGTGTGAGGCCAGAGTTTATGAAGATAAGGTCCAGCGTGTGCCCCGCTTTGTGCGTGGGGCTTTTGACTATTTGAGAGAAGCCCATAGCCTTGAAGGAAGATGATAATATTTCGCTGTTGGAGGATAGTGGGATCGCGTCGATGTGCAGGTTAAAGTCTCCCAGGATGACTGCTGGGGTGTCATTTTTTATGTGTTTGGCAATGAGCTCGATGAGAGGAGATGGATCCGAATCTAGGAGGCCAGGCGGAGCATAGAGTAAACAAATCTGGAGATGTTTAGAGCTAAAGAAGGCAAATTCCAGTCGCGAGGTATGTATAGAGATCTGTAGGGATAGACTCAGCTCTTTTTTTGCAGCTAGGCAGAGTCGTTCCCCCCCCCCCCCCTCTTTTGGGGAGCTCCAGGCCTCGATGACGCAACAAGTGCTGCGCATTGAGGACCTGGAGAAGAGATCGCGCCGTTCAAATATTCACCTAATTGGGCTCCCAGAGACTATCTGCGACCCAGATCTTTCTGCACTCCTCGAAAAATGGCTGCAGGAGCAACTTGACCTCCTGCGCGCTAATGGGCCCTTGCGGGTGGAGAGATCCCATCGCTTGGGTCCTAAACAGGCAAACGCCGCTCGCCCTCAGCCGGTTATTTATTTTATTTTATTTATTTAGGTTTTTTATATACCGGCATTCATGATAAAATCACATCATGCCGGTTTACATTCAAACAGGGTGTGCAGAAAATACAATAACTGAATCTGGTGCAGAGGAGTAGCAGTTACAATGAACAGAGGTAATGGAACTGGGACAAGAGAGAAAAAGCAGTAGAAGGTTAACATCATAAATTAATAATTATTTACAAGTCCGGAGTGGCTACATTCTTTGTATATGTAGTTGTGATTCAGGTGTGGTCAGGTTATTGCCAAGCTCCTTAATTATGCCCATGAGGTAGACATCCTGTGCGCTCTCTTGGGCGCTCTCTCACGATGGTCAGAAGATCCTCCTCTTTCAAGATTTCTCCCCGAACGTTTCGGCGCAGCGTCAAGTTATGGCGCCCCACTGTTCGCAGCTGATCAATCTGGGCCTTCGTGCGACATTACTCTATCCGGCACTGTTGCGCGTGGTGACTGATGAGGGGGTGAAGTGGTTGGAGGGCCCCAAAGAGGCGAAACGCTTTGTGAGTGAGTGCGGGAGTCAGGAATCTGGATCTTTACATTGAGGGAGCTGATAGTGGCATATCATATAAAGGGGCATGGAGTCAACGGCGCCCTTCTGGAACGCTGACACTGCGCTACTCTTTGAGCTTGATAACTAACCTGTGCTTCAATTTAAAAACTTTCTGTAATTTACTGCGTTGGCCTGCAATATCGGCGGGATTATCAACCCCAATGCCTGTTAGCCCTCCATTACGATTTCCCGGGCGCAGGTTCTCGCCGCTTCTGCGCCGGCTCTCAGAGTTGTAGGTGAGAGGGGAGCGGCTCTCAGCGGCAGTCGTCCCCGGGCCTTTGGAGACTGCCAGTTGCTGTGGGCTCTGTTTCCGGAGACGTCATGCTGGGTGGCTACCCAACTGGGTCTTCAATATTTTAAGCTTAGAGGTCATGGTGATCTTTTGCGACTCTCTCTGAATTTGACTATCCCCTGATGCCAACTTACTCAAGCCTTGCTGGAGGCATTGGCTGTTGACATTTTCTTTTCATCACCCACTCACGATAAAAAAGTTGAATCCGGAGATCGCCATAGAGCCTGGAGAACACGCATACATGGAGGGGGGTGAATGTGCTCCTTCACAATCAGGACTGGATTCAAAGGAAAAGCTGGGTCTCTTTTGAGGAATATTGGTGATCTCTCACATCCAGCGGGGTGTTGCGCTGAATTCATGTGTTTGCAATTAGTTTCTTGTTCCTGTTTGAAATGTATTGTAGGGGGAACTTTAAACTTTTTCTCTACTGTATTTTGTCTTTTGTATCTGGTGGTGATGGAAATGGATGGCGGAAAGGGGTGGGAGAGGGATGGGTTTTCTTTTGTTTTGTTGTTTTTTTCCAACTCTCACTCCCGTGAATGGTGAGACAGTGATCTCTATACCTGTTTTCAGGTACTTTTGGGGATGGCGGGGGTAGGGATCTGGAGGGTGGGAGAGGGGTTGGGAATAAGAGGGGGTGGGGGAATGGGATAGTCTCTTACTTAAATGCTCAATGTTGTGGTTGTAACAACTATAGCCTAACATATCACTTCACTTAAAGACTTTAATAACCCCAATACCTCAGCTTAGATTGGCCACCCTCATTTTCTCATTCTTTACATTATCTTGTGGTAGATTCCTCTCGGACCATGGTCTATGGTTAAAATGTCTGGGGCAAATGCCCTTTTTGTTTATCTGTTTTTCTTCAGGTATATTCTTATGTGCTCACGTGTTTCATTCAACTGCATTCAACTGAGCGTGGAAATCCCTTTTTGCCTTTAGTGTGGCGTTCCTGTAGTGGTGGAGGGCATCAGTAATTAATTAATCAGTAATTAATTGCATCAGTAGCATGGGTTCTTCTTAGTGTTTGGGTAATTGCCAGGTTCTTGTGGCCTGGTTTTTGGCCTCTGTTGGAAACAGGATGCTGGGCTTGATGGACCCTTGGTCTGTCCCAGCATGGCAATTTCTTATGTTCTTATGATGTAATACTATCCCTATTATTTACTCCATGTTCTATGTATCCCATATGTTCGATGTAATTTCTAACATTAGTTCTCTGTAAATCGACGCGATATGTACTATTACATGAACATCAGTATATAAAAGCCTTTAAATAAATAAATATCGGTCCTTGGCCAGGATCTGGTTATTCAGAGGGTGGACCCCGGTGGGGAGGGTCTGCACCCAGTTGCTAGGGTCAGATCTGCTACATGTACTTATCACAAATAGATGCCTTCTAATATAAAGACTCGCGTAGTGTCATGGAATGTGTGTGGCATACACTCCCCAATTAAGTGGTCCAAAATCTTAACTCATCTCAGACAAACATCTACTGATGTAGGGTTTCTACAGGAGACTCGCCTTTCAGATTTGGAATATGCCAAATTGTGTAAACAATGGGTAGGTAGCGTTCATTAAGGGGTGGCAATACTGTTTAACAAAGCTCTGCCTATACAGGTCCATAAGGAAATTAAAGATCTAGAGGGACGGTATCTTATTCTGGTAACTGAGTTATATCACCAGACGGTAGTGTTCTGCAATTTTTACGCACCCAATACTTATAGTTCAGAGTTCTTCCAGGTTCTTTACCACTTCTTGCTCCCATACTTGACTGACACACTTATTCTTGGGGGAGATTTCAACACTATCAGAGACCCCCAATTAGATGCCTCTCATAATAGATGTAGGGAAGGAGGTCTGGGAAAAGGTCCTGCGTTTTTGGAGAGTACCTTGCATTTGATAGACCCGTGGTGCACTTTACATCCCGGAGAAAAAATTTCACACACCTTTCTCGGGCACATGCCACATACTCATGTATTGATTATTTCCTAGTCAGTGGTCATGCTTTTTCTAAGGTGTCCGATGCTGGGACAGAAGCTATAGTGATCTCGGACCACGCACCAGTGTGGCTCGACCTGACTTTGCAGCCTGCATCGAGGAGGAGTTCGACTGTGAATGTTCCCTTTCTACTTGGCCGAAGACAGGGGCTTCCAACAGTATTTGGCTGAGAGAATGTCCAATTATGACATGTTGAATCAGGAGCATAAGGGACACCCAACTCTCTTCTGGTATACTGCGAAAGCTGTTCTTTGGGTGGAAATCATCTCCTATTTGGCGCATCGTCAGAAAACCCTTAAGAGAATTTTACAGCTTAATACCCAGCTGCAGATTGTAAAGACCAAACTTCTTCAGACTAACACACGCTGTCTGAGAGTCAATTATCTTTCTATTCAATGTACGCTAAATATATTATTACACCAACGAGCAAAAAAGTTTGCTCTATTATCAACATCAGCTCTATAAATACAGTAATAAAACAGGCAAGCTGTCTCACTTAATTCGATCCACACGAGCACTCCGTTTCGTTGCAGGCCTGCGCTCACCTGCGGGTTCCATTGAAACGAGTACACAGGTTATCTTACAGCTTTTCTGAGATTATTATGGTAAACTCTATCAGTCGGAGGGTTGGTCAGAGGCAGCCTGCTCTTGGTTCTGCGCCTCCTTGCCGATACCACAGCTTACGGAGAACCAGCGGCAAACGTTGAATTCCCCTATTACTGTTTAGGAGATTGTTAGCAATCTATTGGTCCAAGAGATTGAAAGCCCTGGGTCCTGATGGATATTCAGCAGAATTTTAAAAGTGTCTCTTCGATCGAATTGCCTCTCCTTTGGCATCACTTTTCTCGGATCTCATTAGTCGGGGTAGCTTTCCGGCTCAGCAAAACCATGCCCACGTTACACTTATCTCTAAGCCAAAAATATTGGCTGACCGGTTACCCATCCTTCTCCCATCATTAGTCGGTACTCATCAAGTGGGTTTCATACGGAAGCGTTTTGCACTTTCCAATGTGCGTCGGGTGCTCACTGCAATGGAAATGTGTCACTCTTCACAGACCCCCTTTTTAACTATTAGTTTCTACGCAGAAAAAGCTTTTGACAGAGTGCGGTGGAGTTATTTATTTTACATACTGCGTCACATGGGGTTCACGAGTTGTTTTTTTTATGATGCCATACAAATGTTGTATACAAATCCCCAGGCAACTTTACTTGTAAATGGAGGTGAATCTGCTTCTTTTCCTATCCTACATGGTACGAGACAGGGGTGCCCGCTCTCTCCATTACTTTTTATACTGCAATTGGAGCCCTTATTAATGGCAATACAAAAGACTGTCGCAATTCGGGGGATTCGTTTTCAGGCAGAAATATTTAAGTGTGTAGCTTTTGCGGATGACCTGCTAGCTTTCCTAACGGATCCTGCCACTTCCTTACCATCACTCCTGGATTTGTTTGAGACCTTTGGCCTTTTTTCGGGAATTTGGCTCAATAAAGTTAAATTATCTGCCTTGGCATTTCCAGATGAGCTTCGAGAACGTTGGCGGGGCTCCTTTCCTTTACAGTGGGTGGAGACTGCTCTCCATTACTTGGGAATCCACTTGTCAGCAGACCCCGCCCAAGCCTATTTTCTCAACATCCCCCGCCTTCTCAGCTACACGCAGGAATTACTCCAGCGGTGGCGATCTTTGCCTTTGTCTTTGATTGGCCGAGTACATTTATATAAAATGGTGATCTTGCCTAAATGGCTATATATACTTCAAAATCTGCCGTTACAGCTTACACGTTGATATCTTCAGTCCATAGATCGCTTGCTGCAGCGATTTCTGTGGTGGGGGGTGGAGGGGGAGGCTCGATTGCCGCTTATCTGGCTACAGGAGCGATGGGAATTGGGAGGTCTAGGAGTGCCCCAGATGGAATTATATAATTTGGCATGCCACTTGAGAGCGATCAGGGACTGGATCTTAGGGGAGTCTTCTTTCACACACCTTCGCGGCAGACAGTGCTCTAGCCAACCCAATTGATTTGACCTATACCCTCCAAGTAGAACCTGGCAAACTACCTTCTTTTTTGACTACCTCTAGTGTGATTAGACCGCTTAGGTATGCTTGGGTGCAACTTATTAAGAGATTGCAGTTACCGCGAGTCTGTGCATATTTGTTACCTATAGTGGGAAATACTGAATTCTCTCCGGGATCTCACACTGCGGCTTTCCGACACTGGCAAGCTCGTGGGATTACTAGGTTAGGCCATTTGCTCACACGAGAGGGCCAACCAGTCCCCCTTATTGAATTTCAGAAGTATTATGGTATGGGGAACTCAGCAGTGTTCCCATACTTGCAAGTTGCTCATTACCTACATAGTCTGCCCCTGGCATTCCGGGTGCAAGCCACATTCCACAAACTGAATACGCTGTTACAACTGGAAGGTAGGCAGTTTCCCTCCCTATCTTGTTACTATAAACAACTCCGAGCTGTAAGGCGGGTGGACATTTGTGTTGCCCTTGCAGACCGCTGGAACGGGGATGGGGAGTTTGTGCTCACTCCGTCGCTATTACATGCATGTTTTGCTAGGGTGGCCCGGATCTCCTTCAACGCCTACTACCGTGAATTGCAATATACATTTTTGGGACGGGCTTATAGCTCCCCGCAGATGGCGCATAGACAGCACATTGCGGCGTCCTGTGGCCGTTGCCCTGAGGTGGTGGGCACACTGGCTCATGTTTTTTGGACCTGCCCATCCATTAAGAAATTTTGGACCCAGGTGGCTACAATTTTGGGGGTCTCTATTCCGGTAGCTCCGTTATGGATCCTATTTGGGTGTATCCCCCCATTGAGGATCCGAGATCTTGGCACTCTATTATTAATCCAGAAAGCTTGTCTAGTGGGGAAACGAGTCATTTTGATGGGATGGAGGAATACGGATCTGCCTTCCTTTTGGACCTGGCGAAATCTCTTTTACTCGCTTTTGCATATGGAATATCTCTTGGCCCGGAACACGCCACCTGCACGACGCCGCTTTTTTGCAATTTGGGACATTTATATTCAGACCCTTCCACACCGAGCTCGAAGCAGACTGCTGAATTACTGAGGCTTCACTTGTCTGGTCTAGGATTACCACTGTGGATTGTTCTTGACTTCTAACCAAGTAATATGCTCTTTCTCAACTGAATGTGGACATGTTTCAGAGACTACAGAGGGAAGGGAGGGTGGGAAGGGGGAGGGGTTTTTCTGGGTGGAGAGGGGTTTATTTTGGGAGTATTTGTACAGCCAGCACATTGTTTTTGAAAGGGCTAGGGAGTGTTGAAGTACCCCACAATCCCTAGGTGTTTTGAACTTTTCTCATTGGAAATACTTATAAAAAAAAATCCGTTTACAAGATCAAAATCACAGAACATATGTAAAGACATGGTTTAATGGAACATAGTCAACATGGATTTACCCAAGGGAGGTGTCTTGCTCACAAATCTGCTTCATGTTTTTGAAGGGGTTAAACTTGGATAAAGGTGAACTAGTAGATGTAGTATATTTGGATTTTCAGAAGGCATTTGACAAAGTCCCTCATGAGAGGCTTCTAAGAAAAGTCAGGGAATAGGAGGTGATGTCCTTTCATGGTTTCAAACTGGTTAAAAGACAGAAAACAGAGTAGGATTAAATGGTCAATTTTCTCAGTGGAAAAGGGTAAACAGTGGAGTGCCTCAGGGATCTGTTCTTGGTCTGGTGCTTTTAAATATATTTATAAATGATCTGGAAAGGAATACGACTATTGGGATTATCAAATTTGCAGATGATGCAAAATTATTCAGAGTAGTTAAATCACAAACGGATTGTGATAAATTGTAGGAGGACCTTGCGAGACTGGGCATCGAAATGGCAGATTAAATTTAATATGGACTGGTGCAAGGTGTTGCATATAAGGAAAAATAACCCAATGCAGTAATTACATGATGTTAGGTTCCATATTAGGAGCTACCTACCAGGAAAAAGATCTAGGCATCATAGTGGATAATACATTGAAATCATCTGCTCAGTGTGCTGCATCAGTCAAAAATGCAAACAATGTTAGAAATTATTAGGAAGGGAATGGTGAATAAAATGGAACATGTCCTAATGCCTTTGTATTGCTGCATGGTGAGACTGCACGTTGAGTACTGTGTACAGTTCTGGTCATCGCATCACAAAAAAGATATAGTTGCAGTGGAGAAGGTACAGAGAAGGGCGACCAAAATGATAAAGGGGATGGAACAGCTGCCTTTTGAGGAAAGGCTAAAGAGGTTAGGGCTTTTCAGCTTGGAGAAGAGAAGGCTGATGGATATGATAGAGGTCTTTAAAATCATGAGAGGTCTAGAACAGGTAGATGTAAATCGGTTATTTACACTTTCGGATAATAGAAGGACCAAGTTAATTAATGAACACAATGCTCTCCATGATGTGGAACTATCTCCAGGTCCTTGGCCTCATGGCATCAACCCTGGAAGTAGTATCATGCGTGAGGGCACACATGTGGCCTCTCCAGCACTCCCTGCTGTCACACTGGAACTCACTGTCTCAAAACTACTCAATTCACCTCCACCTACCGATGGAAGTATGCTCTCTGCTCCAGTGGTGGATACAGGAAGTTCCTCTAAGCAAGAGGTTAAGCCTGTCCCCCATTAAACTGGATCGTCCTCACAATTGTTGCGAACCTCCGGGGTGGGGAGCTCACTGTCAGGAACTGACAACTCAAGGGTGATGGACCGAGGAAGAGGCGAACTGGAACATAAACCACCTGAAAGTGCGAGCGGTGAGATTAGCATGCCTGCACGTTTTGCTCCAGAGGCAAGCAATCCGCATGATGTCTGACAATGCAACAATGGTTGTCTACATCAATCGCCAGGGAGGAACCAAAAGCCACCAATTGTCTGTGGAGATAGACCTCCTTATGGAATGGGTGTAGTTAAATCTACAAGGGATTTTGGCCTCCCACAGAGCAGAATTTCTCAGCAGGGAAAGGCTGGATCCAGGGAAATGGACGTTGTCGACCAGAGTCTTCCGCTCCTAGTAGATTGCTAGGGCCTCCCATCCATCGACCTACTAGCTACTTCTCACAATGTGAAGGTTCCCCGATTCTTCAGTTGCAGACTAGATCAGCACTCCCAAGGGATTAACACCCTCGTCCAGGCCTGGCAAGAGGAGGAATTACTGTACGCCTTCCCTCCATGGCTTCTACTGGGCAAGATCATCTGCAAGATCGAACACCACAGAGAATTAGTCTTGCTGGTGGCCCTGGATTGGCTCAAGATGCCCATGGTATGCAGACATGCGGAGGTTTCTTGTGGAGAGTGCCCTTTGCCTCCCCCCGGTCAGGGAACTTCTCCAACAAGGTCCAATTCTTCACGAGGATCCAACTCTATTCTCTCTCTCTCCCATGAGAGGGCTCGCCTGACGAAGTATGGTTATTCGGCAACCGTGATCGCCACCTTGCTCCACGCACGGAAGGTCTCAACGTCCCTGGCGTACATACGGTTCTGGAGAATATTTGAGGCCTGGTGCGAGGAATGCGAGGTGCCCCCGTATACAGCCAAGATCCCTAAGATTCTGGAATTTTTACAGGACAGCCTGAACAAAGGATTGTCCCTCAACTCCTTGAAGGTCCAAGTGGCAGTCCTCTCCTGCGTCAGGGCCGAGGTGACGGAACCCGCTTGTTGGCGCATCCAGACTTGGCCCATTTCCTAAGAGGGTTCAACACCTCCGACCACCCTTAAAGTGCCCAGTCCCCCTCTGGAACCTCAATCTAGTATTGGACTTTCTAGCAGGGCCTT
This sequence comes from Rhinatrema bivittatum, assembly GCF_901001135.1. NCBI lineage: Eukaryota > Metazoa > Chordata > Amphibia > Gymnophiona > Rhinatrematidae > Rhinatrema > Rhinatrema bivittatum. The sequence continues at coordinate 164,358,227 of NC_042622.1, read as the reverse complement.
CCTTCAGACCACTGCGCAGTCTGTTGCTAAGCCTATTAACACTAAAGACTGTATTCTTGGTGGCGATATGCTCGGTTCGTTGCATCTCTGAACTACAGGCGCTGTCATGTTGGGAACTGTTCTTTCGGTTTACTCCAGGAACAGTACAGCTTCGCACCGTCCCCTCCTTCTTACCAAAGGTAGGCTTGGAGTTTCACTTGAAACAATCCATTTCCTTATTGTCCCTGGATAGATGCAAGTTCATGGAAGTCTACCGCTGCCTTCGCCATCTAAACGTCGGTAGATTTTTAGTGCAGTATCTGGAACGTTCAGAACCGGTGCAAAGACAGATCACGTGTTTGTTCTTCACGGGGGAAAGAAACAAGGCGAAGCGGCTTCGCGAGCTACCGTAGCTTGCTAGATCAAGGAAGTAATCATAGGAGCTTATGTAGAGTCAGGGAAGCTTTTACCCCTCCAGGTTAAAGCTCATTCTACCAGTGCCCAGGCAGTATCCTGGGCGGAAGCTAAGCTACTATCTCCTGCCGACATCTGTCTAGCAGCGACGAGGTCCTCCTTGCACACCTTTTACCATCTGGACGTCCAGGCCCGAAAGGACGCAGCCTTTGCGAGGGCGGTGCTAACCGGCTCGTGGGCAGCATCCTGCCTCATTTGGGAGTAGCTTTTGTACATCCCATTGGTCCTGAGTCCATCTGACTACACACTAGGCAATGGAGAAATTACTTACCTGATAATTTTGTTTTCTTTAGTGTAGACAGACAGACTCAGCATCCTACCCACAGCTGCCCATGTACTGTAGCAAGACGTCACCCATGAGGTGAATCTCGATTCCATGACAGTGCAGGTAAGCCGTTGCCCTATCCCCTGATCAGGGCATCTATAGTGTGGCTGGGAACCAGTTCTTTCTTGGTCGAGTACAGTTACGGTCTCCAGTTTCTTAATCAAGTATTAAGTTGTATCCAAGTTCAAATTAAATTTTTCTACTGCATGTCCACAGTTCCTTTGGAAGAGATTACTGAATGGCTGAGGTCACTGCAGGAGTATATCTAGGGTGACGTCAGCTTTGAAACCTGACTCCGTCTCCATCTGCTAGCAGGGGAGCAAATAACCCGTTGGTCTTGAGTCCATGTGTCTACACTAAGGGAAACCAAAATTATCAGGTAAGTAATTTCTCTGTTTAATACTCTTAACAATAGACCATTCCTCTTTCTTTATCCGTTGAGGTTTGACCTATGTAGACAATAGAGGAACATTGCTGGCAGGTGATAGCATACATGAATTGATAGTTGTACTCCTTTTTTGTATTCATTTCCCTTTCATGAATTGAAGACCATTGATTGCACATTTGCCAGTATTTTGATATGGTATAACTTTGTTTTTAGCCCTAGCTTCAAGAAAAGTAAAGCTAAATTCTCTGATTGAAGGTGGGAGAATGTGGCCTGTAAAGAAAGCTGAGTCAGATGAGAATGAGCTGGGAGTTCTGCAAACAGTAAGTGACTCTAATGCCTCTGATTTTGGGATTTTGCCACAGTGCCTGTTTGCACCAGGAAGCAGATTGGGTAGACTAGATGGACCCTATGGTCCTTTTTTATGCTTGTGCTTATTTGTGGAGTTCAAAGGACTTATTAACAGTATCTTTGTGAACTTAAAACTAAGCCAAAAAATTGCATATGAGCTATTTTTTTTTTTTTGAATAGGCAAACTTTATTCATGGCCTTAAAGTTTATTTCCAGATATTTCAAGACCTATGGAAGAATGTAGAAGGAAATTTCTAGCAATGCGCCACCATCGTGGCTCAATGTTTGAAATTAATTTCCTTGTAAATCTATTCTAATGTGAGACAGTATTAAATATAAATTTTTGGAGCTATCACAGTTTTGATTTTTCTTAGAATCCAGAAGTTGGATGTGTCCTCGTGATGTTGGTTGTGTGAAGCATAGCAGCCGTTTATGAAGATGTGCTTCTCTCTCCATTATAATTTTTCTTTTCTCTTTAAGTGTGCTCCACATTTGAGAGCTGTTCTGGATCTCATTTATTGTGGTCTCTTTTTAAAACACAGTGAATTTTTTTTTTTTTCCTTTTTGCAGAATTGATGTTTATTGGATGCTGTCTTGTTTTTCTAATGCAAGATGATTATTGTAAAAACTTTAAATTCAAATAAAAAAAAAATTGCACTTGGACCCTTTTCCAACAAGTCACAATCTAAATTGTAGATCATGTCATCTTTGGAAGCAAGAAATAGGAAAAGGAATTCCAGGTGGTAATTGTGGTACACAAAGTTTATCTATGGCTTTGGACTGCTGGGGTTTGAGAGACTTGTGGCCTGGGGCTCTTTGTATCACTAGATTCTTTACCATCTTCTAACCTTTCTTCTCTTCTTGTTCCAGTTGAAGTAAAATGCACTTCCCTGTACGTACCAGGATCAGTCTAGACTGCTGGGTTGTGTCTCCCTTCCCTGCTGATCATTGACTAGATCAACTTTTTGTGAATAAAAAAAACAAAAACAATTTTTTTAATTATATGAGAGATTTATGGTCCCTGTGCCCGCAAGCCTTGTTACCCAGAGGAACTATGTTAATTCCCGGGTAGGGGGGATTTACCGGTGGGCCGGTCCCTCCCCCTCTCATTCCAGAGACGATTAATTCCTCTGAAGGGAGCTGTACATTCCCCTGAGGCAGTGGCTCCATTTTGTTTGTAAAATAAATAATAAAGATACAAAAACAAGGCCTGTTCCTTTCTCATTACCGGCACAGGGGATTTTTTCAGATTTTTTTTCAGATTTTTCAAACCTTTCTGATTTTTTTTTCCTCTCTCTCTCTGTCATGCCGCAGGGGTCCAGGTGTTCGGCGTGTGGGGAGCCAGCAGCGCGGATTTCCCAAGACAGCCTCTGTTTTTGTTGCCTCCCCGGGGGTGAAGGGCCTTCTGATCTGCCTGTTTCAGGCAGAAAACAGTCTCTGCCTTGTGTGCGCAGCTCCGGCAGGGCTCACGCAGCTCCTCTACATCGGCCTGCCCCATCCCCGCTTAGCGTGGGAACGGTGGCCATTTTGAATTCATCTGGCACCGATGATGCTCAGCCTCTGGGGGAGGGGATCTTCCTCCGCCGCTTTTTCCTCCTAATTTGAGCCCCGAATGCCCGATTTTGGCAGAATCGGAAGCCCTGCCTCCTGCCTTACCCTTTGGGGGGGGGGGGGGGGGTCCTTAAAGCGCCAGCATACCTTTTCCTCGCAGTTTATTTTATTACTGCATAAAGCATATTTAGAGGTAGATTTTGAGGGCAGCAACCCCCACCAGCTAAGGTACCTAGATCTGCAGATGGACCTGTACCCCGTTGAGCTCCTGTTCCGGTTCCCCCACCAGCTATCTCCCAGGATCCTGCCCCCCAAGACCCTCCCACGAGGACACGGCGGCCGATGAGGTCAAGGATGCGGCTCTCGTAGAAGGGGATGACCCTCAAGTGTTCAGATTATTTCGCAGAGAAGAGTTGGACCCACTCATACCTTATGTTCTGGAAGAACTTGCTATTCCGGCACCGCAGCCAGTGGCGGATCCTTCCCCAGGGGATCCGGTTCTTGCGGGGCTCAGGGCTTCACCTAAAGCCTTTCCCTTTCATCCGAAACTTCAGCAACTACTTACTTGGGAATGGGACGTGCCAGAGGCCAACCTGAGGGTTAGTAGGGCCATGGTAAAGCTCTACCTGCTTCTGCAGGACTCCTTGGAGTTGCTGAAGGTCCCTCAGGTAGACTCTGCCGTCTCCGTGATTGCCAAGCACACGACCATTCCGGTGACAGGAGGCACTGCTATGAAGGACCTCCAGGATAGGAAGCTCGAGGTTCTTCTCAAACAAATTTTTGAGGTTTCAGCACTAAGTGTTAGGGCAGCAGTGTGCAGCAGTCTCATGCAGCGGGCTACCCTTCGGTGGGTGCAGCAGTTGCTCACCTATCAGGATCTTCCCTCGGCAGAGCTGGAACAGGCAAATCATTTGGGATTGGCGGTGGCCTATACGGCTGATGCTTTATATGATCTCCTACGTACCTCCTCTCGCACGATGGCCTCCGCAGTTTCGGCTAGAAGGCTTCTTTGGCTCCGCCACTGGGCAGCTGACGCCACGTCAAAGTCACAGTTGGGCTCCTTTCCATTTAAAGGAACCTTGTTATTCGGAGAGGAGCTGGAACATCTCATTAAAGACTTGGGGGATAATAAGGTTTACAAACTTCCAGAGGACAAGCCTCGTTCTTCTCGCTCTTTTGGATCGTTTAGGGGACGTTTTCAGGGTCAACGACTGTTCCAGACGGGTAGGACTCCGTCTTTTGCTCCGCGGCAGCAGCCTTCACGGTTCATCCCTATTTGGACGACTGGCTCATCCGGGCGAAGTCAGAAACTCTTTGCAAGATGGCAATTCAGACGGTCTTACATCGTCTTCAGGCCCTCGGTTGGGTAGTCAACTTCGACAAGACTCAATTGGTACCATCCCAGGTTTTGCAGTTCCTGGGTGCACGTTTCGAACGGCTGTGGGCAAAGTTTTTCTCCCACAGGACAGAATGCTCAAACTGATGTCTCAAGTGTGCCGCCTTATGGCCCTCCCATTACCCACAGTGTAGGACTATTTGCAAGTTCTTGGTTCTATGGCATCTACTCTAGAAGTAGTCCCCTGGGCCTTTGCGCATCTGCATCCTTTACAGAGAGTGTTGCTTTCCCGTTGGGACCCCAAGTCAGAGGAGTTCCATCTGCCTCTGCCCCTCATGGAACCAGCCCGATCCAGTCTCGAATGGTGGTTAGTCCCCGATCACTTACAGAAGGGAATGGATCTCGAAAATCCACAGTGGATAATTGTGACGATGGATGCCAGTCTTTTCGGCTGGGGAGCGGTCTGCCAGTTACAATCGGCTCAGGGACAGTGTACACCACAGCAGTCCAAGTGGTCCATCAGTCGCTTGGAGACAAGAGCGGTTCATCTGGCGTTACGCAGTTTTCTCCCATTGGTTCAGCATTGGTCGGTAAGAGTTCTTTCCGACAATGCGACAACTGTGGCGTACATCAACAGGCAGGGCGGTACGAAGAGTCATCCAGTCGCCACAGAGGCAGATAAGCTGATGGTCTAGGCAGAACGTCATCTGGTTCATTTAGCGGCATCTCACATAGCCGGAGTGGACAACGTTCAAGCAGACTTTCTCAGTCGCCAGCGGCTCGACCCCAGAGAGTGGTAGCTGTCCGGGGAGGCAATGAGGCTTCTCACTCGTTGGTGGGGGGACGCCCCGGCTAGATCTGATGGCTATACGCATGAATGCGAAGGCGGTTTGTTTTTTCAGTCGACGGAGGGAGCACGGGGCAGAAGGGGTAGATGCCCTGGTCCTCCTGTGGCCCCAAGACGTGCTCCTCTGTGTTTCCTCCGTGGCCGCTAGTAGGAAAAGTCTTGAGATGGGTAGAGTCCCACAGGGGTCCCGTGATTCTCGTGGCTCCGGAGTGGCCACGGAGACCGTGGTTTGCAGATCTCATCAACCTAGTGGTTGACGGCCCCTTGCATCTCGGCCATCTTCCCAACCTGCATTGACAGGGTCCGGTATTTTTCGATCAGGCAGCTCACTTTTGTCTAGTGGCTTGGCTTATGAAAGGCGACAGCTGAGAAAGAAGGGTTACCCGGAGGTGGTTATTACCACTCTGCTCAGCTCAAGAAAAACCTCTACCTCTCTTACTTATGTTTGAGTATGGAAAGTCTCCGATACTTGATGTAGCGGATTGAAAGTGTCTCCGCGCCGAGCCACTGTAGTTAACATTTTGGCGTTCTTGCAGGACGGTTTAAAGAAGGGACTCGCTTACAGTTCGCTCCGCGTGCAGGTAGCAGCGCTGGGCTGTTTGCGTGGTATGGTTGATGGTATGTCTCTTGCAACACATCCAGATGTGGCTCGTTTTTTGAAGGGGGCCAAACATTTGAATCCAATTTGAGCACGCTGTCCGTCGTGGAGTTTGAATTTGATTCTTCATGGGCTCTGTGACCCTCCTTTTGAACCTCTTAAGCGTGCTACCTTGAAAGATTTAACTCTCAAGACAGTATTCCTCGTGGCGATCTGTTCCGCTAGGTGTATATCGGAAATTCAGGCCTTGTCCTGCCAGGAACCATTCTTGTGCATCTCGGATTCAGGGATTTCGCTGCGGATAGTTCCCTCCTTTCTGCCAAAGGTGGTTTCCGCATTTCATGTCAACCAGTCGGTAGAGCTGCCGGCGTTTCCAGATTTAGATCGGTCTTCTCCTCAGGCTAGGGACTTACGGAGGCTTGATGTACGCTGGGTGCTCCTGCAATACTTGGAGGTGACTGATGCCTTTCGTCTCTCAGACCACCTTTGTGTCTTATGGAGCGATCCTAAGAAGGGATGTCAGGCTTCTAAGGCTACCATTGCGCGATGGCTGAAGGAAACCATCGCTTCGGCATACGTTTGTCATGGCCGACCAGTTCTTGATGGTCTGAAGGCTCATTCGCTTCGGTCTCAGGCGGCTTCCTGGGCTGAGAGCCAATGTATTTCGCCGCAGGAGATTTGCAGAGTGGCGACTTGGAAATCTTTACACACTTTTGCTAAGCATTATCGTTTAGATGTTAGGGCTCCGGGTTCCAGATGTCGAATCCTTCGGCAGCAGTGTGGGGCGGGACTCTCCGGATCCCACTCCATTTAGGGCTGCTTGGGTACATCCCAGCAGTCTGGACTGATCCTGGTATGTACAGGGAAAGGAAAATTGGTTCTTACCTGCTAATTTTCGTTCCTGTAGTACCAAGGATCAGTCCAGACGCCCGCCCAGATACTCTTTCTGGAGAGTCCGCTCATTTTCTTGTTGTATTTCTTTCTTTACAAGGTTTAGGAGACTCTGAAGAATACCAATTTTTGATTCTCTCCATGTTTATTTTCCTATATATAGTTTTTTGTGGCTTGGTCTAGTCATTGATTGTCCTACTTTCATAATTTCTCCTTTGTTATTCAATATACTGGAGGATCGCAGGTGGCACACTGGGTTATCATAGGGTGCCTTGAACTTTTTTTTCTGACTCCACCAGCAGTCTGGACTGATCCTTGGTACTACAGGAATGAAAATTAGCAGGTAAGAACCAATTTTCCTTTGTCTACTGATCTATGAGGAATAAATTTGATTCTGTTAACAAGCCATTAAAGTGGTGCCACTGATTGCGGAAAAAGCTTTACCGATTCTTCTGTGTTTTCTCCCAAGCCTCAGCGGAAGTCATCAGGAAGAAGTCCACTTGAGGATATCACAACCCAGTCTGGTGTCATCCTTGAGCCAAACATTTTGGCTGATGCCCATTCTCTGTCCAAACCATCTTCTTTGACTCCATTATTGAACATAGTAAGTTCAGAATCAGTCTTCACTGGTGCTCTGTCCTGGTGCTTCTCTAACATAACTACAAAACAGCATAAGATCCTCAGAGGGGTGCATAACTCTAAACCTTTTTTTTTTTTTTTTTTTTGCTGAGGCAGAAAGTTGTGCATTCCTTTGAGGTTCTATTACTGAACAAGCTGGACATCAAGGTAAAGTGCCTCGGTTACACTAACGCTTCAAGGTATGCACTAGGCACTTACAGTAGCAAATGTAACAGGCATGAATGGGAAGCAGGAGAACATCATTTCTAAAACCGTTGCTGTTTTTACAGTTAAAATGTAATTAACCAAGGTTAAAAACTGATAGGTCCTTGGTCTCCTCTCACCTACTCCTTATTGCTAAATATTATCCGGTTGATGTTTGGGGAGGGAGAAGACTGAAGGCCTATTAGCCATTTTCTTGGTTCCTAAGTTATTTTGATTTTAATCACTTTGGGCATAATGTCCTTTGGATATCTATTTGAGTAAGTGCTTTTGTTAATATTTTTTCTGTGAAATAGCAAGGGCTTTGAGCATATTTCTATCCTGTGGTAACTTTATTATTTTTTTTTTTTTAAACAGTGTTCAGAGATCAAGACTTCAGTGAAAATTGGGACTGATCTCCAGCCTAAGGTGGCATTGAGCAAATTAAAAAATACTTGTGCTGCTGACGGTCCACTTTGTAACTCCGATCCGTGCACAGACTGTCTCCAGCCCAGTGCTTCCTCCCTGGTGATGATCAGTGCTGATGATGGCCCAGCAGAGATGCTAGAGCCAGTTGTAGATGAGTTAGCCCTAGAGAAGTGCGATTTTGAATGTTCTCAGCTTTCTGAATCTCTCTCGTCATGTTTTCAGTTGAGTCAATCTGCAAACCTTTCACTACTTAAAGAGCAAGAAGAAATAGGCATTTCAACTCTGAATCTGTACACTGCTTTTGTCTCTGAGTCACATGATCCTGTGACTCTAACGTCACAAGAAGACTATGGGGATAGTGGAGTAGCCTCCATCCATGGAAGAAATGAAACTGGGTTAGCTCAAAGCACTGAGAATGAGAAAAGGGAAACCTTGCAGTCTTCTAAGGCAAGTGCTTCAACTTCCCTAAACTGCGCTATCATGAACTTGGAAGTATTGGAAAGTGTCCAGCCTCCCTCGGAATTTGATTTATCTGCAGATTCCTGTGCACACATTTCAGCCCAGATCCCTCTTCCTGAAGTAAATAGCACAAGTACTAACTCTCTTAAAATTGTGGCAGAGTCCAGTCATGTAGTAGGTGAGACTAGTAAGGTGGATTCATCTGTTCTCCACTCAGGTGAGCTGAAAGAGGAAGAGCTCTATTTTTGTGATGTGACAGAAGAATTAAAAGCTTCCTTTGACTTATTTCAGCTGGCAAGCTCACCAGATACCACAAAAGTACCAGAGGCTGACCACTTTTTCAGAATGACTACAAAAGTAGGGGGTGTTCCAACATGGAGCATCGTGAAAAGTGCATCTCCTCTGGGCACAACAGACTTTGAATGTGATCCATCAAATACTGATGTTTTTGAAGATCCATCTCTTATATCAGAGACTCAGGATGCACAGAATTTTTTGACTGCTAGAGGACACTTGCTAAAACCTTCTTTTGTTTCTCTTAACTTGCTGCAGCTGGGTGAAGATGCAAACTTGGAACAGTCTATGACTGGTTGTGCTACTGCTAAGGATGAAAGTGATCAACACCATCTCCTGCAGTTAGAGGAGCATGACCTTCAAACCATGACTCTTCACACACAGGGCCAATCTGCTTCAAACCTCACAGATCTGCTGGAGAATGAAGGAGAAACTGGTTTAGTTGTGGAGGAGGAGGAAGACATCCACAGTGACATTCTTCCTTCAGGAGATGAGTGTCAGAGTCTGGTTTTATCAGAGCCAGAACAGCAAGATAAATGCTTTGCTTCTACAGATAACTTTCCTAACAATATTCAAAGCAGACTGGCTCATGCAGAAGCCTGGACAATGTCCTTGCCCCATTCAGAAGTCAGCATTATGACCCCTGTACTCAGCTCCAGTGCTGAGACTTGGATGACTCCCATTATGTTACTGGAGGAGAGCATGAAAGCCTCAGCAATGTTTGAGAGTGTGAAGTGCAGCCTGTCACCAGTCTCGCAGCAAGATGTTGGTACGAACATGACCCCTGTCACCAATTCCTGTGCAGTGACATGGGTGACCCCCATTGCCTTACTGGAGAGGAGCATGAACACATCTGGAGACTTTAGCATGAATGGAAAGAGAGAGGCCTGTGCAAAGGACAAGGCTGCTGAAACAGACTCCCTGCTCTGGAAGTAAGTGCTTTGCAAAGGAAATTTTAGCAAGAAATACTTTGCACTTTTCTTTCTAGCATTGGGGCTAATCTCTGTGTACAGTCCTTAAGAGCCAGTCTGTTGCTGCTCTTTTTTTTTTTTTTTTTATTGTCAAATGTGCCATTTCTGGCCATATTGTAACTTTTTTAATACAGCAAAGAGGGAGTGAGACCTGAGGGGGCCTGGGCAGCCTGAGTGCATTTTGAGACATAGGTAAGCATAAACATCAAAGCAGTGCCATTGTAATCCCAAGGCAGCAATGCAGTTGTCTTGGACATGCCACTGACTGGGATTAGTACAGCCATAGAAAGTTGAGGGGGCCTCTTGGCTTAATACAGCAAATTGGGAGTTGTAAATTGAAAAAATCGGAGGGTATAAAAAAAAATCAATACAAGATGAAAAATGTATTTCTAAGCACTTGATATTCCTCCTGTTTAGTTTAGTCTAGCTTCTAAAGGTGGGCCCAAGGCGGATTAAATCAAATGGAGCTAGTAATTAATATAGAGAAGACAAAATTCCTTCATTTAGAAAGAAAAAAAAACATGGAGATCACACTCAACCCAATCACACTCAATAACAACAAACAAATAATACTTGCAGAGAAAGTACGGAATCTAGGAGTAATAATCGACACAGAACTAAGCTTAAAACAACATATATCAATAAAAGTAAAGGAAGGATACGCCAAACTCATGGTCCTCAGAAAACTTAAACCACTTCTAACAACCGCCAACTTTCGATCAGTACTACAAGCGCTAATATTTGCAAGCACTGATTATTGCAATACCCTTCTACTAGGTTTACCATACACCTCCATAAGACCACTGCAAATCTTGCAGAACACAGCTGCAAGAATATTAACTGGAAAAAGAAAAAGAGACCACATTACTGAAACACTGGCTGAGTTACACTGGCTTCCCATTGAACAAAGAATACAGTACAAAACACTATGCACCATACACAAATTAATACACAACGAAAACGAAGACTGGCTCAACACAGCCCTTCGCGTACACATCCCCAACAGAAACCTAAGATCAGCCAACAAAGCACTTCTAACTATTCCATCAGTCAAAACAGCAAGACTAACCCAGGTAAGAGAAAGGGCGTTATTCTTAGTGGGACCCATACTATGGAGTTCCATGCCCTTGGAATTAAGGCTACAAAGAGAAAACAAAACATTTAGAAAAAATCTAAAAACTTGGCTCTTTAAACAAGCTTTTCAAAAAGAGAAGAGAGAATAGAAAACAGGGAAGTGCAAGGTACAAACAATGAACACCCACACAAACAGTAAGGGTGTAGTTTTTAATAGAACTCATCACTAAGGGATAAGTTACAATTATAGAATGAGTCTTAGACTCAAAACTGCTATAGAATTGACCTGGACATGATGTTGAACACATTCATTCAACAGCTAACATTAATTAAAAACTATGTTACCGAACCTTATGGCACCTGTGTAAACTGATAGATTTTAATAGCATTACTTTTATGTGCCTTACTGTAAACCGTTGTGATGGTACCCACCTTAATGATGGTATAGAAAAAGATTTAAATAAATAAATTAGGTAACATAAAGAAGTACTGATTTATATACACTAAGTAATAAATGCATGCAGAGAGGAAGTGGATTGCAAGTGAATAGATCAGAACTGAGGAAATTAGGTAGGAAGCACTGGGTATAAATTGCAGTTCTAGAGTTAAGAAGTGAGAGAAATAGCAGCAATATGGGAGAGATTAAAAGTCAGTTGGAAGTGGGTGAACTGTGTGGGATTTGCTGGCAGTGGGCAGGTACTAGAGGAGGAGTCTCTGCTGTGGCATTTAGGGGAAGGCCTGGCTAAGTTGCCACACTTGGACCTTTTTTTTTTTTTTTTTTTTTTTCCAAAAGGTGAGATAACAGGGAAGGTAGTCTTTCTAAATTTTTGGAGAAGGTGATAATTTACCTGGTGATTTGAAACAAAAAAGTTCATTACTTGAGGTTGATAACTAGGTTAATTGCAGACCAATATCAAATTTACCCTCAAAATACTTGAAAAATGTGTTAAGATAACGAGGATTTTCTGGATGAAAATGTGCTGGACATGCATCAGTGGTTTAGGGTTTGCAACAGCACTGAAACCCTAAACTTTTGTGTCAGACTTTATTCTTTGTAATCTTGATCAGAGTAGATCAGTAATATTAGCATAGTTAGATGTAACTGCAGCGTTTGACACAGTTGCAGAATGATTTTGGTTAGAATCAATATGTATTGGAGGAATTGTGCTTAAATGGTTGCAGTCCTTTCTAACTGATTGGATCCGACAAATGAGAGGTAGTGAAAATATTCCCTATCAAATGCCATTATGTCTGGAGTCCCTCAAGGGACAACACTTTCTGCTGCATTGTTTATCTATTCTTCTTCTTTCATTCAGAACAGTCCAGGCAAATGGGTTGTGTCCACAGAGATGAATAGGTTTGCTGACATTGCCCCTTTATAGGCATCCATATTGGCCTCAGCCTGCCAGTATTCTCTGTCTCCAGCAGAAGGTGGGCGAGCATCATAAGAATTGCCTTATTGGGTCAGACCAAAGATCTATCAAGCCCACTATCCTGTTTCCAACAGTGGCCAATCCAGGTCACAAATACCTGACAAGATCCCAAATAGTAGATTGATCCCTTGCTGCTAATGCCCAGGAATTTAGTGGCTTGTTCTAAGTCTTATCTGGTTAATAACAATTTATGAACTTCTCTTGCAAGAACTTGCCCAAACTTTGTTTTTAACCCGGCTTTGCTAGCTGGCTTTACTACATCTTCCGGCAATGGATTTCAGAGCTTAATTGGGCCGTGAGTGAAAAATTTGTGCTAAGGCCTCATTAGGCTGGATGAAAGGGAAAATTTATAGTGGGCAGCTCATGAGGTGAAAGACTAGTTTTCCCTCCCTCAGTTGTGCGTAGCACTGGAATAGTGGAATTATTTAATTCCTGTTCATACCCCAGATCAGTCCAGAGAAGTGGGTTTTACATCCCTACCAGCAGATGGAGGCAGAGAATCAAAAGTTTTGAGGCACTGCTACATAACTGAGAGTGCCATCTGCAATCCCTCAGTAGTTCTCTGTCTCCAGCAGATAGAGGGACAAGCCTGCAGTTAAGAAAAAGGGACAGAAGAAGTTAGAAGATGCTCCCTGAGGTGTTAGGTTCCTTCCTTTATTTATTTATTTATTTAAAGCTTTTTTTTATACCGGCATTCATGATAGAATCACATCATGCCGGTTTACAAGTAACAAGGGAAGTGAAGAAAAACCTAACATTTAACAGGTGGAGAGAAGTAAGAAAGATACAATAAAACAGGGGAAGCTGGAACTGGGATAAGAAGGAGAAGCCTGAGTAGTTTTAGGAGTAAAAACAGGAACAACTATTTACATAGTGCTGGGATGTAACACGATGGTTGTAGCAGACAGATCATAAGGCCCATTAGAGGAGTCAGTGCGATTCAGGAAAGGCTTGTCTAAATAGCCAAGTCTTAAGTCTTTTTCTAAATGTTAATAAGCATGGTTCCTGTCTGAGGTCCGGGGGCATAGCGTTCCAGATGGAAGGTCCCGCCGTGGAGAAGGCTCGTTCCCTGAAGGCGAGGTAGTGTGTCACTTTGGATTGGGGAACATGTAACGATCCTCTGTAGGCTTCTCTGATGGGTCTGAAAGAGGAGTGTAGTTTGAGTGGGATTTGAAGGCTAAGAGGGGCTTGGGAATGGATGGTTTTATGGATGATGGTCATGGACTTATGGAGGATTCTGAAATGTATTGGTAACCAGTGCAGATTTTTGAGAATGGGAGAGATGGGCCATCCCTCAGGTTGAGCCGGACGAGCAGGGGGTTGGTAATCCCTGATGAGCTTCAGCCTGAAGCAGATCCAGAGGTCTGACAGCCAGGGGTCCTGGTTGCCTCTTATCCCCTGAAAGCTCCTTCCCGGAGGTATTGCCAGCAGCAGGAAAGTATTCCTTTTTTGCTTGAATTTTTATTTGCTGTGGCTGTTTCTGGTTTGATCATCGGGGCAGGCTTGGGCTGGGGAAGAGAGAAGGGGTAGCTCCTCTGTTCGCGGCTTTGGGCTGCTCGGGGAGTCGGAAGCTGCAGTGTGCAGTGTTCCTCTTTTCTCCCGTGTGCTGTGATCACTTGGCTTCTATCCTTTACAGTAGGCCCGGCTGAATGGAGGCAAAATGGTGCCAACGGTGATTGCCCAGTGTGGGAAAGCTTGTCAGGCCAACGGCCTGGCTCGGGGACAACTGAATGCAGCAGCGTTATGCCGAAACTCGTTTCTGGGGGGGGGGGGGGGGGGTGTCTTCCAGAGGAAACGAGGCTGGTAGGAGAGCCACAGGTTCCCAAGGCTTGTCACAGTAAATACTTGGAGCCTAAACAGCCTGTCAGGCAGGAGAAAGGGCTACAGCTCTGAAGGTGACAGATTCCCAGGATAGGGAATCCCCCCCCCACCCCCCCCTCCCCCCCCACCCCCCCTCCCCCCCATTGTCTCCAGCGATCCCGTCTGTGGGGTGGGGTGATGCAAGCTCTGAGCCAGAAAGGGGAGATGATAACATGGGGTTTTCCTCTGAATTTGTCTTGTTTATGCATAAGGCCCTTTTAACCACGAAAAGCACTGGCTATAAAAGGGCAATTCCCTGTGCGTACCAGGATCAGTCCAGACGGTGGGTTATGTCCCCCATCCAGCAGATGGAGTCAGACAAAGCATCGGAGGGTGCTACCTTATAAGCCACTGCACCCTCTGCTGCTCTTCAGTATCTTTCTAACTCCAGCAGATAGGAGCAGGGGAATCTTTGATTTCCCAGTACATTGTCCGTGTACTTGTTTCATTTCTAATTTTCTCTGTGAAGCTTCTTGATGGATCAAGTTCTCTAATTTAAAAAAACAAACCCGAGAGACTTTTTGATTTCAGGCTTGCAGACAGTGGTCTTTTCTATCTCTCTGTCTGTCCTTCCTGCCTCCCTCCCACTTCTGCCGGTACGGGGTAAGTGTATTTGTGGGCATTTTCTCCGCAGGTTAGTTCTGAATTACAGACCATCAAGGGGTGCATGTTGGAGGTTTTCAACCTCTTCCGCCCCCCCCCCCCCCCATTGCTGTGCTCCGACCCGCAGCCCCGAGACATTCATTCCCCAGGGCTGCCAGCCGCAGAGAGGTCACATTCCTCTGTGTCGCTTTTCAGAAGGGAGCAGGAACCCCTTGGGTCGGTGGATTTAGGCAGCGGAGGTCGTTCTTTCCCACTCCCCAGAGCGATATTTGCCTCTTTCCTCAGGGCCGCCCCCTCCCTCCTCCTCATGCTGAGGGCCTTCCGATGCTCAGCGTGTGGAGAGCCCGGGTCCCGGCTTTCCCGTGAGGGGATCTGCATGAGGTGCCTCCCTGGGGGGAGGGCACCTTGCAGCCGGCGGGAAACTCTGCTCCGCGAGGCCAGGCGCGATCTCATCGACAGAGACAGGCTCTGATCCCGCTTAGTGCGGGAACGGCGGCCATTTTGGAGGAGGAGCCAGTGGGCCCGGCACAGATACCTCACATGACAGATGACATCGGGGCATTGTTTCCTCCTGTTCTAACACCGGTTTCTCTCCTGGAGCCCGGCATGTCTGCGGGGGATCCTGTGTTTCTGCCTCCTTCGGGCCCGCCCCCGTTTTCGACAGATTTTGTGCTCCTAATGCACAATGCCTATCTGGCCAGGATGTCACAGCCTTCGGATCCTCTCCCTGGACCCCCACCACCCAAGGTCCCTCGGATGGCTGATTCTCCGCCTGGGGGAGCCTCTCAGGATGTAGGTGCCCCAGGGGTGGGGGTCCCTCCGGGGCCCTCTCGGTTGCGCTTGCTCCTTCCCCCCGGCGGGGGGGTAGATCAGGTGCAGACCCGTCCTTAGACGACCCCCAGGATCCCCTGCTAGATTCACAAATGGAAGGGGACGATCCCAGAGTGTTACGAATTTTTCAAAGGGACGAATTGGACACTCTTATCCCCCACATCCTACAGGAACTGGATATTGAACCTCCGCTGGATCCACCTGGTCCCACTCCGTCGGGGAAGAAGGGGGGACCCTGTCTTGGCGGGGCTCCGTCCTCCGACCAGGGCTTTTCCGACTCATCCTACCTTTCTCCAGCTCTTAGCCAGGGAATGGGATTCACCTGAAGCCTCCTTCAAGGTCAGCAGGGCGATGGACAAACTGTACCTCTTCCGGAGGATTTCCTAGAACTGCTTAAAGTTCCGAAAGTGGACTCCACGGTGTCGGTAGTCACGAAGCGAACCACAATTCCGGTTACGGGAGGCACAGCGCTCCGGGACCTACAAGACAGGAAGCTAGAGGTCTACCTCAAGCGAATATTCAAGTTCTCCGCGCTGGGGGTCCGGGCGACCATCTGTAGCTCGCTGGCACAAAGAGCGGGATTCCGCTGGGTACAGCAGATAAATCACCTCACAAGAACTCCCTCCTGAGGAGGCTCATCAGGCGGACCGTTTGGAGGCAGTTATTGCCTATGCGGGGCAGATGCACTTTATGATCTCAGAGTGCTGGCCCGGTCCATGGTAGTGGCGGTCTTGGCTCGGCGTCTCCTCTGGCTCCGCAACTGGTCAGCGGACTCTTCTTCCAAGACGCAGTTGGGATCCCTACTCTTCAAAGGGAAATTCCTATGTGGGGACAACTGGACCAGATCATCAAATCCCTCGGAGAAAACATGGTACATAGGCTCCCAGAAGATCGGCCGCGGACTACCAGATTGTTCAATACCTCCAGAAACAGGTTCCACAGTCAACGTCGCTTCTGCACCTCCAGACAGACGACGCCTAGGACGCCCTCTTCTCGCTCTCAGTCTTGGGCTCGTCCCTTTCGAGGCCGCAGGCCAGCGAGGGACGTGATGGCACAAGCTGCCTCTTCCAAGCCCCCACAATGATGCCAGACTGACCCACTCCCAGACGCCCAGGATTGGGGGCCGGATTTCTCTCTTCTACGAGGAGTGGGCATGAATCACGTCGGATCAGTGGGTCCCCGATATTCTAAGGTACGGCTACGCATTGGATTTTGCTCGACCCCCCCCCCCCCCCCCCCCCCCCCCCAAGAGACAGATTTCTCTTCTCTCCCTGCGGGTCAGTCCAAAAGCAGGCCATTGTACAGCAGACCTTTGACAGACTCCTGGCTTTGGGGGCAATCATCCAGTGCCTCCCACAGAGCTGGGCTCAGGGCATTATTCAGTCTACTTTGTGGTCCCCGAGAAGGAGGGTTCTTTCCGACCAATTCTGGACCTCAAGCTGGTCAACAAGTCGCTCAGGGTCCCACACTTCAGAATGGAGACCCTGCGCTCGGTGATTGCGGCGGTTCATCAGGGGGAATTCCTCGCCTCTCTGGACCTGACAGAAGCCTATCTTCACATCCCCATCTGCAAGGCGTATCAGCGTTTCCTGCAGCATTTTCAGTTCCAGGCACTACCCTTCAGTCTGGCGACCGCCCCCTGCACATTAACGAAAGTCATGATAGTAGTGGCGGCAGCTCTCTACAAGGAGGGAATTCTGGTTCACCCAAATCTGGATGACTGGCTCATTTGAGCAAAGTCCTTGCTCCAGGGCCAGCAGGCAGTCACCAGAGTGGTTCAGCTCTTACAATCCCTTGGCTGGGTTATCAACTACACCAAGAGCAGACTTACTCCGTCGCAGTCACTGGACTTCCTGGGGGCATGTTTCAACACAGCGTCAGGCAAGGTTTTCCTCAGGCCGGATCGTGCCCAGGCGCTCTCGGCACAGTCCAACACTTCTCTTGCCTCTCATTGCCCACAGCTTGAGATTGCCTCCAGATCCTGGGATCCATGGCTTCCACGATCGACCTCGTACCCTGGGCCTTTGTGCATATGCGGCTGCTACAAAGAGCGTTACTCTCCCGTTGGAAACCAGTATCCAGGAGTTTCAAGCCATCCTTCCACTCCCACAACCCGCCAGAGACAGCCTGCGGTGGTGGCTCGACCCACTTCACCTGGCGCAGGGAATGTCCTTGGATATCCCGGACTGGGTGGTGGTAACCACGGATGCCAGTCTCTCTGGCTGGGGAGCAGTCTGCCAATTGAGCTCGGTCCAGGGACAGTGGACAAGGGCTCAATTCACGTGGCCAATCAATCGCTTGGAAACCAGAGCGGTTCGCCTGGCACTGAGAAGTTTCCTCCCTCTCGTCCATCTTTGGGCAGTCAGAATCCTCTCGGACAACGCCACTATGGTAGCATACATCAATCAGGAAGGAACGAGAAGTTGCCATGTCTCTCTGGAAATGGACAAGCTGCTGGCCTGGGCGGAGACTCACCTCTTCAGGCTGGCGGCCTCTCACATCGCAGGAGTAGACAACGGTACAGGTGGACTTCCTGAGCCGACAACGTCTCGATCCAGGGGAGTGGGAGCTCTCTGAGGAGGTGATGCAGCTCCTCATTCAGCGTTGGGGGACCCCTCACCTGGATCTCATGGCCACCTCCCACAACGCAAAAGTGGCGCGGTTCTTCAGTCGCAGAAGAGAGCGCGGTGCGGAAGGTGTGGACACGTTAGTGCTCTCATGGCCAAGTCACCTTCTCCTCTACGTGTTTTCACTGTGGCCTTGGTGGGCAGGGTTCTTTGGAGAATCGAAGGCCACCGGGGTCTGGTGGTGCCGGAATGGCCCCACCATCCATGGTTCGCGGATCTGATCAACCTGGCGGTGGACGGCCCTCTCCGCCTCGGCCATCTCCAGCGGCTATTTCATCAAGGTCCAGTATTTTTCGACCAGGCAGATCGCTTCTGTCTTGTGGCCTGGCTTTTGAGAGGTGCCGTCCAAGACGCCTGGGATACCCAGAGGCTGTAGTTTCAACCCTTCTCAAGGCCTGGAAGCTGTCTACGTCCCTCGCTTATGTCCGAGTGTGGAAAGTTTTCGAATCCTGGTGCTCTTCTCATTCAGCCTTGCTGCGGACAGCCTCTGTCCCGCAAATTCTTTCGCTCCTCCAGGCGGGCCTGGAAAAGGGCCTAGCCTACAACTCCCTAAAAGTTCAGGTCTCTGCGCTCGGGTCCTTGGTTCATCGACAGGACGGAATTACCCTTTCAGCTCATCCAGATATCGTGTGGTTCCTCAAGGGGGTGAAGCACCTAAAGCTTCCGCTTCAGGCTCCTTCAGGACACTTCCTGGAGCCTCAACTTGGTCTTAAGGATTTTGGGAGGTCCTCCCTTTTGAGCCTCTACGTGGCACCACCCTCAAGGATCTCACACTCAAGACTGTTTTCCTTGTGGCCATTTGTTCTGCCCGCCGGGTTTCTGAATTCCAGGCGCTCTCCTGCAGGGAGCCCTACCTTCGGTTCACGGATTCGGGTGTCTCCTTACGCACGATGCCCTCTTTCTTCCTAAGGTGGTCTCGGCATTTCACCTGAATCAAACTATGGAGCTCCCCTCATTTTCCGCTGATGAGTCCCGTGAGCTCCGTAAGTTCGATGTCAAGCGCATCCTGATCCGTTACCTGGAGGTCACTAATGAATTTCGTCTGTCGGATCATCTATTTGTCCTTTGGCATGGTCCCAAAAAGGGATGCAAAGCCACGAAGTCAACGATCGCTCGCTGGCTCAAAGACGCTATTGGGACTGCATATATAGGAGCCAGACGACAACCTCCGTTAGGCGTCCGAGCCCATTCTCTGCGGTCTCAAGCGACGTCCTGGGCAGAGAGCCAGTCCGTCTCTACACAGGAGATTTGCCATGCGGCCACCTGGAAATCGTTGCACACCTTTACTAGACACTATCGCTTGCACCTTCCGTCAAAGCATCCACCTTTCAGCAGGTGGATGCTGCACTCGTTCTGCAGGTCCAGACCAGGAGGCCCCAGTGGGGATGAAGGAAATGGCCATTTTGTCTCCATGTGGCAGGAGGCCTGCCATGGACAGGGAGTGCAAGCATTCCCCTCCCCTGCTTTCTCCAGGATAGCTGGAGATGGTAGAGAGGTGGCGAGGACAGTGAGCGTGATGGATTTTCCGCGGATTTTGTATTGTTGCTGCATGAAGCCTACCTCGCCAAGAAGGAAGTGGTGGGTAAGTGGTCGGCTACCCAAAAGCCCCAGAGCATGGCTAAGAAGCCTCGAGCTGAGGCACCTCCCAGTCGGGCATTCTTTGCCTGCTGGGTCTGGGATGATCGGGAGTGGAGGAGAACTCCTCTGGAGGATCCACATATTGACCAGGGTGCAGATCCTGCGACTGCCTCAGTGGGTGGTGACCCGGATGTGGTGGACATTCCTCTCACAGAAAGGGATGACCCTAAGGTATGTGGGAGGATTCTTACAGACTGCATGGGCCGCCAATGCCTTTCCCTTTGCTGAAGAAGCTGATTGTCAATGGGATTTCCCTGAGGCAAGACTGAAAGTGGCCAGGGCTATACCCAGGTTGTATCCCTTGCTGGAGAACATTTTTGGAGCTTTGGACGCTCATGAGGGACTTTGAAACCTCTTCTGAAAACCCAAATACACCACATCTACTGGTTCACCTTTTATCCACATGTTTATTAACCCTTCAAAAAAAATGAAGCAGATTGGTGAGGCAAGAATTCCCTTGGGTAAACGCATGCTGGCTGTATTCCATTAAACCATGTCTTTTTTTTATATTCTCTGATTTTGATCTTTAGAATACTTTCCACTATTTTTCCTGGCACTGAAGTCCGGCTCATTGGTCTATAGTTTCCCAGATCACCCCTGGAGCCCTTTTTAAATATTAGGGTTATGTTGGCCACCCTGCAGTCTTCAGGTACAATAGATGATTTTAATGATAGGATACAAAAGAGAGAGACATGCAGACTGTCCTGAATGATGATAAATCTTGCAAGCAATCACATTCTGGGACATGCAGCTGGGATGTATCCTTGGCAGTATGAAGAAGTTAACTGAGCGGGCTGGATGGTGTCTTTATTTGTTACTATTGGGTTTCATACTGACTTTGAAGCATTATACAAATGAAACATTCTTTTTAGTTAGTAACCATATGCCCTTCAGTTACCCTGTATTCTTAAATGTAATGGGGATATTCAAAGGGGTTCCATGGTTGAAAAGGTGTGTACCTCAGAAAAAACTTTTGGAAAATTGCCTGCTTCCCCCCCCATTTTGGGAAAAGGGACGGAGGTGGGATCAGGCCTGGTAAGCTATGTTGAAATCCCCATGCCTGCTGCAGCATTTTCAAAGGCAAATGCCATAGGAAGTAAGCTTGCAGGGTCTGAAGTACTGCACATTGTTTAAATCTGCTCTCCCTATTCATCAAGTCTTATCCAAAAACTGAAAAATGTTGATCACAAACAGCATCATGCCTACATCATGAAGGCTTTAAACAACCATTTCCAAATGAATTTTAAATGAACTGAAAGCTTTCTCTAGCAGGGACTCTATCCAACTGCTTTTCCAGTTTTCTTTTAGCTAAATGTAAAATATTTTGTACTCTTTTGCTAGTTTTTCTCGGGAAAATTTGAATTCCATATCCAGGACTGAGCTGGAAAGTCGTTTGGAGCATGCACTTATCATAATAGAAGCACTTTCACGTCAACTACAGGACTGGCAGCAAAAGCAAGGACTGGCTGCTAATTTGAGGCCTTCAGAGCAGAGAGAGACCTTCACTCAAACAGATGTGACTCATGCAACTGAGGTAAAGGAAGGATGCTGAAGCTCTCTGAGTAATTTTGGGGGCAGGAGAGCATTTGATTGATCTACATAGTGATGACAACATTAAGAGAGTCTGTATAGTCTCCCACATACTCCTTGGGAAGGGTAGAGGGAGGGAGACTGCAAGTACATTTAGTGTAGCTTATATTGCCACAAACTCTGTAGCATGTTCTTATTTAACAATATCTAGCATGAAAATCTGTATTCCATCTCTGAATCTGGCTAATTGTGTGTGTGCAGGAGGAGAAGTACCACTACAACCTATATGTGAGAGCCATGGAAAAAATTAATTCACTACAGAATTCCCAGCAAGATGATGAAAGGCTGAGAGAAGAACTGCAGAAGGCATCTGAGAGCTTGGTAAGTACAGCTTCAGAGATGAAGGAAGCAATATCATTGGCTCTTGTCTGTGTGTAGAAAATGACCATTTGCAGATTAAAAAAAAAACAAAAAAAAACAAACTTGACAATTGTTCGTTCATCAGCCAGTTGGACTCTTGAAAGCGATAGGCCATCATACAATGAATTACATGTCTGAAGCAGCTGCATAACTTGTAGAATTCAATTGCTAGTTTACTAATTAGCTCCAAAGTTAATGATCATATTGCTCCTATCTTTAGAGAGCTCTGCTGGTTACTAGTGGAGTCTAGATTACAGTTAAAGATCTTGTTTTGTACTTTTAAATGCTTACATTCAGCTACTCTAATATATTTGGAAATCTACGGTCACATTGTGTTCCTGGGTGCAGTCAGGACATCACAGCAGGCTGGCATTGCTACTCCTCTATTTCCAGACTGGCAGTTTTTCAAAACAATGGGTTTTCCCAGTGTGTAGCCAGATGGACTTAGGACCAATGGATTATGCTCTCCTGCCGGCATCGCGATGGAGTCAGGTTTCAAAGCTGATATCACCCTGCATACACCCCTGCAGTGACCTCAGCCCTTCAGTATTTCTCCATCTCCAGCAGATGGTGGACATACGTCTCCCTAAGGGGATTGCTGTACTTCTTGGAAGGCGAAATTCTACATTGAAATTGGAGAAAAAATTGAGCCCTACTCTCCTATGGTGATTGCTAACTCCCTAACAGGACCTTTAGTTATCTGTTAGGGAGTTAGCAAACAGATAGGGATATTTGTGGGTGGATCCTTGGGCCGGTGGCAGATGACCACGCCCCTGGGGGGAAGATCCTGAGAGGGACCACTGGTCAGGCTCAGAGTTTGGAGACAAACACACACTAGATCTTTTATTAAACCATATAAGGAACCACCAGAGGTGGCAGTAGTGAGCTGGAGTACCCTGCAGGGCTGTAGTCCCTCAGGTACTGGAACAGCAATCCCTGGATGGCTGAGCTGTTGAGAAACTGAATATAGTGAGTAGGCAGGGTATGCAGAGTTCAGGTAAGGAACCTTGATAGAACACTCACACAATGGTCTCATAGAAGCCCAGGAGCTGGAATGGTTAGGGCCTCGAGGAGCGAGAACCTGGTTTCAGGAAAAGCTCTGAGAGCGCGATGGTAACTCACTGATGTAGTTGGCAGTGATGACTTCCAGGCAGAAGAGAATACAGAGCAAGTCTGGGAACAAGGGCCCTTGAGGAGTGAGTACCGGTTCCAGACTATCACCTGAAAAACAATGGAGAGAGCGAGGCCTTCGAGGAGCAGGTACCCCTGGTAAGTCCGAGGAGGCAGAGTAGCTTGGAATCCAAAGTGAGTCCATTCCATTCCTTGCTAACTCGATGTGTTAGCAAATTCTAAGACCTTATATATCCGTCGCGGTGACGTCATCTCAGGGGGACGCCCCTGAGGTTCGCGGCATCGCCGGTACTTCAGTCGGGGCCGCGCACGCGCCCCTAGGCCTACAGGAAGCATGGCGGGTTGCAGCGCCTAGCTGGTCCGGGGACGCCGGAGGACTTTGGCAGAGGGACGCCACGGCAGCCAATCTTCCTGTGGTCAAAGAGGGAGTCGCCAAAGAGGTAAGGAGGGCGTCGGGAACCGATGGTCACAACAGGTCCCTCCCCCAATTGAGAATTCTTGTGATTTTTGAGATCCCTCAGAGTTGTGCCTTGGTCCGGTAGCCGGTTCCCAGCGTGGACTTTGCTGCCGAAGCAGCTGAAAGGCAGCGGGTGCAGGAGGCCAAGCACAGCGGTGACTGCCAAAGCCCTCTTCCCCCCGCAGCCGGAGACCATCTCTGTATTCAGCCAGTAAGCACTGAGCCCAGGTAAGTGTTTAAAAAAAAACCAAAAAACAATTTACCTCCTGATTTGGAGGAGTTTCTGTAAGACTTCCTCCAGTCTCCTTGCTTGGCATACTGTAACAATGCTGTTCCCAATCCTGTTGCGGTAAGGGGAAATGGGCTTCCAAGCTGGTTGAGTGGCCCCCTGATGGGCTAGGCCCCGCTTTAGGCTCAGTGGGCATACTATGTGGTAGGCCGCGGAGGCGCCATCTTGTGTGCGTCTTGTATTCCCTGTACGTACCTGGATCAGTCCAGACCGTGGGTTATGTCCCCAATCCAGCAGATGGAGTCAGTCAAAGCTTCGAGGGGGCGTCACCATGAGTGCTACTACCCCCTCTGCAGGAGTTCAGTATCTTCTGACTCCAGCAGATGCGAGTAGGGGAATCAGGGTTTCTCCCAGTTTGTTTCTGTAGGATAGCCTTTTTCCTTGCTTTCTTTGTGCTTGGGCTTTCTGCCTTGCTCCCTTTATCTTGGGCTTCTGCCTATTTGTTTCTGGATCAAGTTTTTATTCTTAAAAAAAAAAAAAAAAAAAAAAGGTTTTTCGGTTTGTGGAGGCGTGGCTTCCTCCTGTGCTGTTTTCCTCTCTTTGTGCTGTGACTTGGCGCCGGGTAAGTTTGTTCTTTTGCTCCTGTATTTTCTTTTACAGCTTCACAGCCGGTGCCTCGCGGATGCCGGTGGTGCCGGCCTCTCCGCGTTAGCGGCCATCTTGCAGCTCCACGTGGGCTGCTAGGGTTCAGGCAGGACTCCTTTGGCGGGTTGTGCGGCCGGGAGGGCCCCCCCGCGGCACTTTCTTCGGCGGGCAGTGTAGGCCGACAGGGCCCCCCCGCAGCGGCGGCCCCCCCGCGGCATTTTCTTCGGCGGGCAGTGTAGGCCGACAGGGCCCCCCCGCGGCATTTTCTTCGGCGGGCAGTGCAGGCCGACAGGGCCCCCCGCAGCGGCGGCCCCCCGCGGCACTTTCTTCGGCGGGCAGTGCAGGCCGACAGGGCCCCCCTGCAGCGGCGGTTTTTCCCGCGGCCCCCTCCCGAGGCTTGATTCTTCTTAGTTTCGTTGCCAGCGTTGCTCTCCCTCGTGGAGCCGATGCCACGGCCGTTGCGTTGCGCGGCCTGCGGCGAGCCGGGGTCTAAGATTTCCCGCGAGGGCATCTGCGCACGGTGCCTTCCCGGGGGGGAAGGCACCTCGCAGTCCCTCGCAGAGTTTTCCTTCTTTCCGTGTTTGCCCGGGAGGCGCGGGCCGGCCCCTCCTCCATTCCTGGCGGGAACGGCGGCCATTTTAAATTCCCTGCGCCCTGAGAGGACTCAGGCAGCGCTGGAAGACAGGGATTCTGCGGAGGTTCCCCCCCCCCCCGACTTTGCTGCCGGAGCAAGGCCCTCAGGGGCAGGGACCAACGGCTTCTCCCGTCCTTGGAGCCCCCTCGGGCAGACCGGGATTCTCCCCGGAGTTTTTCTACTTATGCACACTGTATACCCAGGGGTTGGACGCTCCTGCGGGACCTCCCCCTGCCAAGATTCCTCGGACGTCGGCCCCCTCACAGGCCCCCCCCGCCCCGGCGGGAGCAGGGGCTCCTCCCTCACAGCCGAAAGCTCGACCCCGGCCCTCCTCCGGGTCTCTGGGAGCGGGACCAGGCCCAGCAGATCCTGGACCTGATCTTCCGGACTCGAGCCAAGGGGACTCCACGGCGGAGGGAGACGACCTTCGCACCCTGCGCCGCTTCCAGAGGGAAGAGCTGGATGACCTGATCCCACTGATAATTCAGGAACTGGACTTGGACCCGCCGCCGGACCCGCCCGCCCCAGTAGCGCCCGCGGTCGTCACTTCCTCGAAGAAGGGGGATCCGGTCCTTGCAGCCCTTCGACCGAGGGCCCGAGCTTTTCCCATCCACGAATCCTTCCTACGGCTTCTCACTAGGGAATGGGATACCCCGGAGACCTCCCTGAAGGTCGGCCGGGCCATGGAAAAGCTTTATCCACTACCGGAGGATTTCCTGGATCTCATAAAAGTGCCAAAGGTGGACTCCGCGGTGTCGGCAGTCACGAAGAGGACGACGATACCAGTGACGGGAGGAGCGGCCCTAAGGGACACGCAAGATCGCAAGTTGGAAGTTTTTCCTTAAGAGGGTCTTCAAGGTCTCCGCACTGGGGATGCGCTCAGGGATGTGCAGTTCACTTGCCCAGGGGGCGAGTCTTCTCTGGGTGCAACAACTCCTCACATCGCAGGCTCTGCCAGCCGATGAGGCCGCCCAGGCGGATAGGCTGGAAGCTGCGGTGGCGTACGGGGCTGATGCCTCGTACGCCCTGTTTCGGGTCCTGGCAAGATCCATGGTCTCGGTAGTGGCGGCACGAAGACTGCTGTGGCTTCGCAACTGGGTGACGGATACGTCCTTGAAGTCGAGTCTAGGTTCCCTGCCTTTCAGGGGTAAGTTCCTCTTCGGGGAAGATCTGGACCAGATCCTCAAGTCTCTGGGGGAAAACGCCGTTCATCGTCTGCCGGAGGACAGATATCGTCCCTCCAGGGGGTATGCCTCCTCCCGGACCAGAGCCAGGGCACAACGGCGCTACAGGAGCTACAGGCCGTCGGGTTCCCGGCCCTCCTCCTCCAGGACCCAGCCCTGGTCGCGTTCCTGTCGAGGTCGTAGGCCCGCACGCGATGCCTCCGGAGCGGGTAACCCCTCTCCTAAGGTTTCCCAATGATGTCAGGCTCGCCCACTCCGCCACTCCCAGGATTGGGGGTCGGTTGGCGCTTTTTCTACAAGGAGTGGGCGCAGATCACCTCGGACCAGTGGGTCTTAGACACCAGTGAACAAGGCTACGCATTGGAATTTGTCCGCCCTCCGAAGGGAAGGTTCATCTTCTCCCCCTGCGGATCCGCCCCCAAGCGGCGAGCGGTGCAGTCGACTCTGGCCAGATTTCAGGAGATAGGCGCTATTGCGCCCGTGCCCTTCGGAGAGGTGGGCTTGGGTCACTGTTCCATCTACTTCGTAGTGCCAAAGAAGGATGGATCCTTCCGGACCTTTCTGGACCTCGAGGTCAACAGGTCCCTCCGAACTGTTCGGTTTCGCATGGAAACGCTGCGGTCTGTGATTGCGGCGGTACACCGGGGGGAGTTCCTTGCCTCCCTGGATCTGACGGAGGCCTACCTGCATATCCCCATCAGACCGGACCATCACCGTCTCCTCCAGTTCAAGATTCTGGACCAGCTCTTCCAGTTCATCGCTCTTCCGTTAGGCTTGGCGATGGCGCCGCGCGCCTTTACCAAGATCATGGTGGTCGTAGCGGCCGCCCTTCGGAAGGAGGGTATTCTGGTCCATCCTTGTCTGGACGATTGGCTCATCCGAGCGAAGTTTTTCTCCCACAGCCGAGCAACGGTGGCCAGGGTAGTACAGTTCCTGCGTTCCTTGGGATGGGTGGTGAATTTCTCCAAGAGCTCCCTCGAGCCCTCGCAGCGCTTGGACTTTTTGGGGGCGACCTTCGACACACAATTAGGCAAAGTTTTTCTACGTCGGGACAAGGCGCACTCCTTGCGGGATAGCATACGGCGGTTCTCTGCGTTGCCAGATCCCACCTCCTGGGACTACCTGCAGCTCCTGGGAGTGCTGGGTTCCACCATCGATATGGTACCTTGGGCGTTGGCGCATCTCCGGCCCTTGCAGAGGGCGCTCCTCTCCCGTTGGAAACCAATTTCACAGGACTACCAGATGGTCCTCCCGCTCCCTCAGATGGCCAGGGGCAGTCTGAACTGGTGGTTGGATCCGTAGAACCTGGCCCGCGGCGTGTCCCTCGATTTGCCGAATTGGGTGGTGGTAACCACCGATGCCAGTTTAGTAGGCTGGGGGGGGCAGTCTGCGATCGAAGCACCATGCAGGGGACGTGGTCCGAGGCGGAGGCGAAGTGGTCCATCAACCGTCTGGAGACCAGAGCGGTCAGACTAGCACTGCGACATTTCCTGACGCTTCTTCGGAACCAGGAGGTCAGAGTCCTATCGGACAACGCTACCACAGTGGCCTACATCCACCGCCAAGGGGGCACACGCAGCCCGCAGGTGGCGCTCGAGGCGGCGCTGCTGCTGCAATGGGCGGAGCGTCATCTCGTCCGGCTAGCGGCCTCGCACATCGCCGGGGTGGACAAAGTCCAGGCGGACTTCCTCAGTCGTCGGCTGCTGGACCCCGGAGAGTGGTCTCTCTCTCCGACGAAGCGATGCAACTTCTCGTCCATCGGTGGGGGGCCCCCCACCTGGATCTGATGGCGTCCGCTCTCAACGGCTGGATCTGATGGTGTCCGCTCTCAACGGCTCCGCAGAATAGACACTCACCCCGAAGCGGTAGTTTCCACCCTGCTGCGAGCGCGAAAGACGTCGACGTCGGTGACCTACGCTCGGGTCTGGAAGGTTTTCGAGCTGTGGGGTTCCACACAGGCCACGAGACCCGCAAAGGCTTCTGTTCCCCAGATCCTTCAGTTTCTACAAGCGGGGGCGGACAAGGGACTCGTCTATAATTCACTGCGGGTCCAAGTGGCCGCCCTTGACTCGCTGTTGCGCGATGGGGGCTTTCTCCTGCAGCACCCGGACATCGCTCGGTTCCTCAAGGGCGTCAAGCATTTGCGGCCTCCGTTAAGGGACCCTTGTCCCTCCTGGAGTCTCAACCTGGTACTTCGCTCCCTGGCGGGACCTCCTTTCGAGCCACTGCGCAGTGCAACGATCAAGGACCTCACCCTCAAGGCTGTCTTCCTGGGGGCCATCTGTTCCGCTTGACGCATTTCGGAGCTGCAGGCACTGTCGTGCAGGGAGCCCTATCTTCGTTTCTCCGATTCCAGAGTCTCGCTCCACACCGTTCCCTCCTTTCTTCCGAAGGTAGGGTCTGCATTCCACGTGAACCAGACGGTGGAGCTGCCGTCCTTCGCTGCCTCGGAGCCGAGGTCTCTCCGGCTCTTGGATGTCAAGCGCGCCCTGCGCCTCTATCTGGAGGCTACAAATGAGTTCCGGATTTCTGTCCATCTCAGGCCTCGAAGACGACCATTGCCAGATGACTGAAGGCCGGCATTGCCGCTTCCTACATTGGGTCGGGCTGGACTCCGCAGTGTAGCGCATTCTACACGTTCTCAGGCGGCTTCCTGGGCGGAGGCTCGCTCGGTCTCCTCTCACGAGTCTGTAGAGCGACCACTTGGAAGTTTTTACACACATTCTCGGAGCACTATCGTCTGCACCTCGCCTCGTCGGTCTCTGGACACTTTGGCGAGCAGGTTCTCTGAGCAGGCCTCGCAGGACCCCACCCGATTTAGGGAAGCTTGGGTACATCCCACGGTCTGGACTGATCCAGGTACGTACAGGGAAAAGAAAATTATTACTTACCTGCTAATTTTCGTTCCTGTAGTACCATGGATCAGTCCAGACGCCCACCGCGTTTGGGTTTTCTGATCCTGCTCAGTTTTTCTCTAAAGTACGGTAGTGCTGTATGTCTCTCACGACGTTTCAGTTTTCACTGTTTTCTCACTGTTTTCACAGCTCCCTACAAGTTGGCTGGCTGTTTCGCAGCTTCCTACCCATTGATAGGACGCTTGCAGTTAGTTACTCATGTTACTCGGCTTATGGTTGCCGGTTCTTATAAACTTGATCCATTACGGGGGTTTTGTTTTCTACTCGGGCTTTGATATACTCGATACTGAACTCCTGCAGAGGGGGTAGTAGCACTCATGGTGACGCCCCCTCGAAGCTTTGACTGACTCCATCTGCTGGATTGGGGACATAACCCACGGTCTGGACTGATCCATGGTACTACAGGAACGAAAATTAGCAGGTAAGTAATAATTTTCTTTTACCCTCCATAGAACATCAGTATGTGCAGCGCGTGCCAGCTCTGTGTATGTGACGTGCACGTACATATGCGCACAATGTTGCGCGCATCCATATGTGGACATCTCTCTAGGCACAGAATTTAAGTAAAGCCGGGCGCACAGGTTGTGTAGGCGCCTTGCTGTGGCCTGCTAGGCACCCGAAATCTGTGGACATAATTTTAGGCGCCAGCCGACTGAACACGCAGTTCCCTGTACGTACCTGGATCAGTCCAGACCCTGGGTTATGTCACCAATCCAGCAGACGGAGGCAGAGAAAAGATTCTAATGACTCTGACGTATACCCTGGAGCACCACCTGCAGTCAATCAGTATTTCTCTGTCTCCCAGCAGAGGTGGATGGTCCCTAACCCCTGCAGTCTGTGGTAGTTTGTTATTTTTTAGTCAGGTAGTTTAGGAGTTAATTGTTTGCAGGCTTTCTTTTTCTTTTGAAGAGAGCCTGTTCTTTTCATTTAAGTTATTTAAAAAAAAAAAAAAAGTTTCATTTTTTCTTCACAGCCATTTCACTGCCTCCCGGGAGGTTGCCAAGTCCTGGGAGGACTATCCCTCCTGGTTTTTGAGGCTGCCGGAGTTGGGGAGGATTTGTACCCAGCAACCACTCCTGGCAGGGGTGATATCGGGGGGTCCGGCTCACTCATCCTACTTGGAGCAGCTCCTGGGGGCCGCGGCGTTTCGGTCAGGTAAAAAAATAAAAATAATTCTTGACAGCTGAATTGTTGTTTACTTACCTTTTGGTGTTCGGTGGGCCCGTGCCTTTGTTTTTCGCCAGGGTTTCTTTTAGTTTTTTAGTTTATTTCATACTTTTTATTTCGCGCCATTTTTTCTTTATAATGCCACGAGGCGCGGCCTGCCGCACTTGTGGAGATGCACGCGCGTGTCTCTCCAGGGAGAGTCTCTGTTCATCCTGTCTCCCCGGGGGGGGGGGGGAAGGCTCATCAAGTTTGCCGATTTAAAAAAAAAAAAAAAAAAAAAAAAAAAAGAGACTCGGCCACTTCGCATAGCCCCAAAACCTCGGCCCAGCTGCTCTCCTGCCCCGGACTCTTTTAACTGTAGTGCGGGAACTGAGGCACTCCTGTCTACTCTGAGGGTAGCGACACAACAAGCTATTCAGGGTGCTTCTGACCCGTCGCCGCAGCCGGCAGTCCCTGGGGAGGGGACAAGCCGCGCAAAACAGGGCCATATTTATCGGCTGAAAGCCTGGAGGAGATTTCAGATTCTTCTTCCTCCTCTTCTGCCTTTTCAGTGGATTTTCTTCATTTTCTTCGCAAAGCTTACAAATCTATGATATTTCATAAGAGACATTAGAGTCTCTCATCTGAACAGAGGTTTAGCCCTTTTTGAGGAACGTAGCCTTGTCCCACGGATTTGGGAGTGGGGTCAGCTCCGAAGCGTCCCCTTCATCAGGGTCTGGATCAGATAATTTTTTCTTTGTCAGATGATTCTGAGCATGGCTCTTTACCTATCCCAGACAAGTCCCTGCCAGAGGGGGATTTAAATGAAGACCCTGCTTTGAGTATTAGTTCAGACTCTCATGTTGCGGATGGGGATGACCCCAAAGTAGTCCGCCTGTTTAGAAGAGAGGAACTTAGTCCCTTAATTCCAGCTATTTTACTGGAATTGGGTCTCGAGGTTCCAGTAAAGGATTCTCGGATGGGTGACGTTGACCCAGTGTTGCTTGGCCTTAGAGGTCCCACGACATCATTTCCATTTCATCTTTCTCTCACTGACCTTATGTACCGGGAGTGGGATACTCCTGAGTTGGGGCTTAAGGTAGCACGAGCCATGGAAAAATTGTATCCATTACCTGAGGAAGCTTTGGAAATTTTAAAATTTCCTAAGGTAGATGCCGCTGTTTCAGCCGAAATTGGGGCTACGGCTACGGCTCTTAAAGATCTCCAAGATCGTAAGCTGGAGGTTCAGCTTAAGCGAATTTTTGAGGTTTCTGCTCTTGGTGTGCGGGCGGCCATGTGTAGTAGCTTGGCTTTGCGAGCTGGACTAAGATGGGTCCAGGCTTTACAAAACAATTCTTCCCTCTCTGAAGAAGAAGTTGCTCAGGCAGGTAGACTGGAAGCTACAGTTGCTTATAGTGCAGATGCTTTATATGATCTCATTAGGACCTCGGCTCGCTCTATCGTTGCTTCTGTATCGGCTCGCAAACTTCCCTGGTTGAGGAATTGGTCTGCAGGCGCATCCTCCAAAGCTCAATTAGGGGCTTTACCCTTTAAGGGAAAATTATTATTTGGTAAGGAATTGGAAGATTTAATTTTGTCCCTAGGGGAAAATAAGATTCACAAATTGCCAGAGGACCGTCCTAGGCCTAGAAGCTCTTTTTCATCTCACTCTCGTTTTCGGTCTAACAGAAGATTTCGTTCTTCTCGTCCGTCGGCTCCTCCAGCTAAACAGTCTTCAGGTAGACAACAGAATTGGTCTCAGACCTTTCGTGGCCGCCGCTTTAGTAGACCTCGAACTTCCCAAGTCTCAGGAGGCACAAAGTCTGTCCAATGAGATAAGGCCGGTCCTTTCTCCAGTTCCGTCATAAAGGGCAGGCTGTCTCTGTTTTACGGAGAATGGGCCAGATGTACGTCGGATCAATGGGTTCTATCAGTGATAAATCAAGGTTACGCTTTAGATTTTGTTCGGCGACTTCACCACCTGTTCCTAATTTCACCGTTTCTTCCCTACAAAAGTGTCTCATAATCCAAGACTCGCTACAGCGTTTAAGCAACCTAGGAGCTATAGTTTCAGTTCCAACATCAGAACATCGGAAAGGTCGTTATTCAATTTTCTTTGTTGTTCCCAAAAAGGAAGGAACCTTTCGTCCCATTCTCGATCTCAAGAGGGTCAACCGTTGTCTAAGGATTCCAAAGTTCCGGATGGAGACTCTTCAGTCTGTCATAGCTTCGGTTCACAGAGGAGAATTTCTAGCATCTCTCGACCTCACCGAAGCTTATCTTCATATTGGCATTCGATCCGATCATCAGACGTTTCTCAGGTTTTGCATTCTAGGGCAACATTATCAATTCAGAGCTCTCCCATTCGGATTAGCCACATCTCCCAGAACATTTACCAAAATAATGGTTGTGGTGGCCACCCAACTCAGGAAGGAGGGCCTGTTGGTACATCCGTACCTGGACGACTGGTTGATTCGAGCGAAGTCCGAATCTCTTTGTTATACAATCAACTGGGTAATCGGCCTTTTGCAGTCTCTAGGCTGGGTGATCAACGAAGACAAGAGTCACCTATTACCTTCCCAATCTCTGGAGTTTTTGGGTGCACAGTTCGACACTTATCAAGGGATAGTGTTCCTTCCGGAGCATCGCCTTCTCAAGATTCAATCACAAATTCGAGACTTAGTCTATTCCTATTCCTTGTGTGCGGGATTACTTGATAGTTTAGGTTCAATGACCTCTACTCTGGAGTTGGTTCCCTGGGCCTTTGCGCACATGAGATCACTTCAGTCTGCATTGCTTTCACGCTGGAATCCGGTTTTGGAACTATACCGCCTCCCCTTCCTCTTACAGAGACAGCTCGTTCCAGCCTAGATTGGTGGTTACAGACAGTGAATCTGCAACGAGGTGTACCACTAGAGATTCCGGAATGGACTGTGGTCACTACCGATGCCAGTCTTTCAGGCTGGGGAGTGGTATGTCAGAATACATCGGTTCAGGGTCAGTGGTCTGAAGAGGAAGCGCAGTGGTCGATTAATCTTTGAGACCAGAGCGGTTCGTTTAGCCTTAATTGCTCTTCAACCTCTCCTTTGCAGGAAGTCGGTTCGGGTTCTTTCCGACAATGCGACCATGGTAGCGTACATCAACCGTCAGGGAGGAACCCGAAGCTTTCTCGTAGCTCAGGAAGCACAACAGCTGATCACCTGGGCGGAGCAATATCTGCTCAGCATCGCAGCCTCACACATTGCCAGGGTGGACAACATTCAAGCCGACTTTCTCAGTCTGCATCATCTTGACCCAAGCGAGTGGGAACTGTGCGAGGAAGCCTATCAAATGATATGCAACAGATGGTCCACTCTGGCAATGGATCTCATGGCCACATTTCAGAATGCCAAAGCCCCTCTGTTCTTCAGCTGCAGGAGGGAAAGAGGAGTGGAAGGAGTAGAAGCTCTGGTACTTCCTTGGCCAAGAGATGTTCTTCTCTACGTATTCCCTCCATGGCCTCTAATCGGCAAGGTTCTGGTTGGATAGCAGTTCAACAAGTCGACGTTGTCTTAGTGGCTCCGGAGTGGCCACGCCGTCCGTGGTTCGCGGACCTGGTCAGACTAGCATTGGACGGTCCCCTTCGATTTCGAGATCTTCCCTGCCTTCTGTCTCAGGGTCCGGTTTGTTTGGAAGAGGTTGAACGCTTCTCTCTAGCTGCTATATCTGGGTACAAATTATATCGCAATGATAGGGAGGATCAACTTGGTGGGGGTGTGGCACTTTATGTCCGGGAGGGTATAGAGTCCAACAGGTTAAAGATCATACAAGAGAGCAAATGCTCAGTAGAATCTATATGGGTAGAAATCCCATGTGTGTTGGGTAAGAGTATAGTGATAGGAGTATACTACCGTCCACCTGGACAAAATGGTCAGACAGATGATGAAATGCCAAGAGAAATCAGGGAAGCAAACCAATTTGGCAGTGCAATAATAATGGGAGATTTCAATTACCCCAATATTGACTGGGTAAATGTAACATTAGGACTTGCTAGAGACATAAAGTTCCTGGATGTAATAAATGATTGCTTCATGGAGCAATTGGTTCAGGAAACAACAAGAGAGGGAGCTATTTTAGATTTAATTCTTAGTGGAACGCAAGATTTGGTGAAAGAAGTAACGGTGGTGGGGCCACTTGGCAACAGTGATCATAACATGATCAAATTTAAACTAATAACTGGAAGGGGGACAATAAGTAAATCTGCAGCTCTAACACTAAATTTTAAAAAGGGAAACTTTGATAAAATGAGGAAAATAGTTAGAAAAAAACTAAAAGGTGCAGCTGCAAAGGTTAAGTGTTCAACAGGCTTGGACATTGTTTAAAAATACAATCCTAGAGGCGCAGTCTATATGTATTCCGCTCATTAAAAAAGGTGGAAGGAAGGCAAAACGATTACCGTCATGGTTAAAAGGTGAGGTGAAAGAGGCTATTTTAGCCAAAAAAAATCCTTCAAAAATTGGAAGAAGGATCCAT
Organism: Rhinatrema bivittatum; assembly: GCF_901001135.1. Classification (NCBI taxonomy): domain Eukaryota; kingdom Metazoa; phylum Chordata; class Amphibia; order Gymnophiona; family Rhinatrematidae; genus Rhinatrema; species Rhinatrema bivittatum. The sequence goes on along the minus strand of NC_042622.1, from coordinate 164,323,649 downwards.
CTGAAGAAAATAGGATAAAACATAAGCATTGTCAAGGTAAAGTATAAAACATTGATAAGACAGGCGAAGAGAGAATTTGAAATGAAGTTGGCCATAGAGGCAAAAACTCATAATAAAAACTTTTTTAAATATATCCAAAGCAAGAAACCTGTGAGGGAGTCGGTTGGACCATTAGGTGACAGAGGGGTTAAAGGGGTTCTTAGGGAAGATAAGGCCATTGCAGAAAGATTAAATGAATTCTTTGCCTCCTTGTTTACTAATGAGGATGTTGGGGAGATACCAGTTCCAGAGATGGTTTTCAGGGGTGATGACTCAGACGAACTGAACGAAATCACTATGAACCTGGAAGATGTAGTAGGCCAGATTGACAAACTAAAGAGTAGCAAATCACCTGGACCGGATGGTATGCATCCTAGGGTTCTGAAGTAACTAAAAAATGAAATTTCTGATCTATTAGTTAAAATTTGTAACCTATCATTAAAATCATCCATTGTACCTGAAGACTGGAGGGTGGACAATGTAACCCCAATATTTAAAAAAGGCTCCAGGGGCGATCCGGGTAACTATAGACCAGTGAGCCTGACTTCGGTGCCGGGAAAAATAGTGGAAAGTATTCTCAAGATCAAAATCGTAGAGCATATAGAAAGACACGATTTAATGGGACACAGTCAACATGGATTTATCCAAGGGAAGTCTTGCCTAACAAATCTGCTTCATTTTTTTGAAGAGGTTAATAAACATGTGGATAAAGGTAAACCGGTAGATGTAGTGTATTTGGATTTTCAGAAGGCGTTTGACAAAGTCCCTCATGAGAGGCTTCTACAAAAACTAAAAAGTCATGGGATAGGAGGCGATGTCCTTTCGTGAATTACAAACTGGTTAAAAGACAGGAAACAGAGAGTAGGATTAAATGGTCAATTTTCTCAGTGGAAAAGGGTAAACAGTGGAGTTCCTCAGGAATCTGTACTTGGACCGGTGCTTTTCAATATATATATAAATGATCTGGAAAGGAATACGACTAGTGAGGTTATCAAATTTGCGGGTGATACAAAATTATTCAGAGTAGTTAAATCACAAGCAGACTGTGATACATTACAGGAGGACCTTGCAAGACTGGAAGATTGAGCATCCAAATGGCAGATGAAATTTAATGTGGACAAGTGCAAGGTGTTGCATATAGGGAAAAATAACTCTTGCTGTAGTTACACGATGTTAGGTTCCATATTAGGAGCTACCACCCAGGAAAAAGATCTAGGCATCATAGTGGATAATACTTTAAAATCGTCAGCTCAGTGTGCTGCAGCAGTCAAAAAAGCAAATAGAATGTTAGGAATTATTAGGAAGGGAATGGTTACTAGAACGGAGAATGTCATAATGCCTCTGTATCGCTCCATGGTGAGACCGCACCTTGAATACTGTGTACAATTCTGGTCACCGCATCTCAAAAAAGATATAGTTGCGATGGAGAAGGTACAGAGAAGGGCAACCAGAATGATAAAGGGGATGGAACAGCTCCCCTATGAGGAAAGGCTGAAGAGGTTAGGGCTGTTCAGCTTGGAGAAGAGACGGCTGAGGGGGGGGATATGATAGAGGTCTTTAAGATCATGAGAGGTCTTGAACGAGTAGATGTGACTCGGTTATTTACACTTTCGAATAATAGAAGGACTAGGGGCATTCCATGAAGTTAGCAAGTAACACATTTAAGACTAATTGGAGAAAATTATTTTTCACTCAACGCACAATAAAGCTCTGGAATTTGTTGCCAGACGAGGTGGTTAGTGCAGTTAGTGTAGCTGGGTTCAAAAAAGGTTTGGATAAGTTCTTGGAGGAGAAGTCCATTAATGGCTATTAATCAATTATACTTAGGGAATAGCCACTGCTATTAATTGCATCAGTAGAATGGGTTCTTCTTAGTGTTTGGGTAATTGCCAGGTTCTTGTGGCCTGGTTTTGGCCTCTGTTGGAAACAGGATGCTAGGCTTGATGGACCCTTGGTCTGACCCAGCATGGCAAGTTCTTATGTTCTTATGGCTTTTGAGAGGTGTCGGTTAAAGAATAAAGGTTATTCAGATGCTGTAGTGACTACTTTATTGCGTTCTAGAAAACCACCTATATCTTTGGCTTATGCAAGGGTGTGGAAGGTTTTTGAATCTTGGTGTAATGAGCATCAAGTAGATCCAGTTCACTCTTCGATATCCGATATTTTATCTTTTTTATAAGACTGTTTAGCCAAGGGTTTGTCCTGTAGTTCCTTACGGGTACAAGTAGCAGCGCTTGGATGTTTTCGTGGTAAGGGTTAGGGATTATCCTTGGCTGCGTATCCGGATGTAGCACGTTTTCTCAAAGGTGCGCAACATCTACGTCTTCCATTTTGGAATCCTTGTCCTGCTTGGAGTTTGAATTTGGTTCTTAGGGCTCTGTTTTCGGCTTCCTTTGAACCCCTCAATCATGCGACTTTGAAGGATCTCACATTGAAGGTGGTGTTTCTTGTGGCTATTTCTTCAGCTTGTAGAATTTCAGAGTTGCAGGCCTTGCCTTGCAGAGACCCTTTTCTTAGAAGTTCTGATATAGGAATTTCCTTACGCACTGTACCATCTTTTTTTACCTAAGGTAGTATCTTCTTTCCATTTAAATCAGTCCATAGAGCTTCCTGCTTTTCCGTCTTTAGATTGTTTGGATCCTTCCTCAAGGGATCTTAAAAAATTGGATGTACAACGAGCTCTGTTGCATTATCTTGAAGTTACAAACAATTTTCGATTGTCTGATCATTTGTTTGTTTTGTGGAGTGGCCCTCGTAAAGGTCATAAGGTTTCGAAGGCTATGATGTCTCGTTGGTTAAAAAGAGGCAATTCGTTCAGCTTATCTTCTAGCTCGTCGTGACCTTCCTGAAGGGTTGAGAGCTTATTCTACTAGGTCACAGGCTACCTCTTGGCAAGAATGTCAGTTAGTTTCTCCTCAGGAGATTTGTAAAGCAGCGACTTGGAAGTCGTTGCATACTTTTGCTCGTCATTACCGCTTGGATGTTCACGCTCCAAGTTCGGCAGCCTTCGGAGAGTGTTCTGCGAGCGAGACTCTCTGGTCCCACCCTAATTGAATCAGCTCTGGTACATCCCAGGGTCTGGACTGATCCAGATACGTACAGGGAAAGGAAAATTGGTTCTTACCTGCTAATTTTCATTCCTGTAGTACCATGGATCAGTCCAGACGCCCACCCTTTATGTCTGTGTATTATATTTGTCTTTTCGGAGAGTCTGTTCGTTCACTGTTTGGGTGATTAAACTGCCTTTCATGCTGTCTATTTTTCTTAATATTTTCTTGTTTATTCCCAAGATTTGTTTTGGGGATTCTGTTTTCATTTAGGACTTGTGAGTTGGAAATTCGTTCTCCTATTTAGATAGCTAGTTAATATGTTAGTAGTTAAATTTCTGCTTTGATACTGCTCAATACTGATTGACTGCAGGTAGTGCTCCAGGGTATATGTCAGAGTCATTAGAATGTTTTCTCTGCCTCCCTCTGCTGGATTGGTGACATAACCCAGGGTCTGGACTGATCCATGGTACTACAGGAACGAAAATTAGCAGGTAAGAACCAATTTTCCTTTACCGTCCCTAATGGCTCCAGCAGCAAAGAAACATAGGCGCCATTCTCTCTGCACTGCCTGTCATATTAGGACTAGCCAGACTGACCTTGATTCTTACTTATGCCAGCACTGTGAATAGACCCAGGGAAAGATGGCCTTCCCAGATTTTACTAAGCCTGGATCCTCCCACTCTGAGGATGGGTCAGCCACAACCTTAACTGGAAGTATCCTGGGGCTGGGTCTTCCATGGGAGAGGGAAATCCAGCAGCACCTACCCCAGTACCTCCTGGGCTAGGCATGTACCCGGCAGCCTTCTCTTGGGTGCAATTTTATCAAGGCTTTCAAGCCTTCGTACAGGCGCAGTCTGCTTCACTTGCCCCTGTCTGGAGGGAACCCCAGCTGGTAGGTCCTCCCTCTCCCAGCCCTCGTCTCACCAAGGGGTATCCCTGGGAGGGACCCAGAGAGCTTGGAAGAAGGGGATCCAGATTCCTTGGAAGTTGGGGAAATCCCACCGGGTTAGGAGCCATATCGGACAATGTTACATTTTTTGCCAGCCCTGGTTTCTCAGACCCTGAAGACACTGGGAATTCCTGGGGTGGATTCTATGACAGAACCAAAGAAGAATACCATTCTGGTGTTTCTACAGAAAGCCTCTTGATATTTTCTGGTGCTGGAAGCCATCTAGGAGTTAATTGACATGGAATGGGACGCCCTTGAAGTGAGTTTTAAAGGGGAACGAGCATTAGAAGCTCTATACCCACTGGATCTGGCGGCGAGAGAATGTCTGTTTCCCTAAAGTGGATGTGCTGGTCTGCGCCGTTTTGAAGCGAACTACTATCTCAGTGAAGGGTGGAGTGGCCTTAAAGGATGTGCATGATAGGCGGATGGTTTCCATCCTCAAGCAAGCCTTTGACTCAACAGCAATGACTTTAAAGATTGCTTTCTGTTGTGCCCTAGTAGTTCGCTCATGCCTGCTCCTCTCTAGAGAGTTGGATGACTCTGACGTATTCCAGAGAAGCTATGGATCCCGCTGCGGCCTTTTTAGCTGATGCAGGCTCGGACCTAGTCCGTACCTTGGCCAAAGGAGTGGCCTCAGTGGTAGCGGCCAGAAGATATCTATGGCTGTGAAATTGGTCAGCAGATGCTACCTCTAAGGCAAACCTCACAAAGATGCCCTTTAGGAGATAGCTTCTTTTTGGAAGCTAATTGGAAAAGCCGGCCAGTAAATGGGGCGAATCTCCAGTCCCCTGGCTACCAGAAGATAAGAGAGAGCAGTCACAGCACCCCTCGCCTATGAGGATTCAGTCCAGGGGCTCCCAACGATTTCTCTCCTACAGAAACTCTACATTCCTGTTCATACCCTGAATTAGTCCAGACAAGTGGATTTATGGATCCCTACCAGTAGATGGAGGTAGAGAACAAAGCTTAGAGGCACTGCTACATAGCCGAGAGTGCCACCTGCAGTCCCTCAGTATTTCTCTGTCTCCAACAGATGGTAGATGTGCAAAGCTGCAGTTCTGACTGAAAGTGTGGAGATAGTGAAAAGAAGTTGGTGGAGCTCCCCGAGGTATTAAGTTCTTTTTGTGAGCCAGCCCTCAGTTTGAGCGGGTGTCTGAGGGATTGGAAACTCCTGTCTGTTGTAGCTCATTGCTTCTAGAAGTTTTGATAGCCAGGTTACTGGTTCCTTCTTACCTCAGTCTCCTCCTGCCAGCCACTGCTTTTTTTTTAGGAAGGGAATACTAGAGCAGGGTTGGTTGTTCCGGCGAGGCTGGGAGATTCATTCTGAGGCTGGTGTCTGTCATCGGGAGCTGTTTGGGCCTGCAGGAGGGAGAGATGAAGGAGTCTGCTGCTGTTTCTCACCCCCCCCCCCCCCCCCAGCGGGGAAAGCTTGTGGAGCAGTCAGTCCAGGGCAAGTGTCACTTTGGCTGCTGAGTCCTGCCATGCGTGGCTTGAGCCAAAGCGTTTCGTGCATTTTCACCAGAGCAGTGTGGCAGTCACATGGTGCAGCCTACTTCAGTGTTCAGCGAACTCTGGCCCTGTTGCACTTTCTGCCGTAATGCAGATGGCGCCAAAGCCGTGCATGGCGGCTTACAGAGCCTGCAGGCTCTGGCCGGCTCGTCTTAATTCCTGCTCCCTCTTGCTCAGGCTGTGCATCAGGAACAGAGGGTACTCTGCAGGCAGTTCCAAGGAGAGGAGGGCCTCCTGATTATTGGAGGCTTCGCCTGTGGCCCCGGGGGGACCGTGGGTTTCTTTGTGACCGTGGGGGATAGAGTCCTGGGGTCTTCACCCCGCCAGGAGCCTGGAGATTCCCCTCCCTCTTTCCCCTGTGGGAGGCTTTTTCTGGAGTCCTCGTTGGTTTGAGTCGTCGGAGGTTTGAGCCCTTCCTTTTGGGTTGGCTATGGCTCCCCACACCTTCACGAAGGTGAATGGTGGTAGTAGTGGCAGCCTTGAGGCGAGAGGGAATCCTGGCCCATCCAGCTGATTCGGGCAAAGACGGAGGAAGAGTGCGGTCGGGCCGTATAAAGTGATGGATACCCTGAGATCTCTGGGTTGGGTGATCAATGTAGCTAAGAGTCTCCTGATTCAGTCTCCGATATTTGAGTACCTAGGAGCCCAGAAGGGCAGAGTTTCTTACAATGGACAGGGTGTCAAAGGTGCAGGCGCAGATGATGCATCTTTGAGCCTGTCAGGGCCGAAGGTCTGGAATTACTTGTAAGTGCTGAGTTCCATGGCCTAGTCTTGAGCAAAGCTTGGGCCTTTGCTCACATGCATCCTTAGCAAAAAGGCACTTTTGTCCAGGTGGGATCTGTTATTGGAGAAGTATCATCAGCCGTTACCTCTTCTATGAGAATCCAGGGCCAGTCTTCTGTTTATTTTATTTATTTATTTAATAATTTTTATATACCAGCTTTTCATGCTAGCATATCAAATCGGTTTACAGTAGTTAGCAATTAATCATTTAAAATTATTTGCATTTCCAAAGAAGAACATAAGAACATAAGAACATAAGAACATAAGAAATTGCCATGCTGGGTCAGACCAAGGGTCCATCAAGCCCAGCATCCTGTTTCCAACAGAGGCCAAACCAGGCCACAAGAACCTGGCAATTACCCAAACACCTAGAAGATCCCATGCTACTGATGCAATTAATAGCAGTGACTATTCCCTAAGTAAACTTGATTAATAGCAGTTAATGGACTTCTCTTCCAAGAACTTATCCAAACCTTTTTTGAACCCAGCTACACTAACTGCACTAACCACATCCTCTGGCAACAAATTCCAGAGATTTATTGTGCGTTGAGTGAAAAAGAATTTTCTCCGATTAGTCTTAAATGTGCTACTTGCTAACTTCATGGAATGCCCCCTAGTCCTTCTATTATTCGAAAGTGTAAATAACCGAGTCACATCTACTCGTTCAAGACCTCTCATGATCTTAAAGACCTCTATGATATCCCCCCTCAGCCGTCTCTTCTCCAAGCTGAACAGCCCTAACCTCTTATTTCATAATATAATTATTATTTCATTATTATTTCATAATATAATTTCATATTATAATTATATTTCATAATATAATTAACATAGCAAACTAAATAGTATGCTAAATAATCAAAATTTAAACACTTGAGAGGTAGTACAGTTAGGGTGGAGATTGTATAATAAAAATATACATTACCTTGGTATTAAATCAGAAGTGAAAGATAATTATGCTAGCAGCTCTTGGTAGGCTTGTTTAAAAAGCCAAGTTTTAATCTCCTTTTTAAATAATTTGATGTCAGCTTCTAGTCATAATTCCTGCAGGATGGAGTTCCATAGAAAGGGTCCAGCAATAGAGAGAGATCTTTCTCTTACATTATTTAGGTGGGCAATTTTGGGGGAAGGAATTGGTAGCATCCTTGTTCCGGTTGATCTGGTGGTTCTTGAGGGGGTGTGGAAGTGACGTGAAGAGATTAGCCATTCAATTTTTTCATTGTAGAGGGTTTTGTGTTTTAATGATAAGATTTTGTGCTGGGCCCTGTATTTGAAATTCTTTTAATATTGGGGTGATATGTTCAGATCTTCTAGTACCTATCAAGAGTCTAGCTGCAGAGCTCTGCAGAAGTTGCAATGGTCTTGTTATATTTGCGGGAAGGCCTAAGAATAGTGAGTTACAGTAGTCTAATCTTGATAAGACAAGTGCCTGTAAGACAGTTCTAAAGTCTTTAGGGAGTAGGAGGGGTTTTAATCTTTTATTTATTTATTTATTTATTTATTTAGCACTTTTCTATACCGACCTTCATGGTTGAGGACCATATCGGATCGGTTTACATCGAAAGGGGGAACTGTAACAAGAACCATAAATAAAAAATAGGAAGAACAAAGTTACATTTAACAGGGGTAGTAAACTTGGAAGCAAAGACTGCTAGAAGCAAAAAAGTTTAAGGAACGTAGTGATTAGGAAATTAACAACAGTTAATGTGTCAGGTAGTCTCTTATTCAGAACTTGAAGTTAGAATGGAGATCCTTAGTTCAAAGGGATATTTATTCGTCTAATGTGTGTATGAGTTTTGAGTATGTTTTGAGTGTGTTTAATTTGAAGTAACCATCGCTTATTATTTTTTTAATGCAGGATTTCATGGAGAATTCGCAATCTATAAGAATCCCGAGATCTCGTACTTCTAGGGAGATGGGGTAGTTTTTGGCTGCTTCTTGAATTTCAAGCTCTTTTTGTCTTGCTTAATTTAGGGGAGATGTATAGGATTTCAGTTTTTTTAGTATTTAGGGAAAGATTCATTTGGGTTAATACCTTTTCAATGGTGGATTGGTATATGTCCCAGAGCTTTAGAGTTTGGTCAATGTACTTTTGGATCGGTATTAAAATTTGAACATCATCAGCATAGATAAAATGTTAGACCGAGGCCTGATAGAATTTTGCATAAAGGGAGCATATAGATATTAAATAGTGTAGAGGATAGCAAGGATCCTTGGGACACTCCGAAGCTGAGATCGATAGGATGTGACTCTTTATCAAGAAATTTGACTTTGAAGGTTCTATTTGTTAGGTAAGAGCTAAACCATTTGATCACTAAGTCTTTAATGCCTATTTCGTTTAGTCTATCAAGGAGGATATTATGGTTAACTGTATCAAAGGCTGCCGAGATGTCCAGTAAGATCAGGAAGGTAAGACTGGCTGTTATCGGTTCCTCTTAGGATGATATCTTGTAGTGAAGTTAAAAGGGTCTCTGTACTAAAATAATTTCTAAATCCATGTTATGCTGGGTACAGGCTACTATGTTTTTCCAGATAATCTTAGTTGATAATTACTTTCTCGAATTTTTGATGTACAAGGTAAATTAGAAATGGGTCTTAGGTTTGAGAGATCATATGAGTTTGCTTGTGGTTTTTTTGTGATTGGTTTTACTATTGCTGATTTTTAAAGTGAGTGAGACATTAGCTTCGGTTATGACAAGTTAATTATATCGGCAATAGGTTTAGATACTATATTGGTGATTGTTTTTAATAGTTTAGTTGGGATATGGTCAATTGGGTGGGCAGCTGGGTTCATTTTTTTAAATTATAGCTTCGACCTCAAGAGATGAAACTGTGTCAAAGGAGGTTAAATGGTCCTTAGGATTGCTTGGTAGTACAATTTGGTTAGAGTTCATGGGAGCTATGTTTTTCATTATGTTTAAAGATTTTTCTTTAAAATATTGAGCAATTGTATTGCAATTAGAAGAGTTGTTTGATGTGGGAGTTTCAATAGGACTTGTCAGGTGGTGGCTGTCGAGGGCCAACCAATAAAAAGGAGTGAACTTGGAGGCCCCGAACTTGGGTGGTGGTGACCACAGTTGCTGGCCTCAAGGGCTGGGGGGCGGTGTGCCTGGGACAGCTGGCCCAGGGTCTTTGGTCAGCGGCAGAGGCATCCTGGTCGATCAATCGCCTGGAGACCAGGGCGGTGCGCAGAGCCCTGGAGTTGTTCCTGCCTTTGGACAAGGAACGCATGGTTCGAGTGTGTTCAGACAATGTGTTGCTGCCTATCCTAGGAGCAGTACTGCTCCTAGGACAGGCAGCAACAGTCTCTCAAGCTCCTAAACTCCTGTTACACTTCCCCGTTCCTGTCACTATTTTAATTGCCTCTCCTGGGGCCATTTTTCTCCTCTCCCCCGCCTCCTTTAAAAATCCATTATTTAGGCAAGTACACACACCTGCTTTGCATCAGACAGCTCCTGACCAACTGGGATTTTTCTGTATGTGTTTCCTCCGTGGTCTCTCGTCGGTCACATTCTGCAGCACCATAAGGTTGCATCCAGGGACGGTGGTGCTGATGGCACCAGAGTGGCCATGGTTCACAGATCTGGCTCACCTGCCGTGCTTGCTTCGGCAGGGCCCCCATATTTTCGGATTGGGAGGATCACTTTGGTCTCGCAGCTTGACTTTTGAGAAGAGGTGGTTTGTGGCTGAAAGGCTATTCAGAACCAGTTATTTCCACGTTCCTCCGGGCTCGGAGCCCCTCTACGTCTCTGGTTTATGCCAGGGTCTGGAGGGTCTTTGAATCATGGTGGCTACTTTAGAAAATGGATCCTTTATCTGTGGATATTCCTCTGAGCTTAGCCTTTTTGCAGGAGGGTTTTTGTCTTAGGGTTTGGCCCATAACTCTCTCCATGTTCAGGTATCTGCTTTGGGTTCCCTTAGGGGCAAGTTGTGGGGGAGGTCTTTGGCCTCTCATCCTGTTGTGGCTCGTCTCCAGAATGGAGTCAAGCATTTGCGGCCTCCGGTTCAGAAGTTGCATCCGGATTGGAATCTCAATTTAGTTTTGTGGGAAGTCTGGTGTGTGCTTTGAGCTTTTGAGAAGGGCGACATTGAAGGACCTGACGTGTAGTGTTTCTGGTAGTCATTTGTTCCTCCAGGTGGGTTTTGGAATTGAAGGTACTGTCATGCAGAGGTTCTTTTATGCATATTTCTAATGTCAGGGTCACACTGCGTACAGTCTCCTCTTTCTTTCGGAAGGTGGTATCTTCTTTTCATGGGAATCAGATGGCAGAGTTGCCAGCCTTTCCGGAGTGGTCTAAGGATTTCCCGCAGGAGAGAAACTTGCGTCTTTTGGACATGTGACGCACTAGTTGCAGTATTTGGAAGTCACTAATTCCTGGTGAATACTGGTGGCTCTGAAAGCGCATTCTACTAGTGTGAGCGGCTTCTTGGGTGGAGTGTCAACTGCTTTCTCCGCAGGAGTTTTGTTGGGTGGTGATGGTCGTCTCGTCAAACTTTTACCAAACATTACCTCTAAAAAATAACTTTGGCTCTTTTGAAAATTCTTTAAACCACAGGGGATTTTCTCATGTTTACAACACTCAATAAGTGTACTGCCATGTAATTCTGTCCTGATAAGCCATCTATACAAACTGGAAACATCATTCCATTTTGTAGGTGCTTCTACATTGGATCTTTCACCAAATGGTGAAGGTTTTTGAAGCATAGATGAAACTTTTTCTTGGGTGTAGCTAAAAGCACTTTTCCATTTAATCTGTGATATGGTCATTGGCGATATGGAGATTCTAAATATAATACAGACCACAGGAGTATAAAACTAGTATCAATTTTTTAGATGTCTTTGTATGTAAGTACAAAGAGGGGGGTCTATACACTAGATTGTATATAAAGAACACCCATCGCAATAGTTTCTTACAATACAGCAGTGATCATCCACAAAAATTTTAATTCAGTTTACCTGTATCACAGTTTCATAGGATTAGATGCAATTGCAATGAAATCAGTGATTATAGGCGTGAAACTAAATTACTTAAAGAAATGGTGTGACAGGGGATATCCATATAAGTGTAACTGTGACCTCTTGCTCAGTAATGATTTGAAAAAGGTAACTGATTCTGATATAGTCACATGTAATGTGCCATTTGTCTATGTCCAATTTGTTGTTAAGAATAATGAGAAAAAACTGGAGCATGATGTTCACCGTTCATGTATGAGAGAGGGTCAGATTTGCCTATTCTAGAAATCCCAGTTTGAGGGAGAAAATTTGCCCTACATTCTTAGCAATGACATCTATAAATCAGTCCAATCTTACAGGGAGTAAAATTGTAGGAAATTTCAAATGTGGACATTGCCTCTGTTGTGAAGAATGTGTAAACCTGATGTATTGATTAATCCAGTAGACAACCAAAAATTTACATAATTTTTTTTTTAATTGTGATAGTAATTTTGTAGTCTACTCTAATACATGTCCCTGTCACAAAGTGTATGTGGGGAAAACTATTAGACATGTTAGAGCCAGATTATCTGAACACCGAAGTTGTTTAAGGTTATCTGCACCAATGGTTACACATTGCTTGCAATACAATCATGTTTTTGAAGAAATTAAATGTATCATTTTGGATGGGGAGGAAATTCTAATTTGGCTCTTTGCCGGATGGAGCAGAGGTGCATCAGCTTAATAGTATAGATCCTTATGAGCTAAACTGCAGCATAGAATGGAACCTGTTTTTTTATAAATTTTGAGGAATATGTTTAAGTATCATTGAGAAGACATGCATTAAGGATTCAACAGAATTTATATTTGTACTTAATCAAATAGTTGAGTTATTCAAAATTTTCCATGATTTATTTAGACTATTGAATACTTGTTTAATTTCATAACTTATAAACAAGTTTGCGATTACAAAAATTGTCTGACTGTATTATATTTAAATGATTAAGAGTTATTTCCTTAGAACTATCAGATTGGGCCATTGCTTTCAAAATCTGTACACTGGGTTGAGTGAGAGATACATAATCACGTTGAAGGTGAGACTTAAGAGGGAAGCAAATGTTGCATGAACGAGCACCGTGTTTGGAGATGCCATTCAGAAAGTCAGTAGTCAGATCGCTGAGGAATAAAATTGTTGAGTGAGATATTTTTAATTATATAAAGAAAATTATTAGTAATTATAGAGAGCTTCATTTTAAACCGTTCTTTATTCAAGCAAATTGACAGCATGGCCCAGATGAAAAACATTGGCAGTTGGCGATAGCTAAGAATACATTTATTTTATTTATTTATTTAAAAACTTTTCTATACCGTCGCTAACGGGTCGATCCTGTAAGGCCGCGGTAATAACAGTGCGGCAGTGTCAGGCGCACCCTTCCTCCCCGCACGCACAGTTCTCTTCACTAACTCCCCGATACTCTCCTCTAATCGCATGCAAATGCATGCCGCGGCTTTAAAGCGGTAGGGAAGGGTTATGCCCGCGTAACCCATTTTACTGTATAGGCGCTTAATACAGCGCCTATACAGTAACCAGGGTGCGCTGGTACCTGTCATTTCAAATGTCATTTCAAATGTCATTTCAAATGACATTTGAAATGACAGGCACCATGAAGTGAAAAAAAAAAATACCAAAATATGTAAAAACCTGAGTGTTCAAAAAAAAATAATTTTAAATACCTGTCGGAGGGCCGCGTGGGTCCAGGCGGCGGCGGCGGGAGCCGGGTGGTCGCGTGTTAAATCTAGGCCGCGGGCGGGTGGGCGCCTGTTCCAGGCGGCGGCGGGGGGACACGCGTTAGTTCGAGACGGTCGGTGGGCAGCGGGTGGTCGCGTGTTAAATCTAGGCCGGGTCGCACAGGCGCGCATTCATTCATCCAGGCGGAGGAGCCGGCGGCGAAAGCAGCCGGCTCCGCCTGAATGAATGCGCGCCTGTGCGACCCCTGCGATTCGGCGCTCAAGGCAGTCACAGCATTCATTCACTGCCGGTGGGGGCTGCCGGGGCAGCCCCCACCGGCAGTGAATGAATGCGACCCCTGCGATTCGGCGCTCAAGGCAGTCACATGCCGTGACGTCACGGCATGTGACTGCCTTGAGCGCCGAATCGCACAGGCGCGCATTCATTCACTGCCGGTGGGGGCTGCCGGAGAGGCAGCCCCCACCGGCAGTGAATGAATGCGCGCCTGTGCGGACCCGGCCTAGATTTAACACGCGACCACCCGCCGCCCACCAACCGTCTCGAACTAATGCGTGTCCCCCCGCCACCGCTGCCGCCTGGAACAGGCGCCCACCCGCCCGCGGCCTAGATTTAACACGCGACCACCCGGCTCCCGCCGCCGCCGCCTGGACCCACGCGGCCCTCCGACAGGTATTTAAAAATTTTTATTTTTTTTCTGACAGGTTTTATGTGTCCCACATCATTACATTTTCTCGATCATCTCTGTATCGCTTTTTTTTTTTATTGTGTTTTATTGTTTTTGAGTGTCTTAAGCGGTGTCGATGGATTTGTTACTAGACTCACAGTCCTAACTCCTACTAGGGGGAGGCGGTAAACTAACACGTTACGGCCGCGGCAAAACAGTGCGTTACTAATGAGATAACCTGAGCGCGCGTTACGGTATCGGAGGGGAATAGCTAATTCCTTCATTATACAGCTAATTCGTTCATTTACATGCCGGGTGGGGAAGGGTTACGCGTCTGTTTTAAGAAGCGCTACGGACGCGCGAAACTGGAGACTGTATTGCTGGTTTGCCTTACGCGTCCGAATTGTGCGCAGCGAGCTCGTTACAGACGAGAAATCTTCAAATGAATGTTACTGTATCGAGCTGTAAGTTAGGTACCATCGCAACGGTTTACAAACAGGCACAAATAATGTATGTATATGTATGTTATACATTCTAACAGGTGCCAAATAAATACGGTTACAAACTCATTAATAAAATCAATGTTTGAATAGTGATGGTCAATTCTGGGTGTGTTATTGAAATACTCTTCATATTTATGTTAATATGCATTTTTAAGGACTGTTAAAACTTCATTTTCAATTGCACTTCTCTGTCTTTTCTCTCCTCTTCCTCCTTAACCTCCTTAACATCAATGGCTTGGTACAGATGAATAATCCTGATGCAGCTATGCAAGAAATAGCGACCATTTACAAGATCTTTTTCCAGATTTATACACATTGAGATTGTTGTACATGATCCGGTGGATATATCTAAGGTTTTGTTCTGTTTAGTAAAGGTACTCAGCTGTTGAGACTTTAGTGCAAGCCATACTGTATATTTTATTGATGATTCATCCAGTATGATGTGATGTCTAATGCAATTATAGATATTTTTGTATAAAAGTGTTTTAATTCATCTCATGAATTTTTTCTGATATCTCTCAGTATATTGCAATTTATTAAGGGATTTTTTTCCTTTTATACTATATCACTAAATTATATACTCCTGTGGCCTATATTGTATTTGGAATGTCCTTGCAAGGGCTCTCCTGACTAGTCCTGGGGGAATTCTGCGCTACTGCAGAGCGCATAATTTGCGTAGAATTCCTCTCCTGTGCAGAATTGCCAAATTCTGCACAGAAAATGGAGACTCTGGCATGCCACGAACGGAGCACGCACCGTTCGCGGCAAAGAGGAAGGTCCCAGAGTGCATTTCGCGGTGAAGAGGAAGGCCCTGCCGCACCGAGAACGGACTGCGAATCATTTGTGGCGAAGATGAAGGCCCTGGTGAGAGTGAATGTGTGTAAAGAGGTGCATGTGAGGGGAGGGGGATGGGGTGAGAGAGAGAGCAGGGGGATAAGCAGGAGCATGAGGGGGAGGAGGATGAAAGAGACCGGGGGGGGGGGGGGTACTTGAGTTTGGGTGCTAGAGAGAGGGAGCCTATATGAGGAGATTGTGAAGGAATGTGTATGTGTGTGAGAGAGATTGGGAGCTGGTGTGTATGCGAGGGTGCTAGCCTGTGTGAAGGGATTGTGCATGTGTGAAAGGATGCATGAGAGAGACACATAGGTAGCCTGTGTGAGGATGTATGTGTGAGAGAGGGAGCTTGTGTGGGTGTGTATGCAAGAGAGGAGTTCCCAGTATGAGGGGGGATGTCTGTGTGCGAGAGAGTGAGGGAGCCTGTGTGAGGGTATGTATGAGCAATAGAGAGAGGGAGTATGCATGTGAAAGAGGGAGGGACAGAGGGAGCCTGTGTGAGGGGCAGTACTGAGAACGGGGTCAAACTCTGGGAGTGGAGATAGAGTGGAAGGAGTTGAACCTAGAGGTAGAGGGGAGAGATACTGGCAGGTGGAGGAGTTGGGGCCTGAGAGGACAAAGTGGCCAGGGGAGTAGGGAGAGCAAGTGGAAGGGACACTCTTACAGTGAATTTCTAGGGAAATTATTCTCAAAATATTTAAAATTCTGCATCTTTAATTTTTTCTATATTTAAAATGTAATTACTTAAAAACTGTCATGTAAATTGTGTTATTCTGCAAACTTTGTTGCTTAATATTTTGCAGAATTTTACGTTTTTTCGTGCAGAATTCCCCAAGGAGTACCTGATGAAGTGAGAATATTCTGCGGTAGTAATTGCCACCTTACTCCATGCTCAGAAGTTCTCTACGTCCCTAGTGTATGTGCGGATCTGGAGAGTATTTGAGGCTTGGTGTGAGGAATACATTGTCCCCCCTCGGGCGACACTGCATTGAATAAGGTTTGACCCTTATTTCCTTGAAGGTGCAGGTAGCGGCTCTCTCATGTTTCGGGACAGGGTGAATGGAACCTTCCGGTCAGCTCATCTGGACTTGGCCTGTTTTCTGAAAGGGGTAAAGCACCTTTGGCCCCCCCCTATGGTGGCCGGTTCCCTTGTGGAATCTTAATCTAGTATTGGAATTTTTGGCAGGACCCTTCTTTCGGCCGCTGTGCAGTCTTTCCTTGCATTTATTAACCTTAAAAATGGTGATCTTGGTGGCAATATGTGTGGCACGTCGCATTTCTGAACTGCAAGCATTGTCTGGAACTGTTCTTCCGGGTGACCCCAGGAGCGTTCCAGCTTCGTACCGTTCCATCCTTTTTGCCCAAGGTAGTCTCGGAGTTTCATTTGAATCAATCCATTTCATTGCCATCCCTGGATAAGCACAAGTACATGGAAGAATACCACCACCGCTGTCATTTGAATGTCAGACTTTTGGCGCGGTATCTGGAAGTTTCAGAACCAGTTCGAAAGGTGGACCACCTGTTTTTGACCTTCACAGTGGAAGGAAGTAGGGCGAACCAGCTTCATGGACTACTGTAGCTCGCTGGATTAAGAGGGTGATCATGGGAGCCTATGTGGGGCTCAGGCGGTCTCATGGACTGCTGTCTTCCATTGACATCTGCTGAGCAGTGACATGGTCCTCCTTGCACACCTTCTCCAGGTTCTATCGCCTGGGCGTTCAGGCCCAAGAGGATGCAGACTTTGCAAGGGCAGCATTAACCGGACTGAGGGCAGCCTCCCGCCACGATTGGGAGTAGCTTTAGTACATCCCATTGGTCCTGAGTCCATCTGGCTACACGCTAGGAAATGGAGAAATTACTTACCTGATAATTTCGTTTTCCTTAGTGTAGACTGATGCACTCAGCATCCTGACCACGGCTGCCTGAGATCGGTGCCAAGTGTTCGCCTGTGGAGTGGATATCTATTCCAAGAGATTATGGGTAAGCCATCATCCAGTCCTTAGATCAGGGAATCTATACATTTTTACTGGTGTACAGTGTTTGGTTGAGTACAGTTATGGTTATCCATTTTAATTATATTTTTAATCAAGTTTTTTCAATAGTATGTTCACAGTGGCTTTTGAAGAGAATACTGAAGGGCTGAGGTCACTGCAGGGTTGTGTGTAGGGTGACGTCAGCTTTGAAACCTGACTCTGTCTCCATCTGCTGACAGGGGAGCATAACCCATTGGTCCTCAGTTCATCTGTCTACACTAAGGAAAATGTAATTATCAGGTAACTAATTTCTCCATTTTGAATACTTTGCTTTGTCTTTGGAACAATATTTCCTATGAAATTAGGCTAGAAACAAATCTGCTTTTCTGCCAAAAAAACCCCCCAAAAAACTGAACTTGGATATATAATCAAGTAGTAGCAAATGTCAGAGTGGATTATAGCTGGCCTTGGTTCTAGAGACTGAGTTTTGCCATAGGCGACTTATACCCAGTAGTCTGGGGTGTTTTAAAGTCTGGGCTGTTCTGAGATTTATGGTTTTATACTGTGTTTTTTGTTTTTTGTTGTTTTTTTTTTTAACTAACTTGTTTTGATGCCTTGTTGAAATCGACCTTCAGCTTTATTTAGTAATGCAGTGGATGATGGTAAACAAAGATCCAGTGGCCCATCCAGTCTGTCCAGTTGTCTTCCTGTCTGGATCTCTATCACTTAGAGTAAATGAGTATTTATAATGCTTGTTGGTATGACAAGCGAGGTCGTCTGAAGGCTAGGGTAACCTCATGGGGAGCATTATGGTTATAATCCTGTCAACAGATGTTTCAGACAACAGCACCACTAGTTTTGGTGGCTGTTTGGATTAATAAATTCCATACTTAAACTAACTCCAGCTCTCCCTGCCATGTCCTTGGCCTTTCCTCTCAACTCTCTTCCCACCTCTGCCCTCTATGTCAGTCCCAAGTATGTTTTAATTCTGCCAAAATACTGGCTTCTACCATCTCCTCTGTATACTATTAGAGGCTTTGTCGTCGTCAGTGGCTCTTACAAGCCCCATACCCACTTAGAATGAGTTTTGAGGGCTATAAATAAACAAACAAGCCCTAATGCCAGGCCACCTTGTTTGTCTTACTACTAAGCTTTGTAATGATTCAGACAGCCATTAACATTAGTGAGGCTGTTGTCTGGAACATCTGGCTACCCCATGCTTGTTATGACTGCTCCATGCAGGTTTCCCTGCTAGGGGGGGGGGGGGGGGGCAAAACCCAGGAGTCTGGACTGATCTATGGTACTACAGGAACGAAAATTATCAGGTAAGAAACTAATTTTCCTTAATAAACAAGCTACTCCCACGCTTGTTTACCCAGCCTGAGTGCTGGATATGTATTCCAAGTGAAGTATCAGGCTTGATTCGGGGTAGTAACCGCCGTAACAAGCAAGCTACACCCATGCTTATTTGTTTACCCAGACTATGTAATTCAGTCCTTGTTGGTTGTTGTCTGAATATAAATCCTATTTTCTTCATTCCCACTGCCATTGAAGCAGAGAGCTATGCTGGATATGCATTGAAAGTGAAGTATCAGGCTTATTTGGTTTGGGGTAGTAACCGCCGTAATAAGCAAGTTACTCCCCTGCTTTTTTGTGGATGCAAATCCTTTTTTCCCCCATATTTCCTCTTGCCATTGAAGCATAGAGCAATGTTGGAGTCACATTAACCGTGTGTCTATTGAATAAGGATATCAATCTCCAGGTAGATGATAGAGTTGTAACCAGGACTGCTATGTGCACTTGTGTGTTTTTTTTTCCTTGTAGGAATCCCTATATACAACATTTCTCAACACCTTTGCGTTTGCAGAAAAGATGTATCAGCTGACCCAGAAGGAAAAAAAAGTCATGAGGCAAGATGTAAGTTACCAGTAACTGTGCAGGATGTTGTGATGGCTTGGGGCTTAGATACTGAGAACAGAGACGCTTTCACACATTGTATACAAATGAGTTGTGACATTAAAAAAAAAAGAAAAAGCAAAATTTGCATAACTGGCCACAGGGTTTGCCTAGAATAATCATTTGATGTAAGCGCTTTGAAGCACTCCAGGGTCTGCTTTGTGCAGGTGGATAATCATACTTGTGGATGCTCAGAGGCAGAAGGCACACACATTTATTTCATCTTCAGTGCATACCCCATCTATTCCGAAGTGCTGAACTAAGTTGCAGCAAGTGAAAATGCTGGAAATATATCTCTTCAGCACCTATTCAGTCACCTGTGTGAGTAATGCCTTGTACAGCACTTGTATGCGACCTGCACATTTTTTTTATTTTTATTTTATGTTCTGTCTTTCCTGACACTTGAAATGTATTACATTCAGGTGCTAATGAAGCAACTACCTCTCCAAATTAATCACAAAGCAAAGGAGAGAGGAGACTATTACATTCAGGTGCTGCAGGATTAATTTAACAGGCCTGACAACTTTGACCAGCTAGATAAAGAGAACTTTGTATGGCTAAAAATTCACCTAAGATCGCTCACTAAATTTTAGCTGGCTATTGTAGGGGCTTCCAGTCCAATTGAAAATGCAGCCCCCATCTTACCTGGGTGTAGTTTTATTAATGTGAGAAAAAACTTAGAAAAGTGAAATGAGTAGACAGGACTAAGAATCAGACAGCTGCACACACCACTGGAAAATGGCTTTTATTTCCTGAGGCCTGCTGTAAGGCAACAGCTGCACACTGACTCTTCCACTTGTCTGTCATGGAGCTGCACCTGCTCCTTTAACAATCCGCAGAGGCGAAGAAATAGATTTAAAGTCCTTAAAAGTCATACTGAAGACTTTCTTCTGCATTCTGCTCCTTGGTGTATCTACTAAAGCTGTTCACAATGCAGGATCATCCGTTCAGCACTCCTGGTGGCCCATATCGTGGTGCTAATGGAAGGATATTTCTTACTGTAGAGCTGTGCATTGCCATAGACCTCTTGTTGATGTACCACATTGCTGTCTCAGGGAAACTACCATCATGGGGACTGGGTGTCTGTCTTCTCACTGCTGGAGTCTTTCTGCCCTAGGTCTGCCAGATGAGGGACCTTCTATCAAATCAGTCAGTGCTGCAGCACAAGATGAACAAGAAGCTGCAGGACTCTCTGCATCAGGAAGAAGAGATGAAATCTAAACTAGAAGAGGCCCTCCGAGCTAAGGAAGCGGTAATATAACTGGGGGGCTGTATAGGGAAGTGCTCTTGTATTGAAGTCCTGGTGCACCCTAAGAGGACAGGAGTTCTGGCTACAGGAGAGAATCTATGGCACTGAATGAAACGAAGATGGATGTAGTCATTGCTTCCAGCCTGCATTTTAAAGCTCCAGTTAGAATTTAAATTGTGAATGTATTTATCGGAGAGAAGGAAAGCTCTTTTGAAATGAATTATGTTAAAGCCTTGGGAAGGAAAGTAAAGTGAGAACACAGTGCAGAAGCAAAGATATCGCTTTCAAAATGATCTAGAACTCCTTTTAATAATACTCCGTGCTGCTTCTGCTAGTGGGTTTCTTTGTAACCTGCTGTCTGGCAGGCAGTCTTGGAGCCTCAGAACATTTATGCACTGTTCCTTATCCCCCAGATCAGTCCAGGCACATGGTTTTTCTCCCTTACCAGCAAATGGAGAAAAGAAGTAAAACTTTACTGCTGGTACACAAGGTAGCGTGCCACCTGCAGGTGCTCAGTATTCTGTCTTCTGCAGATGGTGGAGGTGCAAAACCCACAGCTTTAAAAAAAAAAATAAATAAAAATTTCCACCAGGTCTTCCCAGAGTAAGGGGGGGGGGGATATTTTGAGGGGCGTTCTCAGTTTCACCACCCTCCCTGGACAGGGAGATTGTTTCTGGATAAGCTTCTTGGAGATGGTGTTTGGGGGGGGGGGGGGTAGAGATTTTTTTTGTAGGGGGGTTAATAAGATCCTGTGGCAGCTAGAGGTAAGGGTTGGTGGTGCCAAATGCTAAGCTGCTCAAATTGCACAGTTGAGCAACTGAGGTTTGGTTCAGGTCTCAACTTGATGACCTTCCTTCCTTTTTTCCTAAAGGAATGCTACTTAACTGAATTTGGAGAATTGGTGAGGCTACTGGGGGAGTCTCGAGCTTTTAAATGGATGATGAGTCTAACTGTTCCAGTAACTCTTTCCTTGGTAGCAAGAGCTTCATATAGCCAGGTCTGTTTGTCTCAAGAAGGGTTCTGTGTTGCAGTGTCTCATATCCTCCGAAATCTTGTTCCTTTCCTGTAGGTATGAGGCTAAGCATTATCATCCTGAAAGAAGGTCCTTTCCCCCGAGCCTGTATCCCACTGGTGTTCAGTCCTTTCAGGAGACCCAAAGTAATCCCTGGGACAGTAGCGCTTCCAGCTCCAGAGGCCTTAAGAGTTCCTTAGGAAGATTGGTGGGCCTTGTGGGTTGTCTTGGGTTTTTGAGGAAAGGATCAGGATAATTCAGTTTTTCTTTAAAATGTTGCACTTTAAAAAAAAACCAAAAACATTTCAAGGCAACTTAAAAAAAAAAATAACATTCATAATAAATACAAGACATAGTTACAAATATAACCTGCAATAATAGACATAATCTGAAGCAAGTCTGAAAGTGAGTCAGAGTACTTACACTAGACCATTTGCTGGTTTGATTAGGTAGGCCTTTAAGGCCTTTTTAAACTCATTGGTGCTGCATATCGTCAACTGGTATGTCCTAACCTGTGGTAAGAGGCTGTTCAACCTGAGATTCTGCTCACCTAGGGACTGAGACCTTCAGGATGCACATGCTGAATGGCCCCTCCTTTGGCTGTGAATACTGTGCAGCGTGATCACTGCAGTCAAACAAAGGGGGACTTCCTGTGTTTTTTAGGTCTGGTGTAAACCCATTTTCACACCCTCATTTGAGTTTGTCAAAGAGTGCTGTGGGTTTGCAGTGCTCTAGAGTTGTTTGTAATTTTAGGTGCTTCCTTTGGAGCTGGCATCAGCGCTTCACATGTTTACCATGATACTGGTGGTAGTGGCTGAGGCCTCATGCATGGATGTTTTAGTATGCTTTTCTTTGGACATCGGGCACTGTAATGGGAGTTTGTCTGAATGTTGTCCCCCCCTTAGCCAACCTCAGTAAAAGAACCATGAAGTAAAAAAGGTTGCAGAGAAGGAAGATGTCTGACACATGCTGCAAATACTGTTATGATTCTGGAGTCCTCTCTAGACATCTCTGGAAACTATGGTTATTGCTACTAAGGGCTGTGTAGATGTTTATACTCAAACATGCTTATGTGCTGATCCCCATGCGTGGTTAGAAGCTCAGTCAAGAAATTGGGAGTAGTAGGGCACGGGAGCAAACACCAAACAGTACCAGGGTTTGAGAAGCAGATGTGCTGAACTGTGATAAAAAAATGGGAGTGAGGGGAGTCCCCTTAAAGTAAGTGGGGTTGTAAAGATCCTTGGGACTTATCAGATCCTTGGGACTTATCAGACTTCTGGAGCTGAGACTGCAGATGGATTTCTTGGGCCTGTTTCAATTTCTGTTGTGAATGTAAGGTTTTCTATCTTTGTGTCTTTTAATACTTTTCTAGTAGTTATTATTCTTAATTTTATTCTTATTTGTTTGCAGTCACCTCTCCAGTTCTTGCTGTTCATAGTTAGTGTTATCTTTTTGCTTAGCAAGTGCTCAAACTTGCCATCAAATACCTGGATCCTGGCATACTGACTGTGTGTGTGTTTATATGTCTGAGAAACCCAGAGGTATAGAAGCCTCTCAGTATCTCTCTCTTTCCTGGGAATAAGCCCCAAGGTAGGCCTGTGGAAGAACAGGCAGAGCCCTTTGATATATTCTGCATATTTGTGCAGCCTGAAGCCAGAATAGGCACACTTGCAAAATGGAACAGTCCGTTCCCTTATGTACCCAGGTCAGTCCAGACTCTTGGGTTTTGCCTCCCTGCCAGCAGATGGAGACAGAGAAAGCTTCAATAACCCAATGTGCCACATGCAGTCACTCAGTATTTCTCTGTCTCCAGCAGATGGTGCAAAACCTGTAGTTATGCAGTCAGAAGACTGTTTTGGATTTATGAACCTTCCTCCCAGGGGGTTTTTGGGTCCTAGTGCATCCTTCCCTGCCTGGTCGAGGTGAATGAGTTTGGGGGTTGGTGACCCTTTTGTAAGCTTGCATCTTTCTTCCATGGGGTATAAATCTGGTGGTCCAGATCCCTCCCCTTTATGAGGTGGCTGAGGAAGCTACAGGCTCAGGGCGGTTGTTTTCTTTTAGTCTGTCCCTTTTTTTTTTTTTTTTAATTTTGGCTGATTTTTGTTTTCCTGCTAACAGATCTGTGTTCCATTATAGGAAGTAGGTATTGTAAGTCTGGCTATTTTCGGATCTGCCATGCAGCCTGCACTCCTGGAACCTGAACCTCTGCACCAAAGGGGAAAGTATTGGTTTCTATGTATCTTTATTTGTTCTCAGAGTAAAAAAAAAAAAAAAAAGAATCCATGCAGCAGTGAGGTTCCATGGGGGATGGAAGCTACCTTAGCAACTCGGGGAGCTTAACAATGGGTTTTTTCAGCAGCTTCTTTGCCTGCGGAGGAGACCGGATGTTGGCTCTATAGCGCTGAGGGACTTTTCCTCCCGCTTGTCGTTGGGGTGCTAGTGGTGCAACAGGTGCAGGGAGGGACAGTGGGTACATGAGGCTTTCCCTGTCAGCAAGGAAAGGACGGCCATTTTTATTCCCTAGCAGCGTTGGCGGAGAGGCAAGGGAATCCCCTCCTCAACTATCGCCGGCAGTTCCCTGTCCCGCAGAGAGGCACTTGCACTGAGAAGGAGTCTCTGGCTCTGGTAGAGGTCATTTGCTAGTTTTACTTATGCGCAAAGCATGTTTAGTGAGATGCTGGCTCTTGGCTCCAGTCTTCATGGATTCTCGGCCAGTCAAGAGGCCTGAACTGTTGAGAAGCTATTCAGGCTGATTTTCAGTGCCTGATATTAAATGGATACAGGCCTAAACTCACTGAAGGTGCAGGTAGGCTTCACTTTAGTCATGTGGGAGGCTACTGCAGCGGTTCTTTTCTCGCATGTGAAGGTATATGCATGCATTCTCACTGTGAGGTGGTTGCATTTGCTGGGACCTGGGCGTGTAAGGGTGCAGCATAGATTTGAGCATGTTAGTCTGCGACCTAGACTTGTGCACATATTTATGTGGCTACTTGTGCGTGCACGGCCATGACCTAGGCTGGAGCGCATATTTGCATGCGTCCTGAGGGGTGTGCATATACGCCCAGTTGGCATTGGTGTGCACCCAGCAGCCACCTAGAGCTGAATTTCAGAAGAGATAGGTGCCAGGGACGAACAGATCCAAGTGCCTTGCTATCTGTGAGGCATGCTGTCTGCTAGCAGTTCAGTCCTCACTCTCTGTATAAGTGCTGTTAAGAGGCTCAAAGCGATTTGAGTACTACAGCTTTTGCCCATGTTGGGACATCCCCTCGGCCTATGATGTCTCTAAAGGGGGGAGGGGGGGGAAGCGAGGCAATGGTCAGTTCTCTTCCCTAGTTCCCAAGGGCAGAAGCTTCCCTGAAAGAGGTTGGAGAGAGCAAGGTTGGGCTTAAGGACTCTGGTATAGATCCTCTTTCCCCTAGGTGGAATGATTCCAGGACCTACAGACCATCTGCAGGGGCGCCTGGCAAAGGCGAAGAAACCTACTATGTGGGGTTCGCGTTCTCAGGCCTCCCATTTGTCAGTCACGGCAGGCAAATGCCACAGGGAGGCTGTCCCTGGTAATGTTCAAGGAGGTGTGGATCATGAGACATCGGAGGATTCTGATGGGGAATTGGTTTTCTCACAGGACAAGCAGGATGGTAGTCCTCACATATGGGTGTCATCACAGGTTGAAGCCCAATCACGGAAAACTTCTGTCAAAGTTTCCAGAACTTTGACTGGCTCCTACTGGGCATGCCCAGCATGGCACTAACCCTGCAGCCAGCAGGGGTCCCCCTTCAATCTTCTTTTTTCCACGCAACAGTAACCTTGCGGTAAAGGAGCTCTGAAGAGATTCCTGACAGGAATTTTCCTCATGGAATTACTAAAAGTTAAGTTGCCCCTCAGGGATCCCTCTTCTACCTTTTATAATTCCGCAGTACTCCGGTAAGTTTTGACCAGTTTCCTGTCTATTACCGTCGAGTTTGGCCTTCGCGGCCTACTGGCCGACGACCGTACTGCGGGCAACATTTTTTTCCATGGTGTTGGGGTTTCATCGGTGCTCGGACTGTACCCGCACCATGTCTATCACAGACCCCATAAAGTCTGTGTAATGCGTTTAAGACGCGAGCACGATGTCTTGACCTGCACCAAATGTGCCCTAATGAAACTGAAGGGTCGCAAGGCCAGAATGGAGAAGATGGAACTTCTCTTCCGTGCTCAAACCCCAACTCCGTCCATCGCATCGACGTCGGAACCGGCACCGTCTACTTCGTGCCAGCATCGACCACCGACCAGTGACCAACCGGCATTGACGACTACTTGGCCATCAACACCCTCTACTCCCCCTCAGGATCGAGGGGATTGCAAGGAGAAACATCGCCATTGACACCGTAAGACTTGGACCATCGAGGAAGTGAAATCATCGTCCGAGCTGCTGCTGTCGAAAAAACCCCGTCCAGGAAAGGCACCAACCATTCCTGCGACCGGGTCTCCAAGGCAACCTTCAACCGATCGGGGATCGGGAGCTGTGACTCCGCCTGTAATGGGGGTCCCTCCGGCTATGCCTCTGCCTCCTTCTTCTGTTCCGGAGCCGGGGCTGCTTGCTCCAGGTCTCCGAGAAGAACTGGACCAGATGGTCCAGGAGGCCATCGACAAGGCGATGCAATGTCTTCAGGTTCCTCCAGCACTGACACCGGCACGACTGTTGAACTGATCATCGACCCAATTCCGGCAGCACTGGCACCGCTGCTATCCAGGATGAAAGTCCTCATGGCCGCTTTTCCATCGATGGATCCCGGGTCTCCGATGGCTCTGATGCCCTCCCCATTGACAGCATCATCGGGAGGAGAAACACCGTTCCGCATTCCTCCATCCAGAGTTATGCCTCAGCCATCGATGCCTATATGTCCCTCGCCACCGATCCAACAATCTGTGCCGATACATCCATCGGCACCACTGAGCCATCCATTGATGTCCTCGATGCCATCATCCGTGCCTCTGATAATTCCTCCGATTTCTTCGGAGCCCAAACCTGGACCTTCAGGTATCCAACCACCCTGTCCCCCTCTACTTCCTAGAGGAAAGGGTGTTGACCCTTATGATACCTGGGGTGATGATACCTCATCAGACACTGATGACTTACCTTCACCACCTTCACCCACTGATAGTAGAAAGCATTCTCCTCCAGAGGACCTCTCATTTATAAATTTTGTGAAGGAAATGGCTGAATTGGTTCCTTTTCAATTGCAGACAGAACAGGATGATAGTCACCAGATGATGGAGTTGCTCCAATTCCTGAATGCCCCCAAGGTAATAACCTCTATTCCCATTCATCAGGTTCTTCTTCATCTTCTCAAGAAGAACTGGGAAAATCCAGGAACAATTGCTCCAGTACACAGAAAAACTGACACTACTTATTTAGTACAGTCAGCCCCAGGTTTTCAAAAGTCACAGCTTGATCACCACTCTGTTGTGGTAGAGTCTGCATAAAAGAGGGCAAAGAGGTCAAAACCTCACTCATCTACCCCTCCTGATAAGGAACAAAAATTCCTGGACAACATTGGACGCCGAGTATTCCAAGGGGCCATGCTCATCTCCCGAATTGCTACCTATCAGCTTTATATGACCCCAATATAACAGGGCCATACAGGACTTCTCAGACTACCTGCCTCAGCAATTCCAAGAACAACTACAAACCCTTGTAAGTAAAGGTTTTGAGGCAGGCAAGCATGAGATTAGAACATCTTATGACATTTTCGACACATCTACCAGAGTGTCTGCAGCTGCTATTTCAGCGAGACGGTGGGCCGGGCTCAAGTGTTCTGACCTTCACCCAGAAGTGCAAGACCGGTTGTCCAACCTGCCCTGTGTAGGAGATAATCTGTTCGGTGAACAGATCCAACGGACGGTGGCTGAACTAAAAGATCATCATGAGACCCTAAAACAGCTCTCTTCGATGCCTTCCGACTTCTCTTCAAAGCAACCCTTTAAAAAGGACTCCAAGAAGTTGTTCTACCAGGTGGTGGCAGGTGGTGGGTAGGACCACGAAGGTCCTACCCACCACCTGCCAGATCCCATGCTACGAGACCTTATCAGAAACCTCAGTCTTGCCAAACCCAAAAACAAAGACAACAAACAGCTCCCCAGCTGGGGCCTGCTTCCGGTTTTTGACTTCCACTTGGAGAGCAGCAGCCAGATTCCTCTATCGTACATACCAGTGGGAGGTCGACTGTGCCACTTTCACAGCATGTGGCATTCAGTCACAACCGACCAATGGGTATTGGCAATCATTGCTCAGGGTTACCATCTGAACTTTCTCGCCCTGCCACCGGACTCCCCACCTCTGCAGACGTGGAGAACATCCGACCACTCTGTTCTTCTGGATCAAGAGGTTCCCTCCTTCTCCAGTCAAGAGCAATAGAACCCATTCCATACTCTCAGCAAGGCCTAGGGTTCTATTCCGGTACTTCCTAATCCCCCAAAAATTGGGAGGCATCCATCCTATTCTAGATCTACAGGCCCTCAACAAGTACCTCCAGCGAGAAAAGTTCAAGATGGTCACCTTGGGCTCGCTTCTACCTCTTCTACAAAGAGGAGACTGGCTCTGCTCTCTGGATCTCCAGGACACATACACCCACATTGCGACAAGTCCAGCTCATCGCAAATACCTGAGATTCCTAGTAGGCCTCAAGCACTATCAATACAGAGTGCTTCCATTCGGCCTAGCGTCTGCTCCACGAGTTTTTACAAAATGCCTCGTAGTCGTCGCAGCCTTCCTCAGGACACAAGGTGTTCACGTCTACCCCTGTCTGGACAACTGGTTAATCAGGGCTCCCACTCAGCAAGCTGCTCTGTCGTCCCTCAAATTAACCTTACACACTCTAATTTCGTTAGGGTTTCTCGTCAATTACGACAAATCCTACTTAGTCCCATCTCAAAACTTATCTTTCATTGGGGCAGACTTGGATACCTTACAGGCAGAGGCTTTCCTGCCTCGACAACTAGCACTGGCCATCATGTCTCTTGCTCATCAACTGCAGTCTCAGCACGCTGCAACTGCACGCCAATTTCTCGTCCTCCTGGGACATATGGCGTCCTCAGTCCATGTCAAACCAATGGCCCGCTTGGCCATGAGGCTCATGCACTGGACTCTGAGGTCTCAATGGACTCAAGCTATTCAGCCTCTGTCGACCGTTGTCCACATCACCGACTCACTCCGTCTGACTCTCGCCTGGTGGAAAAATCAGAACAATCTCATCCAGGGATTGCCTTTCCAGGTTCCGCATCCTCGAATCATTCTCACCACCGACGCTTCCAACCTCGGGTGGGGAGCCCACGTAGCCGATCTGCAAACACAAGGCTCTTGGTTTCCAGAGGAAGCCAAACATCAGATAAATTTCCTGGAACTTCGAGCAATAAGATATGCTCTCAGAACTTTTCAGGATCGCCTATCCAATCAGGTCATCCTAATTCAGACAGACAACCAGGTGGCCATGTGGTACATCAAAAAACAGGGAGGCACAGGCTCCTTCCTTCTATGTCAGGAAGCTGCGCAGATTTGGGCGGAAGCTCTCTCCCATTCGATGTACTTCAGGGCCACCTACTTGCCGGAGTGGACAATGTGCTGGCAGACCAGCTGAGTCACATCTTTCAACCGCACGAGTGGTCTCTCAACCCCTCGGTAGCGAACTCCATCTTCCAACAATGGGGGTATCCTCAGATAGACCTCTTTGCGTCCCCTCTGAACCACAAAGTGGACAACTACTGCTCCTTCATTCGCAACAAACACTCTCAGCCCAGAGACGCATTTTCCCTCTCATGGGCAACCGGTCTGCTTTATGCATTCCCTCCACTTCCTCTTCTCTCCAAGACTCTCGTGAAGTTCCGTCAGGACAAGGTAACCGTGATCCTGGTAGCACCTCACTGGCCTCTTCAGGTGTGGTTTCCAATATTTATTTATTTATTTATTTATTTATTTATTTAGGATTTTTATATACCGACATTCTCGATACAAATATCAAATCAGGTCGGTTTCCATAGAACAAAACTGTCGCGGATATGGCGTTACATTAAACAGTGTTTCTGAACATAAGAAAGTCAAAAATAAGTATAAAAATAAAGTGAAAATATAACAATATAAGTATACAGTAGACAACAATAACTCTTCAATTAACGTGAAATAAAGATATAAAAATAGCTAAAAATAAATGGTGAGTTAAGTTGGGATAAACAGGTAACAGTGAATACATGGGGGGCATAAACAAGAGAGGTGCATGAGCTAATGGACTAATGTATCAACAAAGGGTCTTTCAAGGCAAGTGGACTGTCCATATAGGCGTATTCGGGCCCTGAGGAGATATGTGCGGTCATGGAACTTGTATTGGACTATTTTGTTCTTTGACCGGTGTCAGAGTGTTCCTGCGATTCCGGAAAGGCTTGCCGAAAGAGCCACGTTTTTAGGTTTTTCTTGAAAGTTGGATGACATGTTTCTTGTCGAAGATATTTCAGGATCTTTCCATCCGCAGGTACATTCCCTTGGGAAAGGACCCTCTCCTATTCACTCAAAACATCAGGAGCCTCCGCCATCACAATCTTCAAGCCTTGTCCATGACGGCATGGATGTTGAAAGGTTAATACTTCAACCACTTAATCTTTCCGATCCAGTTTCCCGTGTCTTGATTGCTTCACGAAAGCCTTCCACAAGAAAATCTTACTCTTACAAATGGTAAAGGTTCACCAGGTAACCCCTTGTAACACGCTTTTTAAAAGGCTTGCTCCATATCAAGCCTCCTTTACGTCCTCCAGCCCCTTCATGGGACCTTAACCTGGTTCTCGGTCGGCTCAAGAAACCACCATTCGAGCCTCTTCACTTTTGTGGACTCCGATATCTCAAATGGAAAGTGATTTTTTTTTTTTTTTTGGCTCCTTAACCCGCGTGGCTACTGCTGCGCGGAAAAAAGAAGACTGAAGGGGGACCCCTGCTGGATGCAGGTTTGGTGCTATGCTGGGCATGCCCAGTAGGTGCCAGTCAAAGTTCTAGAAACTTTGACAAAAGTGTTCAGTGATTGGGCTCCATATCCTGATTATGAAACCCATATGTGAGGACTACCATCCTGCTTGTCCTGTGAGAAAACTATTTGATGTTCCTTAAACTGCATTGTCCCTTTAGGTTTAAAGACTTAGTAACACTAGGTTTTTAGGGATTTTGTATTGTGCTGTATTTTTTTTTGTAATAAAAATATTTTTTGTATGCTTAGTTGAATAAGTTTAATTGAATCTGCTCAAGTTTAGTTTATACATGAGTGTTCAGAGATTCCTGACAGGAATTTTCCTCATGGAACTTTATCAAAAAATTTCAAATAATTATACCCCACAGGGGTCCCCTTATCGATACCTTTGCTCCGCGGTCGAACGGTAAGTTTTTTACCTGCTTGCGGTTGATTCCCATCGAGTTTCTCCCTCGCGGCCTACTGGCCATCGACTGCACCGCGACTAAATTTTGTCGAGGCCTTGGCATCTGGTTTCCGTCTGTGCCCTGTCTGCACTCGAACAGTGTCCATCACTGACCCTCACACGGTCTGTATGATGTGTTTGGGGTCCGGCCATGATGTCCTTACTTGCACCAAATGTGCCCAAACCGACACCAAAGGGTTGCAAGGCTAGGCTGGAGAAGATGGAACTTCTCTTTTGGTCAAAAACCCCGACTCCATCAATAGCTTCGACATAGTCTGAACCAGTACTGTCGACTTCGCGTCAGCACCGGGAAACCGCTGCTGCCCGACCGGCTTCGACAATTCCGCAGGTGTTGACCCCCTCTGTTCCTCCTCAGGAAAAAGACAGAGGAGAACATAGAGAAAAACATCGACACCGCCATCGGAAAGCTCAAGCCACCGATACAAGCAAGCCCTCGACATCGATGTCGTCTGAGCCACCAACAAAGAAGTCCCGTATAGAAAAGGCCCCATCCTCTTCTGTTTCTGGTCACCAAGGCATTCCCTACCTGGACAGGTGCCGGGAGCCATGACTCCACTTTCACAAGTGGACCCTTCGGCTACGCCAGTGCTGCCTCCTACTCCGGAACTGGGTGCCCATGCCCCAGGTTTCCATGAGGAATTGGATCGGATGATCCAAGAGGCCATCGGTAAAGCACTCCAGAGGTTCAAACCTCCATCTGTGCCGGTTCCCGAGCCAGCCACCGATCTGATTCCCATGGTGCTTGCACCGCTATTGCCAAGAATGGATGCATTAATCGATGCCCTTCCACTGGTGGATCCGAGGGAACCGATGGCCCCGATTCCTTCATCACTGATACCCTTGTCATCGGAAGAAGAAATACCGATCTCCATTCCGCCTTCCGGAGTGCTGCTATCGACTCAACCATCGATGTCACTCTATACATCCAGGACGCCTACACACACATTTCAATTACTCCGTCACTTTGCAGATTCCTGTGTTCCTAGAAGGCCCCAAAACACTTCCAATATCGAGTGTTACCATTCGGCCTAGCATCTGCCCCACGAGTCTTCACCAAGTGCCTCGTAGTGGTAGCTGCCTTTCTCAGGAGTCAGTCCATGTCTACCCCTAACTCGACGATTGGTTGATTAGGGCTCCCACTCAGCAATCTGCACTGACGCCCCATCTTGCATACCCTCATTTCCCTAGGGTTCTTCATAAGCTATCCAAAATCCAGGCTAGTTCCTTCTCAAACCCTGTCGTTCATAGGGGCCGACTTGGACACTCCAAAAGCGAAAGCCTTCCTACCTCGGGATCGAGCTTTCACTCTCGCTTCTCTGGCCCATCGACTGCAGTCTCGACAACTTTCAACTGCACGTCATTTTCTGGTCTTACTGGGTCATATGGCCTTCTCGGTGCATGTCACTCCCATGGCTCACCTTGCCATGAGAGTAATGCAGTGGATTCTAAAATCGCAGTGGATTCAGTCTTCTCAGCCAATGTCCACCATTGTCCACATCACCAAACAGCTCCGCTTATCGCTGGCCTGGTGGGCAGACCAATTCAATCTGCTACAAAGCCTTCCATTTCAGCTTCCAGAACCTCAAATAACCATGACAACAGATGCTTCCAACCTTGGCTGGAGTGCACATGTTGGAAACCTGCAAACTCAGGGCATTTGGTCTCCAGAGGAAGCCAAACACCAAATAAATTTCCTGGAGCTTCGTGCAATCAGATATGCTCTCAGGGCTTTTTAGGATCACCTTTCCAACCAGGTCTCCTGATTCAGGACAGACAACCAGATGGCCATGTAGTACATCAACAAGCAAGGGGAACAGGCTCCTACCTCCTGTGTCAGGAAGCTGCACAGATATGGGCGGAAGCCCTTTCCCACTCGATGTACCTCAGGGCCACCTACTTATCGGGAGTGGACAATGTGTTGGCAGACAAGCTGAGTCGAACTTTTCAACCGCACGAGTGGTCCCTCAACCCCACTGTAGCGGACTCAATATTCCAACGTTGGGGTTGCCCTCACATAGACCTCTTTGCATCAATTCACAACCGCAAAGTAAGGAACTTCTGCTCTCTCACTCGCAGCCAACACCTTCAGCCAAGAGATGCTTTCTCTCCCTCTCATGGGCCAGTGGCCTCCTTTTATGCGTACCCTCCACTTCCACTTATTTCAAATACTCTCGTGAAGTTGCGTGGGACAAGGGGATAATGATTCTGATAGCCCCTCATTGGCCATGCCAGGTCTGGTTTCCAATTCTCCACAACCTGTTAGTACACCGGCACATTCCTCTGGGGAAGGACCCGCTTCTGATCACTCAGAACAGTGGCTGCCTTCATCACCCCAAGCTCCAGGCCCTCTCCCTGACTGCCTGGATGTTGAAAGCTTAATACTTCAACCTCTTAACCTTTCAGAGCCGGTTTCCCGTGTCCTAGTAGCTTCAATGAAAGCCGTCACACGCAGTCTTATCGTTATAAAATGGAACAGGTTTACGGTATGGTGTACTTCCATGTCCATCGATCCATTCACTTGTCCACACCGAAGTTTCTGAACTATCTCTGACACCTGTCAGAGTCGGGCCACAAAACGTCTATCAGGGTACATGTCAGTGCGGAAGCCGCCTTCCATAAAGGTGTCAGGGATGTACTTTTTTCAGTACAACCCCTTGTAACACGCTTTTTGAAGGGCTTACTCCACCTTAAACCTCCACTGCGCCCTCCTCAACATGGTTTTGGGGCGGCTCATGAAACCGCTGTTTGAGCCTCTCCAATCCTGTGATCTCCACTATCTCACCTAGAAAGTGATTTTTCTTTTGGCGATCACATCCGCTTGCAGAGTTAGTGAGTTACAGGCCTTAGTCACCTACCCGCCTTACACTAAACTTCTGCATGATAGGGTAGTACTCCGCACTCACCCTAAGTTTCTGCTAAGGTAGTATCAGAGTTTCATATTAATCAATCCATTATACTACCCACTTTCTTTCCCAGGCCCCATTCAAATCCAGGAGAACGGGCTCTGCATACCCTTGACTGTAAACATGCTCTAGCATTCTATCTATACCGTACAGCCTGTCCACAGGAAATCCACTCAATTGTTTCCTTCGATTCCATCAAATTGGGTAAACCTGTGGGTAAGCAGACTCTCTCCTCCTGGTTAGCAGACTGTATTTCCTTTGCTACCAGCAGGCAGGCATTCCGCTTCAAGACCGTGTTAAAGCACACTCTATCTGGGCCATGGCAACATCAGTAGTGCACCTGCACTCTGTGCCGCTTGCTGACATCTGTAAGGCTGCTACCTGGAGCGCTCTCCACACCTTTGCAGCCCATTATTGTTTAGACAAGGGTGGCAGACAAGATTCCATCTTCGGCCAGTTTGTGCTACGCAACTTATTTGCGAACTGAGGCCACCAACATCCTTCCGCCAACCTGTTAGGGTTCAGGATGCCCTCTAACCAAATTCCACCCCAGTTCTTGTGCCTGTTTGCACGTCTTTGGGTACATTTGGTGCATTGCTCGGGCATCCTCAGCTCGGTACTACTCACCCATATGTGAAGATTACCATTCTACTTGTCCTGTGAGAAAGCAGAGTTGCTTACCTGTAACAGGTGTTCTTACAGGACAGCAGGATGTTTGTCCTCATGAAACCCCCGCCCGCCACCCCGCAGAGTTTGGTTTCATTTAACGTTTTCTTATTTTATTTTCGCATGTACTTTTTACTATAAGACTAGACTGAAGGGGGACCCCTGCTGGATGCAGGTTGGGTGCTAGCTGGCATGCCCAGTAGGTGCCAGTCAAAGTTCTAGAAACTTTAACAAAGTTTCTGGATTGGGCTCCATCCTGATGATGTCACCCTTATGTGAGGACTACATCCTGCTGTCCTGTGAGAACACCCGTTACGGTAAGCACTCTGCTTTTTCAATCCTACATTGGACCATTGGATTGTTTTATGACTAAGGCTTTGTGAGTTGCTGGAGATATATTGAATTATTTGTTTAGAAAATGTTTTAATTTATAATAAAGGATACGCTACAGGGGCTATTAAGACAAGGTCCTGTTTATTCAGATCGTGTGGAACAGTTTCTGGTCTCACAGCTTGGCTTTTGAGAGGAGAAGTTTGTTATGAAAAGGTTACTCAGAACCTTCATGCTAGGAATCCAACCACATCTCTGGCATATGTCTGGGTGTGGAGAGTTTGCAACAACTGGTGCATGGAGGAAGGGTGTTTTGATCCGTTGTGGGAGGGATATTCCACAGGTATTGGCTTTTTCCTCAGCTTGGCTTTTCTAGGGGTTTGGCTTACAATTTGCTGCGGATTGAGGTGGCAGCCTTGGATTGTCTGAGGCAAGTTTCGAGGAAGGTCATTGGCCTCGCATCCGGATGTGGTGAGGTTCCTCAAGGGGTTTAAGCATCTGCATTCGCTGGTGTGTAGGCTGTTTGTGTTATGGAGTCTGAACTTAGTATTGCAGGCACTTTGTGGTGCTCCATTTGAGCTGTTGAGAGAGACCTTGTTGAAGAACCTCTCTCTCAGGCCGATTCAGTAAAGTCTGCGGGAGAGCGGGTGAACGCCCAGGCCACTCGCCTGTGCGCGATACAGTATTTAAATGAGGCCCGGCGGTAGCAACGGGCAAAAGGAGGCACTAGAGACACTAGCGCGTCCCTAGCACCTCCTTTTTGACAGGAGCGGCGTCTGTCAGTGGGTTTGACAGCCGACGCTCAATTTTGCCGGCGTCTGTTCTCGAGCCCGCTGACAGCCACGGGCTCGGAAACCGGACGCCAGCAAAATTGAGTGTCCGATTTTCGACCCGACAGCTGCCAGCCGACTTCAAATTTTTTTTTTTTTAAACTTTTTTTACTCTTCGGGACCTCCGACTTAATATCACCATGATATTAAGTCGGAGGGTGCACAGAAAAGCAGTTTTTACTGCTTTTCTGTGCACTTTCCCGGTGCCAGAAGAAATTAGCGCCTACGTTTGGTGTAGGCGCTAATTTCTGAAAGTAAAATGTGCGGCTTGGCTGCACATTTTACTTTCTGAATCGTGCGTGAATACCTAATAGGGCCATCAACATGCATTTCCATATTATAGGTCCTGCTAAGGATAGAACCCTTTCCCTTACTTGGGTTAGTCTTGCTTTTTTGACTGAAGGAATAGTTAGTAGTGCTTTGTTTGCCTATCTCAGGTTCTTGTGAGGGGCATGTATGCGAAGGGCTGTGTTCAGCCATTCTGCTTTTTCGTTATGTATGGTACATAGTGTTTTGTATTGTATTCTTTGCTCAATGGGTAACCAGTGTAGTTCAATTAGGGTATCGGTGATATGGTCTCTCTTACTTTTACCAGTCAGAATTCTTGCAGCCATGTTTTGCAGTATCTGTAGTGGTCTTATCGTGGTGGATGGTAAACCTAGTCGAAGGGTATTACAATAGTCAGTGCTTGCAAAAATTAAAGCTTGTAACACTGATCGGAAGTTAGGCGTTAGCAGTGGTTTTAGTCTTCTAAGAGTCATAAGTTTGGCGTATCCTTCCCTTACTTTTAAAGATATATGCTGTTTCATACTTAGTTCCGTATCAATTATCACTCCAAGCAAATAGAAGGGGACATCCCTGTCATGTTCCCCTGCCTAGATCAAAGACCGGAGAGTATGATCCGTTCACCTTAATACACGCTTTAGGGGAAGAATACATTGCAGACAACCAGGTTCTAACCAGGCCCACTTTTTGTAGAACTTGAAACAGGAATCCCCAGTGAACCCTATCAAAGGCCTTTTTCCGCATCTACGGCCATTAGTACCACTGGTATCCGACGGCAACGGGCTATCCACATTAAGTTGGTGACTTTGCATAAATTATCCCCTGCCTGCCTGCCAGGGATAAATCCAGATTGATCATTGTGTACTAACAGGGATAATACCTGATTGAGTCCGGCCAGAATTTTCGCTAAAATTTTTAGGTCTAGGATTAAAAGGGATATTGGCCTATAAGATCCACATAAAGGTTTATCTTTACCTGGCTTTGGTAATATAGTGATACCTGCTAAGTTCATGGATGGTGGCAGACTCGGAGCTTCTAATAGATTGTTATATACTTTTTGTAAATGTGGTATAAGTAAGTCCCCAAATTTTTTGTAGAAAAGACCAGAGAACCCATCTAGTCCCGGGGCTTTATACGGTTTGAGTGTGGAGATGGCATGATAGATCTCCCCCTGTGAGATCAATCCATCCAAGGCAGCCGTTTGCTCCTCTGTTAAAGTGGGCAGCTGAACTGCCTCCAAATACTGTTCTATATCCTTGTCAGGGATTGGCTGTTCGTTCCTATATAATTCATGATAAAATTGCACAACAGTTGCCTAATGCTTTTGTTGTCTAGGAGGAAGTGCCCTGTTTGGTCTTTGATCCTTAGAATTTGACTTTGCGATATCTGTTTTAATTGTTTAGCTAATAATTTGCCCGGTCTATTACCTTCAGCAAATAGGTGCCGCCCCGTGACTTATCTAGCTTAGCACTGATCTCCCCATCTAAAATTACTCGAAGTTCATGCCTTTTCTTGTCCAGTGCCCTTAATATCTTCTCACCTCCTCTAGATTTGTGTTGTTTTTCTATACAGCTGATATCTTTAAGCAAAGCTCTTTGGATTTGTTGGGATTGTCGCTTCCAAGCGTCGCCTTGGCTATCAGCTTTCCCCGGATAACCGCCTTAAAGCAATCCCACACTATACTGGGGGCTACCTCTCCCATATCATTAGAGTGAAGTATTCTTTAATCTCGTCTCGTATGGATTCACAAATTGTTTATCTGAGAGCAACACATTATTTAATCTCCAATATTTAGTCCCAATATCTTCAGCTTGCAGGGAGAAATTCCCTGTAATGGGCGAATGGTCCGACCACGTTATAGATCCGATTTGCATGTCTGTGCATCCCACACACAAAGTTTGCTACCCAGCCACATATCTATGCGGGAGTATGATCTGTGAGCTCGGGTGTTGGAGTTGCCAAATATCATACAGTCCCATGTGTCCATAATTGCTTTTAGTCGTTGTCTATGATTCTTTGACTTTCCCCCTTGGGGGTTGCTATGATCCATGTTAGGATTAGGATATTATTAAAATCTCCACCCAGCAAGAGTGGACCTTGTATAAAGTCACTTAGGGATTGTTCGAGATGGCTAAAAAATTCCCCCTGATTAACATTAGGCGCATAGATGTTAAGTAAGGTCATGAGAATATTATCTAACTTAATCACCGTAGCGATGTACCATCCCCCTTTATCTCTTCTGCAGTTAAGTATTTCCACTCTAGGATCTTTTGCAAACATAATACCCACCCCACTAGTTTTTTTTGCCTCACAATTGGAGGCCAATAATATCTGTGGTTATGCTTTATCACGCAGTATCGCTCATCTTATCTAAGAAGATGCATTTCCTGCACAAAATATATGGACGCTCTTTGTCTTTTGGCTTCCGCAAACAAACAATTGTCATTTCTAGGGTGATTAAGTTCCCTTAATATTCAGGGATACTATTGTTCAAGTCAGCCATGGAAGGTAGTAGGTAAGTAATATAATGAAACCCTTAACCTCTGTTCATTAATTCAAAGCTCACTATAATTAACATGCAACAATATACCAGGATTCCATTGTGGACACCCATAAATTTCCCACCCCCCTCCCCTCACCCCCTCCATAACAACCATCAGTGAGGAACCTTTCCCCACCTTCCAGTAAGAAGGAATGACGTCATCTCCTGTAGCCTGTATTTATCTACTAAAATAAATGGTGTCAGTACATAACTGATTGTTCTGTATTTCTTTTCCCATCCCCTGGTACTTGTACCACCCTACCCATATCATCCAGTTTACCATTGCAACTCTGAGTCCATCTTCCGCATATATAATCTATGTTGTATCAGTCCTAGGCTCTCGTTAGCGAGCGATGTTCAGAGAGTATTACAGCGATAGGTGTTGTGGGCCAGCTGGTGTCCAGGTATCACAAAAGAGCTCCACACTTGATCTCCTTATCAAATTATCTCATCCTCTGCTGAAGTAGTGGCGTCCTGATTCCTTCTAAGTCGTTTACCACCCTTTCCAGTGCCGGCTGTCTGCTAGCGCGGTGCTGCTGTACGCTCCTGAGGTGGTGAGCCTGTTGCATGTGATTTCAGCTCAATGCCCTTTTGCCGGAGGAATTTTTCAGCCGTCTCTGAGGATCTTGCCATACATGACTGACCACTGATATTGAAAAGAAGCCCGAAGGGGTAGAGCCATTTATACCTGGCATTTTCTGCTCTCAGCGTGTCCTTGACGTGTTTCATGGCTTTGCGCCTTTGGAGTGTAATGGCTGAGATATCATTATAAATTTGGATTGTGAATCCGTTCCATAATATATTGCCCAATGTTCTGGCTTTAGTCATCACCCTTTCCTTAGTAGGAAAACTATGTAGGCATGCGATGATGTCTCGCGGCTGGTTGATGGCTCTGCCAGCGAGCAATGAGCCCTTTCTATAGCTATGTCCTTGTCATAAGGCTGATCAGCATCCGTGCTCAAGATGGATTTACATATGGCTTGGACCAATAATATAGTCAGTTGTCCCTTCAACTTCGGGTACTCCCTAATCCGGATGTTATTGCATCTATTTCTATTTTCTAAGTCCTCTAGTTTGTTAGTCAGGTCTTCTGTGGTCTGTTTGATAAGTGCCAACTCCTTCTCCTAGTGTGTCAGCGTGGTAGTGTGTTCCTCTGTGGCTTGCTCTACCTCATGGATCCGTTCTCCTAGCTCCCCCACTTCTTTGCGGATATCACCCAATGCATCTTATATTCCGTCCTTAAATGCTTTAATAATTTTGATTTTCATGTCCTGAAGCCAGGTTTTAAATTCCTGGCGAGAGGGGCAACTTTCCGCGCCCGTATCGGCAGGACTCGCGCCCGCCGACATTTCTTCCTCCTCCCCCTCATGCAGTTTTTTTGGGGCCGCGGTATTACTCTGTAAGAAAAATCCACGAGGTCTATGGTCCTCTGCCGGGTCACCATCAACAATACCAGGCGAATTCAAAAAAATTAAGTGGCTGGGAGCCGTTTGCGAAGCGCTGACACCGCTAATAATTTTCAGCTACCCGGAGCTGAAGATTCAGGCGGCCATTCAGTGAGACTGACGTCACTTCCTCCCTCCGATTAGTTTTAAATGTGCCCCATGCTAACTTCATGGAGTGCCCTCTAGTCTTTCTATTATCTGAAAGAGTAAATAACTGATTCACATCTACCCATTCTAGACCTCTCATGATTTTAAACACCTCTATCATATCCCCCCTCAGCCGTCTCTTCTCCAAGCTGAAAAGTCCTAACCTCTTTAGTCTTTCCTCATAGGGGAGCTGTTCCATTCCCCTTATCATTTTGGTTGCCTTTCTCTATATCTTCTTCATCGCAATTATATCTTTTTTGAGATGTGGCGAGTTCCTCTTATGTACTGATATCCTCCAGTTTGCACATTGCCTTTCCCCTGCTTGGTTGGGAGTGGGGGTAGTTGGTGGTGGTCATATTTCTGTGCTTGAATACAGTGCATACTGAGTGTCTGAAGGTGTGGCACACTATCTTAAGTACCACAGGTAAGAACATGAGAAATTGCCATGCTGGGTCAGACCAAGGGTCCATCAAGCCCAGCATCCTGTTTCCAACAGAGGCCTAACCAAGCCACAAGAACCTGGCAAGTACAGTTTAGGTTCTCTTCGGTCTCCATATGCTGGTAGGGAAGAAAAACCCATGCGGGTTAACTGATCTGTGAGACTCCAAGAATGAAAATTAGCAGGTAAGAACCAATTTTCCTTTTCTTCTAGTAAAAGCCTCCTGATGCACTTCAGTTGTTTTTCAGCTCTAGAGCAGTGGTTCTCAATAGGTGTGTCGGGACACACTGGAGTGTCACAAGGTCCTGGGAGGTGTGTTGCAGGGCCAGCTATCTCCTTATCAGCCTGGGTGGGAGTTGGTTGACTTCTCTTACATTTGGGCCTGACGGAAGGCTACTCTCAGTCCTTCTTTTCTTTCTGGCCCAGTGGTAGGCTGTTTCCTCATTCATCCAGATCAGAGTGAGACATTACCAGCTCCTGCTGTCCTGGGCCCTGATGTGACAAACTTTCTCCCCCTGCTGAGTCTGAGAGTGATGCTGCTGCTGATCTCTTCACTCTGTAGAGAGTGGGGGGAAAAGGAGGTTGGAAATTCTGGGCAGATAGAAGTGGACGGGAGAGGGAGTGTGGGGACCGCTAAGCAGGAAAGGTTGAGAAACAGGGGGTCAGGTAGCTGGGTAGGGAGAGTCAAGTAGGGGAGAAAGGGAGCACAGGGAAGAGGATGTGGGGAGCAGGAATGCTGGGCAGGGATGCGAGTGTGAGTGGATGATTGAAAAGGAGAAGTGAAGGATGATGTAGACATGGAGGGAGAGTGACAAGGGGTGCAAGAGCTTTAATATGTCAGTTTTGGGCATGTGTATTTCTTCTATCTTTGTGCTTTGTTTAGTGTAGGAAGAAATGTATTTTTCTTTTCTAGTTCTCCAGTTATGCACTGCATGCAGAAGTTTCCATTCCAGTTTTTGTCTCCACATTTTGTAATTTGTGGTCTTTTATTCTGTATTTGAGCTCTTCCTGCAAGTTAGATTGCTGGACCCTAGGCAAGGTTCTGAGCTTTCCCTGTCTTTTTTTTTTTTTTTACTATCCTCTGTTAACCTTGATCCATCTTAAGATAGGAAGGAAGCTAAAAAATAGAGAAAAGAGCACTAAATTTAGCTTTTCAGAAGTCTCAGTGGGGAACTAGAGTTCAGCCACTCTCATCTGCTGGAGTCAGAAGAATACTGAAGGATGACAGAGGGTGCACCAGCTTATATGGGAGCACCCTTCAAAGTTTTCTCTGACTCCATCTGCTAGAAGGGGGACATAACCCACTGTCTGGATTGATCCAGGTACATACGTACCAGTATGTAGGGATTTGTATCAGTCTTATTTGTTGTGTTTTTCATTCTCAATAGGACATACACTGGTGGTGCACTATTGCCTTTCCATAGGTAGGGATATTGCTGTCTGAGTTCTTGGAGTTAGTATTGCTATGGTATGGCAGGGTTTCTACACATGCTGAGTGTTTTTTTTCAGGTTTTGTATTTTACAGTGTACCTGGTAGTAAGGGAGTTTGTATTTCTGTTACTGAGATAGCACCAGAATCAGAATATATTTTTTATATGGTGAGTTGTATGGGAAAATCTCCTCGGCATTCATTGTTTGGGTGGGTCCTGTGAATGCAGAATATATATTTACATTTAGCTCCATGATAGTCAAGTGTTCAGTGTGTTATGCATGTAAGCATTATCTGTCAGGGGTGTTCCAATAGAAAAAGGTTGAGAACCACTGCTCTAGAGAATGTTCACTGTAACACGTTGACAATTTTATAGTAAGATTTTGCCCTTTCAGGCCAATGGTTGCTTAGAGGATCTCAGCATTCACTCCTCTTCTGTGATCAGCCAGCTGAGGCTTCATTTGGATTCTGAAAGAGACCTCTGTGCTGCTTTGAGGGAGGCATATGAGCAGCAGGTAAGAGGTGAAAAGCTGTGGAAAGCATTGTCATCTAGCATTTCTCTCTCATATGAGTGACATGATAACCTCTTTATCTTGCAGCTTATTTATCACAAGGAGTGCATGGAATTTTCCCAGAACTGTAAATCACTTTGTTCTAATGTGGAAGACAACCAGGTTAAGATGCAGCTGCAGGTCAGTGCCCCTAGAAACTGCAAGAAAGTGATTCCTCAGACTGTCAATAGCATCTGACCTTGGGCTTTACAGCTCCATTTTGTGTCATTTTGTAGTGCAATGAGATGAAGAATCTGGTGACTCTGCACCGTCTCATGATGGACAAGATGAGCAGTCGGATGCAG
This sequence comes from Rhinatrema bivittatum, assembly GCF_901001135.1. Classification (NCBI taxonomy): domain Eukaryota; kingdom Metazoa; phylum Chordata; class Amphibia; order Gymnophiona; family Rhinatrematidae; genus Rhinatrema; species Rhinatrema bivittatum. The sequence continues at coordinate 164,281,123 of NC_042622.1, read as the reverse complement.
GCAGCTGTGGAAGAACGCACCATAGTGCAATTGGAAATGGAGCATGCAGTTCTTGAGAGAGAAAAGGCATGTAGTTGGTTGCACCATCTGTACCTAGTTATGGGCAAAACACCGTAACCAGAATATTGCTCTGTGTGGGCAGCCTATAGGACAGGCTGGAAATATGCTCCATGTTATCAGGCCCTCTATATAACATACATTGGTTTGCTATCCAATGTAGTTAGTTGGGACTCCAGATTTTAGCATTTACTAACTATGATCACCCTCCCTCTAAGACTGATGCAAAATAATAAGAATATGACTTGCCATACTGGGTCAGACCAAAGGACCATCAAGCTGAGTATCCTGTTTCCAGTAGTGGCTAATCCAGGTCACAAGTACTTGACAGGATCCCAAAGGGTAAATAGATTCCAAGCTTCTTATCCCAGGGATAAACAGTGGATTTCTGCCCCTCCACCTTAAAGATTAATGGATTTTTCCTCCAGGAACTTGCCCAAACCTTTTTTAAATACAGCTACACTAATAGCTTTTACCACATCCTCTGGCAAATTCCAGAGCTTAATTATGGGTTGAGTAAGTATTCTCTTATTAGTTTTAAATTATCACCTATTAAATTCATTGTGTGTCCCTTACTCTTTGTACTCTTTGAAAGAGTAAACAGATTAGTTTACTTGTTCTAATCCCCTCATTTTATAGACCTCTATCATATCTCGTCCCCTCAGCCCTCTCTTCTAGCTGAAGTCCTAACCTCGTTTGCCTTTCTTCATAGTGTACTTGTTCCATCCCCTTTATTGTTTTGATTTCTCCAATGACAAGCAGGATGGTAGTCCTCGCACATGGGTGACATCAACAGATAGAGCCCAATGTGGAAAACATAGTCAAAGTTTCTAAAAGCTTTGACAAAGCACACCGAGCATGCTCATCATGCCCTATACCACACGTCCACGTGGGGGTCTGTCTCAGTCTCTTCTTTTCTGCAGAGCTTTCCACTTGTCCCAAAAGCCAAAAATTTTGGCTTTTTGGACTAGTGGAAAACTTTCTTTGTGTTTTTTTGAGATTTTTTTTTCTCTTTCTGTTGCTGGGTCCCTTTCGGTGCCTTCCCGTAGTGTTCTCAGTCAGGGTTTTCAAAGTCTGTGGGTAAGTTTACTTTCATGGTTGATTCTCTCGATGTGGTGGCGCCTCAGTACCTGCTGGTCATTGATGCCTGCCACTGCCGTTCCGTTCTTCAGCCCTTTTGTTTTGCTCTGTCATGGCCATGACAGGTTTTCGCTGATGCCCCCCTGCCTGCAGACCATGTCTATCACCGATCCGCGGAAGTCTGCATCCTCTGCCTGGTGGCATCGCATGATATCTGGTGTTGCCACTTGTGCAATCAGATTACCCCAAAGGGACGTCTGCTTCGACTTGAGAAGATGAAGTACCTCTTCGGGTCGAAGAAGTCCGATCCATTGGCATCTAAGAACATAAGAAATGCCATACTTGGTCAGACCAAGGGTCCATTAAGCCCAGTATCCTGTTTCCAACAGTGACCAATCCAAGTCGCAAGTAGCCAAACATTAGATCACAAGCTACTATTGCTTATTAATTAATGTTTTGATCAATATTTTATTGTTGGACAGTATATAAATAATTTTAAATAAACCGCAATAGTTTATGGATTTATTCTCTATAAACTTATCCAAACCTTTTTTAAACCCAGTTACGCTCACTGCTGTAACCCAATCTTCTATCAATGCATTCCAGAGCTTAACTACGCACTGAGTGAAAAAAATTTCTTTGATTTGTTTTAAATGAGCTACTTGCTAATTTCATGGAGTGCTCCTTGGTCCTTCTAAATTATCTGAGAGTAAATAACCAATCTACATTAACTTGTTCAAGTCCTTTCATGATTTTGTAGACCTCTAACATATCCCCCCTCAGTGTGTCTTCTCCAAATTTAACAGCCCTAACTACTTTAGCCTTTCCTCATAGGCAAGCCGTTCCATCCCCTTATTTTGGCTGCCCTTCTCTGCACTTTCTCCAGTGTAGCTCTATCCTTTTTGAGATGCAGTGACCAGAACTGCACACAGAATTCAAGGTGCTGCCTCACCATGGAGCGATACAGAAGCATTATGACATCCTCCGTTTTATTTTCTATTCCCTTCCTAAGAATTCCTAACATTCCCTGTACGTACCAGGATCAGTCCAGACAGTGGGTTATATCCCCCGTCCAGCAGATGGAGTCAGAACAGAGTTTGAGGGCGTAAGCATATAGAGTAGAGCACAGTCTGCTGGAGCTCAGTATTCTTCTGACTCCAGCAGATGTGAGCAGGGGGATCCACTAGCTCCCCCACTTTGACAGGGCTTCTTCATTTTTTTATATTTCTTCTTTCTTCGTCTCTACAGTATGTCCCTGTCGATTTTCTCATCTCATTTTGGATCCTTAAAGTTTAAAAAAAAAAAAAAAAGTTTTCAATTTTTGAGGAGGCGTGTGTCTGTGGCTCTGCCTTCTCTATACTGTGCTCCTTTCCTCCTCAGTTGGGGTAAGTGGAAATTTTTTTGTGAGTTTGTTTCTCCACAGGTTAGCTCTTTGGTATAGTGCCCCGTGGATGCCGGTGGTGCCAGCCGCTCCACGCGTCTTTGGAGGGTCCCACGATTCGCAGGCTCCGTCTGCGGGCCTGTGCACGACTGAACGGGGAATTTTCCCCGGAGTTCCTGGACCCCCTCACCGGGTTGTTTGGGCCATTCCAGGCCCCCCGCGGCACTAATTCGTTCTTGGGCCCACCCCCCGAGGCTTTCCTTGCCGAGGCTGACATGCCGCGGACCTTGAGGTGTGAGGCCTGCGGCGAGCCGGCGAGTCAATTTTTGAAGGAGGGGCTTTGTGAGCGGTGCTTTCCCGACGGGGAAAGCACCCTGCAGTCTCCCGGCCCAATTTCGGACCTGCTTCTTCCTCAGCCTGGGCGGCGTGGGCCGGCCACGATGCCGCCATTGGCGGGAACGGCGGCCATTTTAGGTGAGCAGCGCGAGGCGGACACTTTTCCAGAGGGTGAAAGGAATTTTTGCCCAGGCTCGCAACAGTCTTTGCCCCCGGCGGGAGGTTTACTCGACCGGGGTCCCCAGGAAGGTCCCTCCCCAGGGATTCCAGGCGGCTATCAGTTTTTTTCACCGGATTTATTCTGGCAATGCACAGGGCTTATTTGTAGGGGATGGGAGAGACGGGGGTGGATCCCCTGGGGCCCCCTCCTCCCAAGTTTCCTAAGCTTGCTGGTGGTCCCGCCACCTCGTCCGCTGCACTTGGATCCCTGCCGGGTCCCTCCCCTGTGCCACCCCGGCGTACCACAGGGCGGCTTTGCCAATGGGAGATGATTCCCTGGAGCCCCCGGAGGCGCATCCGGATGGGCAAACGGAGGGGGATGATCCTCGGGCCCTACGGATTTTTCAAAAAGAAGAGCTCGATGAACTGATCCACCATATTATTCAGGAGCTAGATCTCGACCCGCCTCCGGACCCTCCGATTCCGGTGGCCCCAGCCGTGGCCACGTCTTCCCGGAAAGGGGATCCAGTGCTTGCCGCCCTCCGTCCTAGGGCAAGGGCCTTCCCTATCCACGAGTCCTCCAGCTTCTCACCAGGGAGTGGGACACGCCCGATGCTTCCTTGAAGGTCACCGAGCCATGGAAAAGCTATACCCACTCCCTGAGGATTTCTTGGATCTTATCAAGGTGCCCAAGGTGGATTCAGCGGTGTCGGCAGTGACCAAGAGTACGATCATCCCGGTCACGGGTGGAACGGCCCTCCGGGACATGCAGGATCGTAAGTTGGAAACCTTCCTCAAGAGGGTTTTCGAAGTCTCCGCTCTAGGTATGCGGGCCGTGATGTGCAGTTCGCTTGCGCAAAGGGCCAGTTTGCTCTGGGTACAACAACTTCTCACATCTCAGGAGTTGCCCCCCGAAGAGACCGCCCAGGCAGACCGCCTGGAATCTGCAATAGAATACAGGGCGGACCCCCTGTATGATCTCTTTCGCGTGATGGCACGGTCCATGGTATCGGTTGTGGCAGCTCGACGGCTCCTGTGGCTTCGAAACTGGGCGGCAGATGCTTCTTCCAAGTCAAGCCTTGGCTCTCTCCCCTTTAGGGGGAAGTTTTTATTTGGAGAGGACCTGGATCAGATCATCAAGTCACTGGGTGAAAATTCGGTGCATCGACTGCCGGAAGATAGACAGCGTTCCTTCAGGTCTTATTCTTCAGGTAGAACCAGGGCCAGGGCACAGCAACGTTACAGGTCTTACCGGCAGTCCGGTGCCGACGCAGCTGGCCAGATCCCAGCCCTGGTCTCGTTCCTTTCGCGGGCGGAGGCCACGCGAGATGGTTTAGGGCAAGGAAATCCGCCCACAAAGTCAGCCCAATGATGCCAGACGAGCCCACTTCTCGCCTCCCCGGATCGGAGGTCGACTCATGGATTTTTTCGAGGAGTGGGCAGTCATTTCCACGGACCAGTGGGTGCTGGACACCATAAGGGACGGTTACACCTTGGAGTTTGCCCGCCCCTAGGGACAGGTTCATTTTCTCCCCCTGCGGTTCAGATCTCAAGAGGATGACGGTCCAACAAACACTAGACCGGTTGCAAGACATAGGGGCCATAGTTCCCGTCCCTTCTGCGAGGTGGGCTTGGGCCATTATTCCATTTACTTCGTCATTCCCAAAAAGGACGGTTCTTTTTGGCCCATCCTGGATCTGAAGGAGGTAAACAAACTCTGAGGGTCAGCCGGTTCCGCATGGAGACTCTTCGCTCAGTGATTGCCGCAGTGCACAAGGGAGAATTTCTCGCCTCGCTGGACCTCTCGGAGGCATACTTGCACATTCCCATTCTGCCGGCTCACCGGCGGCATCTCCGTTTCAAGATTCTCGGTCAACACTTTCAATTCAAGGCACTTCCCTTCGGTTTGGCGACCGCTCCTCGGACCTTCACAAAGATCATGGTGGTGGTGGCGGCAGCCCTCCGCAAGGAGGGTATCCTAGTGCATCCATATCTGGACGACTGGCTGATTCGTGCAAAGTCCTTCTCACATGGTCAGACCTCAGTGGCCAGGGTCTTACAAGTCCTACGCTCTCTGGGCTGGGTGGTGAACTTTCCAAAGAGTTCCCTGGTGCCCTCACAACACCTGGATTTCTTGGGAGCGAGTTTCGACACCCGGCTGGGTATGGTATTCCTGCGTCCAGACAAGGCGCAAGCTCTGAGGGAAGCACGTGTCTCGGTTTTCGGCTTTGGCAGAACCAACCGCCTGGAATTATCTGCAGCTCCTGGGAGTCATGCCCTCCACCATCGACATGGTCCCCTGGGCGTTTGCACGCCTGCGACCATTACAGGCATCTCTGCTATCCCGTTGGAAACCAGTCTCCCAGGAATATCAGGTGATCCTGCCGCTCCCGCCAGTGGCCAGGAAAAGTCTGGATTGGTGGCTTGTCCCCTCGCATCTGGCTCGGGGAGTATCACTCGGAGTGCCCAATTGGGTGGTGGTGACCACCGATGCCAGCCTCGTGGGATGGGGCGCCGTCTGCGAAAGAAGCGCTACGCAGGGGACTTGGACGCCAGAGGAGGCAAAGTGGCCGATCAATCGTCTAGAAACGAGAGCCGTGCGTCTCGCTCTCCAGCATTTTCTTCCTTGGTACGACACAGGGAGGTAAGGATTCTCTCGGACAACGCCACCACCGTGGCCTACATCAATCGTCAAGGGGGGACAAGAAGCAAGCATGTCTCCCTCGAGTCGACTCCCCTGATGGCCTGGGCGGAGAGCAATCTCGTCCGGATAGCGGCCTCTCACATCGCCGGGGTGGACAAAGTTCAGGTGGACTTCCTGAGTCGTCAACAGCTGGACCCCGGAGAGTGGGCTCTTTCCGACGAGGCAATGCATCTCATCGTCCATCGTTGGGGAACTCCACGCCTCGACCTGATGGCAACCTTTCTCAACGCCAAGGCTCCGCGCTTCTTCAGCCGCAGAAGAGAGCGCAGAGCGGAGGGGGTGGATGCCCTCGCTCTTCTGTGGCCGTCGGATCAACTGCTCTATGTTTTTCCTCCTTGGCCCCTGGTCGGCAAGGTTTTCCGCAGGTTAGAACATCATCGGGGGCCCGTAATTCTCGTTGCCCCGGAGTGGCCCCGTTGGCCATGGTTCGCAGACCTACTTCAGATGACGGTGGACGGTCCACTTCGCCTGGCCCATCTTCCACGCCTTCTACGTCAGGGGCCGGTATTTTTCGAGCAGGCAGAACTCTTCTGTCTTGCAGCTTGGCTTTTGAACAGCGCCGCCTACGCCGCAGAGGATATCCGGAGGCAGTGATCTCAACGATGCTGCATTCCCGTAAGACTTCAACCTCCGTTGCTTATGTTCGAGTCTGGAAGGTCTTCGAAACCTGGTGTTCCGACCGCGGTGTCCAGACCATGGAGGCGACTGTTCCGATGATTCTTCATTTCCTACAGGATGGTCTGGATAAGGGACTCGCCTATAATTCCCTCCATGTCCAGGTGGCAGCCTTGAATGTCTTGGTACAGAAGGACTGCTCTCTACCCCTTCAGCCGGATATCGCACGTTTTCTGAAGGGTGCCAGACACCTGCGGCCACCGGTCAAGGACCCTTTTCCCTCTTGGAGTCTCAACTTGGTTCTGCGGACGCTGTCGGGTCCTCCTTTTGAACCACTACGGGGGTCCTCCATCAAGGACCTGACCCTCAAGGCGGTATTTCTGATAGCCATCTCCTCTGCTCGCCGTATCTCAGAGCTTCAAGCGTTGTCATGCAGAGATCCGTATCTGCGTTTTTCCGACTCTGGGGTTTCCCTTCGTACGGTGCCATCCTTTCTACCAAAGGTGGTATCGGCCTTCCACTTAAATCAAACGGTAGAACTCCCAGCCTTCGCTCCAGAGGAACCACGGTCGTTCTGGCTCCTGGACGTCAAGCGTGTTCTGCTGCTCCGCTACTGGAGGTTACCAATGCCTTCCGGGTATCCGATCATTTGTTTGTCCTCTGGTCAGGACCGAAGAGGGGATCTCAAGCATCCAAGACAACCATTGCATGCTGGATTAAGGGCACCATCTCCTCGGCTTACATTGCAGCGGGCAGGGTGCCGCCTCGCGGCGTGCCGGCTCATTCCACGCGTTCTCAAGCAGCGTCCTGGGCGGAAGCTCGTTCCGTTTCTCCCCAGGAAATCTGTCGTGCGGCGACGTGGAAGTCTTTGCATACTTTTTCCAGACACTACAGACTACACCTGGCGCCGCAGTCCACGGGTTCTTTTGGCGATCAAGTACTCCAAGCAGGGCTCTCAGGGCCCCACCCGGTTTAGGGAAGCTTGGGTACATCCCACTGTCTGGACTGATCCTGGTACGTACAGGGAAAAGAAAATTATTCCTTACCTGCTAATTTTCGTTCGTGTAGTACCATGGATCAGTCCAGACGCCCACCGCTAGGGGTTTTTTGGGTCCTTCTCGGATTCTTCCAGGTAACTGTCATTCTGACTTTTTTTCTGATTATTGTTGCTGTTCACAGCTCCTCACAAGTTGAAGGTTTGCGGTCTCGTTGACAGTTTGTTTCCTTATATCTTTGTCTGTTCGTTTTGGTTATGATTCTGGATCCAAAATGTTTATGTTCTTTTGGGCTTTGCTATGCGTAATACTGAGCTCCAGCAGAGGGTGCTCTACTCTATATGCTTACGCCCCAAACTCTGTTCTGACTCCATCTGCTGGACGGGGGATATAACCCACTGTCTGGACTGATCCATGGTACTACAGGAACGAAAATTAGCAGGTAAGGAATAATTTTCTTTTCTTTTGCTTTTTTGATCTCCACAGCACTCTGGGCCGACTATTTTCTATGACATCTAGATCTGTTTCCTGGCTGGTAACTCCTAAGATAGAACCTAACATTGTGTAACTACAGCAAGGGTTATTTTTCCCTATATGCATCACTTTGCGCCTGTCCACATTAAATTTCATCTGCCATTTGGAAGCCCAATCTTCCAGTCTCGCAAGGTCCTTCTGCAGTTCATAACAATCCGCTTGAGATTTAACTACTCTGCATAATTTTGTGCCATCCCCAAATTTGATCACCTCACTCATTGTAACCCTTTCCAGATCATTTATAAATATATTAAAAAGCACCGATCCAAGTACAGATCCCTGAGGCATTCCACTGTTTACCTTTTTCCACTGTGAAAAATGACCTTTTAATCCTACTCTCTGTTTCCTGTCTTTTAACCAACTTGCAATCCACAAAAGGACATCACCTCCTATCCCATAACCTTTTAGTTTTCTTAGAAGACTCTCATGCGGGACTTTGTTGAACGCCTTCTGAAAATCCAAACACCACATCTACCATTTCACATGTTTATTCACCTTTTCAAAAAAGAAATGTAGGAGATTTGTGGGCAAGACTTCCCTTGGGTAAATTCATGTTGGTTGTGTCCCATCAAACCATGTATATCTAAATGTTTTGTGATTTTATTCTTTATAACAGTTTCCATGACTTTTCCTGGCACTGAAGTCAGGCTCACTGGTCTAGAGTTTCCCGGATCACCGATGGATCCCTTTTTAAATATAGGGGTTATATTGGCCATCTTCCAATCTTCAGGTACAATTGGATGATTTTAATAATAGGTTACACATTTTTACTAATAGTTCTGAAATTTCATTTTTTTCATTCTTTCAGAACCCTGGGGTGTATACCATCTGGTTCAGGTGATTTACTACTCTTCAGTTTGTCAATCAGGCCTACCACATTTTCCAGGTTTACTGTTATTTGGCTCAGCTGATCTGAATCTGAATCCTCACCCATGAAAACCTTCTCCGGAATGGGTATCTCTCCAACATCCTCTTCAGTAAACACTGAAGCAAAGAATCGTTTAATCTTTCCATGATGGCCTTATCGTCTCTAAGTACCCCTTGATCATACAACGGTCCAGTCGACTCCCTTCCAGGCTTTCTGCTTTGGATATATTTAAAAAATTTTATTGTGAGCTTTTGTCTCTGTGGCCAACTTCTTTTCAAATTTTCTCTTAGCCTGTCTTATTCAATGTCTTACATTTAACTTGGCAATGCTTATGCTTTATTCTATTTTCTTCTGAAGGATCCTTCTTCCAATTTTTGAATGAAGATCTTTTGACTAAAATAGCCTATCTCACCTCACCATGCCGGTAATAGTTTTGCCTTCCTTCCATCTTAATGCATGGAAGACATCTGGTCTGTGCTTCTAGGATGGTATTTTTTTTTAACAATGTCCATGCCTGTTGCACACGTTTTACCTTTGTAGCTGCACCTTTCAGTTTTTTTTCTAATTTTTCTCATTTTATCAGTTTCCCTTTTGAAAGTTTAGCGCTAGAGCCATGGATTTACATATGGTCCCCTTCCAGTCATTAATTCAAATTTGATCATATTATGATCACTATTGCAAAGCAGCTCCACCACTATTACCTCTCTCACCAAATCCTGCATGCCACTGAGAATTGATGTAAAATTGCTCCCTCTCTCTCGTCTTTCCTGAACCAGTTGCTCCATAAATCTTTTATTCCATCCAGGAACTTTATCTGTCTAGCATGCCCTACATGTTTCACTTACCCAGTCAATATTGGGGTGATTGAAATCTTCTATTATTACTGCACTAGCACTACCTCAGAGCCACACTGATTGGATACCTTGCTATTGACTTGGTGGGGCTGTCTGTTCCATCGAGGTTGCCGGTGGGTAGGGACGCCAGAGACACAGACCACTGTTGATCTCCTCCGAATTGAGGATGCCAGGTTCAAGGTCTTTGACCTTGGCACAGGGGAAAGACTGGGCCAAGCATAGTGGGAAGACCAAGGAGCATCAGCACCGGTCTTCGTCTATGCACGGTGCGGATGCAGGGATGCCCCGGCTTTTACCGCGTTGCCTCCTAAAGCGACCCCTGTGGCAAGGAACGCCACTCCTCCTTCGATGCTCAGGGTCTACGATGGTCTCCACCGGTCCTGGTGCCAGTCACCAATCCAGCTCATGGGTCCAAGGAAGATCTGGCCACTCCTTCTTCCTCCTAGTCAGTGTTGGCATTGGCAGTGTTCGAGGAGGAGCTGGAACGTCTGGTCCAGCTGGCAGTGGAGTGGGAACTGCAGAGCCACAGTCCTGTGGCATCGACAGAACCGGAACTGGTACTGCCAATTGTCATAACCACTTCTGGAGAAGCTGATTGTGCTCATCGGTGCCTTACCAACCCAGCTGGCATTGGTTCCCGGGCCGGCGCTGGTGCCCAGTGGGGGTCCCTGGGGCCGCCTCCTACTGATAGTGGTCATCGCTGACTACTCCAAGGAGGAAGCTCCACCGAGGCTGGCGGGATCGCCAAGGCCTATAGGACCCCATCCGGTTCCATCAGTGTCTGCATCTCTGGACGTTGGCCGAGCACCTAGGGTTCTATCCCCTGTGACATATAGTGAAGTTGAGGGTCCCTATGATGCCTGGGTGGATGATCAGAAGAAGTTTTCCTCAGAAGACATGGATGGTCTCCCATCAGACCCTTCTTCTCCAGAAGAGCGAAGAAAGTCTCTGCCTGAGATCTTAACATTCACAGGTTTTGTGAGGTTGGTGGTGGAGGCCATCCCGTTCCAGCTGTTGCCGGAAGAGGATGCCAAGCACAAGCACTTGAGATCCTTCAGTTTGTGGAGGCTCCTAAGGAGATCATGGTAATGCCATTAGATGAGATCCTTTTGGAGATGCTGAGGATTTGGGAACACTCCTCAATATCTCCTGTTAATAAGGCAGATGGGGTTTACCTTACCTTGTCCAGAAGGCTGTTGGGTTTGATCAGTGTCAGCTGCCCCACCAGTCTGTGGTCTAATTTGCTCTCAAGAGGGCCAAGCGCTTTTGTACCCACTCCTCTGTGCCCCTGTGGAGGGACCACAGAATGATGAACATTCTTGGAAGGAAGGTGTTCCAAGGCGCCATGTTTATTGCCCGCATCTCTGCCTACCAGCTCTACATAAGCCAATATTCTTGGAATATCTGGCAGGTGCAGAAAGTGGCTGAGCAGCTGCCACAACAGCAGCAAGACACCCTCGTGTTACTGGTATGCATGGGTTTGGAGTGTGGAAAACACTAGGTCTGTGCAGCCTATGATGTTTTTGAGATGGCTTGGAGAGTGACTGCAGAAGGAATCTGCACCTGCAGAATGTCATGGCTGAGGGCCTCTGATCTTTGACCAGAGGGTACAAGAATGAGACTCTGTGCCATGTACAGGAGAGAATCTCTTTGTAGATAGGGTGAGGGATGCTGTGGCCCAACTTT